>NC_143559.1:57144583-57784166 GCF_054136105.1 Typopeltis vanoorti | reverse complement strand
AGGGAATAGGAATACTTATATGTTTGAGATGGAGGTAAGAGGGTCATGTAGTATTTTATCTATTTTGTAGGATCTATAGCCATTGGGCCATATAGCAACATTTTAAGCCTTAAAAATGTTGGCTATATGGCAAAGATTTTTAAGTTCATTGGAAAGAGCTGTATCATTAGAACAATTAAGAATGTTAAGTGTTTAAGAATGTTAAGAATACTACTGTCTGGCTGGATGAGGTGACTGTTTATACAGAAATCTTCCCGTGTGTGTTGGTTTTCAATGAATTTAAAAAGATTGTCATCTGACTTTCAGATGACTCACGTGTCAGGAAAACACAAACAATTATGAGATTTTTTTTCTACTATAAAGTGAAATTTGGGTATTGGCTGTTTAGGTAGGTAACAAAAGAATCCACTGTATCTTTTTGTCCAAGGGACCAAATGGCAAACACATCATCAAGAAACGTAATCACCATTTAAAGTAACCTGTATGCATAGTTAATTTGAAGATATAAGGGGGGAGTTAAACTTTATTAATTCAATAGTGATTAGTGGTACATTTGTAAATAAAGACATGGGTGTTCCCCCCCCCCTCTCCCTTTAGCTAACTTTTACATGGAACACTTCAAAAACAAAATACTTAGTGTGATTATGCTTTGTTGACGATATGTTTGCAATTTGACCCCATGGACAAGACACCTTGGATTCTTTTGTTATCTACCTAAATGGCCAACACTCCAAAATTCATTTTCATAGTAGCAAATGAATCTAATAATGGTTTGCATTCTTGAAACATTAGTCACCTGGCTTTCACTATCTTTTTCCATTTATTAAAAGCCAACACACACAGGATGTATCACATCACAATAATCACATCATCATCAACATCATCCAGCCCATCAGTACCGTATTATAAAAACACATGCGGGGCTTGGGCCATCTGATATAATGATGCAGCTCTTTCCATCGAACTTAAATATCTTCACAATCCATTCCTGGTCATTGGATACAGCTCCTACAAAATAGATAAAATACTATAGGTCCTCTTATCACCTCCTCACACACATAAAAACAAAAGATCACTATTCCTATGCCCTACATCTGAAAAAGATAGCTGAAGTACTAATAAAATATAACCTTCACACCACATTCAAACCACATGTTAAATTAGCAATTCTGATCTGCTCTCTTGAGGATAAACTCCATTCCCTGGCATATCCTGGAGTGTATGAAGTTTGACGTGACAATCACTTATTCTATTATCAACAGAAAAATCTGTTAGCATCCACCTTGGAGAATATAAAAATATTCATAATAATGCTTAATGGTATAAAATGGTATAAACAATACCAAGAGGAAAAAATATATCTTTACTGTATTGCTATGGGTTTCCCCCCCCCCTTTAGCTAACTTTTACATGGAACACTTTGAAAACAAAATACTTGCCATAACTACATACACACCCTTAGTGTGTTTATGTTTGCTGATAATGTGTTTGCCATTTGGTCCCTTGGACAAAAAGACACCTTAGATTCTTTTGTTAATAATATTTTGCTGTTTTTTTTACCCAGAATCAGAGCACAGTGATAATTGGAAAAAAAACCAGCAAAATATTAGTGGTTAATAAATATATATATATATTTTCCTTTTGATGCTGTTTATACCATTTCAAGCATATCTCTAAGAAAACCAACCTAGATATTCAGAAAACCACTGAAAGAGGAATTTGCAAGCCTAATCTCAGAGCATCATTATGCTATCACCAGCAAACAACAGCTTAACCTAAACAAGAACTTAGCTATCTGGGCATCAGTACAAACCAATATAAACTTCCTTATTTCTGAGCTTTTGTATCTGAAAAAAATCCTGCATGGGAAGTGGTCAAGGATTTGTTTCAAGGAGGCAGTATCAGAGTTCAATACTCAAGGTCAGGAGGATAAACCGAGTAGGGATTAAGTGGATGGCTAGCAATATAAAGAAGCTCAAAGCTCACATCAGAGACTGATGTGGGCTTTGAGGTAGATGAATTGGAGGTACTCAGTACTAAAAAATATCAATGTGAGTACAGCAGTGGGCCTGGACAGTATGTCTGTGTGCTATAAGAATATGCAAGTAAACTGGCAGTTTACCAGCAGATGACCCAGCTAAATCCTGAACAATAGAGATCAGGTAAGAAAGACTGGGAAGACCAGCATAGTAAGAAAGGCAAAATCAGATTATGAGAAGAAATTAGATGAACATGTGAAAGGAAATCCCAGTCTTTTTTTTGTTATGCAACAAGTAGGAGTAAGAATGACTTTAATGAGGGCAGATGATAGAGAAATAACAAAGGCAGATGAAATTGTTGAACTATTGAGGGACCATTTTGCAAGGGTATATCAATCAAGTGACGATATTGTTATGGCAGAGATGACAGGGACTGATGCGAAGACAGAGGCTGATAAACTGGAAGTACTTAGGATATTGTAAAATCTGAATGCAAATACAGCTGTGGGATTGGATGGGATATTGGCTTGCATTTTAAGTAACATTTTAAGAACTGGCAATGACTGACTAGGCTGTTTATTAAAGTCTCAGCTCTGGAAGTCCCAAGAGAGTGGAAGGAGGACAAAATAATTCCTTTTCATAAAGGAGGATCTAAGTCTGTGTTAACAAATTATAGTGGTGGGAAAAGTACTGGAAAAGTTGGTCAAAAAGAGAATTCAGGAATGGGCGATAAAAAATATATAATACTCTATGAGATGCAACATGGCTTTGTGAAAGATCTGTCATGACTTAGTAATCTACTAACTTTTTATAATTATTATTATTTCATGACACCTCCAAGGAGTCCAAAGACTCATCGAGGGAGGACACCTATTACAACTTGCCATTTCTACCACTACATCAAACTTCTACTACCACTATCATCTACATCAACGCCATAATAGTGACAATTGAGTTGAATAAAGGGAATGGATACATGATACTGCTGAATTTTGTAAAAGCATTTGACAAGATACCACATGGAACTCTGTTACAGAAACTGCAACAAATGGGGATGGATAGGAAACTGGTGATGGAGATAATAGGGTGGCTGATGGACAGATACCAAAAAATAGTACATTGGAGAACAGAATCAGAGAAGGCAGGTGACCAGTGGAGAGCCACAGGGCTCTGTGCTTGGACCACTGTTGTTTAATTTGTACATAAATGATATAGGAAATAATTTGAAGGGAGATATTCAGTTGGTTGCTGATGATGCAAAGTTGGGTAGAGTAATAGTTAATCAAGGTGATGCAGAGAGTTTACATCATCTCATCCGATTGGTAACGGGTTGAGTCCCACTAAGAAGAAAGGTTCCTCACTTATTGCAATCTTTAGCCATCTCAATCATGACTCTATAGCTGGGTAGATGTGAATATTCTTTCAGCAACTTTATCCAAGTACTTTTTGGTCTGCCTCTAGGTCTTTTTCTTCCGATATATCCATTCAGAGCTAAATATGGGAGTCTATGAGGGACCATTCTCTGAATATGACCAAACCATCTCAGTTGATGCTTAATGATTGTGTCTATTATATTATCTGGGACGTCTAAATCTGTTCTGACTTGATGATTAGTCTTGTGTTATTAATTTTTCTGAGGCATTTCATTTCAAATGCTTGAAGTTTCTTGATTGGTTGTTGAGTTAATCTCCAGGCTTCTAAAGCATAAGTAGCCGTTGGGATAATTGTTTTATATCATTTTAATTTTAGATTCATTGGGATTTTTTTATTTTTCCATATTTTGTTTAGTTTATTCACGTTGGTCCAACCTAGGTTTAGCCTGTGTTTTACTGTTTCCATATTGTTGAGGTTACTAGATATAAGACTGCCAAGATAAACATATTTATTAACTTGGTCCAGCAGGTGATTTTCAAGATTCATAGAAATATTTTCTTCTTCTCTACCTATCTTCATTATTTTTGTTTTATGAAGATTTATTTTCATACCATAAGTTTTACAAGAGTCATTTAAAATATTAATAGTTTTTTCTAGCTGTGGTTTAGAATCTGCTAAAATAATGATATCATCTGCGTATTTTATGTGATTAATGTTGGTACTATTGATTTTTACACCTGGTTCATCGGCTATGGTTTTACAGACTTCTTCTATGAAGAGGATAAAGAGTTGAGGTGAGAGAGGGCATCCCTGCATTACACCTTTCTCGACTGAAATTCTCAGTTTTAATGTTGTTTATTTTAACAAAAGATTTTGGAGATTTTTGGAGATATGGTCTATAGATCCACTATAGACCACATCTCCAAAATCTATAAAACAACAGTATATGGGCAGGTTATATTCCCAATATTTTTCTGCTATATTATTAATGGTGAAGATATGGTCTATAGTGGATCTATGTGACCTGAATCCTGCTTGGTTTTCCTCTACGATTTTTTCTGTAAGCACCTGTGTTCTCTTTTGTATAATTCGAATGAATAGTTTATAACTATGACTTAAGAGTGTTATGGGTCTGTAATTTTCACATATTCTTTTGTCTCCTTTTTTGTGAATTGGTATAATAATTCCTGTTTTCCAGTCAGTTGGAATTACTCCAGTATAAAGAATATAATAAGTTTAGTTTAATCCTTTATCCAAGTGTGAGCAAACAAAGTTTGCGCCTGAAAGTATCTTCAGGACTGGGTTAAGGTGATACAACACCAGGGCAACTCGTTGCAAAGGTGGAGCAAGCTACCAACACTCCTATCTTAGTATCTCCTATAATGCAAAACACATCTCCTTGCAGATATGTCTAATGTTATGCATTAAGGGAAGGGCCACTACCCAGACCGGAGATGACCTGCTAATGCTTCTGCCTGATATCTCGACTTGGGCCTGGCTCCCACTGAAGAGACCTCAATAAAGTTAACCGGTCTGGGTAGTGGCCCTTCCCTTAATGCATAACATTAGACATATCTGCAAGGAGATGTGTTTTGCATTATAGGAGATACTAAGATAGGAGTGTTGGTATCTTGCTCCACCTTTGCAACGAGTTGCCCTGGTGTTGTATCACCTTAACCCAGTCCTGAAGATACTTTCAGGCGCAAACTTTGTTTGCTCACACTTGGATAAAGGATTAAACTAAACTTATTATACTCTAACCAAGTGGAAAATAAACTTCCAGTATAAAGAATTTGATGAAATAAATTCATTAAGAAATTAATGGCTTCCTTGCCACCATATTTCCATAGTTCTATAGATATTTCATCTTTACCCGTAGCTTTTGAAAGTTTCATTTGGTTTATTGCATTTATAATTTCTGCTGAGGTTATGGGTGGTGCCTTTTCATATATCATCTTTTCTGTTATACTTTCCTCCTCTTGTTCTTTTTGAAATAATGTTTGATAGTAGTCCTTCCAAATTATTTTAATATTTTGTATTGACCCAGTTTCGAGATTGTTTTTATATTTCATTATTAATGGTTTATCTTTATAGATCTTAGTTAATTCTTTGATAATTTTGTATACCGTTTTATTATAATTTATTTTATTAGCTTCTTTGCAGAGTTTTGCTTTTTCCTCCAACCAGTTATTTTTGGCAGATATGCACATTTTATCAATTTTGTTTTTAAGATTCTTATAATGTTGTTTATTTTCTTCTGTATTTTTTATATTTAATATATGCTTTACTATTCTTTTTTATTCTAAAGTATTTAGAATTTCAGGGGTTATCCATTCATGATTTGGTCTTGATGTTGTACCAAGTATGTTTCTTGCAGTAGTTGTAGTTTGTAACTTGTAACAAAAGTCAAGGTAAAAAAATTGTTACAAGTACAGAGAGTTTACAGGATGGTTTAAATAGGCTGACAGTATGGGCAAAACATCATGGATGTCAACTTATCTTAAAAAAGTGTTAAGTTATGCATTTTGGGATATATAGATTACAAACAGTATACCACAGTGAAGGAACTATAATCCAGTATATTGATAAAGCCAGGAATTTGGGGATATTAGTAGTAGACAGAGAATTGAAATTTAGAGGGCATATTGCTAAAGTAGCCAGAGTAGCTCAGAATTACTTAGTTGTTGAAGAACACACTAACAAGTAGAGATAAGAGAGTTAGCATTCCTCTTTATAAAGCTTAATATGACCACATTCTGGATTACAGTGCTCAGGTCTGGTCACTTGGGTTTTTCTTGAGGATGAAGAATGGTTGAGAGGACCCAGAAGCAAGTGACCAAGATGGTGAATGGTCTGTAGAATGCTGCCTATGAGAATAGATTGCGGTTTGTAATTGCAAATGTTAGGTTGATAAGTGGAAAAGGAGGGGAATATGAAAGAAACATTTCAGTTATTAAGGGATTTTATAGGATTGATGCAGGGAAAATGCTTCAGAATTTGGCTAGAAGGGGAAGAAGATGAAGTCATCCATCATTGTGATCTCCCACAATGAGTTTTAGGACTACTCCATGGAGGTACCAGTGCAATATTTATTTCCAACAAGCCACAACTCTTTCCTTTTTTGTCACCTGCCGAGATTCTCCGATTTAAAAAAAAAATCCTACACTTCTTCCTTTGAACTATAATCACAAATAAGCATCATCATTCAATTTTCCATTTTGAAATGTGCCCATATCACTGAAAGCACCTGCCAATAAAGAAGCTTATCTTCAGGTTTAATGTTGAATGCTATAGCCACTTTTTCTTTTCTTGATGATTATTCTCAATCTTGTGATACTTGTTAATGATAAGAATAGTTACCCTATTCATATGATAATACCTTTGCATGCAGCACTGTGTCATCTGGTTGACAAACTGTTGCATTTACTTTGTATTATGTTTCATTTTAAATGCTTGTTTGTTCCACACTAATAATGTAATTTTCAGTATAAAATGTGTTGCTGATCTTCAATAAATTTTTACTGGATCGGAACATTGTTTTTATAATCTTTAATACTGATGTGTTTCAAGATAACTTATTAATCTGTTTGACAATACTGTAAAATAATAAATAATCAAAATGAAATAACTCGCCTTGACATTTCAATATTTTTTAATGCTTCTTAAAGTACTATACTTATATTAAGTACTTTTCTAGCATGCACATTTGACAAAAATGATATTTTTTAATTGATGGAACACCCCTTTAAAAATTATTCAACTAGATAACAGAAATGTTAAATAAATGGGATTATACTAAATAAGGATTATTAATTTTGACATATATTTGGGTGTATTTTTTATCTTATTTTATTTTTGAAGGTAAGGATGATACAGTACTTTGTACCAGGACTTGATTAAACTGAATTGGTATGTTATTAGGAGGTATTGAAGATGAAGAATCAAGTCTAAGTGTAGATATGCTTATCAGATAGCCAAAACATGAATAAACCAATAAAAAATAAATAAATTTAACAAACTAAGAATTTTAAAGAGTTGAAAATAAAGAATAAAAAGTAACATAAAATATGTTATTATGCACATGGCAAGCCAGCAACATGACTAGAGCTGGCCATTGGGTTTTTAAACATCTTCAAATGTGGAACAGAGATAACTGACTGTGAGCGAAACAAAGTATTAAGAGGAATTAGGTTTAGGTCGAGAGTATTGGGGAGTTAAGGTGGTTCAAGTATCTGAGTGCTTGGTTTGAGATTAGTAGAGAATAATTTATTTAATTGCCATAAGGGGAAGAGTGTATATATAAGGTCTTTTTGTGTTCATAGCATATTGAATGGTTCTTATTGCCAGTGATTCAGAGCAACGTAATTTGGTTTCATTTTCCTGAAAATCAATAATAGTGACCTTTTCGATTTGAGGGTTTTGTTTGGATTGTATCGCATATACAGATATCTCAGAGGTGAGATTTTTGTTATTGCTACTGTGTGTTTTTGTCTTATTTTAGTGGTAACAAGTGGGCATGTATTAGAATATTGTAATCTTGATAATGTTGAATAAGCTGTGATTTTGTAGAGCAAATAGTAGACCCAATAGCAAATAGTAGCAGTTATTGTATCCTGACTGGCAGTCAAACTTATAAACATTAAGCCATAATAGCATATCAGTGTGGGTTATTTCATTCTGTGTTTAAGTTTTGCAACTTGTTACTAGTAGTGAAGACAAGTTTGTAATTTGAATATTTGAAGATGATTTTGATATATTTTCTTGTGAAGAGGGAAACATGATTTTTGGCCGAGTGAAAGCAAGGATGTTGTCGAGAAAGAATGGAAGATCCTTTTTAGATATATGATTTCTTGGTTTAAATCAGTGACAGAAGATTAGCATTTGTAGCCATTAATTATGTATCAATATAACTGATTTTTTGATATAATGAGGGTGAAAGGAGGTGAAATGTAAATTTTTGATGTTAATGAGTTTGTGGTATACTATGGTACTGATATCGATATGACTGGATCTAATGAGTGTTAGGTTTAAGAAGTTCATGGATTTATTATCTTTGTATTCAATGGAGAATTTTTATCTATAGTTAAACAGTTAAACGTGCTGAAAGAATGAAATAGCCGTTATGGAATTCACATTCCCAACACACAGCACATTATCCACATATCTACCATAGTGAGAGATGTGTAGACTAGTGGGTAGACAAGGAGATGGAATTGTGTTTCCACATGGAAAAGAAAAGTTGTTATTATTATGATGATGATGATTTAACACCTCCAGGGAGTCCAAAGACTCATCAAGGGAGAGTGTGCCAACAGCATCGAACAATTGGACACCTTCCAACTACTAACCGCGCTCAAACTTACTTAACTGAGCCATTAGTAGCAGAGGCTCTACCAATGGACCAAATGTTTTGACCTATGAGAAGACCAAAAGTTTGTTTGTAAAAATAACTCCTCTCACTGATAATTCTGTACATTACGGTAGATTTTGGTCATTTCGAACAGTATGTGAACTATGTCTAGGGGTTGTGAACATATCAACATTAGTATAAAGAGAAGGTGCATCTAAAGAAGAGAGAATTGGGTGAAATGGTAGTTTGCTTAATGTGTTGAAAAAGTTGATCAGTATTTTTAATCATAAATTTTTGAATAGTTAAAGTTTTAATAATTGTGTGATAAATTTTGATAAAGGGGGTGCTGTGATGTGTTTGCATGAAATTTTGGAGCATAAGGGATACACTGGCTTATGTATCTTAACTTATCCAAAAATAGTTGGAAGATAGTTTGGTTTGAAAGGGGGGGGATTTTTTTTTACCCAGTAGTGTATAAATTCTGTTTTCTCGAGGGGTTTATGTAAAAATTTTGGAACTTGTTTTATAATGCTGGGAATATGATCTTTAGTGATTTTTTTTTTTTTGTGTTTATATTATCTAGAATTTTTTTATAGCAATGTTTTGTTTATCATTATTATAGTAATATCTCCTTTGTTGGCTTTATTGATAATGTTTATTATTATTTATTATTAAGTTTATTATTATTTGACACCTCCAGGGAGTCCAAAGACTCATCGAGGGAGAATGTGCCAACAGCATGAAACGATTGATCCCCTTCCAACTACTGACCGCACTCAAACTTACTTAACTGAGCCATTAGTAGCAGAGGCTCTACCAATTGACCAACCTTTGCCAGCATCGAAAATTATTTTCTAAATTTTTATAGTATGTGAAAGTCGTGGAGGAATTCTTGGTTTTTGAATTATTTTACTATTAATGATGTTAGGAACTAACTTTGGATTAACTTTGAAAAAATATATTTTTTGGGATCAGTTTTCTTCAGGCTTCAATAACACAATCTTTCCTAGGAAAAATTTTAGAGGGAATAGATATTTTTTAAATAATTTTCTTTAAAAAAGTAAATAGACTCATTTGAAAAAAGTTATTACAGACATTTATGAAAATGATGCCTATTCACCTGTACAGTTGTGCATGCCCAGACAATTTGGTGAATGGAAGAATTCTGCTCGTGTTCAATTAAGTATTGTCATATTATTATTATTATGTGACACCTCGAGGGAGAGTGTGCCAACAGCATGGAATGATTGATCCCCTTCCAACTACTAACCATGCTCAAACTTGCTCTTTTTTTCGTGAGCCATTAGTAGCAGAGGCTCTACCAACCGACCAACCTTTGCTGGTTATTGAAGTCAATACCTTCATATGTGATGAGATGCATAATAAACATGAACATTTACTATACACCTCATTATTTCTCACCACTACAGAACAAAACAGGAGTTCATATATGTTCTTGAGTCAACTTTTTTTTTAAAACTAAATGCAGCAGTCCTCCATTGGAACATCTAGGCAGAAGCACAGGGATTCTACATGAAGTTTATAATGGCATAAGGACAATATGTTGAAAAAGATTTAAAGACAATTTTTTTTTCTTTTTCATAAAACCAAAATAATATATTTTTTTATTTCTTAACTTTTGTACTAATTTTTACCCCTTCAATAATACTGCCTATATAACAACCATCTACAGAATAAGCATAAGTTTGACACCACAACAAAGCACACAAATGCTTTGCCTATTTAGTAATAAGACCAAGCATGCTCAACTTGGAACAGTTTTTTTTTTTTTTGAATAAATTGGAAGAAAGAAATGAGATTTTGGAAATGAGAAAAGTGAAAATACTGTTTTTTGATTAAATGAACAAAGCAAACAAATGGTGGAACATAAATTCTGTGTTAGTGAAGATGCTTTGAGCAAAAAAATTTTTTTTCAAAGACTATTACATATCTATGTATCATAAGAGAAAAAAGAAGGTGAGTTACAAGTTTAAGCAGTAATATACACTAGGTTCTGATTTTAAAAGAAAGGAAAATCGAAGGAAAATTTTATGACTGAAAAGAAATAATGATTAATTATGCAATAATAAAAATTGTTACCTGCTCCAGATTACTCTGCAGTGATGAAATTTCATTTAAGTATTGCTCTTGAGACTGCTTTAAGTGAGTCTGAAGGGCTTGAATGTCCTGCTGATGTTGAGATAACTTCTCTTTCAATATTCTTTCTCCAGCACTAGCTCGAGTTTTTTCTTGTGTTATTTCTAGACGTAGCTCTTTCAACTTAGCATTTGCAGCTTGGGTTTGCTTCTGTTCTAATTCCAATGCCTGTTCTTTTTCTTGAAGCTGTTTTTTCAATATTGCCACAGGATCTTTTTTCTGAGTGAGAAATTCTTTTGATTTTTAAAATGGTATTAACTGTTTTAAAGATTACATTTAAAAAATATTACATAAAGATCTGATAATTTCTCCAACAATGTAAAACAACAAATGATTACAGTCAAGTATCAATGAAATAGAGCCTCTGTATCTCAGTTGGTTTCATAGATTGTATTCAAACCCAGGTTGGAAAGACCTGGGTTTGAATCCAGTCTGACTGGAAGAACCTTTATCAGAGGCTTTTCAAAGGTGACTTAGTTGGTCTCATACAGAGGTGGAGTTTTTTTTCTTCCAGAAATGTAATTTTTTGGTCTCTCTCAAATCAGGCAAACTGGCCCCATAAACACACATTTACAGTCATAGAACACTATTGGAGAAGAAAGACAATGGGAAACCACTTTGTTCTATATTAATTCCCTAGTAATTAATATAATAAGCACACAACAATGAAATAAAGAAAACAGAGCATACCAGTAATGGTATGCTCAGTTTTTGTGTTTAGTTGGTTCTACCAACACTTAGCAAATAGGGAATAAAATGGCTTACTGATATCCAAAACTCCATCCTCTTATAACACTTATAGGGAAGCAAAGAACAGCTGTAAGAAAATGATCAATACACAGAAAACCAACTTTGAAAGAGCTAAAAGCAAGACATCCTGTTTAAATGGCAGCCATGCCTTCTGGTCTATAGCATCAGTGCCCACAAAAAAAAAAAAAAAAAAGCCAATTCCTGACTTTCTACTTCTCCACAGATGAACTTGGTAAATGTACCCTATACTATTTTAAATACTCACTCAATGTCCTGTATGATCTTTCTCCAGAAAGATGGGGGTAAAAAATTGTCTGAACTGGATGCCAAAACATCTGATTGCAAACATGAAGTCCTGATGGCATTCTTCCAATTGTTCTAAAAGTTGGTGCTCCAGAGTTTACTTCCACTGTCACCATTTTCTCTTATTTCTACTGGTTTTTCTCTTATTTTTCTCTTATTTCCAAACTGCCAGAATTTCCAATCTGGCAGTTTGGAAATTAGCTAACATGCAAACCATTCCTAAGAAGGGTAACAAATCTTTACTTTCAAACTATCATCCAATTTTTCTCAAAAGTAATGAACCCATCAAAATTCAACTCCTATGCTATCTTGAAGGCTATCAACCAGTGTTCCCTCTTAGCTGTGCACACCTGTCAAAAAGGGAGCACACCAGGGGCAGACGTAGGCATGGGCTTTATGGGCTTCAGCCCAGGGCCCTGTTCAATCAAAGGGCCCCCTTCGCGGTCAAAAAAATAAAAATAAAAACAATTTAAATTACAAATTTAAGAAAAAATAAATTATACAAAATTTTTTCGTACCTAGGTAACGTTAAAATCGTTAATTTGCAACATTATTGGATTTGAATTAAATAGCAATGTTTTAAATGAGGGGTGCTTAAGGGTCAAAGCTGTATAACTGAGAGGAGACCTCCACATAGCCTTTAAAGGAATGCGGAGAACCGACCAGGGCTTCTGACCTAATGTCCAATCCTCACCTTCTCGTGGTGCACCCTGTTGGGTATCTACTTTGATACTGAACGAACGAGGATGGGCTGGCAATTTGGGATTTAGCCGACCAAATTGTATTCTTATTGGTTAAACCAAAATAAAAAATGATGGTACAACATGACAAAATATCATGCCTGCTGGGGCGTCGCCCGGTTAAACAAGGCCCCCGTTGTTTTCGCCAGGGAACCAGGGCGAACAGCGAAAAGTCAGCTACTGGAACAAATCTGAAAACAAACCCCAACTCAACATCACCAGAGTTAAAGATCGGTACTATCAACATAAGAAGCCTGAATGGCAAAGAAATGGAGCTAGCTGAGGAATTAGATAAGTACCAGATCGACATAATAGGGGTGACTGAAACAAAAAAGACCAAAACTGGTGAGATCTTTCTGAGCCATAAATACAAAATGTTATATTCAGGCAATGACAATCGAGGAAAAGAAGGAGTAGCCATAGTATTCAACACAAAATACGAGGCTAATCTTCTTGAATGGCAGTCAGTCTCAAGTAGAGTAATGTGGGATGTGGGCAAATATGAGAATGGGGAACTGGACAATGAGACTTATTTGTGCCTATGGTCCCACAGAAGGTTCTACTAAGGTAGAAGTGGAGGAATTTTTTGAGGCTTTAGAAAAAGCAACTGACACAATGAAAAAGGAAAAGTTGGTCCTTGTTGGGGATCTAAATAGCAGAGTAGGAAATGATTGTGAGACATACAAAAATATTTTGGGAAAATTTGGAGAGAAGAGCAAAGCTAATAATAATGGCAAATATCTGTTGGATTTCTGCTCAGGACATGGACTGGTTATTACTAACACCATGTTCCAACATAAAAATGTGCACAAATTCACATGGAGAGAAGAGGCTAGGAATAAGAAAAGTCTCATTGACTATGTTATTGTTGATAGTGATGTTTTCTCCCTGGTGCAGGACACCAGAGTGTACAGAGGATTTGAAATTGGAAGTGATCACTATTTAGTCATGAGCAGGATAAAATTGAATTTCATATTGAAAAGAATAACATGTAAGAAAGTTTTAAAGCGAATAAAAGTTGAGCAGCTCTCAGATGTGAACTGTAGACTAAAATACAGAAATATTATTGAAAAGAAAATGAAAGTGTTTGAGAACAGGAATCAAACCTTGGAGATTCAGTGGCAAACTCTAAAGGAAACATTGATTGATTCTGCCAGAGAGGCATGTGGTGAGGTTGTGTGCAAGGATAAAAAAATCAGAACTCCCTGGTGGACACAGGAAGTTAAAGAGGCAGTGAAGGAAAAGAAGAAAGCATATCAAAAGTTCCTGGCAAATAAGTCAGCTTTGTCTCTTACAGAATACAGAGACAAATGTAAGAAAGCTAAACAGTGTGTAAAACTAGCTAAACAAAAGTCATGGGAGGACTTTGGCAAGAATATAGAAAATAAATATCAAGAAGGTGGCAAAATATTCTGGAGGTTGTTGAAGAAGCTTAGGAATGGAGGAAAGAGTGCTGTAAAAGGAATTAGAGATGATAAAGGTGAAATGAAAACAGGAGAAAAAGATATCCTTGAAGTATGGAGTAATTACTTTGAAAAACTGCTAAACGAAACAAGCAGTGATGACAGCAC
Organism: Typopeltis vanoorti; assembly: GCF_054136105.1. Lineage (NCBI taxonomy): Eukaryota > Metazoa > Arthropoda > Arachnida > Uropygi > Thelyphonidae > Typopeltis > Typopeltis vanoorti. The sequence continues at coordinate 57,769,942 of NC_143559.1, read as the reverse complement.
AGTGATAAAAAACACTGACCAGGCATGCAGTCAGGAATACATATCCATACTTGAAGTAGAAAAAGCCATCAAAGGCTTGAAATGTGGAAAGGCAGCAGGAGTAGATGATATTCGACCAGAAATGCTGAAGTATGGTGGTATAAGAGTCTTACAGTGGCTGCACTGCATAGTTCAGAAAGCCTGGACAGAGGGACGAATTCCTGATGATTGGAGTAGAGCTCTCATAGTACCCATATATAAAAAGGGAAATAAAACTGAATGTGAGAATTACAGAGGTATTTCCCTACTGAGTGTTCCTGGCAAGATCTATGCAAGTATACTTGAGAAACGGTTGAGAAGAATTGTGGAAGAAAAGCTTGGTGAAGAACAAGCTGGATTCAGACCAAATAGAGGCTCTCAGGATCAGATCTTCACTTTACGACAAATAGTTGAGAAAGCATGGGAATATAACAAAGATCTGTATTTAAGTTTTGTCGATTTGGAAAAGGCATATGACAAGGTGCCAAGAGAGAAGCTATTCAATACGCTGCAGTTATATGGTGTCAATGGAGCATTATATCAAGCAATACTTAGTCTTTATTTGAGTTGTGAGTCAGCAGTTAGAATTGAAGGAAGTACAGGAAGATGGTTTAATGTTAAATCTGGTGTGAGACAAGGATGTACATTATCCCCTCTGTTATTCATTATCTATATGGATCACATTATGAAGGAATGTGGTATTAAACCTGATATCAAAATTGGAGATGTTAATGTCAGCTCTTTGCTTTATGCGGATGATGTTATACTTCTAAATAAATCCGCTACAAGTCTGCAAGATTCTCTGACTAAATTGAATAGCTGTTGTAATAGATATGGTATGAAGGTTAGTAATAAAAAGACAAAGACAATGAAAATAGGCAGAATCATTGAAAATGTCAACTGTGTTGTGAATGGAGAACCTGTGGAACAAGTAAAACATTTCAGCTACTTAGGCACAATTTTTACTGAAGATGGTAAACTAAATATAGAAATAGACAACAGAATCAGCAAAGCTGGTATCGTGGGAAGTCAATTGAATAAATTCATATGGAATAAGAAAGAAATTAGTCGGAACACTAAATTAGCTGTATACAAGACTGTGTTCAAACCAATCTTATCTTATGGATCTGAGAGCTGGGTCAGAAGTAAAACACTTGACCAAAGACTAGAGACCGCAGATATGAGAGTCCTGAGAAAGATTAGAGGCGTGAACAGATGGCATCAATGGCAATATCATGTTAAAAATGAGGATATTAGGAAAGAACTTGACATTGTCAGCATCCAGGAATGCGTTAGCAGAGCTAATCTCAGATGGTATGGTCACTTAAATAGAATGGGAGAGGAAAGATTAGCAAAACAAGTGTTCTCTGCCAGGTTGGCAGGAAAACGACCCAGAGGAAGACCAAGATATAGGTGGATTGATACGGTACAAAGTGCCTTAGACGATAGAAATATAAGATCTGATAATGTTGGAGTCTTGACAAGTAACAGACTGATTTGGAGGAAAATTGTAGATAGGAAGTTAGTAATGATGTAATTTTTTCATATAGTACTGTCATATCCTGTACACCCCTTGAGGGTACATGGCAGGAATTTGATGATGATGATGATGATGATGATGTTTTAAATGACAGTAAATACGGCTCTGTCTTCTATCACCTGTCGGTAGTCGGTAAAATCAAAATATACTTTGTCATTTGTCAATTATGCAAATAATATAGCAGCGTCGGAATGGGAGTGCAGGTCTAGCTCATCCAGCTCATCTAAAGATTGTTAGCTTAGCGTAGCTCTCACATATATACTTTCTGCTCTCACCATTTGACATTTGAGGTTATGTATAGTACAGTATAGTTGAATATTAAATATCATTTGTTTGGTGAAGTGTACTGTTCAGGTGTTTCGTTTCTTCACTGGTAAGTATCGGCAAAGTCTACTAAATAAATATACATTAAACGTTAAACAACCTAATATGGTGGTGGATTTTTTTTAGGTTTTTTTTTTTTTTTATTTCTTTTCGGATTAAATAAATACCAAAAAATGTCTAGCAGAAAATATAAAAGAAGAGCTGAAAAACGAAAAATACAATTAAATAGAGAAAAAGAAAGAGTAAATGTGGCAAAATTTCAAATTTTTTTGTATTGGAAAATAAAAATGAAAATCTAAACGATATACGTGCAGTAATAAGCGAAAGAGAGAATAACTTAACCATATAAGATCTGATAATGTTGGAGTCTTGACAAGTAACAGACTGATTTGGAGGAAAATTGTAGATAGGAAGTTAGTAATGATGTAATTTTTTCATATAGTACTGTCATATCCTGTACACCCCTTGAGGGTACATGGCAGGAATTTGATGATGATGATGATGATGATGATGTTTTAAATGACAGTAAATACGGCTCTGTCTTCTATCACCTGTCGGTAGTCGGTAAAATCAAAATATACTTTGTCATTTGTCAATTATGCAAATAATATAGCAGCGTCGGAATGGGAGTGCAGGTCTAGCTCATCCAGCTCATCTAAAGATTGTTAGCTTAGCGTAGCTCTCACATATATACTTTCTGCTCTCACCATTTGACATTTGAGGTTATGTATAGTACAGTATAGTTGAATATTAAATATCATTTGTTTGGTGAAGTGTACTGTTCAGGTGTTTCGTTTCTTCACTGGTAAGTATCGGCAAAGTCTACTAAATAAATATACATTAAACGTTAAACAACCTAATATGGTGGTGGATTTTTTTTAGGTTTTTTTTTTTTTTTTATTTCTTTTCGGATTAAATAAATACCAAAAAATGTCTAGCAGAAAATATAAAAGAAGAGCTGAAAAACGAAAAATACAATTAAATAGAGAAAAAGAAAGAGTAAATGTGGCAAAATTTCAAATTTTTTTGTATTGGAAAATAAAAATGAAAATCTAAACGATATACGTGCAGTAATAAGCGAAAGAGAGAATAACTTAACCGAAGAGAAACAGAAAAAAACAACAAAATGTATATAACAATAACGAAGAATTACTAGGACTAAAATCACAAGTGAGAACATCTAAAAACAATGTTGATGTTGACGGACATTCAGTATCAGATAAAAATATACAAGACCTAGACAATGACCTTCTTGCTGTTTTGCAAGAAGATAGTGATAAAGAGGCAGAAGAGGCTTTAAAATATGCAGAACTGCTTGCTAATTATGTTGACGTAGGTGTGTGTGGCCTACACAGCTAAATGAGTAATTTTATTAATCACTGTCTCTCATATGAAATAACTTATTTCCAAAATAAAGATCCAAAAAATATATATCCAGTTTCAGCAAGGTATTACAAAGAACAAAACAGATCAGTTTCAAATAAGTTCTTTGGAAAAAAAAAATTAAAAATGGTCAATTGCTGGAATGGTCTTGGTTGTGCTATTCTACCAGTATGGGAAGTGTTTTTTGTCTAGCATGCAAACTTTTCTCTGAAATCACTTCTCAATACACAACCGGATTGTCTGACTGGAAACATATAGGACCATGTTTAGAAAGTCACGAAAATTCTAATGAACATAGGAAATCATTGTTAGTATGGTTAACACGTAAAAAAAAATAAGTCTGTTATTGACACACAGTTGCAGGAGCAACTAAGAAAAGATACGGAATATTACCACAATGTCCTAAAACATGTTATTGCAGTTGTGAAATATTTAAGTGTAAGAGGCTTAGCATCCAGAGGTCACGAGGAAATATTTGGCTCTCCGCACAATGGTAATTTTATGGGGGCTCTGGAATTACTAGCAGAGTTCGATCCATTCATGCACAAACATATCCAACAACAAGAACTGCAACCAAAGCCTTTCACTTCGTACTTATCAAAAACAGTTTATGAACAAATAATAGAGATTATGGGAAAACAAGTAATAAAAAGAATTATAGCTGAAATAAATAGTGACAATGCAAAGTACTACTCAATTGTGATGGACTCGACACAAGATTTCTCCCACAATGACTAACTAGCTATAATAGTACGATATTGTTTTGAGGGAAAAGTGTACGAAAGATGTGTATCTTTCATCAAAATTTGTAGTCACATTGGCCTATCTTTATTCAATTCCTTACAAGAATTTCTAGAAAAAAATGGACTGCCATTGGATAATTGTAGAGGACAGTTTTTTGACAATGCGGCAAATATGTCCGGCCGATACAATGATGTGCAAGCACATCTCAAACAAAAAAAAAAAATATGCTGATTATGTGCCGTGTGCTGCGCATTCCCGAAATCTAGTTGGAGGAGAAGCAATTAAAGTTGCAACTCAAATTGTGAACTTTTTTGGAATAGTGCAACTAATATATGTTTTCTTTTCTGCATCTACCCATAGGTGGGAGCTTCTAAATCCGTGAAACAAAACTAAAATTTTCGATAAAAGGTTTAAGCCAGACTACATGGTCTTGTCACTATGATACTGTTAGAGCTTTAAAAAATAGTTACGGTGATATCATGAACATATTAAAAACGTTTAGTGACAATATAGATGAGAAACTTGATTTTTGAAGAGAGGCACAGAAATTATATAATGATTTGGCGAAACTTGAAACGGCGATTTTAACTGTTTTTTGGGAAGAAATTTTAGAGAGATTCAATTTAGTTAACAAAAAAGTTCAGACGCCAGGCTTAGACATATGTGAAGGTGAGAAATTGATTACGTCATTAGAAGTGTTCGTGAGCAACTTACGAGAATAATCAGATCAGAAACTAAACGAATACGAGGAGACAGCCAAAAAAGTAAGTACTAGTGTGAAAAAAGAATACAGCGATTTAAAAAAGAGACGTATTACTTCAAAATTTTCGGAAAAATCTACAGAGAAAGTTTCGCTAAATGAAGCAGAAAAATTTAAACGGGATATGCTATATGTTGCATCAGATAAGTTGATTATGGATTTAAACAGAAGAGGCCATGTCTACAGGGAATTTAGCAAAAGATTCAAATTTTTAATGGATTTGCAAGACATTAATAATGATTATTATTCGGATGATATAGACGAACGTTTAGTCAATGAATGCATTCAGTTAAAATCCTACTTACAGACTAAGCCGATATATTCAAGCTAATTTATGAAAAGAAACTTGTCAATGTTTTTCTGAATTGCTATACAATCTTAAAAATTTTTTTGACCTTGCCAATCACCAGCTATGAGGCAGAGCAATCCTTCTCCAGGATGTCCTATATAGAAAACAAATATAGGACAACAATGACGAATGAAAGATTAAATTATTTATCAATTCATTCCATAAACTGTGATTTAACCAAAGAATTACAATGTGATGATCAAATAAAAGAATTTGCAGCGCAAAAATGCAGAAGAGTTACTCTTTAAATGTCTCTTTAATGTATTAAAAAAACTTACATTATATAATCTCCTGGAATGTTTTATTTATTTTTAAGAATAAGTATTTTTTTTCTTAGTCTTTATTCTTGACGTGAGAATTTGTTGTTTCGTTTTTTTGTTTGTTACTAAAAGTAATACCTAATATATTTTATTTATGTTTGATGTTTGTTATGTATACAAAACCTTTTTTTATTATAACAGTTTGTATATCCAAGTGCATCAAATAAAATAAAAAAGTTCTTCAATGTCTGTTGCCTATAATTTTTTCTATTAAAAAAGGATAAAAAAAAAAGTTTTTCGACAAAATGGCAAATGAGACTCCACAACTAACCCAAACTTGGGTTAATTTTGGTTAATTGGATAGGTCCCCAAAGAGTGTTAGTCCAGGGTCCCCAAAGTTAACGGTCTGCCACTGGAACACACACACACCTAGTCACGGTGCACAAAATTTCTGTTTCAAATTTCTAATTCCATCCATCTTCAAGCCTCATCTTTCCTAATTGGGTTGTGGGGGCAACAGCTGCAATAGGGACTTCCAATGGTCATGATCCTCCACCACCAAGCTCAGGTGTTCTGGTGGGACTCCCAGATGTGTCCACCCAACGACTCGCTGGATATAATCCATCCAGAGAGAGTCCTTGGCCTTCCACCCTCTGGCTTGGCAAAGAGGGCATGCTGGGGGAGCCTATCTTGTGGCATTCTGACCAGGTGGCCATACCATTGTAACTGTGATCTCTCTCTCAACACGGAGAAGCAGCAGTTGAGTATTGAGGGTTTCCCGAATTGCAGAGCTTCTGACTCGAAAGAGTCAATGGTTATATTTGAAATTTGAAATTGAAACCCTCAATATCGGGGAACTCTCAAAACACTGCAACTCCTCAGGGGACTCCAGACGTGTCCACCCAAGGTTTTGGATATAATCTATCCAGCGAGTCCTTGGCCTTCCACGTGGCCTCCCACCCTCTGGCTTGGCAAAGAGGGCCTTGCTGGGGGAAGCCTATCTTGTGGCATTCTGATGAGGTGCCCGTACCATCATAATTCTGATCTTTCTCAACACGGAGAAGGAGGTTGAGTATTGAGGGTTTCCCGAATTGCAGAGCTTCTGACTCTGTCGCGTCTTGTCAGCCTGCAAATCCTTGGAGGAACCTCATTTCAGCTGCTTGGATTTGTGTCCACATTGTTTTGGTCATTACCCAACTCTCAAGACCATAGGTGAGGATGGGGACATAGACCGTATTGAAGACAGCCAGCTTTGCCTTCTGGCTTAACTCCCACTTCAATACTACCGAACGGCCAAGCTCCTGCAATATTGCACTTGCTGAGCAAATTCGAGTATCTAGCTCTACGTCCCACTTTCCATCACTCGTGAATATGAACCCAAGGTATTTAAACTTCTCCACCTGCCTCAGTGAGACTCCATTCACATGTAGAGTGCACTGGGATGGTTGTCTTGAGACCACAAATGTGTCCGTTTTGACCACACTGATCTTCATTCTGGCTTCTGCACAAACAGTTACTTTCAGTGGACCCTGGATAGGGTCCACTGAAGGTCATATGTGGAAGAGCTAAGCAGAACCAGGTCATCTGCAAAAAGCGGATGTCCAATGCTACATCTTCCAATTCTGACACACTCACTTCCTTGGCTGTGCCTATCAATCCAGTACATAAATATTATGAAAAACAGGGTGACAGAACACACCCTTGGCAGAGAGAGAGAGACCCACAGAGACTGTGAAAGGTTCAGACTTTGTGCTGTTTACCCTGACACAACAATCCGGCATTCATACAGGGACTTGATGGCAGCTAATATTGGCTGTCCACTCCATACTCCTGCCAAAGCTTATCCCGAGGAACTCGGTCATATGTCTTCTCCAAGTCCACAAAACATGTGTAGACATTCTTGGCATATTCCCAAGATTTCTCAAAGACTTGCCTTAAAGTGAAGATTTGGTCAGTTGTGCTTCTACCAGCACGAAAGCCACATTGTTCTTCCTGGATCTTTGACTCAACTATGCTCCTGCACCTTCTTTCCAAGCACCTATCATATACTTTCCTGAGCAGAGAGAGAGAGATACCACGATAGTTGCTACAATCTCTCTCTCTGGTCTCCCTTCTTGAAGACTGGTATTATTATGCCTGTCTACCACTGCTTTGATGCTCACCTAGATATCCAAGCAGCCTGACACACTTGAGTCAACAAGAGAACACTGTCTCGATTTAAGGCTTTTAGCATTTCGGGCCAAATTTCATCATCACCAGCAGCCGTGCCCGATTTTAGAGATTTTATAGCTAAATGGACTTCTTCTGCTGTGAGACTAGTCATCACCCCGAAATGCACCTCTTGGATGTCCACAGCTGCCGGGCCACCTGAGTTAAGAAGGATGTCAAAGTATTCCTCCATCTGTGGAGGATATCCTTCTTGGTTGTTAAAAGTGCGCCATCATCTTAATTGCCCTTGCTGTGCACGATTTCCTCCCTCAAAGGTGGCAGATGGTCTGCCAGAATACCTTGTTTGTATTTGCAAAGGATAAGTCTAATCTTTCTCCAAAAGGATTCTCATGCCTTCTGCTTTGCTGTCTTTACTGCCTCAGTGTATCGGAAACGCATCTCAGGTGACCTGACCCTAAGCCATATTAGGTAGGCCTCCTTTTTTGCCCTGACAGACAAGGTGGTGGTCAGTTGACAGTTCTGCCCCTCTTCTCACATGAACGTCCAGCACTGAGGAAAACAGGTCTGCTGTTTTCCTCAGTGCTGATTGACTATAAAAAAGTCAATCAGAGACCTTTGTCCAAGTGTATCCGTGTATCAGGTATACTTATGGACTTTTCGGTGCTGGAAGAAGGTATTCATTATGGACAAGCTGTTAGTACAGCAGAAGTCCAGTAATTTGAACCCATTCGCGTTAAGGTCAGTGTCTTTGTTCCTCCTAACCACACCCTTCCTTAGTATCTCATAATGCAAAGCACATATCCTTATGGACACGTATAATGCTATGCCTCTACATACGAGTTGCCCAGTTATGAAGTTACTTCATGTGCAAACTTTGTTTGCTAATACTTGAATAAAGGATAGAACCAAGAATATAATTTCTTGGTATCTTTAATTTATTGTATAACCAAGTGGAAAAACTTTTAACAAGATAAATGGAAGTTGAAAAGGACAGATGGCCTCCACTTATCCTTCCAGGTGCATACCAAGTTCCATGTGAGTGTATTCTTGATTTTTGTACAAACTGGTTGTTCTGTGAGAAAACAAATGTAGAAGCAACACTCTTACATTGCTTATAATAAACCTGAAAAGTTCAGCTCGGCACAGCATGGTGTGGATACCAAACATACAATCTTCTTCTGGTCATTAAGAACTCAAGCACTTCATCGATGTTGCTTTAAATATGAACATTTATTTAAGGAAAGTAACGAAACTAATAAACTACCCCAACTTGAACAGAAATTATTATATGTCTTTACCAAAAAATGGGAGAGTCATTCTCTTTAGTTGTCATTAGTTTAAGTATAATATTCATATCTCGATATTAGTGCAGGCACAAACACGTGACTATATCTTTTGAAAGAATCATCATTAAGATTCTACCTTGTTCAACTATTTCTACACTGCAGATGGTTTGTTAGTTTCAAGCTAAAACATTTGTAAATAAAATATTGTTTCTTGCATTTACATATCAAAAGTATATTTCCAGCAGAATCCTACTTGAATGTTTAATGGATCTAATATCAGTGTTAAGACACTAAACAAATAATAGTGTGAATTCTAACAAAGCAAAAATTAAACAAAATTATATGTTCTATCTATTTAAATGCACTAAGAGGAGAATAATATATGGAAAGGCATGCCTTGGATGAATACCTAGATTGCAACAAGCTCTGTAATAGGAAGTAAAGTAATCTTCACTATTTTTGTTAAAAGCAAGTATTTTTCTTTAGAATATACTGCAGATGGAGCTACATCATGGGAAAGCATAACAAGGTAATGTCAGACAAGACATTTAGGGAGGTTAATATATGATACTTTGCATGAGAGAGAGAGTGTGTGTGTAGAGGATGAGCTGACAGTATAACAACAGACCTTTCTTTCTTTCTTTCACTGCGCATTATTCCCGCTTCCTATGCAGGGTCTGCGTGTTACTTAGATGCGACTATTTGTTAGTACCACTCCCAACCGACCTGTCGCCTAGTCTGCCGCTGGGAGGATATATTCTGGACTGTAGAGAGGTATAACCTAGATCTATTTTCTCCAATTTATGCAGCAGTTTGCCATGCTGTATTCTGTCAAAAGCCTTAGCAAAATCCGAAGGTATCACGGTGCATCCATTCTCCCCGTCTAGTTCAATGGTAACATTGTTATTGAATGTGAGCAAGTTGCTAAAACATGACCTTCCCTTAATAAACCCATGTTTTTCATTGCAAAGTAGATATTAACTGTCAACCCATTTCTGAATGCAGGCCATAACCAATTTTTCCAAAATCTTCACCACCACTCCAGATGCCAGTTGGTCAACAGCTGGATACATCGGTCCTTGCACCACTCTTGTGCGATGGAACCACCATACATTCCTTCCAATTCTGCGGAAGCTTTCCTCTTCTGAGACTCATATTAAACATCCTTTTCAAAGGAATGATCAGATCAGCTGAACACTCTTTTAGCACACGTGCTGATATTCCATAAATCCCTATTGCTGAATTCTTATTCAGTTTATGCAACAACTTTAATACTTCGTCATCATATGCCTGAGTTTCTTCATCCAGTGAAGAGGTCAGTGAGAGCAATGTTGCGTTCACCAGATTTATAGCTTTTAACGAAGTGGGCACTCATTAATTGAACAACCACTTCTGCATCTGTAATCGTCACGCCATCTGGATTTAGTTATTCTTTCATATTCATTCTTTCTTTTACTTGCAGAATATTGATAGAATTCTTGTGGGATGTCTTCAGCAAGCAGAGCCAGTTTCTTTTCATAATCAGACTTTGCTTTCCGTAAAACAGTTGCGACTATTCTAGCCTGCTGCTTATAACGGACGTCATCCTTATGCAAACGTTGTTCCTTCCACATTGTCCATTTCTCACCAATATTTTGCTTAATAAGATTACACATCCATCCGACTTCTACCCTATTTATTCTTTGAACTCTCGGAACACATTCTGATATCGCATCATTTAAGTATTGTTTAAATGCTTCCCATGCACTGTCGATATTCTTCCCATCCATCAACCAATCCCAGGATAATCAGATAATGTTGTTACAGCAGTATAACAATAGACCAAATACTTGAAATCCTGAGGCTATCATGTTTCTTCAGACTGGTTTAAGGTTTTTTTTTTAATTTTATTTTTTATGCTTATTTAGGATTAAGATTTCAAGAATTAGGTCTTGTTAAATTTAATCCATCACTACCCACTGCAATATAAATCACCAGTCAATCAAATTAACTTACATGCCCAGGGATGCACCAAGATATATTTTTAGGTCACCAGAACATCTTAACTCATATACTCTACCACTGAACAGATTACTCACTCAAAGCTTTCGGCTAGGTGGTCCAAGACACTTTTTATAAACTTTAGGTTCACAAAAATGTCCCTTTACAACTTCTCAACTTAAAAGTTCTAGTTTTAAAGTTCCAACATCAGTTAGAAATTTGATCAGGTCCTCAACCAATAGAGGCATGGTTTTTTTTAATTGATTTAGAACTTTAGATTACTTAAGCAATATTATATTCTTTAACTCTTGCTAGGGAGGGCAGACAAGTTCTACAGTTAAAAGAACTCTTGGAGTTTACCAATCATGTTTTAAGTTTGTGTGTCTGTATATTATTCTTATGAAGATGGCCTCAAGACAGTCTGAAATACTGAGTTCATTATATAGTTAATATTTTTGTTCTCCAGTTGGTAGTCGAATCTGCTAATCTTTTACAATGGATTCCTAAGTGAAGATTAAGGAAGCTAATGTCAGAATACAAAAAGGGATAAGTGAAAGTTAACGCTTCTGGCAATTACAAATGATCCAAAAGGTGACAAGTACAAAATGGGAGAGGATGTGAGAGATATCTTATTCTAATCACACATCACTAAAGGGTTTTTTTTTTTTTTTTTTAAACAGCTAATGAATAATTAATACTGCAATATTCCCTCATATGGCCTTATTTCGAATAAATCCATTGTTCGTATCTTGTAATTAACAGTCACCACCACTGATGGCCTGTAACATTCAGGCTGAAAATGGTGCAAAAAAACAGTACTAAACTTCAAATCCCCCCCCCCCTTTCAGTACACACACACTATGAGATATGCTGTTCTACTGCATGCACATTAATAGGAAGAGTGTGTCTAGAGTCTATGGCATTACATTTAACTGTAGCAACATTACATTTATTATTGAGCATTATTTTCGTTCATATGGAGATGGTAGAACAAACGGTGCCCAAGCTTAGGGCATGTTTGTGAGCAGTCTGTTTGGCATTTGCGTAAGCGTGCCGAAAGCAATAGTTATTGCCCATGGAATAATAGGGCCCTACTTCATTGAAGAGGGTGGTGTAACCATGACCTTGAATGGCAAACACCATTAAAATGTGCTGGTTCCATTCACCCAGAATTTGCATAGGACGTGATGTGCAGAAAACATTCCATTTCGTGCACAAGTATTCCAACAGGACAGAGCAACCTATCACACATCACATGGTTCTAGTCTATTTATCAGAACACCTCCTCAGGAGGCTCATTTTGAGGTTCACAGAATTTCTGTACCCTTCATGTTCTCCTGTTATTGATGCCTTCCTTCATTTGGGGGGTATGCTGAAGGAATAGGTATTCCATTATGACCTGCATTCAAACCTTGATGGACTAAAGGATAAAATTCTATGATATGCTCAGCAGATGTCCCAACCCTTGTTCTCGAAGATGACAGAGAACCTTCAACATGCACTACGAAAGCCGTTTTGAAAGACAAGGTGCCCATTCATTTCAAGCATGTAATCTAATGCTTTATTCAACCAAGATTCCACGGATAGTTGTTGACATACATATCATGTGTAAACATATATTTCTTTGTTAATAAACCTATTTACTCCATAACATATATCATAGTTATTCAGTTTTTGTGTGTGTGTGCCATACTGTATATGTAAACAATAAGCATTACTAGCATTACTTATTCCTTGTGTTTTTCATGTTACGAGGGTGGTTTCATAAGTTTCCAGCCTGACCAACTTTTAGAGGTGATAGAAAGAAAACAAATGTGTCACTTTTCAACATAATCTCCCTTTACTTCAATACACATCTTTGAATTAACATTTCGATGCCCTTGAAAAAATAGTTTGTACTTTTGTCTACAAAATGGCCTAAAGCTGCATCTTTCACCTCATTGTCATCTGCAAATTTCTTCCTCAAAGGTCTTTCTTTAGTTTCAAGAAGTAGTAATAATCACTGGGTGCTAGATCTGGGCTTTACGGCGAGTTTTCAATCTCCTGGAAGACACAGTCCTTCACTGCAGTCTACTTGACAATAACCGTATGGACTGGAGCATTGCACCAGAACATCAATCACCCTGTTCATCCTCTTTGCTAGGGAAACAGACCTTGTTCACCCTCTCATCATCCACCACATTTTATAATAGAAAATCCATACAACGCTGTTCTTGAAATCATCTGACATTTCTTTTTGCCTCACTATGTTTCATCTTATTCTTTTGCACTCTTTTGTTAGTATCCACCATATGCTTGATCTCATTTCTCACTGCAGAAATTTCATTCTTCAATTCTTGCATTTTGAACAATCATGTTCTTTCATACCAACAATCGTTCCCACGTGTGCTTCTTCAGTCAGTCTTTCTTCTATTCTCCAGTCATTGCAGCTTTTGCTCCATAAGTCAGGTTCACTTACTTTCCCACAGTCTCTAATGTTTTTTTGTTTTTTTTTCCCTTCAGCCATTTCCATATTCATAGTCCCATTCTTTAATTCATATTCTCTAACTTGCTCTTCTGGCTAATACTATTTTCAGTTTTCTACCCCATCACTAACTTTCATCTAATACTCTTTACTTCTTGTTCTCAATTTTCATTTAAATCACTGCAGCACATTAAAAAATCACACTTTTTACAGACTGCACCTTCTCACATCTCTCGTTCAATCTCTCAATAAACACCTGCTATATTCACCTACACATAAATACAATATAAACAAATTGCAAAAATATTTTACTAGCTACATTTAATTATTTACAAGCTAACATTTTGCTAGCTCACGCTAGCATTATCTAAGGCAGATACACTTAACAAATACACACTCAGTGAACACACACAGAAATGACATGGATAACAAGGACAGTCATGTACATTGAGGATAATAGTGTGGTCTTCATGTTGATTCCTGTTGTTAATGCTAATGGGTAGATAGGGTATTGCCCAAAATCTGTTAAATCATACTGTCAGTATTGTTATAGTAAACTGGGTTCTGCAGAACTTCCAGAAACAGTTTTTCCAATTTAAACCAGGATTTGTGAAGTAGCCTGGCTTTCTTCCACCTTATGGTCTTTCTCTAGATCACATTGAGATAAGGCTGCTTTTTGGTTGTCCCTTCTATGCTCTTTTTTCTTGACCGAGTTTTTGTCAATCCAAAATACTGAATTCCACACTGGCAAGGGATGCTGTAGATACCTGGGAAGGAGAAAGGGTCCTGTATCCTTGATTTGTCTGGAAGTCAGATGTCTTGATGGGGGGGGGGGGGTCTTTTTATGGAGATTGGCAAGTTTTTGTTGTTGTATCCATTTCCTTGGAATGACACAAGTAGAGTCCATTCTAGGTGCAGTGCTGGGCAGAGCAAATTTCATCCTCAAGACCCAGTGTTCCCTATACCAGAATATACTATATCTTCATCCTACATTAAAGGTACAGCAATTGTTTTTCTCAAGTATACTTGCATAATTTTACCAGGAACACTGAATAGACAAATACTTCTGTAATTCTCACATTCAGTTTTATTTCCCTTTTCATAAATGGATACTATGAGAGCTCTATTACAATCATCTGGAATTCACCATCTGCCCACCTTCTGAACTATGCAATGCAGCCACTGTAAGACTTTTGTACCTCCATACTTGAGCATTTCTGGTCAAATATCATCTACTCCTGCTACCTTTCTTCATTTCAGTCTTTTGATGGCTTTTTTTTCTACTTCGAGTATGAACATGTATTCCTGATTGCATCCCTGTTGCGTTTTTTTTTTTTTTTTTACTACTGTGTTATCACTGCTTGTTTCATTTAGCAATTTTTTGAAGTAATTACTACATACTTCAAGAATATCTTTTTTCCTCCAGTTTTCATATCTTTATCATCTCTAATTCCTTTTACAACATTCTTTCTTCCATTTCTGAGCTTCTTCAACAACCTCCAGAATATATTGAAACCTTCTTGATATTAATTTTCTATGTTCTTGCCAAAGTCTTCCCATGACTTTGATTTGGCTAGTTTTACAGTGTTTAGCTTTCTCTTTTTTGTCTCTGTATTCTCTAAGAGCACAAGCTGACTTATTTGCCAAAAACTTTTGATATGCTTTCTTCTTTTCCTTCATTGCCTCTTTGACTTCCTGTGTTCACCATGGAGTTCTTATTTTTCTATCCTTGTAGACCTCACCACATGCCTCCTTGGCTGAATCATCAATGTTTTCTTCAGGACTTGCCAATGAATCTCCAAGATTTGGTTCCTGTTCTCAAACTCTTTCGTTGTTTCTCGAATAATGTTTGTGTATTTTAGCCTACAGTTCACATCTGAAAGCTGCTCAACTTTTATTCGCTTTCTTCTTTTCAATATGAAATTCAATTTTATTCTGCTCAAGACTAAATGGTGATCACTTCTAATTTCAAATCCTCTGTACACTCTGGTGTCCTGCACCAGGAAGAAAACATCACTATCGACAATAACATTGTCAATGAGACTTTTCTTATTCCTTGCCTCTTCTCTCTATTTGAATTTGTACACATTTTTATGTTGGAACATTGTGTTAGCAATAACCAGTCCATGTCCTGAGCAGAAATCCAACTAATATTTGCCATTATTATTAGCTTTGCTCTTTTCTCTAAATTTTCCCAAAATATTTTTTGTATGTCTGACAATTATTTCCTACTCTGCTATTTAGATCCCAAACAAGGACCAACTTTTCCTTTTTCATGTATGATCAAAATATGTAAATAGTATGTTGTTTGCCCAGCGGATGACTTCAATGTTCACAAACGACTGGTTTTACTTCTCCACTGATCAATCTGGAAAGGATGCAAAAATATTTCATGTTAGCAACAATTTTTTTTTTACGATGCATGGATAGGCTTTTGTGTTCGTCAGACATTTTTGTAATAGATTTCACGGTTTGATATGAACACAGATGATTAAGAAAATAACTATTTATTAACTTAAAAGCTAATATTTCGCTGGTATTATATCCAGCATCTAATAATACCAGCAAAATATTAGCTTTTAAGTTAATAAATAGTTATTTTCTTAATCATCTGTGTTCATATCAAACCATGAAATCTATTACAAAAATTTTTTTACAAATTGTTCACTGTTCACCAACATATTTGATAATCTCTTGTTTCAGAATATTTTAGATTCAATCTTTACTGGTTCTGAAAAATATACTGTAGATCAGTGTCTGGTCAAAGGTAACCAGGGCCCGCCATCTCGGGGGTGCGGTGGGTGCAATGCACCCGGGCCCCACGATCGAGTGGGCATAGTGGGGTACACATTTGTGGAAATGTATTTTTTTTTTTTCTTCTAATTTTGCTTATAACTAAAGGGATTTCATTGACAGGATTTTAGGGCCCCCAGTAATAATAATATCTTTGTGCTTCTCTATTATATTAGGGTTTTTGCTTAACCTTTTTGATGCGTTTATGCAGTGTATAAAAATTAACAAACATGATTTCATTTTTACACTAAAATGCCCGATTCATCATTAGCTTTTTTCCTAATTTGTTACACATTTATATCATTTGGCTCATTATCGAAACCGTTGAAAAAATATTTATTATATTCTTTATATATGGTTAGTCTAGAGCAGGGGCAGACAACCCTTAACATGCCTGCCAAACGTAGCACGCCAATGACTTTTTTTTTTTCCGGCATGCAACCCAGGGCTCATCTTAAAAAATAATTAAATAAAAAAATACATTTCAAACATCTTCGCTGACACATATTTTAACTTAATATAATACAATTTTATTAAGTACAGCTATACCAAATAAAAATGCAATAATTAATTAAACTCTACCAACTGTTTCATAATAATAGTAATAAGAAAATTAGAAACAAACATCCTATTTCCAAGCCATTGATATATCTCCACAATATACTGATGTACAAGTTTTGTCCAGTTCAGTTGTTGCATTATTCATCAGGCATCCAGATGTGGCGCGACTTCTTTACCATCATTTGATATATCTTTAAAATGTTTCGAAAAGAACGTATCCATTTTCTAAAGTGTATTTGTATTTTATTAAATTGTAAGTCATTAGAATATGGATTGGAAGTATTTATTGTCAATTAATATGTTTAACTTATTAGATATAAAAGCAAATTTCTTTTACATTGATTTCCGGAAACTAAAGTTTTCAGTTTTTTTCGTAAAATCCCCGCATATATTGCAATTGCTATTTCCTGCCTAGAGAGCAGTTCCTTGTGTGCATCCTACCCAAATAGCACCATCTGCTTTCCCATTATTTCAAGCAAAAATTAGCAGTGATTTACAAGACTGGAGATTGACTTAATGAACAATCCTTCACGAATGACTAATGAACAGACAGCCATGGTACTAGGCCAGTAAAGATATGTGCATATGATTGGTGCGGTATTAACAAAAGATCGCACGAGTCAAAGATAAAAGTCAGCAGACAATTTTTTAATTGAAATGCTAATTCTCTTCAACCAAATTCAATATCTGAAAGTGCCATAACAATATTCACTATATATTTCCTAGCTTTAACATGTTTACGAATTTTAATACTTTCTGTTGATTTTTATTGTTGCTCTGCATTTGAGCTGGGGGACAGACTCCCACACATCTAGTTTTTAGTGTTTGCCAGTGCAGCATATGGTTCTGCTTGCGGCTAAATAGCATAGTTTTGGGGAGAAGGGATACGAGATTCATTAGTTAGTGCCATTTTTATCCCAGCTGTCTCTAATTGCACTATTTGTTGAAAAATATATTACACAGACTGCAAATGTTTGTACCTTATTCAGTGATACAATAAAACGACCTGCTTTTACTTGTGTCTGCAGATGTATTGGCTAGTATGGAGGGCGTGTGGTTTGCCATGGGAAGTAAGTCACTACTGCCATGAGGTGAACAAGATTAACCTTTTTTCTGTGCGAGGTTACAGGAAACTTTTCAATTTCTTTTTTTCGCAAAGTAAAATCAGGGGTGAGAGTTATATGCGAGGACCAGTTATATTCCAGTAAATACGGCAAGTTATTTTTAAAGCTATGTAAAATGTATTATCAATATTCAGGATTATGAAGTGTTGCCTGCACGTGATTAGATCTCAACTAGGTTAATTTCAATTCAGTTAATAGTAATAGATAAGGGTGAAACTGATGTACTGAAGTAAACAAACGAAAAAAATAAACACATTCCTTGAGTGTTTCTAAAATTTTGTAATATTGTAAAAAGTATGTACATATTTAACTTTTTGTTAATTCATGGGATAAAAATATTTAATATTATTTACTTATTCGGGCAAAGCCTAACCCATAATGTCCATGCCAAGAAAGTATCCCTCTGGGTGTCAAAAAAAGGAAATCAGCAGAAAAGCAAAATCTCAAAGTCACAAGTAGATTTGTTTTCATGGCTACAAAATAAATCTAACAACGAAATTACTAAGACTTCAGCAGTTGCAATTCAAACTTCGACTGAAGAAGAAAACTCCAAACAAGCTACACAACTTTTCAACAAAAATGTAGAAACTGTGGGATTCGTCGAAAAAGACGCGTCTGATTATACAAACGTTTTGGATACAGCAAATAACGATGAAAACAATAATAAGGATGGTGATCAAGTGAATATAAATGATCCAGGTTTGTGGCCAAATATTATAACTGATAATTTTAGATTATTTTGTGTTAAAACCAGACCTAAACAACATCATCAAGACGCATTCGTTAAGAATGTTGAAGGTAGATCATTTTCTACATCGTACTATTTAAAAAAAAAATGCCAAATGGTGAAACTCAGCTTTGCAGCTGGTTAGTTTATTCAAAAGCTCAATACTCAGTATTTTGCTTTTGTTGTGTATTATTTTCCAAAAGAAGAGGAAAAGATGAATCAACACTATTTATATATTATTATTATTATATCACACCTCCAGGGAGTCCAAAGACTCATCGAGAGAGGGCATCTACTCTACAACTCTTCGTCTCACTACTCCACCAACCTTCATCATCTAACACCATCTACCGCCGACTACCACCACTAGTACTTTCACAGACAATCACAAACATCCATGCCCAAGGCGGGATTCGAACCTGCAGCCTTTTGGCTGAAGAGTGGATACGCTAACCACTCTGCCAACTAGGCCGGCAATGGTTTTAATAAATGGAGAAAACTGTCATCTGTGATTCGAGATCATGAGCTTTCTGTTGGTCACTTTAATTCTTTTATTGCTTGGCAAGAATTATTAAAAAGGCTTAATTTATGTTCGACTGTTGACAGAACAAATCAAATTAATATAAATAAAGAAACGGAATGTCTAAAATTACTATTCCAAAGAACTGTATATGTAATTCTATTTTTAGCAAGTAATAATCTCTCATTTGAAGGATCCCATGAAACAATAGGAACCCCAAATAATGGAAATTTTTTAAGTTTAATAGAATTATTAAGTAAATATGATCCTGTGCTAATGGATCATGTAAACAGAATTAAAAATACGAAAAAAAGAATTGTGCATCATTTGGCGCATAGATTTCAAGAGGAAATTATTGCTGCATTAGGTAATGAAGTCCTTAATAAAATTAAAGAAGATATAAAAGCAGCCATATATTACAGTATCCAAATGGATTGTACTCCTGATATTTCTCACAAGGAACAAACTTCAATAATTATTAGATATGTAAATTTTGTAGACAAAAAATTAATTATAAATGAGTCATTTATAGGATTTATTGAAGTAACTGATGTGACTGGCGAAGGACTAGCAAATTTGCTTTTCAAAAGAATAGGTGAGCTTGATTTAGATATTATGAATTGTAGAGGGCAAGCATACAATAACGGTAGCAATATGAAGGGAACGTATAAAGGCATACAATCTAGAATAATTAGTTTAAATCCTTATGCAATTCATGTACCTTGCTTATCACATTCTTTTAATTTGATAATTTGTGATGCTGCTTCCAGTAGTATATATTGTAAAAAATTTTTAATGTGAATATTGCAACGTTTATACTGCATATTTTCTGCATCTACAAAAAGGTGGGAAATTATACAAACGCATTTAAATATTACGCTTAAACCATTATGTGATACTCTATGGGAAGCCAAAATAGATGCAGTCAAAGCAGTGTATACACAGTTTGAACAAACTTATAATGCCTTAGAATTTATTGGTGCAATTAACGATAACACAGCAGTATCCGAAGCTAAAAGTCTACTAGATTTATTACAAGAAATGCCATTTATTTTAAGCTTATCGATGTAGTTTACAATATTGTCAAAAATTAATAGTATCAACAAACTATTTCAAACAAAAACAATTGTTCTTGACTCTGCTTTTAATTTAGTGAATAAAATTAAAAATGAAATCCAAAATTTAAGATCAAAATTGAACACATTTTTAGACGATGGAAAAATGATAGCACGAAACTTGAATATTTCCAAAGACTTCCCTGAAAAAAGAATTCAAAAAAGAAAAAGATTATTTTCCGAACTAGCAGAAGATGAAGTTTTACTAAACCTGGTAGAGGAATTTAGATGTCACTTTTCAACGTTGTGATTGATACTGTTATTGTACAAATAGATGAGAGATTTAAAAATATACCCAATGTTATTTCTTATTTTAAATTAATCACTGATATAAAAAAATTAGAAAAAAATGAAGTAGAAAACTGCTCAAGGGATTTTGTAAAATATTATAGTAAAGATGTAAATGAAGACTTAATCTAGGAAATTGATTTGTTACGAAAATTAATCTTGGACCAAAAAAATGTAAATAACGCGCAAGACATATTGCAATATATATTAAATAATAGCTATAATGAACTATTTCCAAATGTGCTAACTGTATTGAAAATTTTCTTTACGTTACCAGTTACCATAGCAAGTGCAGAGCGATCTTTTAGCAAATTAAAATTGATAAAGAATTATCTTCGGTCAAGTATATGCGAAGAACGCTTAAATGCATTTGCTATATTAAGCATCGAAAAGAAAATTGCCAAATATTGTAATTTTTCAGAAATGATTAATGACAGCAAAAAAAAAAAAAAAAATTGCATATTTAAATAAATATATATTAAGCAATATACGTGTTAGTAAAACTAGGCCCCTAAATAGTAAACCTATTTATTTTTTATGTGCGTAACTTAATTTTTTTATTATTTTAAACAATAATTAATTGTAAATAGTTTTTGTGCGCTAGTTGGTGAGTCAGATTACTTTTGTTTGTGTTAAATATTCATTTATTTTAATTATTTAATACTTTTGTTTTGTGTTCAGTAAACGTTATATTAACCTGTTATATTTCGAATGTGTTTTTTTTTGTTTTCCTCTGCCATCAATCATTTGCAGGTAAGAAGTTTTACAGTACATTTATTTCGAATCCTTTAATTTTTACCTTTGAAAAATATTTTAGGGCCCCAAAAGGGTTCTTGCACCCGGGTCCCTTTATAGAGAAGGCTGGCCCTGAAGGTAACTGACGATAACCTCATCCAAATATGTTTTATTGCAGAACATGGTTTAACTTGGATAATCTCAGTATCATGTGCAAGTTGGCCTCATGTATCACTGGCAATACAACAGTGATAAATGTGGACTACACGATTTGTGCTCCTCCTGATACTGTTTTAATTCTTATGAACCAAACATCTATTTAAACCAAGAAACAAATAGTTATTACTGGAATAAAGACTTTGATCTTTTATTTCAGTTAAAAATACACACTTGAATATCCATTGTGCCAGTTATGCTATACTGTCAATCAACTATACCAATCATGTAATTCCCAACCCTATTCTATACAAATCCAATCTTTTAGTTATGGTCAGTCATGGAGAGTAACTTTATATATAATTTTATATATATTCTATAGTTATGGATACCCCTGTGGGGTATCCATAACTATAGAATAACATGTATGCCATAGTAAATTTTAATCCATGAAAATGCAACTGTAGAGGGATTCCAATTTATACATGCGCACTATTGTTTTTTTTTAATTCAATTTCTATTGTTCTTTAGTTCTACTGATGATGTCTTATTATTATTATTACACCCTCCATGGAGTCAACAGACTCATCGTGGGAGGTTCATTCAACTGACAACATATTTATCATATGGAATCTTAAAGTCCTTAACATTCCTTGCATTAACAACACATTCTGGTAATACATTCCATTCACTGACAATTCGCCATGCAAAAAATCTACTTCTCGCACCCTTCTTCACCACACTTTTTACATAACGTCCACGAATGACCTCTGGTTCTTCCCCCTCTCACCTTCTACTCTTTTTATAATCCCCACTGGATTAATCTGATAAAATCTTCTAATTTAAACATCTCTATCATATCATCTCCCTTCCTCCTATCCACCAAACTCTGCAATCCACATCTCTTCCACCTCTCTCTCCATAGCCAGCATTCTAAACTCCTGATAATACATAAGACGAAATATTTACATAATAAAAAAAAGTTATTCACTGTGGCATACATGTTATTCTATAGTTATGGAGAGTAAGACAATATTTATATATACACTTTTTTGTTTAGTGGCTGGTTAGAATATTTCAGATTCATATCCAATATGGTGATTTGACTTCAAAATCAGCATGTTGTGTTTTTCAAAGAATGAAACTCAAATATAAAAATATATTTAGTGTAAGCATATTATATACAATATTACAAGTTCCATATATTAAATCATTTTCTTCATCCCCCTGAGGAGAAGCATATTCTCTGCATAATTACAGTTAGGGAACAGTTTCTACTATTCTATATGTCTAAAATTCAAATTCTTACTAAATACAGAGAATATCTATATACCCATTCTAGGATTTATTCTAGATGAGCTCAAAATTCTCACTGTTAAATAAATTTAATTCTGATGGATAACATCACACATTATACAAAACAAACTGAACATAGCATTCAGCTAAAGGTTCTGTAGTCTCACTTGACTATATAGGAACCTCCTTTGCAGCATTTCTTTTATTACTATCCTATCTATCTTCCTTTATTTATTTCTACTCACTCATTCAAATCCTTCCGAATACAATAAAAATTGATCTCACTTGACTAGTTTACGTCTTCTAGTAAGCAGGTTTACATAATGCATCTTTTCCATCACTTTGTGCTGAAGTAGGCATGAAGAATTATTGCTCAGACAATATGAATACTTAATTTAGCAGTTCCAAATGCACTTTCAATAAAAGGAACTTTACTGCAGATTCCATCTTGCTCCTTGGAACATATCACTTGCTTTTCATTAAGCACAAAAACATCTAATCTACAAAGGCTTGATACATTATACTGTCCTTCAATTATTAACTTCGCAGTTCCTCATTGGAAAGTAAATAAAAATGCATATACAAAACTTTCCCAAGATTACAGAACTTTGTCCACTTTTCCAGCTCTCCTTCCTTGCTTGCCTACTCCTTGCTTACTTTCTGCTAGTGGTTCACATTATCCAGCACCAGTTGTTCTAAAAAAAACTCAACTGAAGCGCATGCCTGTTACCAAGATTCAAAGCACAGTTCGAGCAACATGGCTGCCAATACTACAGCTCTTGCATGCTGTAATAGCGCATGGCACAAGAACACTACTATAAACAAACATACAATAATATATGTGCAATGTTATTTCTATGTAAATCTGTGAGAATTACAACATATGGTAAGCAAATGACTACTTAAATGCATTCAAGTCTCCTTTCATTATGCTACTGCTTAACCACATGGTGGGTGCGATAATATTAGGTGTACAACTGCAGTGATAAATATGGATGATTACACACACACAACACAGACTTATCTTATTTAACAAACGTATTCCTCAAATAATGAAATTCACTCTTAGTATTTATAATAACATAACGTAAGTAAAACGATCATGTGAGATTTTTACACACACCAGTGTGCAAATTTTAGTTTCCAACAAGTGTGCCAAGGTAGTCCAGGAAAATAATTCTGTGCCATGAGTGACAAAATTTCAGCTTCATATTCAGTCTGTGCTACAGGATTAAAAAAAATGCAAGAATTGAATCATTAAATCCAAATCAGACTTTGAAAGGACAAAGTGTACAAAACTATCCATCTGTTCAAAAGATCTAGTCTCTCCAATTTTCACTTCCCTTACATTCAGACAGAACGACTGTAATCATCATCATCACCCAAAAATAAAGTTAATCCGCCTCCTTCACTAACACGACCGGATGAGCTGCTCAATATACTGAATGCCAAGCTTAAGACGATTTTCTCAAATGTCTCAAATGCTTCAGTTCAGTTTTTTTTAATTCTTTTAAAAGAATTTTAAAAAAGTGAAGGTCCCCCATATCCAAGCTTAACAATTTAGCCAAGAAGATATATAAACTGCAATTACCTCCAAAATGTATTAATGAACACGTTGCCATTTCAGCTAAAGAAAGAAAGTACTAAAGTCCTCAAAGCCTTGGCCATAACTATGCCATAACTCTGAAGGAAACACCAAGCCTGCAAATTATAGCAAAAATAAAACATGGCATCTACAACTTACTGGTCCCTGTCACCAATAATATCTGGCTAGATGTAGCAAACATTTAAAAAAAAAAGAAACTTGTCCTATACAAAATTGATCAACTTAAAAAAAACTCTGCCACAACCAAAATATTATTACCAGAACAGATAAGGGTAACTCTGCAGTAATACTTCATCGCTCTGAGTATGACTGAAAAATGTCAATCTTCCTCAGAGATCAATCGACAAACTTCCTAAACTGATCCTACCCAAAAATCAGGAAAAAGGCTCTTGAAAAATTAGATAGTTATATCCTTATTCTTGTTGAGAGGCTTATACGCTGGTTAGACATAATAACTAATATTTAAGGAATTGACAGCGTATACTGGAAATATAGATTAAATAAACTTTAATATACACTTTCCGATATTTCGGCGAACGTTACGTTGCCATCTTCTTGGGAACTTACTAAAAAGACACGTGCACACAAGTACTATTACAACAAATGAGACTGAGGCTAGGACGCTAGCGTTTTCCTAAAGTCCTGATGGTGCCCCCTGGCGGGCTATATTGGTAATTCTTGGCCTTTGGGCTGAAGTTCTTTTGATAAAAGTTTCCCAAATTTGGGGCAGTTTCATGCATCCAAATTTGTTGAGGTTTGGCATGTTCCTAAGGGCCGAGGCTGATTCCATGAATAGTCTTTCATACTTGAACTTGCTGCGGAGTATTACTGTGGCTTTCTTCCATCTTATTCTGTGGCGAGTATCCAGAGGGTGGTCTGCAAGCCCAGAGTGGCTGTACTGGTGAAATCGGATGTAATCCTTGTGTTCTGAGATTCTGATATTTGCTGTCCTGCCTGTTTGCCCAACCACATCGCCAACGATATCAGATTGGATGTAGCCTGTGTTCTCAACAAAGCAAAACCTCCAAAATCCAACATATCCAGTAGTGAATACAAGGCACTACAAGAATTGAAAAGAAACAAAAATATAGTGATCACCAAAGCGGATAAGGGAAACGCCACTGTGGTACTTAATCTTAAAGATTACACAGGTAAGCTCAAAGCTTTATTATTAGATCGTTCCACTTACCTCCCCATTAATTACAATCCCACCAACTCACAAATTAGAAAACTCCATAGGCTCCTTAAGAAGGTCACTTCTTGGCCTGTGGAGATTACTAACAGACTAAAACCCTATAACTCTAGACCCCCCCGCATATATGGGCTCCCAAAAATACACAAAGAAAATGTGCCATTACGTCCCATAGTGGATGGCATTGATTCCCCCACTTACAAACTAGCCAAGCATTTAGCCAAAGCGCTCTCACACTATACTGGCAATACACCATCACACATAAAAAACTCAGCCCACTTCAAAGCCAGTATAGGAAACCTTACACTCCAACACAATGACATAATGGTCAGTTTTGATGTCTCCTCCCTATTCACGAATGTCCCTCTCAAAGAAACCTTAGAGCTAATCCAAGCTAAATTTCCTCCCGATATCTCAGCCCTATTTCAGTTTACAATGAACTCAGGCTATTTCGTTTGGCAGGAAAAATTCTACAAACAGATAGAGGGGACAGCCATGGGTTCACCACTTTCCCCACCCTTGGCCAACTTCTTCATGGAGATGTTTGAAGAGAAAGCCTTAAACTCAGCCCCACAAAAACCTACCATATGGCTTCGCTATGTTGATGATGTTTTCGCTATTTGGCCACATGGCCCAAATTCACTCCTCTCCTTCCTAACACACTTGAACAACCAACACCCTGGAAAAAGAGGAAAACAATAACCTCCCCTTCCTAGACACACTAGTCACCCGCCAACCTGATGGAACCTTGGTTTTCTCAGTTTATAGAAAACCCACCCATACAGGCAGATACATTCACCAACAATCCCACCACCCCCCCTCACAACAATATGGAGTTATTAAAACATTATTCAACAGGGCAAAAATAATCTGTTCTAATAATCAAGCCCTAACCACTGAACTAAATCACATCCGTGACACTTTCTCAGCCAACGGCTACCCCCTCCAAAAAATACTTAACCCAGTTATCCACAACCCACCACCCCCTTTCCCTTCACAAAAAAGATTACTCTAAATCCATCACTATTCCCTATATCAGAGGCACTTCAGAAAAAATCAATAAAATCTTAAAAAAACATGACTTGACCACTTGTTACAGACCACATAGAAAACTGGCATCCCTTATCCGCTCCACCAAAGACCAACCACTTCCCCTAGACCTACCTGGTGTATACCAGGTCCCTTGCAGCTGTAAACTGTCCTACTTTGGCCAAACAGGCAGGACAGCAAATATCAGAATCTCAGAACACAAGGATTACATCCGATTTCACCAGTACAGCCACTCTGGATACTCGCCACAGAATAAGATGGAAGAAAGCCACAGTAATACACCGCAGCAAGTTCAAGTATGAAAGACTATTCATGGAATCAGCCTCGGCCCTTAGGAACATGCCAAACCTCAACAAATTTGGATGCATGAAACTGCCCCAAATTTGGGAAACTTTTATCAAAAGAACTTCAGCCCAAAGGCCAAGAATTACCAATATAGCCCGCCAGGGGGCACCATCAGGACTTTAGGAAAACGCTAGCGTCCTAGCCTCAGTCTCATTTGTTGTAATAGTACTTGTGTGCACGTGTCTTTTTAGTAAGTTCCCAAGAAGATGGCAACGTAACGTTCGCCGAAATATCGGAAAGTGTATATTAAAGTTTATTTAATCTATATTTCCAGTATACGCTGTCAATTCCTTAAATATTAGTTATTATAGTTATATCCTGGCCTCCTGAAACTATTAAAAAACTTAAACCATTATAATCCCAGACCTCCTAGATTTATGGCTTACCAAAAATACACAAACAGACCATACCCTCGAGATCCACAGTAGACAAAATTAGTTTCTCACTTACAAAATGGCCAAGAATTTAGCCAAAGTGCTCTCATTACAGGCTACATTTCTTCCCATATAAAAAAAAAAAAATGTCTACCTCAAATCTAGCTTGTCAGATATGATCCTGAGATACTGACATCATGGTCAGTTTTGATATAGCCTCCTTTTTCACTAATATCCTCCCTCCCCCCCCCCCCAAAAAAAAGAAATTCTGAACTCATTCAAACTATCTCCTAGCCTTATTCACCTTCACCATGCACTCTGGATATTTTACCTTGCAGGGATGAAACCTACAGGCAGGTTGAAGGGCAATCGCTTACCAATCTTTACATGGAACATTTTAAAAACATGGCCTTGAACTCTGCCTCTCTCAAACTCACAATATTATTATTGTTATTATGTGACACCTCCAGGGAGTCCAAAGACTCATCGAGGGAGGGCACCTACTCTACAACTTTCCATCTCCACCACTCAATTCACCTACTGCGAACTGCATCATCTACACCAGGGGTGGGTATCCTTTTTAGCCGTGCATACCAAAATCGCCAAATCTTTAATGCAAAATTTTCTCACGTGAAAAACCAAAATTTTAGGGAACATATTATTATTTGGTGTATTAAGTATTGGGAGAACCTTTTCAAATAATCAAAAATCACACTAGAGTGGTAAAATCAAAGAATATTGTAAGAGTGATAAGTCATGTAAGATTGAAAGAATTTAAAAATT
The DNA here is from genome assembly GCF_054136105.1 of Typopeltis vanoorti. NCBI lineage: Eukaryota > Metazoa > Arthropoda > Arachnida > Uropygi > Thelyphonidae > Typopeltis > Typopeltis vanoorti. The sequence goes on along the minus strand of NC_143559.1, from coordinate 57,742,000 downwards.
AGTGACAGAATTTTTACTTAAAAGTCCTATCTCGTTGACAGTGTGGATATTTTTATTTGCCCTTTAAGTGTAATTCTAGCTGCCACATACAACAACAACACAATTTAAAGATGCAATTTTAAACATCAGCAAAAAAGTAAACAATAATTCTGATTTTTTTTTTTTTTTAATAAAGATCAATCAGACATGTTTTTTCAAGTTTTTCAAATTTCAAGTTATTACAGTGCACAATCTCATAGTTGCTTTACTTGATTAAAGCACAGTAAAATAAAATAAAATAAAGATATTCTAAATTAAAGATACCAAGAAATTATATACTTGGTTTAATCCTTTATCCAAGTGTAAGCAAACAAGTTTGGCCTGAACTATTTTCAGCACTGGGGCAACTTGTATAAAAAAGCTCATGACTTCACATCGCTTGCCTTAGTATCCCATTATGCAAAGCACATGCAATCAAATTCTCTTTAAAGATATTCTTTTATGAATTTTTTAGTCTCAAAAAAATCAACATTTTATTATATGCCTAAATTAAATTACCTGTATAATTCACACTTATGGCAAAAACTCGAGCAAAAACAAAACACAATGCGCATGAGCAACAATAATACACTTGCCACTGTTTATTTCTGCCTACTGGTGGATGCGTGAAGCAAAATCATATGTTAAGATGACATGTTTTGTCAAAGTTGCAGGGTGACTCTTTGTATGCTATAAACATTAAAGATCATAAACTTGAGATAATTAATAAGCTTTTAAATAATGAAAAGTTTCTATATCAGTGATGGAAAAGTTTTGGTGACTAAACACAGTTGTTTTCTATCTGGTGAGTCATGCCATTATGCCCCTAAGTCATTGGCTAGAGGTTCTTAACATCAGCTGTAGTTTTCAGCTGTCTGACCTTGTTCCTACAGTGGGCTATGTATTGTAGTTTCTTTTGTATAAAACAAAATTTAACTTGTGTGCATTGTAAGAATTAAAAAAAAAAAAAAGTTTGAGGAGTAATTTATAAGCATATAAAATGATATCACATGTAAAGCATTGACGTTCCAGCAAAATTTTCGTACGTGCCACCTCTGGCAAGAGTGCCATAGGTTTGCCATGCTGGATCTACACCAATGCCATCTACTGTCCCCACCATTAGTATTTTCACAGAGAATCGCAAACATCCATACCCACGACAGAAATCAAAACCCACAGCCTTTTTAGCCAAAAAATGGACACGCTAACCACTTAACCAAGTCAGGACTGTAGGAACCTACCTTTTATAATATGTCTGTATTTTGAGCAAATGCTCAAAGTATCGCTGTGCCCAAAGTGTAATATTGGCCTATTAATCTAATTAGCTAAATAAATTTAGTTAATTTAGCTAATTAGAAAAATTTAGCTAAATAAATAAAATTAATTAATAGCTTTAGACATCTGAATTTTCCATTAAATTGAATGTATTCCACATTTTGTGGAATACATTGGCATCTTGAAAGATTGCACCTGTATGCTGCTTCCAGTTGTACCTTTTGCTGATGTTTTTCATGACTAAAAACTTGCTCTTCAGTGGAGTGATTCTCAATCCAAACTGCCCATCATGAATGAGATTTAATTCATTCATGACTTTCTGCAGTCTTGTTAGTATTATCCTCTTCATTATTTTTTCTAGGAGAGCAGGCTGATTGAACAATTGTTTTGGGAGAATTCTGTTTCTTTCCCTAGTGTCAGGATCAAGATTATATCAGCTACCTTCCATCATGGAAACAGTGACATCATACTATTACATTAATAACAGCAACAATGAATATTATGGCCTCACTGCAGCAGCCATTTTTCCTGGAGATCCTATATGGGTCTGGTGCTTTCCTGTTCTTAAATTTGGTGACTATTGCATGTACCTTAGTAAGGAATGTCAGTTGGATGGAGTTTCATAGTGCGAGTATTTTAATATGTGATGCACCCAGTTTACTGATAAAGTCTAAATCCAGATAGATGTAGTTGGAACTACTGTTTCTCTAGGCAATCATCAAAAGCTTCAGCTTTGTCTGCATGTACTTTGTCTCACAGTAAACCAGTCCATGTTCACAGTGGACTGGTGGGAGGGGTTTATGGCCTGTTGATATAGCTTTGGTCATTTACCAGAGCACACGATTCTCCATGTTTAAAAACTGAAGTTTCATGTTTGATAGTTTTGAAGCACATATCACTCTGCATTCATAGCCCTCTTAAACACCCAGCAGTGTGTTTAAGAGCCAGCCATTCTGTGGTATTGGCATTTGGCTGTTCTTTGACAGATGAAGTTTTTAATTGTGTCTGGGAGTCTGTTGGAGTTACACATGGTATGCTGGTGATGCCAGCTGTTAAGGTAGTTATCTGCTTTTCCAAGTTTGAAATTGAGTATTCAATTTTTTTCTTCGAGTCAATGGTTAAAAATGGACCAATGATTTTGTGAAGGTTAGTCAGTCATTAGTGTACAGTTAATGGTTGAGAACTGATCAGGGATATTTGTGTGTTCTAAGCCCAGTTAGAGAAACTGGGTTATGATCAGAGCCGAGGTCATCTATCACACTTATTTCGTATTGGTGTATGGTAATTTGGAGTATCACTCTGTCAAAGAACCTGGAAGTCTTGCCATGTTGTAGCATGTGGTTTCTAGAGGTCTAGGATGTTCTTGGTGGCAGTAAAGTCAATGGGGATTCTACCGGTTAGGTTTTGTACTTCATAGATGTTCCAGGCAGTATGTTTGAAGCAGCAGAACACTCAAACCAACCAGTGGAATTGGCACTGCTTGGTTTGTGTCTAATATTTCAGTTAAGTCTGTTGTCTAGGACTGAAGAATATATAATTTATTTGCCTAACACTAATATATGACCAGTGAGTCATGTAAGTGTTTGGCAAATAGCACTTATATGTGACTATCTTCCTTTGCCACAGAATTATGCAACTGTTTCTGTTTGGCACAATCTGCAGTATTTTTATTAATATTCAAACACTGAATATAAATTTCACATTTTGATGTATAAAACATACCTTAGTCCACAAAGAAGCTTCACCTTGCTTATTTAATAACAAATCTATTAGTCCCTGACTTTCTTCATCACTCAATGCAGCTTCTTTCATAATTGCCATTAAATTACTGGCTGTAAAACCTGATGACACACCTGTTTAGAAAAAAATAAAATAAAGTTTAATTCATTGTAGTTCATCAAAATTTCATGCACAGCAATTCAATACAAAGCTTTTAATGGATTAGAAAATATAACAAAAAGCTAAGCTATTTTTGGCAATTTTAACAAGATAAATTATCAAATAGGTAAATGATAAATTATCTAATTACATTGGTCAACAATTGCAAAGATTTTGTGATAAAAATCCAAGTGGGTTCTATGTATTTTAGGACACAGAAGAATTTAAAAACTGAACTTTTTTCTTTATAGTCAGGATTATTTTTTTTAGTATATCAATAAAAAGCTTCAATAAGTAACAACAAAAAAAAAAAAACATAACTATCAATTAAAATAAATGCATTTGTAAAATGAATATACACATCCAAATTTTTAAGTACATTGATATGCCATTCTATTTATATTAGGAAAAAAATTCTTGATCAATAGTTTGCAATCATTCTAGCACACCAGGTTTCCCTAAGGAGTGCTGATTATCCCAATGTCTTGGTGTTATCATCTAATTAAAGCAATTATTTTTACATCGCAACAAATATTCTAGTAATATTTCTTGATCATATTATTTCCAATTCGGATAAGTATGAAAGTACAAGTATCATAACAAGTATGAAAGATATTTCAATATTACTTTATGAAACAAAACTACTTTTAAGCTTGTTCTGAATGCATCCCCACACACAAGCACCAATCTTTTGGTGGACAGTATAACAGAAACTTCCACTGTAAAATATGTTTTTTGTCTGAGGGGAAAACGATTGCCATCAATATATTCAGAAAATGGTTGCTATCAGTTACTGCATGTAAATCTTGTATCAACCTAGAAAAAGAAATGCCAAAATCTTTTTTTTTTTTTTTTGGTAATATACCATCCAATTATGGTTAGATAACTGTTCTCAGATGCGAACTGTAGACTAAAATACACAAAGATTATTGAAGAAAAAATGAAAGAGTTTGAGAACAAGAACCAAACCCTGGAGATTCAGTGGCAAACCTTGAAGAAAACCCTGATTGATTCAGGATTCAGCCAGAGAGGCATGTGGTGAGGTTGTCTGCAAGGATAGAAAAATCAGAACTCCATGGTGGACACAGAAAGTTAAAGAGGCAGTGAAGGAAAAGAAGAAAGCATATCAAAAGTTCTTGGCAAATAAGTCAGCTTGTGCTCCTAGAGAATACACAGACAAATGTAAGAAAGCTAAACACTGTGCAAAACTAGCTAAACAAAAGTCATGAAGGGACTTTGGCAAGAACATAGAAAATAAATATCAAGAAGGTGGTAAGATTTTCTGGAGGTTGTTGAAGAAGCTTAGAAATGGAGGAAAGAGTACTGTAAAAGGAGTTATGAGATGATGAAGGTGACATGAAAATGGGAGAAAAAGATATATCCTTGAAGTATGGAGTAATTACCTCGAAAAATTGCTAAATGAAACAAGCAGTGGTAGCACAGTGGTAAAAAACAAACACTCAACAGGCATACAGTTTATTTATTTATTTATGCTTATGGCTACATGAAAACTGGTAAGTGAAAAGTACAATTATAATTTCCAGAAACAAATGATGAAAATCTTAACATATAAAAGTTCATTACATAAAAGGCACAACCTGCTTTCTAAGTCTTTCCTTTTTCTTTTTTTTTTTTTTTTTAAATATAAAGCAAAAGTAACTTGTCATAATTAAGCCAGGACAATTGGATCTTTCCCTGGTTTGGGTACGGCAATTATTTTGGCTTCCCGTCACAGCTTTGGCAATTTACTAGACATGATTTCTGAGAAAAGGGCAGCCAGCCATGTTTGGCCATGTTGACCAAGATGTTTTAGGAATTCAGGGAGTATACCATCCACTCCAGCAGCTTTACCATTCTTGGTAAGTTTTAAGGCAATTTGTACCTCTTCCAGAGATATTGGGTGTACGATTTCAGGAAGCTCGGGTTCCATCTTCAGGATTTGTCTGATGGAAGCTTGTACAACGATTTTCCTGGTAGAGCTGGGTTGAATCTTGGAGGTTTTCAATAAATGGTTAGCCATTTGATCAGAAGTTATCTCTGTTGTTTTGTGTGTCGTTGGCTCTGCTCCACCTAATTTTCTCAAAAGTGACCAGCTTCTCCGACTAGATGTGACGAAATCGAGTTCATTGATGGTTGAGATCCATCTTTCTTTTCTGTTTTTATCCAGGGTTGATATGAGCTCCTCAGCAATAGCTGGATCTTCAGTTTCCTCATATTTGGTTAGGAATTCCACACTTTCTCTACTCCAACACGGGATATATTGTTTTCTGTAGCCTCTAGGGATAGAGGCTTTTGCTGCAGATTTGAGTAGTTTAACAAATCTAGGATAGCAATTAGGAGTGGGTTTTGTTTCGGAAATGCAGTGGGATTTGTTTCTGAAATGCAGACCAGTTGGACCTGCAGAGATTCTATCTAACGATTGGTGTTCCGCTGATGACTGGGATTGATTTTCCTATCTCTATTAATGTAGGACGACGTTGACTATTAGGGAATCTGTTAAAGATGGTTCTGGTTGATGGAAGAGGGTGGTCTTCAGAGTCTTCACTATGCACTGATCTATGGTGTAGGTTCTGTTCCATCTGGCAGAGTAAAGAGTGCTGTCCTGCTCGGCATCATAATTCAAATACAAATTATATGTATTCATCCAGTCAGAAATACATATCCATACTTGAAGTAGAAAAAGCCATCAAATGCTTGATATGTGGAAAGGCAGCAGGAGGAAATGATATTCGACCAGAAATTATTATTACGGGCAACTCCAAGGAGTCCATAGACTCATCGAGGTAGGCCTTAAACATCATGTCCATCTCAATTATTTAACATTCAAACAGTATCTATCATACTTTGCCTTGAACTCATTCACTGTCACAGCACCCACAACAGACTCGGGCAGCTTATTCCACTCATTCACCACTCTAAAAGTAAAAAACCCAGCTCTAAATCCCTTACTAACCACACTCTTGCCCAGCTTCCATGGATGTCACCTAGTCCTCCCACCACCAGTCCTGTTCTCAAAAATATCTTCTGAATTAATCCTATAGAAACTCTTCAGCAATTTTAACGTCTCAATCATATTTCTCCTTTTCCGCCTATCAACCAATTTCTGCAACCCACAAATCTTCAACCTGTTTTCATAAGGTTCATTCCATAGACCTGCTATCATCTTGGTCATTCGCCTCTGGATCCTCTCAACCTCCTCCTAATCAAGAAGAAACCTTGGTGCCCAGATCTGGGCACAATAATCTAGATGAGGTCTTATCGAGGCTCGATACACAGGTACAATAACTTGCTTATCTCTGCTCGTTAAAGTATTCTTCAGATTCCAAGTGATTTGATGAGCTGATTTAGCCACTTTTGCGATGTGTCCCCTAAACTTAAACTCCCTATCCACCAACACTCCCAAGTCCCTGGCCTCATCAATCTCCTGGAGTACAGTTCCACCAATGTGATATACTGCTACTAATCTTTTCACCACAAAATGCATAACCTTGCATTTTTCCACATTAAATTGTCATCTATTCTCCTTAGCCCAGACCACCAATCTATCCAAATCATCCTGCAAAATTTTGACATCTTCTGCATTCACTATTGCCCTACCCAACTTAGCATCATCAGCAAACAAATGAACCGTTCCTCTCAGATCCTTTCCTATATCATTAATGAACCAATTAAACAGCAGTGGTCCAAGAACAGAACCCTGTGGCACACCACTAGTCACAGGCCTTCTTTTGGACTCTACGCCTAAGTAAACTGCTCTCTGGTATCTCTCCATCAACCACCCTCCTATCCATCTCGCCAACCCTATATCCATTCCCATATATTGCAGTTTACGGATTAGACTTCAATGTGGTATCCTGTCAAAGGCCTTAGCCAAGTCCAGCAGTATCACTATAAACCCATTACCCTTATCCAGTTCAACCGTCACTGTGTTATAAAACCTGAGCAAGTTACTTTTGTGAAGGGTAAATCAAGTTAATGATTTACCCTTCACAAAACCATGCTGTCCTCCCCCCCCATACAGTATCTCATTTTCATCAATCCATTCCTGTATTTTTTCCTTGACTACTTTCTCCAAGACCTTGATAATGACTCCTGATATGCTGATCGGTCGGTAATTAGCAACAGTAGTCTTGGATCCTCTGTTATGCAGTGGAACTATTTTCTCCCCTCTTTGCACCCCTTCGGGACTAAACCAGACCCGAGACTCAGATTAAACAATAAACTCAAGTGCACTGACAATTCTTTAGCCGCTTCACGTAAGACCCATGCTGATATACCATCCAATCCCACAGATGTATTCACATTAAGGTTCTGTAATAGACTATTCACCTTCACTTCATTCACCACAACTCCCATATAAACTAATGGTTCCTTCATTCCTTCAATGTCACCACCTGGATGATATATACTCTTGCAAAGTGCTCACTTAGTAATTCCACTATATCGACTGATTCAATGACCTCCCAACCATCGGCGTTCCTTAAAATCATTCTGCCATGAACAGTTTTTCTTTTACTAGCAGCATATTGAAAGAACTGTTTGGGATTCTCTTTAGCCTGCATGGTTAATTTCCTTTCATAATCCGTTTTTGCTTTTCTCCCCACACTCGTTACCCTTCTGGCCTGTGCTTTATACCGTTCATGTGCCTGCAAGTCACCTTTCTCCTTAAATTCCTTCCACAGTTGTTTCTTTTTTTTGCAACTCAAGTTTAATGGTGTTATTCATCCATTTAACCCCTACTTGATTTACTACTCAGACTCTAGGTATGCATTCAGCCATAACCTCCTGCAAATGCTCCTTGACCACATCCCATGCCCTATCAACATCCAGCCCTTGCAGTTTTACATGCCATGGCACTGAACCAAGCAATATCCTAAGCTTGTCATACTTGCCAGCACGGTAATTCCACATGTACCCTGTCTTAATCGAAAATTTCACACATTTAGCCACTTCCCAGGTCAAGACCCTATGATCACTCTCACCAATAGGTGGCAACATGGTCATATTCATTACATTCTCAGATGCTATTACTAGGTCAAGCACTCTCGAACCCCTAGTATTTTCCATTACATGCTGTCTCAGATAATTATCCCTTAGTAATTGGATAAAATCCAGTTCCTTCCTCACATGTGTCCTCTCCTCCTTCCAATCGATGTTAGCCATAGTTGAAATCCCCCACAATAATTACCCTCCTTGCACTCATTTCATCAATTTGTCTTTGCATACTATCTTCACCATCTATTCCTTCCTGGTCTATATCAGCATCCAACTGTAAATTTTGTTCCGTTAATCTCAATCTCACACCAGATAGCCTCAAATGAGTTCTTTTCACTATCCTGCAATACTACTTCTATTCCTTCTATTCTCCTTGGCTGCAGTTCATCAACTATCATCAATGACACTCCTCCCCCATTTTATTCTCTCTGTCCCCTCCTGAATACACTATACCCTACGCATTCTATCTCAATAACTATCATCTTCTGTCAGCACGTTTCACTAATGCCAATAACCTGTGGCCAGGAAGAGCCAACCAAGGCCAAAAATTGTTTCTTCTTGTTCCTAATACCCCCTGGCATTAGTATACATGAAATGCAGAGGTCCATTTGTCCCACCCCTATCTTGATGCATTATATTAACTATCCCATTCTGATTTCTTGTCCTTCGTACCGGCTCGGGCACATTATATACATTCTTACACACAACTGCCTCACTGATGTCTGCCTATCCACTTCTTCCCCTCCCTAATAGTTCAAGTTTCTCTGATTTTGTACATCCACTCTCACTTCACTCAGCAACACTTTTTCCAGTCTTCGCATACCAAATCCATTCAAATGTAAGCCATCCATCTTGTACAAATCCTTTTGCCCATCAAACTCACTCCACACATCAAAAAACTCCACACCACACCGTCTGCATAACCTGTGCATAAAGTCATTTGCGATTATGGCTCTCCTTATAAACTCTTCTCTGTCATACCGCGGCAACAGACTCACTATCCTAACTCTCTCACTCTTTTCTTTCGCTACCTCTAATAATTCCTTCATGTCCTCTCTCATTTCAAATTTATCTCCTTTGAAATCATTCATTCCCGCTACGACTATCATTTCTTTCACCCTCTGTTTCTGCACTTTAATACTCTCACTTACATCCTTAATTCTCGCACTCCGGTAAGTACAATTTAGTTAAACTCTCATCTATCACACCTCTTACTAACGAGTCACCGTACAACATTCCTTCATTACTGAAACGCTCCCAATCATATTCTTATTTTTCCTTTTGTACACTTGTTTGTTTCTGTTTGCCGTGCCGTTCGGGAAAGAGTTTTGCAGTCTCTTCAACTGCCGCTTCGCCCTGTGTATTACCATGTGTAACCGTTTTCGCTCATTACAGGTAATTTCTCATTTTTTTCATCATTCAAACCATTTTCTTTCTCTGTATAATTACTTCCACTCTCTCTTTCATCACCTCTTTCATTGCAATCTTGTACATCACAGTTTGCTGTCAAACCACTATTTTCTCTCACATTCTGACTTTCTTCTGCAACAACTATCTCGTGACCTGACTCACACTTCAATTTCCTCACTTTCCTTACACTTTCGGCACTGTCCCCCCACCACTATCATGTTCTATCCAAATTCCAGCCTCTTTCGTGAATGCATACATTCCACTCATATCACACTGGACGAATTCTTTAACATTCAAGTTTTTGAGCAAAGACAGCGAATTTTTGGTTGCCATTGTTTTTCGTCGCACTGCCACCATGTGCTATACTATTGTAACTACTAGAAAACTACTAAATACTACTAGAAATCACACCAAAAATCTCACAGACACACCAATCTACCAAAAACAAACAATACCATGTCAAGATTAAATCAATATTGCCAATTTATTCTCAAAATAATACTTATCTCTTCGGGAGCTCTCTGCAAACACTACACACTGTGAAGCCCTCTAGCAGAAAGGTTGAAGTATGGTGGTATAAAAGTCTTACAGTGGCTGAACTGCATAGTTCAGAAGGCCTGCACAGAGGGACGAATTCCTGATGATTGGAGTAGAGCTCTAATAGTACGTATACAAAAAAGGAAATAAAACTGAATGTGAGAATTACAGAGGTATTTCCCTACTGAGTGTTCCGGGCAAGATTTATGCCAGCATACTTGAGAAACGGTTGAGAAGAATTGTGGAAGAAAAGCTTGGTGAAGAACAAGCTGAATTCAGGCCAAATAGAGGCTGTCAGGATCAGATCTTCACTTTATGACAATCAGTTGAGAAAGCATGGGAATATAACAAAGATCTATATTTAAGTTTAGTTGATCTGGAAAAGGCATACGACAAGATGCCAAGATAGAAGCTATTCAATATACTACAGTTATATGGTGTCAATGGGGCATTATATCAAGCAATACTTAGTCTTTATTTGAGTTGCAAGTCAGCAGTTAGAATTGAAGGAAGTACAGGAAGATGGTTTAATGTTAAATATGGCGTGAGACAAGGATGTATATTATCCCCTCTGTTATTCATTATCTATATGGATCACATTATGAAGGAAAGTGGTATTAAACATGATATCAGAATTGGAGATGTTAATATCAGCTCTTTGCTTTATGCTGACGATGTTATACTTCTAAATAAATCGCTACAAGTTTGCAAGATTCCCTGACTAAATTGAATAACTGTTGTAATAGATATGGTATGAAGATCAGCAATAAAAAGACAAAGACAATGAAAATAGGTAGAATTGTTGAAAATGTCAACTGTGTTTGAATGGGGAACCTGTGGAACAAGTAAAACATTTAAGCTACTTAGGCACGATATTTAGTGAAGATGGTAAATTAAATACGGAAATAGACAACAGAATCAACAAAGCTGGTATGGTAGGAAGTCAATTGAATAAAATCATATGGAATAAGAGAGAAATTAGTTGGAACACAAAATTAGCTGTATACAAGACAATGTTCAAACCAGTTTTAACTTATGGATCTGAGAGCTGGGTCAGAAGTAAAACACTTGACCAAAGACTAGAGACCGCAGATATGAGAGAGTAGTGAGAAAGATTAGGGGTGTGAACAGATGGCATCAATGGCAATATCATATTAAAAATGAGGATATTAGGAAAGAACTTGACATTGTCAGCATCCAGGAATGCGTTAGCAGAGCTAATCTCAGGTGGTATGGTCACTTAAACAGAATGGGCGAAGAAAGATTATCAAAACAAGAGTTCTCTGCCAGGTTGGCAGTAAAATGACCCAGAGGAAGACCAAGATATAGGTGGATTGATATGGTACAAAGTGCATTGGACGATAGAAATATAAGATCTGATAATGTTGGAGTCTTGACAAGTAACAGACTGATTTGGAGGAAAATTGTAGATAGGAAGTTAGTAACGATGTAAATTTTTCATTACTATCATATCCTATACACTCCTTGAGGGTACATGTCAGGAATTTGATGATGATGATGAACTGTTCAAATTTTTATCTTCAGTAAAGATTTTTTCAGAACAAAATTGCTTTCGTGAAGCAATTATTTTTTATTATATTATTATTTGATAGAATGACTTGTGATTTCACACAGCGCTTATGACAGATGTACCAACTTAGAAAATAAATCTTGCCGATAGTGTTGCCATCTATGGTCGAGGCTGAGAACTTTTCAGACCACCCTCATATATAATTGGTTGCTGCTATAATCCATAGCATGATGAGTACAGGTCGAGTAATTATACACAGATCAGCAGGAGGAATGGTCACAGACAGAAGGAAATGGAATTTATACAGTTTCTGAGAGATGATTACCTGAGGCAACATTTAATGGAGAGAACACTAAGTTTCAGTATTCTGGATCATCACAGCTTCAGAGAACTTAACATTAACAAATCTAGCTATACTATCTCTGCTTGGAGAAAGTGATTATGTAGCCTTGACCTAGATGATTGCCAGATATGCAGAATTTTCTCTTCAGAAAAGATATTATTCAGGCCTCCAAGGAGTTAAAAGACTCATCATGGGAGGTCCTTCACAGATAACACAAAGTCTATCACACTATTCCTTGAACTCATTGACCATTCATGCTCTCACCACTATAAGGCAATGCATTCCATGGTTCAACCACCCTCCATGCAAAGAAACCACTCCTCACCCTCTTGCTCACAACTTCCAAGGCTCTTGTTCTCACTCCTTCCCCCCCTGTTCCACTATATGAAAGAACTCCCCAATGTCAACCCTGTAACTACCCCTCAACAGTTTTAAAGTCATCAGCTCTCCTTCTATCTACCAAGCTCTGCAGTGCACATTCCCTAAATTAATCCTCATAACTAACACTGTATAGTCCTGAAACCATCTTTGCTATCTGCCTCTGTACCCTTTCCACAGTTAATTTATTGCCTTCAAATCCGGGACCAAATTTCAGAACAATAGTCTAAGTATGGTCTGATCAGAGATTTATATAATGGAATGACAACTTTTATCTCTGTAGGTCAGCATCCTTCTCAATATTGAAGCAATCCTCTGGGTTACCTTCATCACCTTAGCAATATATGTTTCTTGAATTTCAGGTTTCTATCAATCATCACCCCCAGATCTTGTCTCCCCTACTTCCTTAAGTACAGTTCCTCCAACAGAGTAATGCTGCCTCCCATCAATGTATCCCAAACTTCAAGACTTGACATTTTGCTATATTAAACTGACATCCCCATTCATTTGCCCATATGTCCAGTCATATGAATTGCTTCAGATTGCTTCAATATTGAGAAGGTCAGCATCCTTCTCAATATTGAAGCAATCCTCTGGGTTACCTTCATCACCTTAGCAATATATGTTTCTTGAATTTCAGGTTTCTATCAATCATCACCCCCAGATCTTGTCTCCCCTACTTCCTTAAGTACAGTTCCTCCAACAGAGTAATGCTGCCTCCCATCAATGTATCCCAAACTTCAAGACTTGACATTTTGCTATATTAAACTGACATCCCCATTCATTTGCCCATATGTCCAGTTTATTCAAATTCTCTTGCAGGGCTGCCACATCTGCACTATTACTAATAACTCTTCCTAGCTTCACATCAACTGCAAAGTGAATATCACCCTGCAATCCACTGACAATGTCACTGATATAAAGGTTAAACAATACAGGTCCCAGAACTAAGCCCTGTGGAACCCCCACTTGTAACTTTCTGCCTCCTTGATACTTCCCCACTAAACACAACTCTCTGATACCATCAGATAGCCAATCCTGAATTCAGATGACTAACCTGACATCTAAATCCATGTTCTGCAACTTAAATATCAGCTTATCATGTGGCACCCTGTCAAATGCCTTTGCAAAATCCAAAAGAAAAAGGGCAGAATATGCCTTTCCCTCATCAACCACTCTTATTGCGTTATTATAAAAGGCAATCATATTACTAAAGCAAGAGTGACCCTTAACAAATCCATGTTGACTCTCACAGATAACATTACCATCATCTGCCCAAAGCTGTATATAGTCTCTCAATTTCTCCAAGATCTTAATAACTATTGATGAAACACAAACTGGTCTATAATTTGGCACTTCCAGTCTGCTACCACCCTTAAGGAATGGCACTATCTTACCTTTCTTCCATTCCTTGGATACCTTTCCAGTAGCAACACTTTCACTGATAAGCCAGTCAAGGGAGCTGTCAGTTCTTTAGCACATTCTCTCAAAACCCATGGCAAAATTCCATCCAGTCCCACAGCTTTATTGACATCCAAAGTACTCAGTATTTGAAACACTCCTCTTGCACTTTGCACCTGCCCTATCCCTCTAGTATTAAAACCTATTTCTCCAGGATGAAATACTCCAATAAACTGTTCAATGAACAATTCCACTATGTCCTCTGCATCAGTCAGTCTATTCCAATTTTTATCCCACAATATCATTCTTCCACAATCATTTCTCCTCCTAGTGACCGCATAGCTAAAAAATTTCCTAGGATTTTCTTTGGATCTTAGGGCCAATCTCTTCTCATATTCCAGTTTTGCCTTCCTTACCATACTAGTCACTCTCCTGGCCTGAGTCTTATATTCTTCATGCATCCGCTCTCCACCCCTCTCCTTATATCTCTTCCATAATCTGTTTTTCACCTGCAGTTTGTTTGATATTGTTTATCATCCATTTTACACCATTGTGTTCTCTTCTTCACCCATGGAATACAGCTTACGATTGCTGCTGACAAATATTCCTTCACAATTTCCCAAGCACTAATGATATCTTGCCCTTCCAATTCCTCACTCCATGGAACTGCTCCAAGTTTATATCTAAGACTATTATAATCACCTGCCTTATAATTCCACACATATATTCCCTTCTCTTTGACACTGTTGTATGTCTATTCATCTTCCGAGTCAAAACCACATGGTCACTCTCTCCAACTGGGGGGGGGAGGGAGGAGATGCCATCTCAAATTATAATCAGCTCTTCTGATTCTATGTGTAACTACAACGCAGGTGATCATGGCAAGCTGAAGAGACAGCTTTCAGCAGCAATGACATAAAAATTTGGAGGTGGAGAGATGTTGTTGGCGCATGGGAAGTGGTCAAGGGGTGTGTTTGAAAAAAGCAGTATCAGAATATATACCAAGGGTCAAAAGAATAAATCAGGTAGGAGTCAAAGAGCTAGATGGATAATCTAACTCCTGCTTAATGAATAGCTTCATTAAGCAGGAGTTACAAAGAAAATGTTGTGGAGAGATTATAAAGAAGCAGGTTATCAGAATTCCCATGAACAGTATAAGACACAGGCAAGAAGTAAAAGTGGTATAGTACGGAAGGATGGAAGGCTATGGAAGGATGACTTTAAAAAGTACTGATAGTGAGGAGGTAACAAAATCAAATGAAATAGTTAAATTACCGAGTAAGCATTTTGCAGGAGTGTACCATCTAGGTCGTGACATTGCAATGCAAGATGTGACATTTGACTAATAGGAGAATGGAGGTGCTTAAAATATTGCAGAATCTCAATATGAACACAGCCATGGGGTTAGATGCCATATCAGCCTGTATTATGAGAATATGCAAGAGAATTATCAGCTCCTCTGACCAAGCTGTTTAATTAAAGCCTCAGTAGCGAGGAAGGTGCCAATGGAGTGGAAAGAGGGCAAAATAATCTCATTGCAAAGAAGGCTCCAAAACAGAAGTAGCAAATTATAGGCTAATCAACATCTCAGGAGGTCAAAGTATTGGAGAAATTGGTGAAAGGCAGAATATGATACTCTGTAAGGGACAACATGGTTTTGTGTAGGATAGCTCTTACCTTAGTAATTTGCTTACTTTTTATAATCAAGTAACAAGGGAAAATGGCTACTCTGTGATACTGCTAGACTTCGCAAAAGCATTTGACGAGATTCCACATAGAACTCTACTGCATGAACTGGAGAAAATGGGGGATATAAATCACCAGATTTATATCCATGATATAAATCTGGTGATTTAGATTAGAGGGTGGCTGATGGAGAGATATCAAAGAGTGGTTTATGGAGGAAATGAATCCAAGAGAAGGCAAATGACTAGTGGTGTATCACAGGTTTCAGTGCTTAGTCCTCTGTCTGAATGATATAGGAAATTTCCTATATCAATGATATAGGAAATGATCTGACAGGAAATATTCAATTGTTTGCTCACGATGCTAAATTGGGAAGAACAATGGTAAATGTGATGCACAGATCCTAAAGGAAGACAGACTAACAGTATGGGCAATAGTAAATGGCTACCAGTTTAAAGTGGACAAGTGTAAGGTGATGATGCACTTTAGGAAGAGATCAAAAGCTGTGTACTATATTGATGGAACTGAACTGCAGGAAACTGATGAGGCCAGGGACTTGGGTGTGACTGTGGACATGGAGTTGAAGTTTAGCGTGCACATTGCGAGGTAACCAAAACAGCACATCAGATTATGTGATTGTTTAAGAACACTAATAAGCAGGGATAGAGAGGTTATTATTTCCCTATACAAGGTTTTAATAAGGCCACATCCAGACTACTGCAAACAGATCTGGGCTACCAGATTCTGCAGTGACAAGTTGTGTAAGTATCCAGAGGCAAGTGACAAAAATTGTAGTACTGTGGAATGCTCCTTATGAGAAAGTTTGATGTTCTGTAGACTTCAAAATTTAGCTGATAGATGAAAAAGAGAAGACGTGATAGAAGACCAGTGGAAGTTGTGTACAAGTGTAGTTAACAAGGGTGTTAGAACTAGGATTTTTGCTTGGAGGGTAGTGAATGAGTGGAGTGGGTTGCCAGAGGTTGTGGGTGCTTCATCAGTAAAAGAGTTAAAGAAGTATGACAGATATTATGTGAATAAATGGATCTCTCATGATGAGTGATCCCATGGAGACACCTGTATAATAATAATATCACAGCACTAATTGTGCATGCCCTCAGAAAGTTTAAGTATATGTTGTTGGGACAGAAAGTCATCCTAAGATCTGATCAGAAACCTCTATCATTCCTATCCTCCATGAAGGATAAGAATCAAAGGATTATTTGATGGGCCTATGGAGGTACAAGAGTTTCAAGCTGAAATAAATTACATCCCAGGAAAAATGAACGTAGTTGTGGATTACCTATCCAGATCATTAGACACTGAACCAGAGGAGAACGACTGTTCAGATAATGGGATAATCAACTTGATACACAAAATTTAAAGGATAGAAGAGAACAAGAACAAACCCCCACATCTTCAAAATTGGGAAAAATCCATCATTGTAGAGGCCCAAAAACAAGACCCAGTATGGAAGGGAGTATATCAAAAAGCTTTGAAAGGTGAGAAACTCACAGAAGAACATTTGTTTCTACATACATTACACATAGAAAATGATGGGCTTCTGTTATCAAAACAAGGCATCACTGGAAAATGGAAAGAAAAAATATTAGTTCCGACAGTTATGATCCCTTGGGTGCTACATACCTTTCATGACACGGATTTAGCAGGTCATCAAGGTTTCTTTAGAACCTAGAATAGAATAAAAGATAGATACATGTGGAAGGGAATCTGGAGGGATGTCAAGGCTTATGTGTCCTCATGCCTATTGTGTCAGAAAAGATTAAACCATGGTGGAAAAGTCCCCCTCCTCCAGCCTCCCCACCCCCATGCATCCTTTTCAAGCTATAGCAATGGACATTATTGGTCCTCTTTCAACTAGTTCAAAAGGAAATAAATATATATTAGTTGTGATTGACATGTTCTCCAGATTCCCAGAGGCCACAGCTATGAAGGATCAAATTGCACAAACCGTGGCAAACAAACTGTTCAAATTAATTATCTCCAGATATAGAATCCCCCAAACTCTCCTTTCAGACCAAGGCTCAAACTTCACAGCTGAGGTCATGCTTCAATTGTGCAAATTGCTGAAAATAAAAAAGCTATTCACCACTCCTTATCACCCCCAAGGCAACGGAATGTGTGAGAGAATGAACAGAACCCTCAAACAGACACTCTCTAAACTAGCTAGCAGTCAAATATCAAACTGGGATAATTACCTCTCACACACCCTCTTTGCATGTAGAACTGCTCTGCACGCAGCCATCAAAGAGGGGCCCCAGCTGTTGTATTATATGGGTTTAAGCCGTTGCTCCCCAGCGATTTTCGTAGCTCGAGAGCAAACACAGGATTCCCAGACATTGATGAATATCTAAATAATCTGATAATGAAAAACAAAATTGCACATGAGTTAGTGGCAGAATCTAGTAACAACAGTTCGCAAAAGGCAAGGGCATATGCAAACAGATTAAGGAGATATAAGGATTTAAAACCACCTAGAACAACAACCTAGCAACAGGAAGGGAGGCAAACTAGGGAAGAGTGCTGCAGGACCGTATGAAATTATCAAAAAAACATCCCCGGTGAACTTCAAGATAAGAGAGAGACATCAAGCCGAGGAAAAATGTTCACCATTCATTCAGCTGGACTAAAGTTATTTAAGAACAGACCTGACCGACTGGTTTGTCTTGGGGACTCGACAGAAAGAATATTAGCAGCACAGAATTAAGTAAGAGGCTGTAATCAGATTACAAAGGATCGAAATGCAAAATCTAGAATGAGAGGCACTGACAGGATTAAGCATACAAACCCAAGGCAGAAAAGGTCTAATACTCAAAGAAAGGAGGAACAACCTGTCCCAGATGACCAATTTTCCAGTTATAAATATAGGACTTATGCTACGCCAGATCATAAGAATGACAGAGCTTTAAATAAAAACAAAAAAGGGGAAGAATGTATAAGTAGTGATGCAACAGGCAAATTTGTTCAAACTAGATACTACCTAAGACCAAGAAAAAGGGCAGTAGAAGTCTGATTCCTCCACCAATAGACCTTATGTGAAAAATTTTTCTTTAATGAAAAATTTTTCAGAGGAAGAGTGAGCCTTTGTTGGATTCAGAATAAAGAGAAATTAAAATTATTAATACTCCATTCAGAATCCAACATAATCCACCATATCAAAGGCTACATTTGTAGATATTATTTAATGTAAATCTCTTATTATAAACTATTATTCATATAATTACCTTTGAGTTTTTTATTTAATTAATTAATCTAGGATATGTATTAATAATGGAAAGGACTCTGTATAAAAATAACGTTCAGATTATTTTATTTATTCCTATATTGATAGTAGAAGAATTTGTGTTCATCATATTTAATTATATATTATTTGAATTGAAAAAAAAATACCCTTTTATTTAGTTTCTGTATGTAAAGGTAAAATGTTATGTAATGCTTATGTACTGCTCTAATTGTTGTCATAGAGACAGAGTTAAAAGTAGAAAGCGCGAGCGTATAGCGCGAGAGTTATGGACGTGAGATGGAATTGATATGAGCTAGACGGTGAGAACAAGTTTTAGCGGGGAAAAAGGAGTGAAGGTATAAAAACAGAAAGCGAGAGTAAACAAGGGGCACAAGGGAGGAGTTGGTCGGCAGTCAGTCAGCACTAGAACTAGGGACTGAGTACAATTGGAGCACTTAGCACAGTAACAGCACAATAGAGATGAGGAAAATTTATTAGCAGCACAGAGTTAAGTAAGAGGCTGTAATCAGATTACAAAGGATCGAAATGCAAATTGACAACTCAGAATATTGATATGGAATTCTGAAGTTAATGTTGTATTCCAGTGCTTTCAAGGAAGATTAGTGGAAAGCTGATTGTATTGCAAAGTAGTATGTGAGGAAAAGGTGAATTTTCTAGTGCAAGTGTGTCTGCATATTGAAATTAAAGATTAAGTTAGTTTAAAGAAGATTACTTTTGATGTGTAGCTCCAGTGTGATAATTAACTAAAGTTTTAAGTGTGCCTCAGTGAATAATATGAGCAAAGATTTATTCTGGTAAGAACAGTTGTACTTTATAGCATTTTAGAGTGAAGTTATAAAAGTTATCTCCTCTGTTAAATCCTAACATAAACTGTGGTGTTTATGCTGAATTTTGCCGAAGCTAGAAGATTAATAGTCTCCCCCCTTAAAGTGATAGCTATCTCTTGACTGAGCCATGTGATTTCTGACTAAGGGATAGATAAAGAATACTATTGTAAAAATATTTGCTGTGAATTTCAGTGGTAAAGAATTTTTGAACTATCTTTACCCATTAGGGAGAAATTAGATCTTGAAGCTCAGTGTTTAATACCAAAAGTTAAGTGAATGTTATGTGTAGTTGAACTGAGTTAATTTTGCATTATCTTGTATCCAAAGTATGCTCATGTATATATTATATAACCTTGCATTAAATGTTTTGTTTTATTTCAATTTGTTGTTAGCCTGATTCTTTTCCACTGCACCATTCATAAAATTATCGGACCTAGCGGGAACCTCAAATGTTAATGTAAAATTCGGCCTATATATAAATGACTGCTAAAGTTAATTAATACTTGATTACACTATTTTGCATAGACTAATCTGAATATAGAGTGGCGCAGTATAATAGAAATTTCCCTATATTTGGATTAGTAATCAACATACAATTAATTAACCTTAATAAGAACAACGTTAAAGCAAGATGGCAGATCAAAAGACAGGAAGGACGATCCAATACTATGAAACCAATCTTGAAAGACACAGTGCCCATTTTGAGCACAATGTACTGTCGTTAATGCATTATTCGACCAAGATTTCACTGATAGTTGTGGATGTACATATCATCATATGTAAACATATATTTCTTTGTTAACAAACCCATTTACTCAATGACATATATCATTGTAGTTATTCAGTACTTTTTTTTTTTGCACCATACTGTAGACGAACCAATATCTAGGGAGTGATAATTAAGTATTGAAAAAGTTGGTTAAGGCAGAATTCAGAAATGGGAGGATAAGAATGACACTAAATGGGACACAGCATGGCTTTTTGTGTGTGTGGGGGGGGGGGGGGGGGGGGTTCTGATCTGAGTAAGTTACTTTCTACAAAAAAGTGACAGGTGAGTTGGATAAAGGAAACGAATATATGATGATGTAGCTGGACTTTGCAAAAGCACCTGACAGGCTACTGCACGGAGTTCTATTATGCAAGCGGGGAATGGACATGAAGCTGGTGACATAGCTAAGAATTGCAAGTAGACAAGTGCTGCAAGGCATTATATTAGACCCAATGTTTTCATGTTGTATATCAATGATGCTGGGAACAATTCAATGCTCACTGAATTTCCAGTATAATGACCTAATGAAGTGAAGTAAAATATTTTATTCAACTAAAAAACTACTAGTTTCATATGCTGATGAGGAGTGTGTTTATATTACAAAAGAGTTAGAGATGCAAAACTCATCACATTAAGCAATGAAAGAATACAATGGATGAAAATTAAAATAACAATGAACATGTGAAAGCAGGTTATCGGTTGGTATTTTCATATTCTACAATGTAATGCGTGTGAATCCACATGTCAGAGCATTTTAAAGACATTAAAAAAATTTCTAGTTCAGCTTTCACAACCAACAAAGACCAAATACTTCTGCAAAAAACAAAAATGCGTTACATTAAAATTAACTGTTTCATCAGAAAATTTAAGGAGTCTCCTGAAATGCTGCACTCCTACTCAGTATAATTAGAACAGCATCATCCTGCACCAAGTATCATATATGATCATCACAAATCTCACATTTCCAGACCTTGACAATGATGTGTTACAATGTAGAATGCAACAATACCAACTAATAACATCTACTTTCATCCATTCGTTGTTTATTTTAATTTTTATCCACAGTATTCTTTCTGGGCTTAATGTGAAACATTTTATGCTTTTCAACTCTTTTGTAATATAAGTATGCTCCTAATAAAGTGTACCTGCTGCACATGAACCTAGTTGAGCTTTTTTTAGTTTAATAAAGCAATTTATGTAACTTCATGTAATGTCATATCTAAATTTGATGAATATCTTCATAACCACAAAAATTTATAACTGTCATCGATTTGATGGGAAATATCCATTTAATTGCCATTGATGCTAAACTGGAGAGAGCAATAGTTAAAGGTCAAGTAGAGATCCTACAAGATGATCTAAATAGACTGGTAGTTTGGGTGAGGATGATGGTCACTAATTCAATCTGTCAAGCTATTCATATAGGAAATTTTACAAGTTTTGTGTAATGCATAGCTGGAATTCTACTGCAAGAAACAAACTGATGAGGTAAAGGATTTGGGGATAATGGTAAGAGTTTAAGGTGAGAAAAAGTAGGCAAAATAACTTGGATGTTAACACCACACATGTGCACACAGAAATGTGTGTGAAGTGCAAGTTAAATGAGGATTTGATGACAGAAAGTGTCAGTAGCAAGAATGTCGCAGGGAGAATGAGTGCTGGTTTGAAAGAGAAGATATGTTAAAAAAATCATTGAAAAAGAAAAAGAGTGATTTGAAAACTGTAATGGATGGTAAAAAGGACAAAAGTGAGGTGAATGTTGCAGAAAGCAATGAAACTGAGAGAACGAATGAAACCGGAAATAGTATGATGCAAGATTCGAAAGTTGGAAAAATCGAAAGAATGAATGATAGCAAAAGTTGGACGCATGGACAAAAATTATGGAAACTCAAAAGGATGAATGAGAGTGAACGTGTGAAGCAGGGGTCAAGAATTCGAAAATTAGAAAGATTGAATGTGACATGAGATTCGAAAGCTGAGCTGGGCAGGATGAGACAAGAGATGAAATGGATGCGGAATGAAATTAAGAAAATTCGGGTGAAAACGATTAAAACAAATCATGTTGGTATACGAAAGAGTTAAAAAAGGATGAGCGAGTCGCGTTGTATGACGACCCCATTATTAAAGGTGTGCTGGATGAGAGGATGCACAAGGTATGTTTTCCAGGTGGTAAAATGAGTAGAATGACTGAGACATTGGATATGAGGAGGGAGCGAGCAAAGGAGTTGGTTTTTAATAGGTGCGAATGACTTGACAGAGGACAAAGAGCACGTCAGAATGGATATCAGGAGGCTGCTTAGATGGATAAAAGAGAATAGTGTGACAAGAAGGATAGCAAGCGTGTTGCCTAGGTATGACAGTGGTGAGATGAGGCCGAGAGGAAGGATTATGAATATGTTAGCTGAAATGTGTGAGGGGGAAAGGAGTACAGTTTCTTAATGTGTGGAATGAGTTTGAAGGACAAACTGAACTATATAAGAGAGATGGACTGCATTTGAGTAGTTATTATGGTGTGAGTTGCTTGGAAAGACTGCTGCTGGAAGGTAGAGAAGTGAGTACAGAGAATGAATCAGATCAAGTGGGAAGTGATATGGAAGAGGAGGAGAGTAAGACAGGAGAGATTTAAGAGGTAGTTATGAATGAGGAAGTGAGTGGTGGCATGAGTATGGAAAATGAGAGAATGGGTGTGCAAGAGGAACACGGAAACAGGGAGGCTCAGGGTGGACAGGGGTACAGAGTGTGAGAAAGGTGGATGCTCCAAGAGGATGTGAAAGCATGCGTAGACAAGAAAGGAATGGGATGACCTGGGATCAAGAGGAAACAGTTGGAATTGAAGAGGGTTCTAAAATTAACAAGGAGAAAGGGAAATGGCCCCAGTTGAGCATGGAGAGATCACATCGAATGAGCTGTTGTGTTTGTATACAAATGCTAGAAGTGTAAGAAATAAGGCAGATGAAATGGTCTGTTCACCCAAAAATTGTTGGAATAAGTGAGACACGGTTAGATGAGGTCGACATCCTGATAGGAATAGAGATGGAAGGGTATGATGCGTTTCGTGAGAATAGAAGGGATAAAAAGGGAGGTGGGAGTGCTATTGATGAGTATAGAGAAAGAGTTATGTCCATACAAAGGAGAGATGCAAGAGGGAAATAATGCCAGTGGTTTTGAGGCAGTATGGTGTGAGATAGAGGTGAATGGAATCAAATACTTGGTGGGAAGTTATAGACCAGGTAATGTCTATAACCAGGTGGTGATAATGAAATGTATAATCAAATTAGCCAAGCAAATAAGAAAAGAGTGATCATTATGGGCGATTTTAATTATGGCAATATAGACTGGATTGATGAGATAGCAATGGAAGCAAAGAAAATGAGCGAGTTTTTGAGGGATAACTACCTCAGACAGTATGTAAGAGAGGGAACGCGAGGACCGAGGATCTTGGTGGTCAGCGCATCAGAGGATGTAATTATAAATTAAGTGTCAAATCACCCACCAATTGGTGAGAATGACAATGAGGTGATTACCTGCTTGTTGCCACCAGTGTGAAGACCTCTGTAAGAGAAGGGTATATGTGGAACTACAAGGGGGAGGGGTGATTATGAAGAGCTCAGGAGACAGCTTGCAGGTGCAGCATGGAATGAAGAGTTAGCTGGAAAAGAGATCAATGCAGCTTGGGGGATTTTCAAGAACTATCTAGTACAATGTCTAAATGTATTCCAAGGGTGAGACAGTTAAGGTAGGGTTAAAATGGATGAATAAGGAGATTAAGCATGCCATACAGAGAAAAGGGGCATTATTGGAGTATAACCAATTCCATGAGGATTACAAAGACAGGTAAGGGGTGACTTGGTAAGGCTAGCAAAAATGAGGTATGAACAGCAGTTAGCTAATGAAGCCTGGGTTTCTTAGGGATGCAGAAGCAGTTGAGAAAATTCAAAAGCTTGTAACCAAAATGATTTCTGATTTGTGAACAGTCCCATGAAGAGAAAGAAGATTTATGGATTACAAAGTTTAGCTAACAGGATGGAAAATAGAGAATATAACAGAAATAAATTACCAAAGGGGTTTTATACAGTAGATACTAAAGACACTTTGCAGTACATGCATTTTGGAAAATTATGGAGACCGTATTTGAGTAAAACTTTAGTTTAATATAAACCAAAATCCACATGTTGCCGATCATACCAATCAGGAGATTTCCTCTCTGGTAAACAGCTCCAACAGTGAACAACAAACAAGGGAGAGAAGGAGTGACCAACCACCTGCAAGCAAGAACCATGTGATCAACTTATCAAGCCACACCTTAAATAGCAGCCAACTTGAGCTACTTGGTAAAGGCCTTAACTACGCAATAGCACCTAAAACGGCCAATAAATTGGATTTTATTTACCACATAGAAAGAGGCATTAGGTCCCTACCCAACAATATAGCCGATAAAATACGATTAGAAACCAGCAATGTTCTGAACAATAAGAAAACCATACATAATAGGGTCGCTTGGTGTCGCACTGATTAGATCGTCGGCTTGTCGAGAGCTCCTGAAAAGATTAGTAGTATTTTGTGTTAACATTAGATATTTTACTAGAATTTTAAGTAGTATTGTTTGCTTTTTGTTTCTTGGTGTGTCTGTGCAATTTTTGTGTGTTTTCTGTTATTTTAATTATTATTTTTAAGAAAAGATAGCGAACACATGGCACCGATAAAGAAAAAAATGGCGGCCAGGTCACCATGTTTGTCTAAGAGTTTCGATGTAAACGAATTTATGCAATGTGCTGTCTGTGAGATGTATGCCTTGCGAAGAGCGGTAGGAGTCTGGTTAGAAAGTGATAGTGGAGTTAATGTGTAGAAAGTGTAAAGAGAATGAGGACTTCAAGCGTGTTTAGTGTGTCGAAAGTGATATCGTTAACGATAGTCAGCATGTAGAAAATGGCGGTGTGCTAGAGAATTGCGTGGTAGTGCCAGATAGGTGTGAGAGCGTCGCTGAAAGTGTAAATGAAGGTAGAAACACAAAAAGAATGGATGATTTGATCGATAATGAAAATGGTGAGATAAATGCGAGTAGCGAAATTGCCCGTTTGAATGGTGCGATACACGGAGCTAAAAGACAACTGGAGCGTATGGAAAAATGTGTGTTGAACATACCGACAAATAACCGGCGGAAGTCTGTGACGGCAAATAATAGAATGTTCGGAAACGTCAATAAAATGAAGGAGCGAGTGCTGTATGGGGATTCGCAATTAAGAGGCGTAATAATTGAGAGTTTAACGAAGTCGTACCAGCCGGGTGCAAACATAAAGGACATCAGCGAATCTATTCGACTGCAAAAACAGAGGGTGAA
Source organism: Typopeltis vanoorti (assembly GCF_054136105.1). NCBI lineage: Eukaryota > Metazoa > Arthropoda > Arachnida > Uropygi > Thelyphonidae > Typopeltis > Typopeltis vanoorti. The sequence goes on along the minus strand of NC_143559.1, from coordinate 57,716,352 downwards.
AGAGATGATAATCGTGGCAGGAACGAATGATTTGAAAGAGGACAAAATGGAAATGATAGAGGATGTGAGGGAGTTGTTTGAGGTAGCAAAAGAGAAGAGTGAGAGAGTTAGGATGGTGAGTATCTTACCGCGGTATGACAGCGAAGTGTTAAGAAGGAGGGCCATAATTGCCGATGACTTTATGCGTGGGTTATGCATGGAGAGTGGTGTGGAATTTGTGGATGTGTGGAATGAGTTCGATGGGCAAAAGGACTTATATAAGATGGATGAGTTACATTTGAATGGAGTTGGTGTATGGAGACTTGAAAGAGTGTTGATGAATGATGTGGAAGTGGATGTACAGACTCAGGGAAACTAGATTTATTAAGAGGGGGGGAGTAGGGATGCAGACTTTAGGGGGGCAGTTAAGTGTATGAATGAGTATATTATGCCCGAGCGAGTACGACGGACAACAAATCAGAATGGGATAGTTAGTATAAGGCATCAAAGTAGGGATGGGACAAATGGGCTTCTGCAATTCATGTACACTAATGCCAGGAGTATTAGGAACAAGAAGGAAGAGTTTTGGGCCACGGTTGGCACTTCCAGGCCACAGGTTGTCGGTATTAGTGAAACATGGCTGACAGAAGATGATAAAGCTAGTGGGATTGAATGCGACGGGTATAGCGTGTTCAGGAGTGACAGGGTGAATAAAAAGGGGGGAGGAGTGTTATTGATGATAGCTGATGAGCTTCAGCCAAGGAGTATAGAAGTTGAACTGCAGGATGGGGAAAAAAGCACATTTGAGGCTGTTTGGTGTGAGATAGAATCTAGCAGAACAAAATATACAATTGGGTGCTGCTATAGACCGGGTGATGGAGTGGATGGTGGGGATAGTATGCATAAGCAAATAGAAGAAATGAGTGGAAGGAGGGTAATTATTATGGGTGATTTCAATTATGGTAACATTGACCGGAAAGAGGAAAGGGCACATGGGAGGAAGGAATTGGATTTTATGTGGTTATTAAGGGACAGCTATCTACGGCAAAATGTATTGGAAAATACCAGGGGGCAGAGAGTGCTGGACCTAGTAATTGCAACTGAGAATGTGGCTGAAACGAACATGACCATGTAGCCACCAATTGGTGGGAGTGACCATAAGGTCATGACTTGGGAGGTGGCTAAAGGAGTCGAATTTACAATTAAGACAGGGTACATGTGGAATTACCGGGCTGGTAAGTATGACAAGCTTAGGTGTGCGCTTGGCTCAATGCCATGGCATGTAAAACTGCAAGGGCTGGATGTTGATAGTGCATGGGAGGTGGTTAAGAACTGCTTGCAGGAGGCAATGGTTGACTGTATATCAAGAGTCTGAATAATAAATCAAGTAGGGGTTAAATGGATGAATAACACTATTAAGCTTGAGCTGCAAAAAAAGAAACAATTGTGGAGGGAATTTAAGGAGAAGGGTGACCATCAGGCGCAGGAACAGTATAAAGCTCAGGCCAGGATGGTAACAAGGGTGGTAAGAAAGGCAAAAGCAGATTACGAAAGGAAATTGGCCATGCAGGCTAAAGAGAATCCCAAAGTTTTTTCAATATGTTGCAAGTAAAAGGAAAAATGCTCATGATAGAATGATCTTAAAAAATGCTGAGGGTAGGGAGGTAACCGAATCAGTCGATATTGTGGAATTACTGAGCGAGGCACTTTGCAAGAGTATATTATCCAGGTGGTGACTTTGCAGGAATGGAAGAACCAACAGCTTATACTGGAATTGTGATGAATGAAGTAGAGGTAACTAGTCTATTACAGAACCTCAATGTCAATACATCTGTGGGATTGGATGGTATACCAGCTCGTGTCATACGTGAAACGGCCAAAGAATTGTCAGTGCCCTTGACCATTTTGTTTAATTTGAGCCTCAGGACTGGGTCAGTCCCAAGGGGGTGGAAAGAGGGGAAAATAATTCCACTGCACAAAGGTGGTTCCAAGGCTGCTGTTGAAATTACCGGCCAATCAGCATAACAGGAATCATTATCAAGGTCTTAGAGAAAATAGTCAAGAGGAAAATACACGATTGGATAGAAGAAAATGGGATACTGTATTGGGGACAGCATGGTTTTGTGAAGGGTAGGTCATGCCTCAGTAACTTGCTCACGTATTATAACACAGTGACAGCTGAGCTGGATAATGGTAATGGGTTTACAGTGATTCTACTGGACCTTGCTAAGGCCTTTGACAGGATACCACATGGAATTCTAATCAGTAAATTGCAGCATATGGGAATGGACACAGGGTTGGTGAGATGGATAGGAGGGTGGTTGACGGAGAGATATCAGAGAGTGGTTTACTCAGGAGTAGAGTCCACAAGACGGCCTGTGACTAGTGGTGTGCCACAAGGATCTGTTCTTGGACCACTGCTGTTTAATTTGTTCATAAATGATATAGGAAATGATCTGAGAGGAACAGTTCATTTGTTTGCGGATGATGCGAAGTTGGGTAGGGTAATAGTGAATGCAGATGACGTCAAAATTTTGCAGGATGATTTGGATAGATTGGAGGTCTGGGCTAAGGAGAATGGATGTCAATTTAATGTGGCAAAATGTAAGGTTATGCATTTTGGGGTGAAAAGATTGGCAGCAGTTTACTGCATTGGTGGAACCGTGCTCCAGGAAATTGATGAGGCACGAGATTGGGGAGTGTTGGTGGATAATGAATTGAAATTTAGGAGACACATTGCAAAAGTGGCCAAATCGGCTCATCAAATCACTTGGTTGCTGAAGAATACGTTGACAAGCAGAGACAAGCAGGTTATTGTTCCTCTGTATCGAGCCTTGATAAGACCCCATCTCGACTACTGTGCTCAGATTTGGTCACCTCGGTTTCTTCTTGATGGGGAGGAGGTGGAAAGGATCCAGAGGCGAGTGACCAAGATGATAGCAGGTCTGTGGAATGAACCGTATGAGAACAGGTTGAGGATTTGTGGGTTGAAAAAATTGGTTGATAGGCGGAGGAGGGGAGATATGATTGAGACATTCAAATTACTGAAGGGGTTCTATAAAATTAATTCAGAAGATATTTTTGAGAACAGGGCTGGTTGTGGGAGGACTAGGGGACATCCATGGAAACTGGGCAAAAGTGTGGTTAGTAAAGGTGTTAGAGCTGGGTTCTTTACTTTTAGAGTAGTGAATGAGCGGAATGCGCTCCCTGAGTCTGTGGTGGATGCTGTGACAGTGAATGAGTTTAAGACGAGGTATGATAGACACTGTATGAATGTCGAATAGTTGTGATGAATATGATTTGGGGCCTCCCTCGATGAGTCTAATGACTCCCTGGAGTTGCCCGTAATAATAATAGTAATACCTTTGTCAGTTGAGAAATATTCCTTTCTCTCTGTGCAAACAGCTGCTTGACTTATGCAATAAATAGCTAAACAGCTCGAATTAGTTGGATATATTGGGCTTATACCTTACCTTGTTCCCCTAATCTAAAAGATGAAGCACAGATTCTGGAGCCAAGAGTTCATCATATCTTTCAATAATTTGATTTACCGTATGCAAGTGATTTGTCACAAATTTTTCCTAAATCCTGCTCATTCGCATGGAAGGTTTGCTTCTAGTTGCTGCTGAAGACCCGACTTACTGCTTTCCGTACTTAGAGTAATTAAGAAGTAATTAAGAACTAACTAAGAATAATTAAATCAGTGGTTCCCAAAGTGTGCACTCTAACTGTTAGGAAGGCCTATGTTTTGACTTTGGGTGCCATGAACCAAAAAAAGTTTGGAACCGCTGAATTAAATAATTAAATTTAAGGGAACTAGTTTCTTCCGTGCATGTAAAACAAACCCACATGTATGAGTCTGTTTTTATGTTCTGTTTGTTTGAATTAGAAGAAAGAGCATAATAGTTTCTGCAACTTATTAGAGTACAGGGGTATTATTATAGTTAAACTGTATTATTGCCGCATATGAGCCATTATAGTATTATTATTATTATGACCATATATGTGCTGTTCATCAGGGATCCGAGTTACGTACAAATCTGACTTAAAGACATTCTCAGGAATGTATCTCGTTCCTGAGAACGTCACTGAAAATTTAATTAGTGATAGTGAGGTTGAATGTGTATTAATTATCAAAATTGATAGATTTTATAGAGAAATTTGTTTATAAGTTAACAAAGGCAAAAATGGCAGTAAGAACAACCAGACATGGTAAGAAAATTGAGTATGTTGAGTGAGATGGATTTTACTAAGATGGTTTGTTGTCAGGAGTATAATATGTATGCATGGACAAATGTGGCAAATATGTTTGTTGAGAGATTAAACAAAAGTAGTGAGAGAATGAGGATCTGCAGAAAGTGTGATATATTAATGGACAGTAGTGATATGAATGAAGGTTGTCAACAGGAAGTGGAGAATACTAGACAAAAGACAGTGATGCATGCAAGATTGAGAAAAATTGAGCATGGGAATATGAGTGCGAGGAATGCGATAGTGAATACGGAAATTATTGAAAAAGGAAGAACAAGTGTAAATGTAGAGAGGAAGTGAGTCTAACTATTGGTGCAGGAGCTGGCATGACTGTGTGAAAGGAGATGGAGCAATAACAAAAATGATTGCTGAAATGCAAGAACTGAAGAATGAAATGATTAAGACAAGAAGTGAGATGAACCATATGCAAAATGAAATTACATATGATGGATATGAATGGAAGAGTGCAAAAGAATAAAATGAAAGATAGCGAAGAAAAATAAGTAGTAAATTACTCAAGAACACTATACAGAGATTCTATTATGAAAAGTGTGGTGGATGAGAAGGTACACAAAGGTCTGTTTTACAGGAGGGAGGATAAACAGGGTGACTGAAGTGCTGAATATGAGAAATAAGCATGTAAGGAAGACAGTGTGAAGTTGGAATGAATTATTTGATTGGGCATAGAGAGAGAGAATGTAAGGAGATATCAGGAAATTGAGGCAAGTGAAAGACAACATGTGGCAGGAAGAGAAGGGGTATGTGTATTGCCTAGCTATGACACCGATGGGTTGCTGAGAAGAGCAAAGATCTTGAATGAAATGTTAGTTGAAATGTGTGAAGAGAAAGGAGTCCAGTTTGTGAATGCATGGGATGAGCTTAAGGCAAATGGACCTGCATAAAAGTGATGGACTGCATCTGAATGGTTTTGGAGCAAGTCACCTAAAAAGGCTGCTGCTGGAAGTGTAATGAGTGGAAGTCAGAGATGATGTAAACGAACAGAAGAGTGGATTAGGTGAGACCAATGTGAATGGAGATGAGAATATGAAACAGGAATGCAACTTGAACAAGGAAACAGGGCAGGATAAAGAAGTAAGGAAGCCACAGTGTAAAGAGTATGGATTCTAAAAGCAGCAGTGAATGCATGCATGGGGATAAGAGATAATCATCATAGGAATCGAATGGCATGGAATACATGGAGAGCGATAGTCGAGTATGTAGCAAGTGTGGTTCACAAATGGGGGGGGGGAACATGAGCAGCACTGGTTACAGACCAAGAAATGAATTGTTATGCTTATTTATGAATATCAGGAGTATCGGAAATAAGGGAGATGAAATTATTGCATTGATTGAGTTTATTGTCCAAAAATAGTTGGAATAAGTAAACATGGTTGGTTGAGAATGATATCTTGATAGGGATAGAAATGTTTTTCATGAGGATAGAAAGGGCATGCTGCTAATGATCGTAGGGTAAATAATGTCCATGAAGTGGAGAGAATGAGATATTTGGTTGGCCATTGCTACAAGACAGAGAATGTGGAAGGTAGAGACAAAGGAGGACTGGACAATATATTGCATGTCTTGCAAGTGCTGACCATCACAAAAGTAACAATGGAAAGCACACATTTGCTCTAAATTATTTGCTGGCTCATGGTCTGCTGCAGACTATTGGTAATCCTGTTGTGTTGAATTAGAGAAGACCACACTTTATGTAAAATCATCCCTTGTTTATTGTTGCAATGTTGAGAATGATTGATCATATCTGGAGATTCCTTTAACGGTCTGGAGAAAAAAACTAATCTATGTCGAGCATTTTAGTTTGCTGCCATTTCATCATTGATTTCCTGATACGTACCAGCAAAGGGTGTTCAGGTTGCTATGACAGCACTACATGATTAAGTTTACATTATTAATCTCCTATCCATAATTTCCCTCCAAATTAGTCTTAAGCACTCCAATATCGTCATATCTGACATTTCTTTCTTCTAAGGCAGTTAACTGAATCAATCCACCTAGACCTTGGTCTTCCTCTGGGTCTCTTTCCTGCTATCTTGGAATAATATTTGATGTTTGGTTTCCGTTTTATATACTACCAATCCTGATTGATTTTCTTTCATTTGACATTCTTGATGTGTTCAGATTGGCATACCTCTCCCAAACTGCCTGTGTCATATGTAATGTAAACCATAGCTACAGTTGATCTTGTAGACACCAGGTTTTTTTTGAGCGGTAGATGGGGAGGTTTGAGGTTTCAGGAGATTAGAGATCTTGTTGAAGGGTAGATGGAGAGAGAGAGAGGTAACCTTAATATTTTGTTGACAGTGTATCCTTAATATTTTATCTCTGACTGTATATCTAGAGGAGAATTGCTTTCTCTGAAGTCTTGATTTTCATGTTCATTTGAATGCCTTGGAGGTTGACATGATTTTGTTGACTCATGTTCTGTTGTAGCCATTGTTTGGTAGGATGGTGCTCAGGTAGTTGAGCTCTTGGTTTCTTTTATCTATATCAGATCAGTAAAGATTCTGAAAGCTATATCACGTGGGGAATGAATAATGCCTATTTTTTCAGCTTAGATACTTCTACAAGTGTCTCAAAATGTTAAAGACCCGTTTACCTCCAATTCAAAAGCAAATTTAATCCAATGAATATTATTAAGGTACATAAGAAATTCTTCAAACTGATGTGAAATGAGATGGGTAAAAGAGCTGGGCTAAAACAAATATGTCATCAACATATCTGAGCCAAACTTTAGGTCATGTTCCCTGGTACTGAATGGCTTTCTCTCTTGAGACCACTCCATGAACAGATTTGCTAACAAGGGAGAAGGGAAAAGCCAATTGTTAATCCTTCTTTTTACTCAAAATATTCTTCTGAGAATTTGAGGAAAGTGCTATTTATGCAATGTCTGAAGAGATCTATGCTGTCCAGTGGAAATATATATATGTCTTGTAGTAGTTGTAAGGTTTCTGTTCTTAGCAAGATGTGAAGAAATTAATGATGTCAAGGCAAAGCAGATCTACTGATCTGCTTTGCAAGCCTTGACATGCTTTACATACTATTGTATCTTTAGTGTGTGTGTTCTATGAAGTATGACATGTTCTTTACAAACACCATTTACAAAAAATAAGGTATCATCTTGTAAGTCTGGTCTTCTTTAATTCAACATGAGTTGCCAGTAGTTCAGAGCAAACTACAAAAACAGCAAACAACTGAAGCAAATGCATGCTTACCATTGTTATTCCTATTCTTAAATATTTCATTATGTACATTATCTGTTATATCCTGTTTAGTTTATTTATGTATTTCTCCTGATGATGTGAGACAATAATTTATGAAACTAGAGTAATCAATAAATTATTCTATCCGATCTGGTTCTTTCATGTGGAATAATACAAGAATAAAAAACAAGAATAATACCTGCCTACACAATGATAAATGTAAAAACTAGTCGGAGCAATGAACCTTCCCTTAATGCACAGCAACATACAATGCATGTCTAAAAGGAAATGTGCTTTTGCATTATGAGATACTGTTAAGTTCTGAATGAAACTGAAACTGTATTAATTTATATTTTCTTCAGAACTTAACATGCATCTTACATTTTGGCATATACTGATATATCAGATGGATAAAACTGCTTGTGAATTACCAGCAACAATAATAATTTAAGAGTCTATTTATCTGTCCATAGTATTGTAATGTATTTACTGTGAATAGTGCATTCTTTAAACTTTGCTAAAATTTTATAAATTTTTGTATGTGGCTAGAAGAAGGCTAATCAGATTAAGTACCGATAGCCAAGAGCAAAACACGTACGCCAAGTACACATGCATGGTGGAAGGAGAGCACGCGGTCCCCCCCACTACCACCGAAGAGCATGCTAGGGGAGATTATAGCGCTAGGTGCTGGGAGATGTAAGGTGACATGGCAGCAGTCGACAGGATTCGATTTATAGACTAAATTAAAGAAATCAAAGTGAGCACGTTATAGAAAAGATCAGGCAAGCTAAATATTAAGAAACCATGAAACTTAATTGTGAAATTGTAACTGATATATCACTATGGCATTATCATCAAGTACAGGCATGGACGATAATAAATTCTTTAGAACCATCAACCTGCAACAGGTGTTTCTGCAATTCTCATAGGAGGAGACAGATGACATTCATGCATTTTTTTGCTACGGCAAAGAATTAAGAAAAATTGGAAGATGGACAGACCTTCAGCTCCTTATACTACTACGCAGTAAGCTAGTAGGGAAGACAAAAATCTTCCTCCATTCATCGCTTATCCTGAGAGAGACTCTGGAATATAAAAAATTTAAAGAAGTACTAATTTCCGAGTTCTCCAAAAGTGGACTGGTCCAGACACTTGGGGAACTGTACAGGTGAACACAGAAAACAGGGGAAAGGGTAACAAATTATTTAAACAGATTACTGTTTATCACCCGATCTTTCAGGGCATCGATGGAAGAGTAGGGCCCACCTTGAATGGATGGCCTTTCAACGATTCAAATCGGGCCTAGTGGGTGAGTTGCAAGAAGTCCTTTTTACAAAAAATACGAGGTCTTGATGAATGCTATAATTTGGTCAAGGAGAGAGAAGGGGTACTAGAGGAAATGGCCCATGCCGCTTCCCTGAGGGCATTACTGTTGGGGGAATCAGATGCACACCTTCCCCCAACACTTTACTCTTATTTAACTCAGGCTGGACTGAGTTAAATAAGAGTACAGGCCATGTGATATCCCCAGAACAACGGAGTGAAGAAAGGGCTGGGAAACAAGACCTGGATGGGCAAAGAGGAAGTTCTTTTGCACACTCTAGTGAATGGGTACGCAAGAATCAATTGAGTAAAATAAGCTTGTAGAATGCAGAGTGTAGCCATGGCAGAAGTGCAAGGAAGGATACCACTGTCCCTAGTGGATGGTTTTGTTGAGAAAGTCCCTTGCAGTTTCCTGTTCGACACTGGAGCCCACGTTTCAGTAATTCCCATGTCATTATTCAGGAAGCTCATTACTCTTGTCTCCTAATAGTCTGGTTGAATTACGAAAACCTATTCAAATCATGGGCACTGCCAAGATTGGACTACTCTCAACAACCAAGGCTAGTGTAAAACTTTCCTTGCCCTGTTTCCCCGTGAGTCTCACACATGAAATGCTAATCCTCCCCGAACTAGCTGACACAAGCAATCAGGTCATATTAGGGCCTGACTCTTTAGAAAAGCATCACTTCATGTGTGATTTTAAGCACGAATCAATCTCTCTCTCTGTGGAAAGACATTCCAACCAAAATTTGAGACAGGTAATGAATGGGAAACACAGGAGGCCATGTGTGTTGACTTAAATCATTTAGGAGATCCAACTGAGTGGAAGAAAAAACTAATGCATGATGCTATGGGTTTGTCTGATACAGAAAATGAGAAGGCAGAACTCAAAATATTTTTCCAGTCTATGTATCAAAAATATCCAAATGCATTTTCTGAGGAGATTAGCTCTCTATCGTGCACAAACAAGATTGAACATGCTGTGCAGATTACATCAGAATCCCCCATATATGTTAAGCAGTATCAGACCCCCCCCACCTCAAGCATCTGGGCAAACTAGAAAGGCTGTTGCCAGAATATGAAAGGGCAGGAATCATTGAGAAGTCTAATTCCCGGTGGAACGGTCCATTCATTCTCGTGGAAAAATCGAACGGTGACTTGAGGTTTGTGCTGGATTTAAGGGAGATTAATAAGGTCACCAAGCCCATAGATTTCCCTGTGTGTAGGATTGAGGACTTGCTGATTGGCCTGGAGGGAGCGAGGTACTTCTCCAAACTAGACCTGAACTCTGGCTATTTTTAAATCCCCCTCAGGAAGGAAGATAGAAAGTATTTTGCCTTCACTACCAGATGGCAAAAATACCAACTCTGCTGACTTCCCCAAGGGGCCAGAAATTCAGCCATGAGTTTCCAGTGTCTAGTGAACTCTGTACTGAGCGATATATGTTGGGGAAGGGAGTAATCTGCTTCCAGGACGATCTGCTAGTTTACCCTTCTAACATAAGGGAGCACCAGAAAATCTTGCCAGGGGTCCTTGACAGACTAAGCAAAGCCCATCTATCATTGAAAAGTTCAAAGTGTAAATTTTTCCTGAGAGAAGTGGAATATTTAGGGCATGTGGTGAATGAGGCAGGGATAATTCCCACCAAAAGTAATGTGCCAGCTTAAAGGCTAGAATTCCCACCACAGTGAAACAGGTTCAAAGATACCTGGGCACGGTTAACTTTTATCGCAAATTCATCCCAGAGTGTTCTAGGCTGATGGAGCCCATAGGACAACTAACTAAGAAAGGAAAGAAATTCACATGGGGGGAAGAGCAACATGTGCCCATCAAGTTCTAAATCTAGCATTGACCAAGTCACCTGTTCTCAACTATCCCAAGCTTGGGCAAACTTTTTTTCTGGCTGCTGATGCCTCCAATGACACAATTGCCTTGGTAATAGAGCAAAGAGAGGAAGAGGACTTCAGACCTATTGCCTTCATTAGCTGAAAGCTCTCCTCTTCCAAAAAAAAAACTACTCAGTAATTGAAAAAGAAGCCTTGGCAATCATCTATGCACTTAGGAAGTTTTGATACATGTTATTGGGACGTCATACTAAGATCAGATCAGATCACAAGCCTCTGTCCTTCATCTCATCTATGAAGGATAAAAATCAGAGAATTATACAGTGGTTTCTCGAGATGCAGGAGTTCAATATTGAGGTGAACTACATCCCTGGAAATGAGAATGTTGTAGCTGACTTCCTGTCGAGGTCTTTGGATTCAGATCCCGTGGAGAAATCCTGCCCAGATGAGGAGATTGTCAGTTCTGTACTTACAGTAGATGAGAGGAAGAAGAAGGAGCTTACAAAACCCCAGTTTCAAGTCTGGTTAAAGACCGACATAATTGAGAAAAGGGATCCAATGTGGGGGGGGGTATACAAAAGGTTATTAAATGGTGAAAGGGGTCTATGATGGGAAATTGTTCTATGATACCTTGCATATAGACAAGAACGGTCTTTTGTTGTCGAAACAGGACGTTTCTGTAAGATGGAAAGAAAAAAATCATCCCTTGGGCGCTTTTCACGTTTCATGACTCAGACCCAGCAGGACACCAAGGTATTCATAGGACATGGAATAGAGTAAAGGATAGATATTTATGGAAAGGAATGAGGGAGGACGTCGAAGCAAATGTATCTTCATGTCAGCACTTCTGCTGACACTTATGTCAGCAGAAGTCGAGCATCACAGGAATAGCTCCTCTCCAACCTTTCCCAATCCCCTTGCGTCCTTTTCAGGCTGTGGCCATGGACATTGTGGGCCCACTTCCCACCACCTCGAAGGGCAACGAGTATATTCTTGTATATGCTTGTATATTCATGTGTGAATCGCTACTGGCGTTTCACACATGTTCGAAAGGGGAGACATCAACAAAAGATGCAGAATTCAAGAAGAGGAGTTGAAAGCACACAGACGCTGGAGTGCAGAAATGGAAATGAAAAGCCCCGGGGAATATATGGGAATGACCAATAGAAAAAAAAATAAAAAAAATTTTTAACAAAAATTTTTTTGTTGAGAGAGTGAGCCTTTGTTAAGTTCTGAATGAAACTGACACTGTATTAATTTATATTTTCTTCAGAACTTAACATGCATCTTACATTTTGGCATATCAGATGGACAAAATTGCTTGTAAATTACCAGCAACAATAATAATTTAAGAGTCTATTTATCTGTCCATAGTATTGTAATGTATTGTAATGTATTTACTGTGAATAGTGCATTGTTTAAACTTTGCTAAAATTTTATAAATATTTGTATGTGGCTGGGAGAAGGCTAATCAGATTAAGTACCGATAGCCAGGAGCAAAACACATACGTGAAGTACACATGCATGGTGGAAGGAGAGCACGTGGTCCCCCCCACACACACCACCACTGAAGAGCATGCTAGGGGAGATTAAGGTGCTAGGTGCTGGGAGATGTAAGGTGACGTGAGCAAAGAGGGAAAAATTTAATGACTTAGTAAGGAGTGTTGGGCACAGGATTTAAAAAGCAAAGCAGCACCAGCTCAGGGCTTTTTTTTTTGTCATCCTCTTTGCTTGCTGATGTTCGTCCCCATTCCTTTGAAGGATCGTCGAAGCTGAGATCGTGGGAGAATGCTGAGGAGTCCTTGGGAGATCGCCGGTTAAGGAATTGCCCAGCGGAGCTGAGTTCCTGATTACCTCAGCGACAGCTAAGCCTTGCCAAGCCAGATGACCAGTGAACGTCAAGCACCTGTCTTCGTCGCCAGAGATATATCCAGTCCGGACCATTCAGTAGGGATAATGCAGACCAAGAAGAATGGAAGGAGATGTTATATCGTGATATGTATGATGTTCTAATAGTTCCCCAGCAATTGATAAAGTAGAAACTTTAATCTGTTTAGTGAATGTATAAAAGAAAGACTGTAATTATTAGTTGGACATTAGGTTTAGAAGGTTGTGAATTTTATGCAAGGACTTTAGAGATATAGTTTAAGAGGGCAGTGTAACTCTGAGACATGAATGAAGAAATTAGGGTTAATTTTAATGTTAATGAATGAATAACCTTTAGTATTGTGGAGTTTAAGCTCATGATTTACCTTTGATAGAATGTTTTAACTGAACTGATACATGCTAAGAGAGAGTAAGAAGGGTTAGATAATTATGTTTTTCATTAGACTGATATTGAAGCTAGTATGTGCCAAGTATTTATGAGCGGTGCAATAGAAAATGAAATCGGGTAAGTCAACTATTGAGTCTAAAGAAAACATTTAATTACACTCTAATCAGATTACATATCATGAAACGATATGTAATCTGATTAAACATAGTTGTAAGTCCATTGAAGACGAAGTGTGCTCTGGACACCCGACTGAGGTCACTACAAAGGAAATGATTGACAAAATCCATGGTATAGTTATGGAAGACCGCTGAGTGAAAGTGCATGAGATTGCTGAGATTGTAGGCATCTCAACTGAATGGCTGTATATCCTGTATGAAAATTGCACGTGAAAAAGCTGTATGCACAATGGGTGCCATGACTGTTGAATGTTGATCAAAAATGCATGCGAAAAGACACTTCAATGTTTGGAAATGTTTAATAGCAATTTGCAGGATTTTTTGTATTGATTCATGACTGTTGACGAAACTTGGATCCACCACTACACACCTGAGTCCAAGCAGCAGTCGAAACAGTGGATAATGCCAGGTGAAAGAGCACCAAAAAAAACAAAGACCATTTTGTCAGCTGGAAATGTGATGGCCACTGTTTTTTGGGATTACCAAGGAATTATCATGTTAGACTATTTGGAAAAGGGTAAGACAATAACAGGAGTCTATTATGCATCATTGTTGGACATTTAAAACAACTGAATAAAAAATGGCCAAGATTGCTGCACAAAAAAGTGCTCTTTCATCAAATCAAGTCAATGCACCGTCCCACACATCGGCTGTCACAATAGCAAAAATTCCACGAACTGAGGTACAGATTGGTTCCACATCCACCGTATTCTCCAGACTTGGCCCTGTGTGACTACTACTTGTTCCCAAACTTAAAATTTTGGCTCGGTAGGGAAAATCTTTCTTCGAACAAGGATGTCATCAAGGCTGTCAATGACTAGTTTGCAGAATTTGACAAATCCTACTTTTTAGATGGGATGAAAAAATTGGAAACTCACTGGACCAAATGTGTGACCTCGATGGAGACCATGTTGAGAAATAAAGGTGATTGTTTCCAAAAAAATGTGTTTAACTTATTTTTTTTATCAAACTTTTCAAACAACCCTCGTAAAGGCAATCCAAAAGAATTTTATCATTATGCCACAAGCAAAAGAAAGAATGAATGTGGAAGAATAACTTTGATGAATGCAGATGGTACTCTAGAGACTGTTCAATTAATGAGTGCTCACTTTGCTAAGATATATCAACTAGATGTATGTAACACAGTGCTCCTGCTACATTGGATGAACAGTTAAAGGTGCATGAAAATGAGGTAGAAGAGCTGTTGCATAATCTGGATGAGAATTTGTCATTAGGGACTAATGGAATACCAGCACATTTGCTAAAGGTATGTCAGCCAAATTGACTAGGCCTTTCACTTATTTATATTACTTAAGTCTCAGCTCAGGAATAATACCACAGGAATAGAAGGAACATATGATAATTGCATTGTACACTTCCAAATCAAAAATTATAATAATCAAAGAAAATGTTTGAATGATTTGCAATTCTAATTTATTGCACAGAAAATAATTATTACCAAATATGAATCAGCATGTAAACACAAAAATGTAATATAGATTACAAGAAACCTGTTATTTGTAAGCATTCACAAAATTAGAATAAATTGCAACATGGTTCATAAAATATTAGAATATTCCAAATTTTTCCAAATGGTTTTGAGAAGAGCATAGAAATAGTATATATTTCAGTAGCTGCAGGATTGAGGAATCGTTTGCATGTGGATTTCAGTTAATCATTTGCTAAACATGGGTCGAACGAGGTGACATATCAGAAGTTTCATGTGGTGTCTCTATAGAAAAAGGCCAAACTCAACAGTTTATAGCTAAGGAATTGAAATGTTCTCAAGAAAGTGTAAGTAGAGAATTATTGAGACAGTATTCTAATAACTGGAGTTTTCAAAATAATCGCTGCAAGAGCAGTCGAAAGGTAATAAACACCAAGAGATGAGAGGAGATTGAAGAATATCATGAAGTAAAGCCACTTCTGAAGTACAAAGTATTTTCACAGGAGATGGAAAGAACTAGGTGTGAATGTGTCTAAATCTATGCTGTTGAGATTACTTCACAAATCGGCTTTTAAATCGTGTGCCTAAAACAAAGCCACTTATGCCTTTCAAGCAGAAGGCAGCCAGAGTGTGATGGTGTAAGCAAAGACTGTTGTGGGTCAAGAGGACTGGAAAAAGATACCTTTTAGCGATAAAGGTATGTTTTGTGTGTTCCATGGTCATCAAGGGATATGTGGTTGGTGTCTTAAGCAAGAAGCATTTGATAAAGAATGCATGAAATGTTCAGTGAAATTTGAGCCTCTCTCTCTCTCTCTCCCTCCTGGTATGGGCTTGTATGACTGCAGAGGGTCAAGATAGGCTGCATATTGTGTACGAAAGAGTCAATTCCAAAGTGCACCAAGAAATTCTTGAGCACTTTATGTTACCAGCATCGGAAGATTTATGTGATGGCGATTTTTTTTTCAGCAAGATTCGGCTTCTTTTCACACTTCCAAAACCACTACTAGATGGCTCAAAGAAAGGAGGCAAATCAATGTGATTTCTTGGTTGGCAAACCATATTTAAACCACAAGAATTATATTTAAACCCCATTGAGAATTTGTGGGGAATTATGAAGAAACGCCTTCAAAAAGTTGCCCCAAGAAACAAAAATGAACTTGTTTTTAGTCTGCAGACCACATGGACATGTTTTGATAAAAAAAATGGAACTGCTAGTAAATGTTATTTACTAGCAGTTCTGTCAACATGGTTGACAGACATGCCCAACCGTTTACCAACGGTCATAAAAGCTAAGGGGCTATGCAATAAAGTACTGCTGCTTCTCAATGACTAATATTTGAACATTCATTTTTGCATTATTCTAACATTTTGAACCATGTTAAAAATTATTCTAATTTTGTGAATGTTTTCAAATAATAGTTTTCTTATAATTTATATTACATTTTTATATGTTTACATGGTTATATAATCTACAAAATATGTAGATTTAGATGATGCTAATTCATATTTGGTAATTATTTTCTATGCAAAAATTAGAATTGCAAATCACTGAACACATTTTCTTTGATTATTCTAATTTTTTGATTCAGAGGGTGTACAAGGGTAGTGCAAAAACTGATGTGTAACTATCGACTTATAAGTATCTATGGCATGATAGTTAAAATTTTAGAGAAGTTTAAAGAACTTGCATACAGAAATGACTCTGCAAGGAGCAGGGTGGATTTACTAAGGGAAAATCATGTTTTAGCAATTTGCTCATATTGAATAACATTGTTATGGCCGAGTTGGATGAAGTGAATGGATACACCATGATAAGGCATTTCATAAGATACCAGATGAAAGGCTGTTGCATAAACTGGAGAACATGCGATTGGAATATAAACTCTTAACTTGGATCAGTGGATGGTTGACAGACATACCAAAAAGTGGTATACATTGAGTGTGAATCTGCCAAATGTCTGTGCAATTGTTTGCCGATGATGCAAAGATAGGCAGGGCAATTAAGGATGCTACTGATATCCAGCACTTACAAAATGATTTGAATAGTCTGGAAATTTGGGCAAACGAAAATGGCTATCGGTTTAATGTGAGTAAGTGTAGAATTATGCACTTGGGCATGATGAGATTTCCAGCAGCATATTAAATTAGCAAGGTTATGCTACAAGAAACTGATGAGGGTAGAGAACTGATCTTGGTGTAATGGTGGATAAGAAATTGAGTTCAACAGTCACATAGCAAAATTTTTCAATACAACTCAGAGAATAAGCTGGTGATCCTTGATATGCAAGGATAAGAAAATCATTTTGCCTCTTTATAAGGCTTTGATAAGACCACACATGGATTATTGTGTGCAGATTTGGTCTCCTGGATTCCAAAAGAATAAAGAAGCTGTGGAAAGGGTGCAAAGAAGAGTTATCAAAATTATATCCAGATTATGGAATTTAGATATGATATGATAGAGATCTATAAACTTTTCAATGGATGTTATAGGATATCGTCTGGTGAAATTTTTTGTTATAGGAAAGGCAGAGAGAGAAGTGGGGATGGGGGTCATCCAGGGAGGTTAAGTTTGCTCACAGTCAAGAAAAGGGCAAGAGCTAGGTTTTTCCTCTCACAAAGTGGTGATGGGTGGAATAGTTTGTCTTTAAGGGGCAGTGAGTGCATGTAATGTGAACAAATTAAAGAATATATGACAGCTGGTTTGGGTGATTTATAGCCTCCCTCAATGAGTCCTTGACAACCTGGTGGTCTCAGATATATAATAATAATAAAAAGTATATGGATGTACCATTTGGAAAAGATTACATGCCAAACTACAAAGCAGGAAATTATGACCAACTGAGAAGAATACTAAATTCAATCCCATCGTATCAGTTGCTAGTTAAGGATGGCAGTGTATAGAATGAATTTTAAAAAATACTTCAGCGATGCACAATTGGAATTTGTAAGGATAAGGAAATCATTTTGCCTCTTTATAAGGTGAAGAATAAGCATGGTATGAGTAAAATGGATGTGCAATCTTATTAAAAGACTAAGAAAAAAATGTGAAAGGAATACCATATGCATAAGGATTATGTCAGTTATCAAAATTACAAGGTGCAGGCCAGAAGCATTATTAGTATTGTAGGAGAAACTCAGTGAGTATGAAACCAACTGGCTCTGCAAACTAACGAGAATGCATAAGATTTTATTATGCAAGTAAAAAAAAAAATGCATGTGAAGGAATAACTACTGAATGCAGATGGAATGCAGGTGGCAGATGCAGAAGAGTTTGTTCAACTAACGAGTGTCCACTTTCACTTAAAGCTATCAAAATGGATTGTGCAACATATAGCTCAATGTTATCCCTACACTGAATGAAGAAATTCAGGTGTATAAGAAGATACTAGAGCTATTGCATACACTGAATAAAAATTCAGAAAGAGGGACTGATGATATATCAGCATGGATGCTAAAAGAGTGTTCACTGAAATGCCTTTGGCCCTAGCTGTACAATTTGAGACCAGCAAAAGGAAGATTCCACAGGGATGGAAAGAATGTATTATAAATGCATTCCACGAGAGTAGTGCAAAGACAAATGTACCTCATTGACCTAGAGCGATGGAGTTTGCATAAGAGTGGTAAGATCTCGCATACAGAAATGCACTGACAGAGAATCTATACTTTGAAATCAACAACATGAGTTTAAAGTATAGATTCTCTGTCAGTTCACAGTCAAGAAAAGGGCAAGAACGTGCTCACATTTTAGAATACGACAGTTCAGTTAGGCAAGGGGAATGGATATACTATGATACTTTTGGACTCTGCTAAGGTATTTTGACAGAACATAGCAGTGGTTCTAAACCAGTGTTCCCTGGAACGCTGGTGTTTCGCAGAAAGTGAATAGGTGTTCCGAGAGAAGTTCTGGAATTTATCATTTTTAAATTAATTTGTCAGCACAAATTAATTTAATGATGGTTTAATTGATGTTTAATTAATTATGAATTAATAATTATTAATTAATAAATAAACATGGGGTGCTTAAGGGTCAAAGCTGTATAACTGAGAGGAGACCTCCACATAGCCTATAAAGGAATGTGGAGAACTGACCAGGGCTTCTAACCTAATGCCCAATCCTCACCTTCTTGTGGTGCACCCTGTTGGGTATCTACTTTGATACTGAATGAACGAGGATGGGCTGGCAATTTGGGATTTAGCCGACCAAATTGTATTCTTATTGGTTAAACCAAAATAAAAAATGATGGTACACCATGACAAAATTTCATGTCAGCTGGGGCGTCGCTCGGTTAAACAAGGCCTCCCGTTGTTTTCGCCAGGGAACCAGGGCGAACAGCGAAAAGTCAGCTACTGGAACAAATCTGAAAACAAACCTCAACTCAACATCACCAGAGTTAAAGATCGGTACTATCAACGTAAGAAGCCTGAATGGCAAAGAAATGGAGCTAGCTGAGGAATTAGATAAGTACCAGATCGACATAATAAGGGTGACTGAAACAAAAAAAGACCAAAACTGGTGAGATCTTTCTAAGCAATAAATACAAAATGTTATATTCAGGCAATGACAATCAAGGAAAAGAAGGAGTAGCCATAGTATTCAACACAAAATACGAGGCTAATCATCTTGAATGGCAGTCAGTCTCAAGTAGAGTAATGTGGGCAAATATGAGAATGGGGAACTGGACAATGAGACTTATTTGTGCCTATGGTCCCACAGAAGGTTCTACTAAGGTAGAAGTCGAGGAATTTTTTGACGCTCTAGAAAAAGCAACTGACACAATGAAAAAGGAAAAGTTGGTCCTTGTTGGAGATCTAAATAGCAGAGTAGGAAATGATTGTGAGACATACAAAAATATTTTGGGAAAATTTGGAGAAAAGAGCAAAGCTAATAATAATGGCAAATATCTGTTGGATTTCTGCTCAGGACATGGACTGGTTATTACTAACACCATGTTCCAACATAAAAATGTGCACAAATTCACATGGAGAGAAGAAGCTAGGAATAAGAAAAGTCTCATTGACTATGTTATTGTTGATAGTGATGTTTTCTTCCTGGTGCAGGATACCAGAGTGTACAGAGGATTTGAAATTGGAACTGATCACTATTTAGTCTTGAGCAGGATAAAATTGAATTTCATATTGAAAAGAATAACATGTAAGAAAGTTTTAAAGCGAATAAAAGTTGAGCAGCTCTCAGATGTTAACTGTAGACTAAAATACAGAAAGATTATTGAAAAGAAAATGAAAGAGTTTGAGAACAGGAATCAAACCTTGGAGATTCAGTGGCAAACTCTGAAGAAAACATTGATTGATTCTGCCAGAGAGGCATGTGGTGAGGTTGTGTGCAAGGATAAAAAAATCAGAACTCCCTGCTGGACACAGGAAGTTAAAGAGGCAGTGAAGGAAAAGAAGAAAGCATATCAAAAGTTCCTGTCAAATAAATCAGCTTGTGCTCTTAGAGAATATAGAGACAAATGCAAGAATGCTAAACACTGTGTAAAACTAGCTAAACAAAAGTCATGGGAGGACTTTGGCAAGAATATAGAAAATAAATATCAAGAAGGTGGCAAAATATTCTGGAGGTTGTTGAAGAAGCTTAGGAATGGAGGAAAGAGTGCTGTAAAAGGAATTAGAGATGATAAAGGTGAAATGAAAACAGGAGAAAAAGATATCCTTGAACTATGGAGTAATTACTTTGAAAAACTGCTAAATGAAACAAGCAGTGATGACAGCACAGTGATAAAAAAACACTGACCAGGCATGCAGTCAGGAATACATATCCATACTTGAAGTAGAAAAAGCCATCAAAGGCTTGAAATGTGGAAAGGCAGCAGGAGTAGATGATATTCGACCAGAAATGCTGAAGTATGGTGGTATAAAAGTCTTACAGTGGCTGCACTGCATAGTTCAGAAAGCCTGGACAGAGGGACGAATTCCCGATGATTGGAGTAGAGCTCTCATAGTACCCATATATAAAAAGGGAAATAAAACTGAATGTGAGAATTACAGAGGTATTTCCCTACTGAGTGTTCCTGGCAAGATCTTTGCAAGTATACTTGAGAAACGGTTGAGAAGAATTGTGGAAGAAAAGCTTGGTGAAGAACAAGCTGGATTCAGGCCAAATAGAGGCTGTCAGGATCAGATCTTCACTTTACGACAAATAGTCGAGAAAGCATGGGAATATAACAAAGATCTGTATTTAAGTTTTGTCGATTTGGAAAAGGCATATGACAAGGTGCCAAGAGGGAAGCTATTCAATATGCTGCAGTTATATGGTGTCAATGGGGCATTATATCAAACAAAACTTAGTCTTTATTTGAGTTGTAAGTCAGCAGTTAGAATTGAAAGAAGTACAGGAAGATGGTTTAATGTTAAATCTGGTGTGAGACAAGGATGTACATTATCCCCTCTGTTATTCATTATCTATATTGATCACATTATGGTATTAAACCTGATATCAAAATTGGAGATGTTAATGTCAGCTCTTTGCTTTATGCGGATGATGTTATACTTCTAAATAAATCTGCTACAAGTCTGCAAGATTCTCTGACTAAATTGAATAGCTGTTGTAATAGATATGGTATGAAGGTCAGCAAGAAAAAGACAAAGACAATGAAAATAGGCAGAATCATTGAAAATGTCAACTGTGTTGTGAATGGAGAACCTGTGGAACAAGTAAAACATTTCAGCTACTTAGGCACGATTTTTACTGAAGATGGTAAATTAAATATAGAAATAGACAACAGAATCAGCAAAACTGGTATTGTGGGAAGTCAATTGAATAAATTCATATGGAATAAGAGATTAATTAGTCGGAACACTAAATTAGCTGCATACAAGACAGTGTTCAAACCAGTTTTAACTTATGGATCAGAGAGCTGGGTCAGAAATAAAACACTTGACCAAAGAATAGAGACCGCAGATATGAGAGTCCTGAGAAAGATTAGAGGCGTGAACAGATGGCATCAATGGCAATATCATATTAAAAATGAGGATATTAGGAAAGAACTTGACATTGTCAGCATCCAGGAATGAATTAGCAGAGCTAATCTCAGGTGGTATGGTCACTTAAATAGAATGGGAGAGGAAAGATTAGCAAAACAAGTGTTCTCTGCCAGGTTGGCAGGAAAACGACCCAGAAGAAGACCAAGATATAGGTGGATTGATACGGTACAAAGTGCCTTAGACGATAGAAATATAAGATCTGATAATGTTGGAGTCTTGACAAGTAATAGACTAATTTGGAGGAAAATTGTAGATAGGAAGTTAGTAATGATGTAATTTTTTCATGTAGTACTGTCATATCCTGTACACCCCTTGAGGGTACATGGCAGGAATTTGATGATGATGATAAATTAAACATCAATTAAATTGATTAAACATCAATCAATTAAAAATAAATAAAATTTTTATTGCTAATTATAATTAATAATAAATATTTTTAATAATTATTAATAAACATCAATAAATTATTGATTAATTTATTATTAATCAATAATTATTAATTATTGATTGATAATAAAAAATCAGCTAAATTACCAATTAATTATTAATCTATACATTGCAAAATAACCAAGGTGTTCTGTGGAAATTTAAGGATTTGTGAAGTGTTCCGTAGTCGAAAAAAGTTTGAGAAACACCGGAATATAGCATGGATGGCTATTACATAAGTTGCAAAATATGGGACTAGATTATAAACCATTAGCTTAGAGAAGAGGATGACTGGCTAACATTAAAAAGTGGTGTGCTGGAGGGCTGCAAGATTTAAGGTGACCAGTGGTCCACTGTTATTCGGTCTTTACATTAATGACACTTGAAAGGATGTGACAGGAGCATAACTGTTTGCTGATGATGCCAAAACAGCAAAGATTATGAGGAAGGAAAATGAAATGCAGCACTTGCAGAATGATTCTAATAGGCTAGATTTGTGGATATGTGATAATGGCCATCAATTCAATGTCAATAAATGTAAAAGTTATGCACTTTGGTATATATCTAATGAATTATACTGGAAGGATTATGCTGAAAGAAATTGAACTAGCAAAACATGGATTTATAATAATGTTTTACAGTATAAACACCACCAAGACAGGATGGAAAATAAAAGCAAAATATTATATATATATTAAAACTAATATTTTGCTGGTTTTCTAACCAGCATCAGAATAATTATAACTGTGATATGCACACAGCACTAAACTAAGTAATTGAGGAAAACAATTTAAATTGTAACTCACTCAGAACTTGGTTCTATTGTCAGTTACAATTTAAATTATTTTTCTCAATTTTACGTAGTTTAGTGCTATGTGCCTATCATAGTTATAATTGTGCTCTGATGATGCTGATTAGAAAACCAACAAAATATTAGTGAGTTTAATAAATATATTTTGTTCATCTCTTGGTGATGTTTAGAACGTAAACATTATCATGAATCATCAACAACACCTAAGCGTTTCTATACGTAAGGCATCTTGGAATTTTATTAGACAGGAAGTTCAAGTCTTGAGGTCATAACAAGGACTCCAAATGCAACTTTAGAAGTTAATTGCAGTGATGAAATGAGCACTGACACAAAGATTGGAAGTCATTTTTGCCTCTTTACAAGGCCCAGATATGAACCTCACCTAGACTACTGTTCAAAAAATGATAGATGATTGAGAATGTGTGGACTACGCACAGGGAAGCAGTGGAGAAAGAAAAAAAAAAGGGGGGGGAATACGACAGACCTACAAACTTCTGGAAAGATCATAGATAGGTAGATGAACTTTTTAATTTTATGAAGGGTCGGGAAAGAACAAGAGGGAATCCATGGAAGTTAAGCATGAATGCAGTCAAGAAAGGGGGCGAGAGCAAGATTTTTCTTTCATTAGAGTGGTACATAATTGGAATGGCTTGCCTTTGGAGGTTGTGAGTGCAGATAGTGTGAATGAATTCAAAAGGTATGACATGGTGTGGGTGATGTGTGGCCTCCTTTGATGAGTCCCAGGCTCATAACATTAAATACGGATATAAATCATATTAGTCTGTTCTGGTTTCATTTTCAATCTAAGCACTGTAGCCATCTTCCAATCGTGCATACAGAATTTAAAAAATAATCAGTTCTTTCCCCATTCCTCAACCATCTTCTCAGAAGGATTTCAGGAATGTCATCGCCATCCTCTACATCTGGGGGCACATCAGAAAAAAATAGCCAAGTCCTTAAAAAAAAAAAAAAAAAGTACAACCTCTACACAGCTTTTAAGCCCCCACTGGAAACTTACTACCCTTATCCATTCTACAAAAGATCAATTCCCTGCTCTCTCAGTGCAATCAACCTAATTTAAGCAAATACGGATGCATAAAAGTTCCCAAAATTTGGTAAACAATTGTGAAATGTCCCAGTTTACATCCTAGGCTGCAAACGCCCATCGAGGGTACCAGCTAAATAGGACTTTAGAGTCACCCCTGTGTTTCTTTGTGTATGTGTGTGTTACAAGTGTTATACTCCCTCAAGTGACAGATGAAATATTGTAAGCATGAAAATTAGTTTTTAATCCTTTCCTGGTGCTGTCAATATGCCAGTAAATCTCTGCACTTAAATACTTCATTAAATCTGTGCCCTTAAGCCTTGACAGACAGAGCATTCAGTTATTTGTCACTTGAATTGGCTAAGTGGTTAGCCAACTCAAGAATATGTACTGTCCAACAGGTTGTGGGTTAAAATTGCAACCTGGGCATGGTAAATGTTTTTGTGAATTTCATCACTCAGCTTTCAACACCATGCTTCTTGGTATTGTTATG
This sequence comes from Typopeltis vanoorti, assembly GCF_054136105.1. Lineage (NCBI taxonomy): Eukaryota > Metazoa > Arthropoda > Arachnida > Uropygi > Thelyphonidae > Typopeltis > Typopeltis vanoorti. The sequence continues at coordinate 57,692,059 of NC_143559.1, read as the reverse complement.
GCTTGAAAAAGTTCCACGTTTGGTCTCTAAAGCAAAATCTAGAAATTAACCAAGTCCCCTGGTACTAATATAATACCAATGTATTATTTAAGAATAAAGAGCTAATAAGCTTCATTTCGGCAATGAAAACATTACTTAAATTAAGGGGATATTAAATCCCGCATAGTTTTAAAACCGAATAAGAAACTCAAAGATCAGAATCAGAGAGTTTCTTGCCGAATATAGTAAACTATAAAGTACTGGCGACACTAGCGTTAGCCAATGCAAGTGATCCTAGTACATAGTACAATACCGGGCAATACCGATACTTTATAGTTTACTATATTCGGCAAGAAACTCTCTGATTCTGATCTTTGAGTTTCTTATTCGGTTTTAAAACTATGCGGGATTTAACATCCCCTAAATTTAAGTAATGTTTTCATTCCCGAAATGAAGCTTATTAGCTCTTTATTCTTAAGTAACTTAATGGTTGCACCTGTTTGGGAAACTCGTTCGCAGAGTACATAAGTTCTTTTCACTATACACTTCGGTATTAGGTCTAGCTACTCACTGATGAAGCCTCAAAAATGGCTGAAACCGGTCTGGGTAGTGACCTCCCTCCATAATGTAATAACAGCATACATTTCCTAGGAAATGTGTTTTTACATTATGGAAAATACCTAAGAATAGCGATCAGAACCTTACCACCTTTGCAACGAGCTGCCCGGTATTGTACTACTTACTAGGATCACTTGCGTTGGCTAACGCTAGTGTCGCCGATACTTTATAGTTTACTATATTCGGCAAGAAACTCTCTGATTCTGATCTTTGAGTTTCTTATTCGGTTTTAAAACTATGCGGGATTTAATATCCCCTTAATTTAACCAATGTATTATATTAATGAATATCAACATATTATATTAATGTATTCATAAAACAAAAATTTCTTAAGTTTAGATAATTGATATTAGTTCATGCCAAAATCATAAAATGAAAGAAACAAACAAAAAAAAAAAAAAAAAACTTACCCTTTTCCAAATGATCAATTTTCTTTTTCTTTTTGGTGGGTGAATGAACAACTGACTGAATGTTTTCTTGCAATATACTTGTATTCACAGCAATGGTATTTTTTCCTCGAGAAAGTTTTTCATCTTCTTCAGGTTTCTCTAGGTCTATTTTATCTGCTTTATCCATACAGTGGAACTGTAGTTCATTTTCCAATTTTTCTTCTTCCACACCCTTCGAAACATACTGTGCACCAGCAGCGAAACTGCTACATACTTGGTCTTCCTCTTCACTTAATTTACTTGATCCAGGCAACTCCTCTCTTGGCAGAGAACTATTTCTAGAAGAAATAGTTTTAGCTTTCTTCTTTGGTTTTGAGGGCTTCACTTCAATTTCTAACTCTTCATCAAATGGTTCATCAGATTTTAAACCCACCTCTAAGTTAACCGGTTCATCTTTCTCACTTTCTCCATCTGCCACTTGATCACTTTTATCTCTAACTCGGCGTCCCCATTTTTTGAATTTTTTTTCTTTCTTTGGTTTATCTAACTTTGGTTGTTGCTGTTCCATTTGGTTAAGTCTCTTCTGTTCTGCAATTGCTTCTTCATATGATTTTTCTTGAGTGCCAAATACAGAAATGAGGTATACTATTATAGCCGAAACTATAAATATGCCTAAACCAAAAACAGCTATCTGTGGATCCATACTTAGACTTTCAAAAAAGATCTGCAAAAAAAAAATATATACACACACATACATTCAGTTATACATTAAAGAATAAACAAATACTACATCAATTTTAACATTAATCTTTTCACACATATCAGTAAGAATTGATTGACCATTTTTATTTATCAAATACTTTCTCTCTCTCTCTGTCTGTGTGTGTTTTACACACACAAGAGTTCCAAATTATTATAAATATTTTTATTCCGATTAATTTATTAGTAATGAAATACTATCTTTATGATAATCAACTATTTAGACTTACCCAAAGTCTCATTAATATTAAATTAAATTAAAAATTCTACTGATTTCAAATCTTTAATCCAAAATTTAGTTTTAAATAATGATATCATGATACACTTTGATGTCACCTCCCTTTTTTTTTTTACCAATATCCCTCTCTTTCTGAAACTTTAAATTTACTAAAAAATATTTCTCCCCCTCCCCACCAGATATAATTAACCTTTTTTAATTTTACATTCATCTGATTACTTCACTTGGAAAAATACTATTTATAAATAAATTGTGGATACTATGAGCTCTTTCCCACCCAAACCAATTATTATATGGAGCATTTTGAAAAACATACTCTTGATACTACTATTCTCAAACCTTCTATCTGGCAAAGATACACTGATGACATGTTCTCTATTTGGCCACATGGCTGAGGCAGTTTAGACTCCTTCCTCCTCCATCTTAGACAGCACCCAAAATCCAGTTTACTGTAAAAAAAAGAAAATAGCCTGCCTTTTCTAGATACTCTAATCACGTCTTCCCACCTTTTCTTTCTCAGTTGACAGAAAACCCACCCACAACCCACACAGTAGATACACAAACTTTCCAATCATCCCTCCCCTTCTCAACAATATGGTGTTATCAAAACCCTAATAACTAGCACTTCCAATCTCTCTTCTACCTAGACTGAACTCTCCTTTATTTCCCATACTTTTCTGTCCAATGGCTACAATACCAAAAAAGATCAAATTAATTGTTCGATTTCCTCGCATTCCTCTCAACATGCTGACTATAGTTATAGTATCATTGTTCTTGTTGGAATTAAAGATACCAAGAAATTATAATTTCTAGTATCATTGTTCCTTATATTTGGGGCACCTCAGAAAAAACAGCCAGAACTCTAAAAAAGTACAATTTCTGCATGACATTCAAACCTTATCTAAAGTTGGCTACCCTCATCCACTTTCCTCTATCAGTTCCAAGTGTTCACAAAGTTGCTTGTTCCTGCAACTTATGTTATTATGGTCAAACTGGGAGATCTGCTAACATCTACCTAGAAAAACATACAAAATATATCTAGCACTATAAGCATGGTCAGTCAGGGTTTGCTGACCATGCCTTGGATACCTTGCAGAGAATCAAATAGGAAAAAACTACTGCTTCACCAGAAAAAATACAAATTTGAAAGATTCAGCAGCAGAATTAAAAAAAACTGACCCAATCTTAATAAATATGGTTGTATTAAATTTCTCAAGATTTGGAAAACTAGTTCTTAGGATCTTCAAGATAGTAGTTTCTCACCATGTCAATTGCCTGACAAAGACCTGGTTTCTTTTGCCTGTGATAGAAAAAAATGTATTAGCTTTTTTTTTTTTTTTAAACAGGAAGTATAATAGATTTAGTTTAATCCTTTTTTTCAACATTAAACAGGAAGAGCTAAATTAGCTGCTCATGCATTGAGACAGAAAGGATTCCCCCCCCCTTCGAAGGCAATACCAATCAAAGATAGATGTACCTACTGAATATGTTAAATTTTCCAGCAAGTAAAATGCTTAGGATACCATACTACAGTCAGTATTCATACCCCAGAAGCTTAATTTCTAGTGAACATAGGCATGGCCAAGCTGATGTACTTGATACAGGACCAAGCCTTACTTCATATAATACACATCTGTTATATTATCACTAGACTAGGCCCTCTTTATTCTCTCTCCTTTGCTTTTCAAATTCTTGCTCCAATAGCATTGAGGGAACCCCAATGCTATTGGCATATTTGATTTGATGGCTAGGAACGTATCTTTCCCGTCTTGCTGAACTTTATTCTTCACAGTAGTGGGAGCCTGCCTGCCCTTCTCTCCCAGATATTTGCCTTACTTAAGTAGGCTACCCTTCTACAAAGCCTGGTCAAGCAAGGAAGAACTAAACCAAACAGCTCTTCCCCCATCCCCTCAAATCATGGATAATAAGTATAAATGAGGCCATAGAGTTCAAGGCAACAATAGCCATATAAAAAGCACAAATGCAACTCTCTCCCAATCACATGACAAACTGGAACAAACCCTTTGTGGAGATCAGCTCTTGATGAGAAACTTACACACTATAAGCAGACTAAGAACATAAAAGATAACAGAAAATTATATTTGTACCTACAACTGTAGGTCATTATTAGGACAAACAAGACTAGAAGAATTACAATTGGAAGCAGGAAAAGCTAAAATGGGATGTCACTGGATTGAGTAAAACTGAACTTGGTGAAAATAGTATCAATCTAAAGAATCGACATTATAGTTATGATGACAATAGATCCCAGAGAGGAACTGGTTTCTTAATTAACCATGCCATAAAAGATCAGATACTTCAAACAGATTTATAGAACTCTATACCTTAAAATAAATAGATGTCAAATTAAGAATTATACAAGTCACCAACCATTCTTTATGATCGTGACAGGACAAGGAGTCTAAAGACTCCTTGAGGAAGGTGCTAAACATCATGTCAAGAACTATCCAACATTTGTATCTATCTAACAAATGTATCTATCACATTTTGCCTTGAACTCATTCACAGTCATGGCACTCACAACAAACTCTGGAAACCTATTCTAGTCTCATTCACTACTCTCAAAGCAAAAAACCTAGTCTTAACTTCTCTACTGCTATGGTGGATGAAATAGAGACCTAATTGCACTTCTTATCCATGTTATTCAATAGGGTGTTACAGAATCACATCCAGATTTTGCTGGACATCATGGCCGGTTGGGGTGTTAACACCCCTATTAACTAAACTTCTACTCAATTTCCATGGATGGCCACTAGTTCTCCCACCAACACACCAGTTCTGAAAAATTTACTCTGTAATAATCTTGTAAAAACCCCTCAATAATTTGTGTCTCAATCATACCATCCCTTATTTTGCCTATCAACCAGTTTCTATAACCACAAATCTTCAGCCTGTTCTTGTAAGGCTCATTCCATAAACCTGCTACCATCTTGGTCACTCACCTCTGGATCACCTCCTCCTCATCACTAAGAAACCCTGGTGCCCAGATCTGCATGCAGTAGTCAAAATAGGGTCTTATCAAGGCTCAATAAAGTGGAGCAATAACTTTCTTGTCTCTGCTCAAAGTATTCTTCAGTAACCAAGTGATCTGATGAGCTGCTTTAGCCACTTTTGCTATGTGCGACCTAAACTTTAACTCCACATCCACTAACACTCCCAAATTTCTGGCTTCGTCAATTTCCTGGAGGAGTACAATTCCACAAATGTGGTATACAGATGGTCAACTTTTCACCCCAAAATACATAACCTTACACTATGCCATATTAAAGTGACATCCATTCTCCTTTTCCCAGTCTGCCAATATATTCAAATCATCCTACAAAATTTTGACATTTATCTGTATTAACTATTGCTCGATCCAACTTTGAATCATCAGCAAAAAACTATATAAGAAAGGATCCAAGAGAAACTCTTGGATCCTTTCCTATATTGTTAATGAACAAATTAAACAGTAGCGGTCCAAGAACAGAATCCTGTGGCACACAGATAGTCACAGGCCTGAACTACTCCTGAATAAACTATTTTCTAATATTCACTCCATCAACCACTATCCTATTCATCTCACCAACCCTATATCCATCCCCATGTGCTGCAGTTTATTGATTAGAATTCTATGTGGTATCCTGTCAAAGGCCTTTGCAAAGTCCAGAAGTATCACTGTAAACTCTAGAATTTTTTAGTGATAAAAAATTCTAGAGGGTATAATGCTGGGTATAGAAACAATGGCATTTTTATGCTTTATACCAATGCCAGGAGTATTCGGAATAAGGGAGAGGAATTGGTCGCACTGATAGCATCAGCCTGGCCAAAGATTATTGGGATCACTGAGACGTGGTTGACAGAAGAGGATATAATAACAGGAATAGAAGTTGCTGGGTACAGCATTTTTCGGCAGGATAGGAAGGGAAAGCGTGATGGTGGAGTACTGCTTATGATAAGTGACGACCTATGTCCTCTAAGAGTGGAGGCTTTGGAAGGCTGTGACACTAATGATTTTGAAAACATATGGTGTGAGGTGGACAAGACAGGATACTTAGTGGGGTGTTGCTACAGACCAAGGAGCACAGAGGGTGGGGACCAGGATATGTTGAGACAGTTAAGTGTGGCAAGTCAAGAAGAACGATTGTTATGGGAGATTTTAACTACAGCAGTATACATTGGGGAAAAGGAAGATGCATGTAGCAATAAGGAAATGGAATTTCAAGAATTCTTGAGGGACAAATGTCTTAGGCAACATGTAACAGAGGGAACAAGCGGTTCAAGAGTTTTGGATTAGGTTATAGCATCAGAAGAGCTGATAATAACTGAGATACATCTCTCCCACCAGTTGGAGAGAGTGACCATATGGTTTTGACTTGGATAGACAATGAATAGACATGCAGGAGTATCAAAGAGACGGGAACGTATGTGGAATTAAAAAGCAGGTGATTATAATAGTCTTAGACGTCAACTTGGGGAAGTTTCATGGAGGGAGGAATTGGAAGGCCAGGATATCATTAGTGCTTGGGAAATTGTGAAGGAATATTTGTTAGTTGCAATGGTAAGCTGTATTCCACAAGTGAAGACGAGGACACAATTTGGAGTGAAGTGGATGACAAACAATATTAAACATGAGCTACATGCGAAAAAGAGGCTATGGAAGAGATATAAGGAGACAGGTGAAGAGAAGATGCATGAAGAATATAAGACACAGGCCAGAAGAGTGACTAATATGGTAAGGAAGGCGAAACTGGAATATGAGAAAAGATTGGCCCTTAGATGCAAGGAAAATCCTAGGGAATTTTTTTTTAGCTATGTGGACAGTAGGAGGAGAAATGACTGTGGAAGAATGACATTGTGAGTAAAAATGGGAATAGAGTGACTGATGCAGAGGACAGAGTGGAATTGTTCAATGAACACTTTATTGGAGAATTCATCCTGGAGGAGTCAGTTTGAATACTAGAGTGATAGAGCAGGTTCGAGGTGCAGGAGGAGAGTGTGTTCCACATACTGAGTACTCTGGATGTTAGTAAAGCTGTGTATGACTGGATGGTATTTCACAATGAGTTTTGAGAGAATGTGCTAAGGAACTGACAGTGCCCTTGACCTGGCTTTTCAATGAAAGTCTGGCTGCAGGAAAGATGCCCATGGAATGGAAGGAAGGTAAGATAGTGCCATTGCATAAGGGCGGTAGCAGACTGGAAGTGTCTAATTATAGGCCAGTTTGTGTGTCACCAGTAGTCAGTAAGATCGTGGAGAAAGTAGTGAGGCACCATATACAGCATTGGGCAGATGAGGGTAATGTTATCAGTGAGAGTCAACATGAATTTGTGAAGGAGTGCTCTTGTTTTAGCAATATGCTAGCCTTTTATGATAAAGTTACAAGAGTATTAGATGAGGGAAAGGCATATACTGCCATTTTCCAAGACTTAGCAAAGGCATTTGACAGGGTCCCACATGATAAGTTGATATTCAAGTTGCAGCACATGGGTCTAGATGTCAGATTGGTCAACTGGATTCAGGATTGGCTGTCTGATAGGTATCAGAGAATTGTGTATGGTGGAGCAATATCAAAGATGCAGAAGGTTGCAAATGGGGTTCCACAGGGCTCAGTACTGGGACCTATATTGTTTAACCTCTATATCAATGACATTGTCCGTGGATTGCAAGGGGATATTCAGTTGTTTGCAGATGATGCGAATCTGGGAAGGGTTATTAGCAATAGTGCAGATGTGGTAGCCCTGCAAGAGAATTTGAATAAGCTAGATAGATGGGCAAATGAATGGGGTATCAGTTTAATGCAGCAAAATGTAAGGTCTTGAAGTTTGGGACACATCGATGGGACGCTGCATACTCTATGGAAGGAGTTGAACTGGAGGAAGTAAGAGAAACAAAAGACTGGGTTTGATGATTGATAGAAACCTGAAATTTAGGGGACACGTTGCAAAGGTAGTGAAGGTAACACAGAGGATTGCTGTAATAATGAGAAGGACACTGACCTACAGAGATAAAATGGTTATCATTCTGTTGTATAAGACTGATCAAACCACACTTAGACTATTGTTCTCCGATCTGGTCCCCAGGATTTGAAGGGGATAAATTAACTGTGAATAGGGTTCAAAGGCAGATAATAACAATTTGTGTCAGGACTGTACAATGTTAGTTATGAGGATTGGCTGAGGGAGTGTGGACTGCAGAGTTTGGTGGATAGAAGGAGGAGGGGTGATATGATTGAGACTTTTAAAACTGTTGAGAGGTGGTTACAGGATTGACACTGGGGAGTTCTTACGCTTGGTTGAACAGCAGGAAGGAGTCATGACAAGGGGCCATCCCTGGAAGTTACGAAAGGAAACTGTGAGAAAGAGGTGAGGAGTGGTTTCTTTGCATGAAGGGTGGTTGAACCATGGAATGCATTGCCTGATGGAGTGGTGAGAGCAAGAACTGTTAATGCATTTAAGGAGTGGTATGATAGACTTTGTGTTTCCTAGGAGGGACCTCCCTCGATGAGTGTTGATAGACTTGTGTTTCTTAGAAAGGACCTCCCATGATGAGTCTTTTGACTCCATGGAGGCCTGAATAATAATAATAATAAACCCATTACCTTTATCAAATTCAGCTGTCACTGTATTATAAAATGTGAGCAAGTTACTGAGGCATGACCTACCCTTCATAAAACCATGGAAATGTTCCCCTAACCTAAAGAAGTCAAATTTAATTCGCCAAAAATCTGGAAGATAGATTTTAAGGCCACATTTAGTCTGAAATGTTCTAAATTCACTTTGTTTTCATCTGGCTCCTAGATGGTGCCTTGTTATGGCATCCATTCCTTTTCAATTAAAATGTGAAAAGTTTCTACAACAATATAACTGATGTGTGTTGGAAAACACTTGATTTGTACTCTGAATATGCTGGTGAGAAATCCAGCAAAATGCTAATAAGTTCCATAATTATTTTCTTCTGGTGTTGTTTATACTATGAAGCACGCGTATGATTTAATTAAACTTCCTTTCCCTAACTTGCAAGTCTATCATACCCACTTCATTTTGATTGTCCAAAGTTTGGAAGTTACAATCCTTCAAACTCTCCTCATAATATCAGAGTCCTAATATTGCCTTAGTTATTTATCACTAGATTTCTTTTAGTTTCTTCATTACAATGGAAACCAAGTTACAAAAATCTATGTACAATACAATAATCTACATACTGTCTGATCAAGGGTTTGTACAGTGGTTTGGCCATCTCCTTATTACACTAGTAAAATGGTGTGAGACTTTATAACTAACAAACTAACCTGTTTTTAGCTGTAAAATTTAATGCCTGTCAACTACCATACCAGATTCTGAATTTCATCTATTTCTGGAGAAGCTCCACTAATACAGTACACAGCTTATACATTAATGACATGAAACAGCAAATTTGCATTTTTTTTTTTTTAGTGTAATTAAATTTTTTTCCTAGAACTTGATATCTAGAAAAAAAATTATAATTTCTTATAACGTTTACCAACTTTGATCATCAGTAAACAATTGTTTATCTCAAGTAAAACTATATGAAATATTGATAATCAAATTGAACAGCAGAAGCAGTAAACAAGATGGATCCCTTGCCACTATAGGTTATTCCTATTTTCTAAGACTGCCTCCCCATGTAACTTGCTAATATATCATATCATATTTAATCTTACTTATCTTGCTTGCTCACCTATTGTTTATTTGTTTGTATTCCTCAACTTTTTTATTTTTATTTTAATTTGTTGCACAACAAACTTCAAAAATCCCAATACTTTCAACACTATAACAGAACAAACTCTATAACAAGACTTCTTTCCTACTTCTTTTAAGTTTTCATCAGCCTTTTCCCATCTACTGCTGGACATAAGCCTAGGTAAATTTCCAGTTCTGTCCTTAACTAACGTTCACTGACTAAATCAAACCCTTGTTCTTTGGTGAGCTTTACTTTTCTTAGCATCCACTCAGTGCTTAATTCTGACCGTCTCTCATCTGCTAATTACATGCTTCACAATATTCTCCACTCTCGTCATCACTTCTTTAATTCTATTTGTTTTATGTAGAGCATTCTTCTCTCCATGCAACATGTTTTTTTGGTCTTTGTCCATGTCTCACTCCTGTAGGTCAACAATGGAATAAAGCATGTACTAAACAGGTTTTTTTTTTTAAGCATGCAGATAAATCTCTGATAATCTTTAAGCAACCAAAATGCTTCATTCTAATGTGATTCTTTTATTTATTTCTCCTTAAAACTACTAGCTCTCTGAGAAAAATAATCATCCATAATTTCAGCAAAAATGGCTAATTTTAGTTCAGTTTAATCAGAATTGACAAATTTTAATTGTTATTCTTTAAGCTTTTTTTTTTTCTCTACTTTCCCAGGCAAGCTATTTTAGCATTTTTTGAGCCCTTATTTATTGCTAACAGAAAATGTCATTTACAGAAACATAAATGATAGTTTTCCATGATATGTTCCTCAAGACTACTAAATGTAGTAGAAAACAAGCAAATCGTCCAAGCAAAACAATCTGATATAATTTGCTGGAATGAACTGTATGTGTTTGTTTTAAGCTGTTTATTTTTTCTGACTACTAAAGAATCAAAGGCTTTACTTGAAATCTACAAAACACTAAATATGCAAGAAGATGATATTGATTTTGTAACCAAATGGGGGGGGGGGACTTTCTACAAAATAAATTATACTGCCATAGAAATTATATTCTTGTTTAATCCTTTACCCAAGTGTAAACAAACAAAGTCTACATATGAAGCATCTGCACGACTAAACTATCTATTTGTATATAGGCTGATGACTTCACACATCAATTACCATAGTTTCCCATAATGCAAAGCTCACTTCCTTTCAGACATGTATATTGCTATGCATTATAGGACCAGTCATTACCCAAAAATTGGTTTCAAACCTTTCAGGTCTCATCAGTAGGAGCCCGACCAAGAAAGATACTAAGGTAGAATTAATGCAGTAGTCATATTACCCACATATCCAAAAGGAAGCATTTTGAATTACAGGATGCTAAGGCACCTGATATGAAGTCAACATCCTCCATATAAGTAGCACAGTCATGAAGTTACTTTATTATTATTACACGACACCTCCATAAAGCCCATAGACTCATCGAGGGAGGACATCTACTCTGTCTCCACCACTCAATCCACCAACTACAACGAACTGCAACTACACCATCTACTACCCACCACCACCACTAGTAATTTTGCAGGCAATCACAAACATCCATGCCCACAGTGGGATTCAAACCCGCAGCCTTTTGGTTGGAGAGCAAATACGCTGACCACTCAGCCAACCAGGCCAGCAAAATAAATCACCCAATGTAGGGCTCGAACCCACAACCCTGAGATTAAGAGTCTCGTGCTCTACCAACTGAGCTAGCTGGGCGCTGGTTTACATGCAAACTTTGCTTGATTCCACTTTCACATTGAGCAACAAGGTAACTTTTATTAATGTAACTGAAGAAGAATAAATAAAAGATGAATTCTATCAAAAACTGGAACTAATCTTCGATAAAATTCCGCAACAGAATATAATAATGTTATCAGGAGATTTCAGTGCAAAAATTGGGGGGGGGGTCAAATAATTTATAAAAGATATAAATTATTGGAAACCAAAACCTTCATGAGGAGACAAATGTTAATTTGGCCACATCCAGAAATTTAATAAGCAGCATTATATTTATGAGGAAGAATATACACAAATAAACATGAAAATCTCTTGATGGACATATATTCAATCAAATAGACCACATCATAATCAGCAAAAACATAGAAATTGCATTCAGAATATCTGGAGCTTCAGAGGAGCTCAAATGTGACGGTGACCATTTTCTAATTGGTGCTATTTCTTAAAGTTAAAATAAACAATAAATATTTTTCAGCACATGTAAATCAACTGAAACAATATTAACAAAACTAGATGAAACATGAGAGATGAAAACATGAGTGTGAATTAAAACAGAAATTGAAAAATATGCAGCTGGAAAACAATGGAAATATTGAAAACATCTCAAATTGTACCAAGGATAGCAAAAAAAAAAAAAAAAAAAGTAGCAGCAGAAAACTCAATTGGAATTCCAAGAAAATACACTGTAAAAAAAAAAAAAAAATACTTCAATGAAGCATGTGAACTGGCAGTAAATAAAAAAAATATGCATTTGGCTTAATAACCCAACTGATATTCATGCCACTCAGAGATACAAAAGAGAGCAGCAAGCAAGCCATAAAATAAAATTTTTACATAAACAGACTGAAGAAATACTTTATAGTAAATAACCCTAGAAATTGCAAACCAAAACACAGACCCACGTATGAAATCAACAATAGCAATGAACAATCACTAGCCGCTAGAGATGAAATAGCAAACAAATGGAGAGAGTACTTTAATAAACTACTAAACTGTGATGAACCGGCTGAGTCTTAGACAGAATACTTATACTTGTCACCCAGAAATATTTAATCCTTCACTAGCTGAAGAAGAAGAAGGTTAGTATAAAACAGTTCAAAGACAACAAGAGACCAGGTACTGATGAAATAGTAGTCAAACTCATTAAATATAGGGAAAGTGAATTAACCATTCATACATGTAAGTGGTTAATTCATGCCACTCATCATTTCAATATATAAAAAAGAGAAACAAAAATTAATGTGAAAATTACAGGGAGATATTGTTGTTAGCAGGATACAAAATTTTTATCTAATATTGTACTAAAAAGAACCTTACATTATGCTGATGAAAATACAGGTGAATATCAACAGTTGACCAGATTTTTACAGTTAGACAGATACTAGAAAAAAAGATGGGAATATAATATAGACTTAAAAAAAAAAAAAAAACATATGATAGCATTCACAGAGAAGGCCTTTGGGGGAATATTAGATGAATTAGGAATACCTCATAAGATAATACGTTTAATCAAAATCTATACCACTAACAGTTGAAGCATGGTATTGGCTAATGAAATCAGCCAATACCATGCTTATAATGTCTTGATATTAAGACAGGATTGAAGCAAGGAGATGCTCTTTTGCCCTTTTATTTGAGAAACTGTAAAAGATGACACAGGCAGAAAGGTAATATATAGATATGCAGATGATATATGCCTCGTTGGAGAAAATGATGAAGACATTAGAATATTTAGAAAACTCAAAACTGCTGCTGAAAAACTGAGATTGCAAATCAACCAGGATAAAACTGAATATTTAAATATATACAGAAATCACAATCATGGGGGGGGGGGATAATCAGTTTACCATTGATAACCTGAAATTTAAAAGAGCCACTTCCATCAAATATCTGGGAACATTGATTAATCAAGATAGTTAGTACAGAAATAAGAGCTGGAATACATACCTCTAATAGATCTTATTCATTACATCATTTACTATCTTCCAAAATTTTATCAAGCAGAGTTAAAACAGAAATATACAAGACAATCATCAGGCCTATTGTTTACATGAAGCAGAAACCTAGAACATAATAGACCAAGATGCAAAAGCATTGCAGATCTTTGAAAATAAAATCCTCAAAAAGGTTTATGGACCTGTGAGAGAACACAACAGGTGAATGGAGAAGAAGAAAATCAAGAACTATATGAACTCTATAGATCCCTACTTCTAGCTGGTGAAACCAGAGCATGCAGATTGAGATGGCTTGGACATGTGGAAAGAATTAGTGATGAAAGAATGGCTAAACAAACATTCAAGATGAAGTCTTAGAAATATAAATAGAAATATAATAGAAAGTGACCTAAAGGATCACAGATGCACTGGGAGAATAATATCCAAAGAGACTTAGCTAAGATGGGGATCCAGGACTGGAATGAAAGCATTGATGACAGAAAGTAATGGAAGAGCTGGCACATGCAACAAAGACCCTTAGAGATATGTCGATGACATTTTTGCTATATGGAATGGCTCTTCTGATGAACTTCAACCGTTTCTCACTAAGTTAAATGCACTTCATCCAAGGATCCAGTTTACCCTAGAAGTAGAATCAAATAAGCAGTTAGCCTTTTTAGATCTTCTAATTCTTTGTCAACCAGATGGTAACCTACATTTCTCAGTCTATAGAAAGAAGACTCATACAGGCCATTATATCCATGTTGAATCTCATCACCATCCCAATCAAAAGGCAGGAACTATTAAAACACTAGTTCATCGTGCCCACTCCTTTTGTTCTTCAGATGAGCTATTACAGAAAGAACTGCAATATATTACTTCTTCCTTTCTATCTAATGGATATAAGAATTCCTTCATCAAAAGAGCTTAGAGTAGTTTTAATATGTCTTTCTCTTCAAATACAGAAGAAATAACGTACATTCCTATCCCTTATGTACAAGCCATTAGTGAACGTATAGCAAAAGTTTTAAAACCACTGAATATTTTTGTTGCCTTTCGACCATTACCATTCAGAAAAATCTCCACTTTCTCACTTCTCCTAAGGACAAGTTTCCACATCTTAATTATCCAAGTATTTACCAGATTCCTTGCTCTTGTAGATTATCTTATTTTTTGGACAAACAGGAAGATCTGCCTCTATTCGGCTAGAAGAACACCAGTCTTATATTCAATACCTTGAACCTGAACAGTCTGGACTTGCAGAACATGCCATCATCACTAGACAGAGTTCACTGGAAAAAGACAAGTCCTTCACAAAAGTTGGCTCCTCATGGAACGGCTTTATAAAGAAACATGTGAAACTTTACTTCACTCGCCTAACTTAAACAGATCTGATGGTTTACGTCTATCCCGTTTATGGGAGATAGGAAAGATTAGCTGAATTATAAAGTACTAACTTTTTATTGTGTGTATATATATATATATATATATATATATATATTTTTTTTTTTTTTTTTTTTTTTATTTATTTATTTTATTTTTTGTTAGAAAATTTATTGACCTTTTTAGTTATCTTACACTAGCTACTTAGGTGGCACTTTTTGGAATTGTCAGTTATTGTTTAATTTGAGCTTAAAATGTACTGAAGATGCCAGTGACACACAGGCGAAAATTATACTATTAAATAATCTTTTTATGTGAGTTTTTCCGTTATTAATTTTGTATCTAAAGAAAATTATCATCAAGCAGCCATAGAGTCAGACTTGTAAGAGGTCCCACAGTCACATAGCTCATCATACTGTGCCTTAAAATGTATTTACCATCTCTGCACTAACACTCTCAGGCAATGAATTCCATCGCCCACCACTCTCCATGCAAAAAAAAACTATTCCTCACCACCACCCTATTCACCCTCTTTATACAACTTCCTGTTGTATAAAGAGAGACAATTGTCCCATCTCACTTCCCCCATTTTATGAAAAATATCATCCATGTTAACCCTTTCACTTCTGAGAATATAAAAAGCTGGCCAATTTATCTACTCATTTCCTTTAGATAATTTAAATTAAAATCCATATGTAAAACTATGCTATTTTTGTTTTTAATTCTAGGCTAACCAAAACTGTGACACATTATGTTTATTAAAATCTTGCTCAGTATTTTCATACCACACTGAACTGCATCACTTTCATTGTGTTTTCAAAATTTAGCAATTATGATACTTTGCAAAATGGTGTAGATATACAGGGCACCAATATTTGTCACACATATGCTCAATCTCCCCTGCTTCTCTTCAAACAAGATGTTTTGACACACATTAATACCTTGTAAAATTTGGCAGGGAAAATCAGTGTTGAGAAATGTCCTTTCAATATGGAGAATTGGTCACCAGGTGATGCATATCCCATTTTATGCAACTGAAGTTCTGAAACATTTCTCTCATGAAAGTTAGTTGAAAATCTATAAATATGTTTTTTTCCCCATATTTACTTTATATGGTGTCCAAGAATAAGCTCTGAAACTTATGTGCAAGATATGAATACAAAAGTTTCTGTACTACTTCAAGTCCTAATATATAGTATTTGGTAAAACTACTCTAAACCCTTTGGTCAGAAAGACCCGAGTTCGATTGCCGTCTATGACATGAGGAACCTTTATCTGGTCTCTTTCAACTAAAGGTGAGTTAGCCAGTCTCATATGGAGGTAGAGGGTTTTTTCACCTGGAAACTCTGGTGTTTCGTCCCTCAGAACAGTCAAACCGGGCCCGTGAACACACACGGATTACAGTCATGGATACTTACGACAATATGTGGAAGAGATAGGGTCCTCACCACGTCGTTACGCCCATAGGTAACCACGAGTCATATCATGTGGTCAACCTCCTACATAGGAGACGACACATGAATGGGGAGAACTACTCATTGTGTCTAAGCTGTCAATTGCTCACATTATTTTTATGGTATTCTTTACACAATGAAGCTTCATAGGTGCCAATTGGTCTTTCTCTCTTTCCAGATTTTTTTCATTCAAAACTGCATGCCTTATGGTCAGCATACACACACTATATTTACTATTCCTGTGAAGACAATGACTAAGTGATACATTGGCAGGGAAATGACTTCTGCTGTACACCAGAGTGCAAATATTTTCCTCCAAACAGGAGAAGACAGAAATGCTTGAGTTTAACTGAATCACATTCATAATAATGTTTTCACATGCCTGCAAAATTCACACATATTCAATTAGCTGTTTCAGCACAATTTTTTTAATTGCAAAAGTGTACTCAAGAATACTTGCACTCAAGATAACTCAAGCCTAACAGTGAAAAGGTTAACCACGCTACCGGCCAGGACGTATATATATACGTCCAAGTTACCATAGATGTGAAGTGCATATTAAAATTGTAATACCATTGATATTACTTTGAAATATATGATGGATATGAAACGTATGAGGATGCATATTTGATCCATTATAGCCGGTAAGGTGGTTAATCTGGTAATAATTCCTTACCAACTTGTCTCCATTTTTCCTACCCTGTTGGTCTCTACACTGCATTTCCTCATTTCTTTCTTATCAAAATTCAAACTTACCCAAATATCACTGACATACAATTTAAAACAACAGTCCAAAAACAGACTCCTGGAATACACCACTAGCAACTTCAGCATTCTGAGATATTCCTCCATGCACAAATTACTGCTACCTGTATGATAGTGAATATCCAATCTTATTTAATAACAGCTTTTATGCAAAATTAAAGATACCAAGAAATTATACTCTTGTTTAATTAATTATATCCCTTGACCTTACCCACAGATGTTCAATAGGGTTGAAATCAGAGCTCTATGAAGGCAGTCAAGTGTGATGTTCATGTCCACAAACCATGCAGTTACAGCAGCAGCTTTATGACAGTGCATTGTCTTGCTAAAAGAGACAATGTCAGTTCCACAGAAACACCACAATGCAAGAAGCATTACATTATCCAAAATGTTCAGATACTTTGAGTTCAATGTTGGTGGCACCACAGAGGTCCAAAGCCAAACTAGAAAAAACAGGATCATAACATCGCACCGCTGCCTCCGAATTTAATAGTTGGGGTTATGCACTCTGGTAAGAAATGTTCACCAGGCATTGCCACTCCCACCCATTTATTCGGTACAGGTGTAACGTGATTTGTCACTACATAAACACCTTTCCAAGCCCCACTCCGCTGTACACATTCTTTACATCACTGGATGACACTGCATGTTGATTCGGGTAATGTGGAGCTTGCATATTGCAACACGACCATGGAAACCAATGTTGAGCCTAGGTTATGAATATTTTTGTGCAGATTCGTGTCCCAGTCAATGCCTGAAACTCTGCATTCAATGTGTCAGCCAAAGAACCATATTATTTTTCGTAGTATCCTACAGTCACGTTCAGTAAGTGGGGTTGGTCATCCACTGCAAGTAGCACTTGCAGTTGACTCCCTGCGATTCCATCTCAGTATAGTATCACTGACTATTGATCTGGGATGGCCCAATTTATCAACAATTTGCTGAACAGACAGGACTGCAACATCCTATCACAATGCCTCTTTCAAACTCCATCAGTTCCCTTCTAACAGCCATTTCATTTGGACACAGTTGCATTGACTTGGGAGCATCATATTCCTTCAATTTATACCGGCTATAAACACTTGACTTGCTACATGGAATAATGCACCTTGCCCATAGGTGTGTATATCTACTCACTTCTTTCCAAGTGTGTGTGTGGGTGGGGGGGGGGAAATGACAGTTTTCAGTTAACTAATCGATAGCACTACCTGGGAGTTAATGCAAGTTTCTGAGGTCTCCAGGGAAGGAGTGTGGGGACAGTCAGTGATATGATGCATAGTCTGCACAGCACCACACATGCAGAATGTAACAAGTCGCCATGTGACTTGTTACATGGAACAATGCACCTTGCCCATGGGTGCATATCCACTGACTTCTTTCCAAGCGGTGTGTGTGTGTGTGTGTAAATAAAATGACAGTTTTCAGTTAACTAATCGATAGCACTACCTGGGAGTTAATGCAAGTTCCTGAGGTCTCCAGGGAAGGAGTGTGGGGGAGCAGTCAGTGATATGATACAGAGTCTGCACAGCAAGCACCACACATGCAGAAGAGTGACCGAAATTATCCACAGATGTGTGTATGTGTATATATCTACTCTATAATATAAAATGCTAAGCCTTTTTGGTAACGTTTTCGTGTCATGTTTTTTGTCAAGTTATTTAAAACGTTTTGAAACTCAGGGGCTAGCCTGAGTGTCGAGTCTTCAAAATTCGAGTCATCAGAATTCAAGGAGAACCAGCCTACCCGTCCGGAACTCAGGGGGTTAGGCGCCGTAGGCACAGGGGGGGGACCCTCTCCAAAATTAAAGGAGAACTGGCCTACCAGTCCGGAACTCTGGGGTGGGGGAGGAATCCCCTTTCGAGTTTTCAAAATTCAAGTCATCAGAATTCAAGGAGAACCGGCCTACCAGTCAGTCCGGAACTCGGTGGATTGGGCGCCATAGCCGCCAGGACGGAACCCTCCCCCCTTCGAGTTTTCAAAATTCGAGTCATCAACATTCCATTGGATGTTGCGAGTGCTAGCAGTGTGAATGAATTCAAGAATATGCATGATAAGTGGTGTGTGTAGTATGTGGCCTCCCTCGATGAGTCTCTGACTCCCTGGAGATCTCTCTTAATAATAATAATGCCACCAGGTGTCAGTGGTGTGGACATTGTTGAGTCAGCCTGCCATGTGATATTGAGTTGGGCACACCAGAACTTGTGTAACGTGCGTTATTCTTATCAAGTGTTTGTGCCATCATTGATTTTGCCATGAAAATTGGAACAAAGGACAAATGTAAAATTTTGTGTAAAACTGAAGAAATCTGCCACAGAGACCTTTGAATTACTTCATAGAGGCACATCAAAACGAAGCCATGAGCCAAACTCAGTGTTTTGAGTGGCACTTGCATTTTAAGAGCAGAACCACCTCGGAGGACTACGCAAAGCTGGGGTGACTATCCACCAGCACAACCCACAAAAATTTCAAAAAAAAAAAAAATTCAACAGATCATCCGTGCAGATCAACGCATCATTGACACCTTGATCAGGCCTCATATGGATTACTGTGCACAGATCTGGTCACCAGGTTTTCATGGTGATGAGGATATGTTAGAAAGATAGCTCCAGAGAAGATGATTCACCATTGTCTTGGGAATGTGGAGTACAAGGACAGATAGAGAGAATGTAAATTGCTAAGCCTTATGAATAGGAGGAGACACATTGAATCAGTAACCTGATTCAATGTGTCTCCTGGGCCACCCGGGTTAAGAAGGCTCTCAAAGTATTCCCTCCAACTGTGGAGGATATCCTTCTCGGTTGTTAAAAGTGCACCATCAGAGGCCTTAATTGCCCTTGCTGTGCGATTTCATCCCTCGAAGGCAGCAGATGGTCTGCCAGAATACTTTGTTTGCATTTGCATAGGATGAGTCTAATCTTTCTCCAAAGGATTCCCAAGCCTTCTGCTTTGCTATCTTTACTGCCTCAGAAGCAGCTTTTCGTTTCCTCAGCGTACCACAAACGCATCTCAGGTGACCTAACCCTAAGCCATGTTAAGGTAGGACTCCTTTTTTGCCCAGACAGTTTTTTGGACTTCTTGGTTCCACCAAGGTGTCCTTTTCTCACTGCCCGTTGCCACGCTGAGCTGCTTTCTGCCACAGCATGAGAGTGCAGAGGCAGTGGCAGCTGTTCTGAACAGCTTCCACTCCTCCTCAACATCTGCAGTATGCTTGGGAATCTCTTTGAACCTGGAAGAAATGTCATCTGCAAAATTCTTCCTCACAGCTTCATTTTCCAATGCCTCCCATTTCACGTGGTATAGCTGCCTAAAACTATTATATTAAAATATTTTTGTTCATTGGATGACAACTTTATTTCCTAACTAACATTCCGTTATAGCTAAATTTGGAATTGATATGTTTTTACTTCCATTAATATTGAAGGGTCATCTGTTTCATTCGTGTTGCTTATGTTTAGGTCTTCTATTATCCAAACATATTTCTCCTAATGTTCTCAAGGAATCTTCTAACAGCAGAATTCCTTTTTCATTTGTTAAACATCTGAATTGTTTTTCCCTTCCTTCTTGCAAATTCGTTTATCTTATTGCAATTTGCAGAATGACCATGATAATCTATGATTATCACTTCTTGACATCTGCTTTGCCATTCAACACCAAGTTTTCCTTTACTTCATTCCCTCATCATCAGTTTCCTGATAATATCCTCAAAGGGTGTATAGCATACTTTAAGAGTACTACCTGATTAAGTTTACATTATTATTAATTTCCTATCAACTATTTGCCTCCAATTAGTCTATTATGTATCAGTATTAGAATATTGTTGAACTTACATTTCTGTTCTAAGGCATTTCAGACCATCAATCCACTTAAATTTTGTCCTCTGAGTCTTTTTCTTGCCATCAAAAATCTGAACTATGCCTGTTTTGCTAACTTTTGTATTCCCATTCTGTTTAAGTAACAATACCACCTTAGATTAGTTCTACTCTTCACACATCTGGATTCTACTCAAATTCCTGAATGCTAAAGTACAGTTCCATCCTGGAATCTTCATTCTGCAAATTAATACCTTCTGTTCATAACTTTCTCACTCATATCTATGACCTCACAGATCTCCAGCAGCTCTTAGATCCCAAGTTAAAATTGGTTTGAACACTGCTGTATACTGCTAGTTAAGTGTTTTTGCTAATTTCTTTATTCATATAAATTTATTTACAAGGGTCTCCACCAAACCAGCTTTGCTTATTCTACTGTCTATTTACATATTTAATTTACCATAATACACTAAAAATTGGGACTAAATAGCTGGGAAACTTACTTATTTCCATGGAGAATGCAGATAAAGTTCGATATTTTCATAGTTTAGGCTTTTTATTGCTGATTCTCATGCCATATTAGTTAAACCATATTTAGTTTAGCTAAAGAATTTACAAATAGTATGCTGGCTGAAGTGGTATGAGTAGATATTTCACTTTAATCCAGCTTGTTCTTCTCCAAGTTTCTCTTCCACAATTTTTCCTAGCCTCTTTCTCAAATGTGATTGCATAAATTTTTAGTTCAATATTGTTTTATTTCCTTTATTTTTACAGATGGGAACTACTCCAAACATCTTCAAACTACTCCAAACATGACTGTAAATGAGTTCAAGGAGAAGTATGATAGATACTGTGCGAATGTTGAATAGTTGTTCTTGACATGATGTTGGACCTCCCTCGATGAGCCTAAGGACTCCTTGGAGCTGCCCATAATAATCTTGCATTCTACCATCTAACCAGGCCTTCTGAATTATTCAGCATAGCAATGGAAAGACTTCTTTACTTCTATATGTGAGCATTTCTGGTCAGATATCTGCTCAGTTTAATGTAGTAACATGCAAGGTCATTCACTTTGAAAAGAGATCACAAGTTGCATATTATATGATCCCTGCAGTGAATTATAGAAAAGTGATGAGACTAGGGATTTGGAAGTAACTGTGGACAGGGAGTTGAAGTTTAGAGAGCATAATGCACAGATGGTCATAACAGCTCATCAGATTACTTGAATGTAGAACTGATAAGCAGGGATAGAAAAGTTATTATTCCTTGTTATAAGGTTTTAATAAAGGCACATCTGGATTACTGTGCACAGATCTGGCTACATGAATTTAGAGGAACCAGAGACAAGTGACTAAGATTAACTGGTCTACATATAATGCCTCCTATCAGGTCAGACTAAAGGTTACAAAGGGTGAACAGGCAGAAAAGAGGGGTTATAATAGCAGTATACAAAGTTATCACAGGAGTTTTACAGGATTGACACAGAAGACTTTCAAATGCATGGTTGTAAAGTGAGAGCAGGGGATCAATCCTGAAAACTGTAAAAGAGTGGTTGGCAAAGGTGCAAGCATGCTACAATTTTTTGCTTATAAGATGAAATAGTACAATGGGTTGTCAGAGGTGACTGCTCTGTTGGTAGATGAGAAGTATGATACATATATTGTGCGAATAAAGGTAAGTACAGGCCTCACCAATTTTTTTTTGACTCACTATCTGAAGACGACTGGGAAAATTATGAGTTGGATAAGAGCTTTATCTGCCAGTTCACTGATGGTATGAGTAATAAGAGAATGAAAAGTGTACCCCCCACACCCAAACTCAGATGATTAAAATATTGTCTGATTTGGTTGGACTGAATTCGATTTAATTAAGGCTATGAAACCAATATAATAATCCTGTCACCTCCATATGAAACCAGCTAATTTACCAGTAGCTGAAAAGTTTTTATAGAGATCCCTCCTGTCCTAAAGGGACTGCAGCATCCTCACAATGGAAGTTGAAATATTAGATGAATTTCAGATGGAAAGGCATAGCAGACTGATTCTTAATTGTGTTGTGTTATCTATCTATTCAGTAACTTTATTCCACTCCAACTTAAATTTCTAGCACAAGCGGTACATGTTTATGAAGTGGTGCCAGTGCTCTACCACAACATTTTAAACAATCATGAAACAAGTTTCTACCCACAAAAAAAAAAAAAAACTGAAATGGGTATGTGAGGATATATATATATATATATATATATATATATAACTTATTGTAACTGAAATATTATTGAATAAAAATTTTTCGAACTGTATCAATTTATACAGTTCGAAAAATTTTTATTAAATAATATTTTATATAATGAAAAATATGATAATATTTCGCCATTCTGAACCCCGGTGTTTTATATGTTTTATATAATGAAATACATGAATTAGCAAGCTTGTAATACGCGAGAAAGTTAAATAAGTCACGATGGGATGCTCAAGGCCAGATCGGACACTGCCACGTTTACTGTTCGCATTCAACTCGTGGTCAGCATAAACAATATCCGCACCGCACCACGTCGATCACCTTTTTCATAAGTGCCAAAGGCAATGATAAAATTTTGTTCATATCAGCAGCACAACTTCATCTAGTTTGGGTTAAATGTGGGGTGGGGGCTTAATAGCAATTCGACGATAAACATTAACATTCAGTTTACTCGCCAATAATAAAGTTTTAAGCTACCGTTTTGAGTAAATTCATTCTTAATATATCTTTAAAGAAAAACAGCTGAATATGACATAAAAAATACAATTTTTTTCTTGTGATTTGTTTAGAAAGTAATATTTCTCTTCAATTATATACAAAAACTGTTTGTGTAATTTCGAACTTTGTCCAAACATTTTAAACTTTTAATGACACTATACTGAATTTCCTACCAGATGTAGCGAAAAGTGCAAAGTTATGGAAATCGGAACGGGAAGGAAAGCATGAAAATATACTAAATAGAATCTTTCTGATTATCCAAAAGCGGTAATTCCGAACAATTTCATAAAATCATGCTAAAAGTATCAATTCGTTTAACAGTACCATAAAAATTAGTCATGAAACATATTAAAAGCAGACGTTTAAGTGCTCCCCCCGCCTATCAAACGGGAAAGGACTCCTGTCAAATCACACATGTTCACCGTTATACAACAAAATTAGAATTCGGGAAATTCATAATTGTTGCATCATACAAACAACTTCCGCAGAGCAAGAAAACTCCAACACTTACTTTTGGATTTGTTATTTTATTGATTGCGATACTTTGCTAAGCAAATCATCCAACAGACAACACGCTAAACAGATAGAGAAACGAGATTCCTAAACCCAGGCTGCGAGTACGTACACACGCACTCACGGTGAACGCTTGCTGAAGATCAGCACTAGAGTTCCAGTTTATCTGAAGCTTATTGGATGTAGAGTGATCACATGCTATTAATGTTAACCATAATGCCACGTCATATATCACAAGTGCACGAGAAGAAGAAAAAAAAGAGAGAGATAAGTTTATAGTAACTAGAAGATGATATCATTGACTTACAGATTACACAGCGGCCAGAAAATTCCAATGGTCAAACGGAAGAACTGAAACGAATGAACGGATATCGCATCACAGCTCGTAACAAAAGGAGAGCTCTATAACCAAAATAAAACTTTATCTCTTGCAGGACATTAAGGAGTAGGTAACCATGCATAAACAATGTAATAATTCAAAAAAACGACATGAAAAATCTGACATTTTATTCTTGAACTCTGGAAGAATTCAAAGCATTTTCTTAGAAAACAGGAGTTTTGACATTTTTAAGGTAGTTACGCAAAATGCAAAAGCACCTATAATGTTTTTGTCGTTCAATAACGTTTACTCAAATTTGGAACTCGCAAAGATTTGTTTCAGATCGGACCACTTGTAGGGATACAAAAAGGAAAATGTCTATGTACAGGCCCCTGACGTTTCCCCCTGAAAATGGCATTTGCATCTAAGCCTTTTGAAGTTCGATTCTTGACTGAAATGAACTAGTTCGACGGGAGTTGTCTGCAATATTCTCCTCTGAGGATGAATGTTAAAATCACTGATGGCCTTAGGTTAGGCGTAAAAGTTAGAGCTAAAACAGTCTAGCCTACTCCCTTTTGGAAATAAAAGGAATTACGGATTTTTTAAGAATGTGACATTCATTAAAAAAGATATTATTTTATTTTATTTTATTTAAATTTAAATTGGAGCACTTTCGTAAAAACCTTACTTGAAATACTGAGGAGGCTAATGCCTCTGTAAATATTGCATTCTGTTTTATCTCCTTTTTTTTGTATATATAGGAGTTATAACTGATTTGGTCCAATCAATAAGTTATCTTCATTTTTGTAGATCCTTCCAAATAATGTTTTTAATGGTTTCAGAAGTTGTTATTTTCCTGCTTTTAAGAATTCAGAAACCTGGTATCTGATGAATACCAGGTGCTTCCAAGTTTTAAGTTTATCTATGCTGTGTGCTATTGTTTCTTTGGTAAAGATATTTGTTTCCTCTTCAATTTCAGTGGCTGGAATAATAATATCCTGAGAGCTGATTTTATTATATAAGTCTCTAACGTATTCTTCCCATCTCGCCATTCTTTTTGTTCAACTTTCAATTAAATCTCCCTCTTTGTTTTTTATTAGCCGGCCTGGCTGGCCGAGTGGTTGGTGTATCCGCTCTGTAGCCAAAAGGCTGTGGGCATAAATGTTTGTGATTATCTGTGAAAATACTAGTAGAGGTGATCGACGGTAGATGGCGTTAGTTTGGATGATGAAAGTAGTTGCGGTTCGTTGTAGTTGATGAACTGAATGGTGGAGACGAGAGTTATTGAGTAAATGCACTCCCTCGATGAGTCTTTGGACTCCTAGCAGGTGACATGTAATAATAATAATCATTATCATTTTTGTTGTCCGTGTCTTACTAATTTGATCTATTTATTTATATAATCCATGAGTTTATTTTCTTTTGATAGCTTCTCTGCCATTTTGCATTTTTCTTCTAACCAGTTATTCTTGTCTCTTTAAATTAATTTTCTGATTTCTCTGATTAATATATAATATTCATTTCTGTTATAGTTCTGTTCTAATATTGTCTTAGAATATTATTGCATGTAGTTTATTTATATTAAGTCTCCTTTTGACTCTAAAAGTCCTTTCAGATTTTCATTTTATTCTTAGGATTGCTAGTACTAACTTATAGCCTGATCCACAGTCTGAAGCAAAGGATCTGCAGTTTAGGATGCTTGATTTCCATCTTTGATTTACAATAATATAGTCGATCATATTCTTGGTTTGTCTGTCTGGTGATATCCATGTCCATTTTCTTTGAGGTTTTGGTTGTTTAAAGAAAGTGTTGGTTACTGTTAGTGTATTATTTGAACAGAAGTTTAGCAGTCTTTTGCCACACACATTCCTTTCTCCATACCCAAACTGACCGGTCACTCTTGGCCAGATACCCCAGTCTTTGCCTACTTTTAAGTTTAAGTCCCCCATTACAATTAGGAGATCTTGGCTTGATGTCTGCTATACTGTTTTTTGCAGATCTGTATAGTACGTCTCAAAGTCTTCTTCTGATGATGTTGAAGTTGGTGAGTATACTTGAATAATAGTCACTAATCCAATTGATGTTTTGAATCTTGCTTTAATTATCCTAGGTGAGGAAGCATTGTAAGACAATAGAGAGTTTTGAGGCTTTGGTTTTAATATAAGTGCTACTCCATCTTAGTGTTTGTTGTCCTCCCTGCCTGAAATTAAAATTTTGTACTGTATATGGTGAAAAGTTCCATTTTCTAGTCCATGTTTCGCAGAGTCCAATCGCTTCCCAAATGTAGTTGTTTAATTCATGCAGTAGTATTTCCAATGCTCCTTCCTGGTAAACGCTTCTTATGTTCCCATGCTTATTATGTTTTTCCTGTCTACTAAGTGATGTTTTGTTCCAATAACATATTTTTCACCTTCACTATCTTGGTTCCCTAATAGTGGTCGCGACCCATATTTGACTGGGCGACGGTCGAGCCAGCATGCATCTTTATGTTGGTTTGAATTCATTCAGTTTCAATGGTTAAGTTTCGTGTCAACCACCACTCCTTGACCTGAATTCAGCCGCTCCTAACATAGAGTACAGATGCTGTTTCAGCAGATTCATTGAATACAGTCGCTGCTTGAGATCACCATATCTGGCTACCCTGACTTAGTTTAGCCTGTGGGTCGACACAATTTATCAAGGTGTGGCCACTACCAGTTTACTGTAGCTTCTTGGAGCCATAAGTGAGAACTGAGTATCCAGTGAGAACTAATTCAGCTGAACCAAATTATGTGCGACTATCTAATTAAGTGGAGAGGTACTATCTCTACTCGACACTCCATACACCCCTAGTTAATGGCATGAAACTGGTAAAATCTGAAATGAATTCTTTATTCTTTTAAAATCGTTAAACTTACCATTGGAAAGAGACTAGTCAAAAACAACGATTTTGAAATGCGACCCAAAGTTTAGCCCCTACAGAGGAGGATATAACGAAAGATTTAGATAAAGAAAGAAACCGATGTGACGTTGACACTTTGGTCATTTGAAGTAATAAAAAAGAAAATCAGCTAATGCCTTTTTTCTCTTATAGGGAGCAGGCGAGGCCTTTAACTCAAAGCTTTTGGAAACTGAGTAGACTGTTCAGTCTCCACCAGTAGCCAATCAGAGATAGCTGGCGCATGACTGTAAATTATAAGCGGCCACCGATGAAGAGACGAGCACACAAGTGTTGCTCTCTCTTGGTACCTAACAGGTTATGTTACTGACTGAAATAATGAGGGTTCTACGGTCGATTTTCTTAAGTTAACGAGACGAAAAACCCACTTGCCCGTGCCAAAGACCAACTAACTCTGGAACCAGTCGAAGAAAGGCTTAGAACAAGTTCCTCCAGTCAGCGACTAGACTTAAGTCTATCTTTGTGCCGCTTAGTGCAGAGAATGCAAGCACTACTTCCACCGAGCTACATAGTCCTGTCATTTGAAATATATGTTTTTCAAACAGTTGGCTATTAAAGAAAGGTCGAAATATGAGTAACATTAAAATGACGAACGGACCGTGTGAAATTATCAAGGTAAACTTTTCCAGGAAGGTAGACATCATTGTGCACTGGATGCCATCGTATATCCCAAATAAATTAGTTGAATTATTAATTTTTATTATTACTATTATTTCCTGACATCTCCAAGGAGTCCAAAGACTCATCAAGGGAGGATACATAGTATACAAGTTTCCGTTCCACCGCTCCATCCACCATACACCGAATCTCTATTACCATCATCATCGACATCAATGCCATCTACTGCCCACCACCACCACTAGTATTTTTTGTCTGTAAATTGCGTGTCTTCTGAAGGACTGATTTTCCTGTATGTGGGATGAAAAATTCGAGTTTCCGGGAGAAAAAAACTCTGCTACCCTATTTGATTGGCTAACTCACCTTCAATTGAAAAAATCCATATAACGATTCCTCCCGTCAGGACGAAAATCGAACTTCGGCCTTTTCCAATCGAAAGGTACAACATACTATCGTTTTTCCGATTGCGGTACGGAGGTATTCCATTTGGAAAAATGTGGTAATATATATATATATATATATATATTTATTTATTTATATATATATATATTATTCCATATATATATATATAAAATTCCATATTGTAAAGAAGATAACGGGAATTGTTGTTTTCTCCGGAAGAATATCTTCATGCTCCGTAAGTACGAAAATTGGGAACCTGGGAAGGCAGTGTGTAGACCAAAATGCGGGAATTGCTTTCGCATCGGACATATGACTGAAAATTGTACTGGAAGTACATATGTCTCTATTTTAAGGAGGAAAGTGGAAGCTCATGAAATGGAAGAGCTGGAATATGATGTGCAAGATAAAGAATCAGCAAGAAAGTCAAAAGCAAGAAATGATCAAGATAAGGTGGTCATGCCACAGATAGGTAATCAGATAAATTCTACTCCTTTGACAGAATGTACTGGAAAAACTGAAGAGAAAATCGAAGTCCAGGTTCACCTGAAGATGATGCTACAGAACAGACTGAAACAACCAGAAAAAATGAAGAAAGTAATAAAAAAATAAAATAATAAAATATGCTTGAAAACAAAATCTGGACAAGAAATTGAAAAAAAAATAATAGAAAAACAGGTGAATGCATTAAAAAAAATTATGTATAAATACTCTGGAAACAAAATCTGGACTGGAACTTGAAATAATTCGAATTACAAAAAATGAAGAAACAAGGGACATATCTAGAGCAACTGCTAACTTCTAATCGCAGAGAGGCACAATATATATACATCGCCAGTGATGGCGAGTGGCTTTTGTAATCCAAAACAGAGAAGTATGAAAATAAAAGTAGCTCCAAATATCACAAGAGCAAGAAATAAAAAACAGGAAGTGAAAAATTCCGTACAGAGAATAATATAAATAACAACATGAAAATGATGAGCCTAAATTGTATTGGTATTAATTATGGAATACTCTACTAGTAAATCGAATATCTATATATCGTTTCCAGACATTATAATGCTACGAGAAACAAAAAATTTGTTCTATAGAACCCATACAACAATTTCAAAAAAGAATTACTCCCTATTATATTCTAATCTATGAATTTGAAAATAAAAGTAATAGTGGAAAATTAATAACATTAACAAAGCGCCTTCTTCTTCTTTCACTATGCCTTATCGCATGTTAAACGGGGTCGGCGCACCGATCTTTATCCTTCCGCTTCCAAGTTCTCCGGTCCAGGGCGTCCTTCGGGCTCCATCCTTTCTCCCTAAGATCCTCTGTCACCTTATCCCTCCACCTGAGCTTGGGTCTGCCTCTCTTCCTCCTTCCCTCCAACTCCATATACTCCACTTGTTTACCAACATACTCCTCACCCTTCCTCTCTACATGTCCGAACCACCTCAGCCTACTTTCTTGTATCTTCTTGCCAATTGGTCCCACCTTAACCGTCCCACTAATGTAGTCATTCTTATCCTGTCCTTCTTTGTCACACCACTCATCCATCTCAACATCCGCATGTCTGCTACCTCTATCTTCCTCTCCTGTGCCTTTGTTATAGGCCACGTCTCCGTGCCAAGAAGCATCGCCGGCCTCACCACCATCTTATACAGCTTTCCTTTCCTCTTACAACTCACTCTCTTGTCACACAGAACCCCGCTCATCTTCCCCCAGTTCATCCAGTCGCATGTTATTCGGTGCTGTATTTCCTCGTCCAGGTCACCATTCCTCTCGACGACCGACCCAAGGTACTTGAATTTCCTCCCTGAAATTAGCCTTTCACCCTGAAGTTGTATGATCATATCCTCGTCACTCCCCGTTGACATATATTCAGTCTTCTCCCGGTTAATTTTCATGCCTCTCTAC
This sequence comes from Typopeltis vanoorti, assembly GCF_054136105.1. Lineage (NCBI taxonomy): Eukaryota > Metazoa > Arthropoda > Arachnida > Uropygi > Thelyphonidae > Typopeltis > Typopeltis vanoorti. The sequence continues at coordinate 57,661,856 of NC_143559.1, read as the reverse complement.
TCTTCCAGGGTATTTTCAAGCTTCTCTCGAGATGATTCACATAGAACAATGTCGTCGGCAAACAGCATGCTCCATGGTGCCTCCTTCTTGACATCCTCCACTAGTACATCCATGACCAGGTCAAAGAGGTAGGGGCTCAGAACTGACCCCTTGGTGTAGCCCTACGACGATGAGGAACCTTTCTGTCATGCCGACACTAGACCTGACCTGAGTTTCTGTTCCCTCATACATCTCCTTCACCAACCTCACGTACTTCTCCAACACCCCCTTCTTCCTCACACACCTCCATACCTCCTGCCTGGCCACTCTGTTGTATGCCTTTTCCAGGTCTATAAACACCATGTGAAGCTCCACTTGCATCTCTCTATATTTCTCCATCAATCGCCTTAGCGCAAATATCGCATCCGTTGTCCCTTTTCTTGGCATAAATCCAAACTGCTCCTCACCAATTTTCGTTTCCTGCCGTATCCTACCTTCAATTACTCTTTCCCATATCTTCAATGTGTGTGACATCAACTTGATCCCTCTATAGTTGCCATAGTCTTGAACATCTCCTCTTCCTTTGTAGATTGGGATGAGAATACTTTTCCTCCATTCCTCTGGTATCTTTTCCTGTTGGGCTATTTTCCTCATCAGATCCCATAACATATCCACGCCCTCACTGCCCAAACTTTTCCACACTTCCCCGGTATTTGGTCTGCCCCCACAGCCTTTCCATTCTTCATTTTTCTCAGTACCCAATCCACTTCCTCTGCTTATGTCTTGCACCAGTCTCTCGTTTGCCTCTCCATCCTCACACCTCTCTCTCAGATTCTCCTCATTTAGTAGTTTACGGAAATAATCTTTCCATCTTTCTCTGATTTTGTCCTCCTCTTGTAATACTACTCCTGAGACATCTTTTATCTGCTTGACTGATGTTATGTCTTTCGAGGCCTTATTTCTGGCTTTCGCTATTCTCAACAACTGAGCTTCACTACCGTTTCTCTCCAGTTCTTCATAAACTTCGTCAACTGCCCTCGCTTTCGCCGTTGCCACAACTCTCTTTGCATTTTTCTTTGCTAATCTATATGCTTCCTTGTTGGCTCTAGTTCCAGTCATGTCCCATTTTTTCTTTGCCTCTTTCTTTTCCTTGATCTCCAACTGCACCTCCTCATTCCACCACCATGCCTCCTTATCCTCAGGCGGTCCCTTTCCTGATGTATACCAAGCACCTCTTCTCCAATTTTTCTAATATTCCGACTATTAATGTCCCTCCATTCTTCCACATCCTCTGGTAACTTCATTTCTTTCAATACCTTTTCTTTAAACTTATTCCTTGGGCCTTCCTCTTCCAATTTCCACCACTTTATTCTCCTCTGTATTCACTTCCGTCTAATGTACGGAAGTGAATACACTTCCGTCTAATAGACGGAAGTGTATTCACTTCCGTCTATTCTTCTTTTCCCCTTTTATGTATATCACAGTCTACCACAACCAACCCGTGCTGTGCCGCGACACTTTCTCCATTAATCACTTTACAGTTTTTCGCCTCCTTCAGATGTTTCCTATGGCACATAATATAGTAAATCTGACTCATTCTATCCCCGCTCTTATAGGTTATCAGATGCCCAACTCTTTTCTTGAGCCACATGTTAGCTATAGCCAGATCGAAGGCCACAGCAAATTCTATGATTCTTTTACCTTCATTTCTTTCACCACTACTCCAACCCCCATGTACCCTTTCTTCACCGCTTCGTCGCCTTCCTACATGCCCATTCAGATCTGCTCCGACGATCACTCTCTCACCATCAGGGATTCTCATTACTACTTGTTCAAGTTCTCTCCAGAATGTTTCTTTCTCCTCCTCATCACAACCTACTTGTGGGGCGTAGCCACACACTATAGTAGTCACACTTCCTCCCATCTCAAGTTTAACGCTCATAATCCGATCATTCTTCCGGCACACCTCGCAGACTCCACCCTTCAGCTCCTTATCGATGATAATTCCAACTCCGTTTCTTCCCTTCTCATTCACACCGCTATAAAACAGTTTATATCCCTCCGCCAGCTCCTTTGCTTTATTGCCCTTCCACCTTGTCTCCTGCACGCACAAGATCTTCAGCTTCCTTCTTCTCATCATGTCCACTATCTCCCTACTCTTTTCATTCATCGTACCCACATTCAGCGACCCGATTCTTACTTTACACACACTCTCTTTCTGTTGGACTCGCTTCTTTAGCCGAACCCGTCCTTAGTTCACTAGCCCTAGCCCACTTCTCACAGTCCTCGGGCGACAGAACTGCGCGTCGCTTACGGCTTATGCCCTAGCCGTGGTCCTTTCTCTGTTATTCAACATTTCATCCTCGGTTTTGGCATGGATTTTTTTTAATGGTCGGATGCCCTTCCTGGCGCCAACCCTCTCCATTTATCCGGACTTGGGAACAGCACCGAGAAGACTAATTTGCCCTCCCCAGTGGCTGGGTTAAACATTAACAAAGCGTAATCTGGATAATATTCAGTTACTTTCTCATGAGGTAGCCACAAGGTATAATTTCTCAGAAGTTGATATAGTGTTCGAAAACAAAGTATGCAATCTCGTTAATGTATATGAACCAAAAAACCTTAAGAAAAAAGATTGTTTTGAGACAAACATCATCGAAAAAAAAAAAAAAATTAAATTTAAATTTAAATTTAAAAAAAAAAACGAAAAACATTGCTATAGTATCAGGGTACACGAACTTCAATGAAGATAAGATAAAATACCACGAAAAAATAACTGAAGTATCACAAAAGGTACATGCTAACATATTTAAAGACTGTGAACTTACTGATGTATTCAGGTTTTTATATTCGATGAAAAAAGAATTCACTCACTTCGCTCCAGGTGATGCATCTAAAATAGATAGAATGTAGAGGCTAAACTTCAGTTTTCCCGAAAGGAAAAAAATGAAAAAATATTTATTAATCGGAACTTTCCATTGTGGAAATTTAATCAAAAGCTAACCAAGGAAAGTGAATTTTCATACAAAAGTGAAAAAAATAATAACAGAAGCCGAAAAACTTGAAAACGTAACAAGCGCAAGAAAAACGTTTAAACTAAATATCAAAAAGGCAGCTATCCAAATAGAGAGTAAAATAAAGCTAAAAGAAGCGTAAGGGGAAAGAAGATCTCAAAAAATTATCTAGCCTATACCACTCAGACACAGCAAGCATATACGTAAAAACAGAAATGGGTTTGTTTTTAAATTAAAATAGAGCACTAATATAAGGAAATAAAATACAAAGTGCATAGCTACGGCATGTTTAAAAGCCGTAGAAAATGATGAAGGCCAAACATTCACTGCTTGACTGTTTGAAATAAATAATAATCAAAGAAGAAGGAAGAATGCACTGAATTATCAAGGAGAAATATTGCAAGAAGATGCAGACTTACTGAAGTTTCCTGACGAACATTTTACAGCTCTATTCGCAGAAAAAGAGAGTAATACCAAATAATGCAATATATTGATATTATTTTTACCCAGAGGAAGGAAGTAGAAACTCACATCTGCTCCATTACAATCGCAGAATGCAAGAATACGATAAAGCATCTCTCAACAGGAAAATCTGAACCGGATGGTCTAACCAGTGAATTTTATAAACGGTATTTTCAAAAGTTCGAAAACTTGTTTATGAGGATGATTAATGAAATGTTAGAAACGCAGACATAACCAGAAATACATCACCTTAATACTAAAAGTTTCCGATCCAGAAAAATGAAGAATATAAAAAAAATGGAGAAATTTAACATTTTTAATTACAGATTATAAAATAATTTCAAAAATTCTCACAAACAAAATACTGAAATTTCTGCAGACACTTTTATCACCTGCCAAAAATTAGCAGTAAAAGGAAGAAATATAGCAGATACCACAACACATCTGAGATGTTTATATGAGTACTATCAGTGGCGGATTACCCATTAAGGCAGTGAGGCACGTGCCTAGCGGCCTCAAGCTTTGGTGGGAACCCCCAAGCCAAGACATTTTCCTATAGTGTTTTAAAATAGATTAATGTTTTCAGTAAACATCATAAAAATCTTGATTATTTTAAACGAAATTTTTTTCAAAACAATTATTACGTTTGAATACGTATTTTGAACAGCGCGCACTATCTATGCTTTAAATTAAACCGTATTACCAATGTCGGCGCACGGTGCTGTTTGACAGCTTCGAGGTCACGAAAACTGATTGCATTGCCAAGATAGGAAGTTTCGCCTGGTTGATCCTTCACTTCATTTGTTATTGAATCGTGTAAGAGTGAGGTGTTTGTTTCAATAATAACTTTTTAGTCTGACTTTTCGTGTTTTCATTAATTGAGTGTAGTGCAAGTAAAAAAAAAAAACTTTGTAAAATTGTAAAAAAAAACTGATAAAAAATGTTTAAAAAATTAAAATAAAATAAAAAGTTTTATTATTTATCATCCTTTAACCCTTTAACGGGCAGAAAAATCTAGAAGTACAAAAAATTCAAAAGTACAAATCATTTATTTGCCACCTAACTTTTATTTTTTTTTATTCTTTTTTTATTATTATGTTTTTGGGAGAGCCCCAAATATAATTTGCCTAGGGGCCCCAACTATCCTTAATCCGCCACTGAGTACTATTACTTGATAAACAGGACATGCAAATTATTAAATCTAGAGATTGAAATAGTATTTGAGACAGTGAGCAATGAGTGTATCTTTCAAGTAGTAAAGGAAATAGGTTTCAGAGCAAACTTTAAAAGCTGGTTGAAAGTTTTTTATGTAATGCAGAGAGCCATGTAATCATAAATAATAATAATAATAATAAATTCTTCATATCTTTCCAAATCATCTGTTCCGTTCGACAATGTAACCCTCTCTCTCTGGCCCTTTTCATATTAGCACTTGAATGATGAAAGTCGGTATAGACGAAACCCTTTGGTCGGAAATACCCCAGTTCGATTCCCGTCCACGACGTGAGGAACCTTTATCTGGTCTCTTTCGACTAAAGGTCGGAAAAAAGTTAGCCGGTCTCATACGGGTAGGGGGGGGGGGGTTCTTCACCGGAAACTCGGGTTTTTCGTTTCTCAGACGAGGCAAGTCAGCCGTGAACACATACGGTTTACAGCAAAAAAAAAAAGAAAAAAACATACTTAAAATCCCTCAAATATAATAATTTTTATTATAATTTTAAAATAAAAAATATTTTTTGTATATATTTTAGATATATAAAAACTAATGTTTTTTTCATTTACCTATAAAAGAAAAGGCGATGAAAATATCCTGACAAAGTTCCATCAATACTTTCAAGATGCAATAAGGAACTCTTTCCTTTTGAAAGATCGATGCAAAGTATGGGAATCCTCAGGCATTCACTTCCCTTCAAACTAACCAAGTCAATCACTTAGACAGCTGAACCGGAGGAACTTTTCATGTGTGTGTGTGTGTGTGAGAGAGAGAGAGAGAGAGAGAGAGAGAGAGAGAAAATCGCTTCTTAAATGAATCACCAAAATCAGTTAACACTACAATTTCTGAAATAATAATAAGTGAACTTTAAGAACCCTTAATGTGTAATTAAATAATAGTGTGCTAAGACGATTAAAATCTATATAATTAATAATAGTAAAAAAATGGAGTAAGTGTACAAAACTGAATGTAACTAAGAATGCAATTATTAAGTGATATACTTATGTAATTATATATGTATTCTTATGTATAGAAATAAGTAGGGAAAACCAAAGTGTGTCATAAATATAATAAGAAATAAATCTTAAATATAAAATAATCAAAAAAAAAAAAGTTGGTCAAACGAAAGCAGAAATGAACTTATATATAAACCAGGTTTGATTGCAGGACTATAGAATTGCGAGAAGTAATTTCACGAAATGAATAGTTGTAATGAATAGTGTTACCCCTCAGGGTAAAAGCAGCTATATACCATCCTCTTCATCGATGCCCATATTTATTGTTGGTTTAATAAAATAGTTTAAGTGGTAGTGACGCGTTTGCACCCATTGTGCTAGACGCCTGTAGGAAGACTTAAGTTCAAGTCTAGTCACCGACCAGAGAAACTTTTTATAAGCCTTCCTTTGGTCGGTTCCCTAGTTAGTCGATCTCTGGCACGGAAAAGCAGTTTTTTTTTGTTTTTTTTTTGTCTCCAGGAAGCTCATGTTTTTCTTCCCGTAAATTCAAGAAAATCGATAGCAAAACAAACACTATTTCAGACAATAACATATTGTGTAGTTAGGCACAACAAGATGGCAACATGTCAGTCGTCCCTTCTTCTATTGCCGCATATAATTAGTGAGTCTTCGGTCAGCTGTTTCTGATTGGTTACTGGTGGAGATTGAACTGTCCACTCAGTCTCAAAAAGTTAGGGCTAAAACGACTTCACCTACTTCCTATAAGGAAATAAGAGGCATTACTTTTTTATTTGCTCAAAGTTATAATTGTCACCCAATTGCTGATTAGGTGGCCCTTGAAATGCACATATATTTAATAATATTCTTGGTATAACAAGTCTTTCTTGTCTTGTTTAAATTGCATGTAGTTTATATGACATTGTGAGGAGAGTCTTCAAGGATAATTTATGCCAGTAGAATGTTCTTCCCATTTATTTCCATCTTTCTTTTCACATAGGTCGTCTCTAATCACTTTTCCATGGTTAGGTTGAAAAAGGCTATCTTTGACAAAGTCCATATTTTATTTCAAAATTGATGAAAGCTCTTGTACGAACTGTACCTTTCAGAGGGTGTGGTGATTAAACAGTCATATCGTATTTACATACACTTGTAGTTCTCTAGAGTCTCATTGCATTCCGTAGTGCATTCCGCAGCCTCTCTCTTCCATGTCATACCCATAGATTTCATTAGTGGATCTTCCCATCTTGTAGGTGGTCTTCCTGCTTTTCTCTTTATTCATGGTTGCCAGTTGATATTCTATATGTCCATCTGTTATCTCTGAGTCTGGCTATGTGACCTGCCCATCCCATCTTGCTTTCATATACTTACTGCAGTTACCACATCTTTTATGCCTGATCTCTTTCTTAGTTCTGTGTTTCTAACATGTTCCATTTTGCTGATGTTACAAATCCTACATTCTACTGCATGCTGAGTTATCCTGAGAGTTTCTTCTTTTCTGGTAACATTCCATGTTTCTGATCCATATGTGAGTGATGGAAGAATGTCACTATTAAATAGTCTTGTCTTCGCAGAGATGTCAAGATTTGGATCAGTAAGTGTTTCTTTTAGTCTGTTGAATAATAGCCATGCAGCTTTCTTTCTTTTTGCTAGTTCTTCAGATAAATCGTTATTCATTTTTACTGTTTGTCCTAAGTAATTGTAAGAGTCACCTTGTTCTATAGGGATGTTATTAATACATAGTGACTGTCACTTGCGCAGATGTTTTAATTCCATTTTGTTTTTTCTAGATTCATTTCTAAGCCTATCTTACTGCTGTTTGTGTATTTTTCACCCATTTCTTCTAGGTCTTTTGGGTTGTGGGATATCAGTACTAGATATTTCACCATCGCTAAACTCAACGCTGCCATAAACCTATTAAAACCTAGAAAATTGCAGGCCTTGATGATGTCTGTAATGAACAGATTAAATATTTTGGAACCAGGACTAAAGAGTGGTTATTAAACCTATACAACACTTGCCTCAGAACCCTAAGTATACCAACTATCTGGAGATAGTTTCATAAAGACCTGGTTTCAGAAAGGCCAAAGTGGTGGACTTTCTGAATCCAGGAAAAACTCCAACCGAAGAAAAAAATTACAGACCTATATCACTTCTCAGAAACCTCTTTAAACTCTATCAACAATTAATTTTGAATAGGCTACAACCCCTAATCGAACTCTGTCTTATTGCTGAGCAGACTGGCTTTAGACCATGCAAATCCTGCACATCACAAATTCTCAACGTCACTCAATATATAGAAAATAGTTATGAGCAAAAACTAGTCACATGAGTAGTCTTTGTAGATCTAACTGTAGCATATGCTACAATAAACCATCTCATACTCAGAAATAAAATATACGGAATAACTAGAGACTATCGCCTTGTACTCCTGATCCAGTCACTCTTGGAAAACAGATGCTTTTAGGTGGACCTTGGGGGTAGGAAGAGCCGCTGGCGCCACCAAAAAAAATGGCCTCCTCCAGGGAAGTGTGTTATCACCATTACTTTTCAACATCTACGTCAATGATCTCCCCATCTTTCCAGGAACTAGAAATTTTATTTATGCTGATGACCTTGCCATAGCTACTCAGTCAAAAATTTTCAAGTCCGTTGAAACTACTCTATCACTTGCCTTAAATAGTCTAACCACATACTATACCAGCAATCAACTAAAACCTAACCCCTTGAAAACCCAGACTGGCCTTTTCCAATTTAACAATAAGGAAACCAACAGGAAGTCACAGATTTCTTGGGAAGGCTCTAATATAGAACATTCCTGGAACCCAATCTACCTCGGTGTGACTCTCGATCGCACCCTCATATACAAAACCCAAATAGAAAGAACAAAGGTAAAAAATAAAAGGTAAAAGGTAAAAATTCAGGCTTGACTGACCATGTCTTGGATACCACCCACGGAGTATCATGGAAGAAAACCACCATGCTCTATCACAGCAAATTCAAGAAAGAGAGACTATTCTTGGAAGCAGCAGCAACTCTTAGAAATCAACCAAATCTTAATAAATACGGTTGCATTAAGCTTCCGAAAATTTGGGAAACACTCATCACCAGAGATCCTACTTTATATTCCAGGCAACCTACAACGGCACTTAGAGGGCGCTCCACCTAGATAGGACTTTAGTGTCACCCACGTGGTTGGGCTTAGTATTGTATGATATTTGTGTTATGTTACATTAGTTATTTTTGTAATCCCCATAGATGTCCTAGTGACTATGACGAAATATAGGAAGTATTAAATTCTTTTTAATCCTTTATGAGTGTTGTAAAAAATCCATTAAACCTCCAACATTATGTAAAAGTGAATGCAAGAACGAACATACTAAGAAAGCTTACCTTCTCCAAATGGGGTGCAGACCCTAGCACACTGAGATCTTCTGCCTTGGCCCGTTGCTATTCTTCTGCTGAATATGCCTGCCCAGTATGGTCCAGATCCTTCCATGCTGAAAAACTTGATTCAGCATTGAATGAAAGCAGCCGCTTAATTACAGGATGCCTGAAACCAACACCACTTAAAAACCTGTATACTTTGACTGGTATTGCACCCCTTTCAATTCGAAGATTTGTATTCTCAGCTGATGAAAGAAGCAGACAAATGAATGATGAACGCCACCCACTGTTCGGCCAGACCGCAGTACCCCAAACACTAAGATCCTGACATAGCTTCCTGATAACTGTTGAAGCACCTAACCCCCCCCCCCGAGACAAGACTTCCACAATGGCTTGCACTATATTATTATTATTATTATTATTATTATTATTATTATTATGGGCAACTCCAGGGAGTCCTCAGACTCATCAAGGGAGGCCCCAAATCATGTTCATCATAACTATTCAACATTCACACAGTATCTATCATACCTTGCCTTAAACTCATTCACTGTCACAGCACCCACTACAGACTCTGGCAGCTTATTCCACTCGTTCAACACTCTAAAAGTAAAGAACCCAGCTCTAACACCCTTACTAACCACACTCTTGCCCAGCTTCCATGGATGACCCCCTAGTCCTCCCACCACCTTCCCTGTTCTCAAAAATATCTTCTGAATTAATTTTATAGAAACCCTTCAGTAATTTGAATGTCTCAATCATATCTCCCCTCCTCTGCCTATCAACCAATTTCTGCAACCCACAAATCCTCAACATGTTCTCATAAGGTTCATTCCACAGACCTGCTGTCATCTTGGTCACTCGCCTCTGGATCCTCTCAACCTCCTCCCTATCAAGAAGAAACCTAGGTGACAAAATCATTCCACAGACCTGCAATTATTTTGGTCACTCGCGTCTGGATCCTCTCAACCTCCTCCCCCATCAAGAAGAAACCTAGGTGACCAAATCTGGGCACAGTTGTCTAGATGGGGTCTTATCAAGGCTCGATACAGAGGAACAATAACATGCTTGTCTCTGCTCGTCAAATTATTCTTCAGCAACCAAGTGATTTGATGAGTCGATTTGGCCACTTTTGCAATTTTCTCCCTAAACTTCAATTCCTTATCCACCAAGACTCCTAAATCTCTCGCCTCATCAATTTCCTGGAGTACAGTTCCACCAATGTAGTAAACTGCTGCTAATATTTTCACCCCAAAATGTATAACCTTACATTTTGCCACATGAGCCTGTGTAGCTCAGTGGATGTGGCGTTTGCACACCACGGCGCTTGGCCGCACGAAGGAAGACTTGGTTTCGAGTATAGTCGGCGACTAGAGGAAATTTTTCTAAGCCTTTTTTCGACCGGTTCCCGAGTTAGTCGATCTCTGGCACGGGCAAGCGGGTTTTTCCTCTCGGAAACTCGGGTTTTTCGTCCCGTAAACTCAAGAAAATCGACCGTAGAACCCACATTATTTCAGACATTAAATATATTGTGTTAGGGTTAGGGACCACGAGATGGCGACACATTTGAGCCGTCTCTCTTCACTGTGTACCGCTTAATTAGTGATAACCTTGGGCCATCTATCTCTGATTGGTACCAGTGGAGATTGAACTGCCCACTCAGTCTCCAAAAGTTAGATAGGGCTAAATGGCCTCACCTACTTCCCGTATACGGGAATAAAAAGGCGTTAGCTGATTTTTTTTTTATCCTTAGCCCAGACCTCCAATCTATCCAAATCATCTTCCAAAGTTTTAACGTCATCTGCATTCACTATTTCCCTACCCAACTTTGCATCATCTGCAAACAAATGAACTGTTCCTCTCAGATCCTTTCCTATATCATTAATGAACATATTCAACAGCAGTGGTCCAAGAACGGATCCTTGTGGCACACCACTAGTCATAGGCCGTCTTGTGGACTCTACCCCTGAGTAAAACATTCTCTGATATCTCTCCATCAACCACCCTCCTATCCATCTCACCAACCCTATATCCATCCCCATATGCTGCAATTTACTGATTAGAATTCCATGTGGTATCCTGTCAAAGGCCTTAGCAAGGTCCAGTAGAATCACTGTAAACCCATTATCTTCATCCAGTTCAGCCGTCACTGTGTTATAATACGTGAGCAAGTTACTGAAGCATGACCTACCCTTCACAAAACCATGCTGTTCCCGATACAGTATCCCATTTTCATCTATCCAATCTTGTATTTTCCTCTTGACTATTTTCTCCAAGACTTTGATAACCTGAATCCTGAAAATAATACTGGTATTCCAACCGAACATCTTCCACGTGGTGCCCATTTGGACTGGAATACTTTGAAAAGCCTCAACAGACTCCGGACGACAGGATGCTGCAAACAAAACCTCATCAAATGGGGCTACCTCACTTGCCCAGACAATTGTGAGTGTGGGACAACCCCAGTGCATGGAATACCTTCTTTCTTGTCCCGTTCTTCCATCGCCTTTTGCAAAAGAGGACCTTATATCCTGCACAGAAGGAGCAGGTGATTGCGCAAGATACTGGAGGAACATCTGACCATGTTTATTGTATATAAGTTATGTATAATTTCCCTTCTTTCATATTTAATTGTTAATCCCTGTATAATTTACCTATCAAATCTAAGCTGATCTCATTATAATGTAACCTAATTTGTTGTAAATCATGTTGTACCACTTACTTACTACTGTACTACTTGTGTTTGGATACGAAATAAAAAAAAACAAGTACTAGATCAGCAAACATAAGGATTTGTAATTTTTCACCATCTATGCTTATTCCTCCGTTCAGGTCTATTTTTTTTCAGAATGTATTCTAAAGTGCTGGTAAATAGATTTGGGGAGATTACATCACCTTCACGGACCCCTCTCTTTATAACTATATTTATTTATAGGTTGATCAAATACGGTTATTTATGTGGTCTAATTTTTGTTATTTTCTTTTATCATGTGGATGTAAGTAGGATCCACATTTATTTCCAGTAAGGCACTGATGACTGGATTTTGTTCTATGGTATTAAATGCTTTTTTTAAAATCAATAAAAAGGAAACATAGAGGGATTGAGTATTCTCTGTATTTTTCTGTTAGTTGTGAAATGACCTGGATATGATCTATTGTGGAGAAGCCTCTTCTGAATCCTGCCTGCTCTCTGCTGGAATTGTCTTCTAGGGTGTTTTGGATTCTGTTCAGTTTTACTCTGTTCATGATCTTATATATGTGAGAGAGTAGACAGATTGGACGATAGTTTTTTATGTCTTCCTTGTTCCCTTTTTTGAATAGAAGTATGGTTTTTGAGGTCGCATATACACTTCTCCTGACCAGGGTTCTGAAGTGCTCCCCAGAGCTCTGTTTGTGGTGTTTATTCCAGGTCCGATAATGGTTAGGATTCCCAACATCCCAGGGTGCACCAAGGGGAGGTAGATTTGGACTTCGCACCCCCGTTTCTGCGTACTTGTTTATAATCCCACAAATATTAGATGTAATTCTTTATCAATCAAGTTCATATTTTTTGAACAGTTGTCGGTGCATGAAAATATCAGTTTTCGACTTTCCGTTGTAGAAGCCACGCCGATAATCTTCGACTGTATTTAAAGTATATACTTTAACTCTTTTTCCAGATATGATTAGACAATATTTTGTAGCATGTATCCTCTATACCTACTGGTAATCAGTGGTATGATTGTATTCTGCGATTTCTTCTTTTCGCCATTTTGTTTGATGAGTTCTAGTACATCCCGATCTGAAATGGTTGAATTCTATGATTGATTGAATCAAAGATCGACTAAAACGGAAACGACTGAAAAACGGCCTAGAAAGAGTGCCTCAGGTGGCAAACTATAATCAAACCAATAACGATATTGATTCTATCAAGAAGCGTTAGTAAAAGGTTATAAAAGCAACAATTATGATCTGTAATAATTATTACAGAGCAGAAATGGCTTTTATATTTTTCTTATGAAATTCTGGGAATGTAATTTTTTATGACTACTAAATATATGAGGCGTCACCCTTAAATACTATTCATATTTCTAAAGGAAATTTATTTCCAAATCTTGCCAGCATTTATAAATGGGTTACTTCCAATAGAACTCTGAAGCTGTTATCACGAACAAATTCGTGGTTTGGCGAATACAACGAACTAAGTTTCATCCTGCATGTAATTTTCATATAGTTTGCTTTAACATTCCAAATGGAATATATCATTCTAAAGCATACATATTATACAGATTTGATATTGCCATAAACTTTAACCAGAGAATACGTTAAACGTAATTTGTGTTATGCTATGAGATGGAACTAGAAATATGACAGTCTTGTAAGCAGATAAGCTTGCAATTTCTGATTTAACATGGGAAATGAAAGAGAACCAATTTTCAATTTTTATGTGAATCCTGCACATGGAAAGCATAATGTAGACTGTTATACTATTACAAGGGCCTATTGTTATTACTGTGGGTGAGCTTCTTGTTTAACGCTAAACGGTTCAAGAGATTGAAACCAAATGCGAATGCATATGGTGGTTAATCTTTATTTTAGTTTGTCCTATATACATGTACTGTGTTATTCTTGCCAGCTGCCTGTTTTGGGATGAAACCCCTACTTCTCCGTATGAGACCCGGCTAACTCGCCTTCAGATGAGTTAGCCAGTTTCGACTCCAATAGAGGTTCTATGGGGGTTCCACATAGGATTCGAATCAAAGTCTTTCCAACCAAAGGCCATCTCGAAACCGATTGATATATGGAGGCTCTACGTGAGAGAAGGATTAGATTACCCAGTAGTGATGCTCTAGACCATAAACAGGGATTTTTTTAAAACCACTTCAAGCCTCCACAAGTGTATGCAGGCAATGGGTCACACAGTGGGTGATGAAATTCATTTCCTGTCGAAAGACATAAAACATCCATGCTCATGGTGCAATTCGACACCACAGATCCTTGGTTGGAGACCGAATTCACTATTCGTCAACCAGGTTGGCACCCACTGTAAAAGATTTGCAAAATAAGAACAATGCTGCTACTATAATGCAGGGGGGGGGGAAGTGAGGATGAACTCTTTGAATATCTGTCTAAATGTCAAATAGCCCAGCTGTTTCTTCATTGTGTGTGTGTGTGTGAGAGAGAGAGGAAGGAGATATTCGTAATTAGGATCACTTGTGGCAATGCCAAATGTTCTCAGCATGATAAAAATTATCACATATATTGTAAAATTTTATCTACATATGTATTTTTGTTGGTCTAATATTAGGGAATAATACTTAAAACAGGGGTAGGTTTTAAAGTATACTATAATTCGATGTTAAAAACAGCAAAAAATATTTTCTATGAATTTCTTAAATTCAGTTTAGTTTAAAATATGTATATTTATTTCTTTTTAATAATCTGATGAAATGATTCAGGCAAGCAAAATCAGGGACCGAAATGTGAATTACGTTTTGGAGATTCTTCCCCTCCCTTTACAGTTACATTATATAATAAGGGTTGAAGTAGTTTCTGGTACACTACTACTCGTATATATGGGCACAATTTACAATAGCACCCAACAGATCAATGTTTTTTTGTTTTTTTTTAAGAACGTGACTTCAGTTATTCTAATGAATATCTTATGAGTTGAGTGCATACTTGCAAATGTGATTTTCATAGGTTTTAGAATTAATATTAGAATAATTATCATGAATTAGCCAGCAATAATATAATTAGAAATATTAACTTCTCAGTTAATTGTCCATTGATGACTATCCTGAGCCTAAGGAACGCAGAGAAAGTTTCAGTATGAACGAAATAACGGTTTGAACTCTTAACTCCACTGATTTATTTGTTAATGTTAAACAGGCTTCAACTTTTTTTTTTTTTTTACATTAAAGAATCATCATCATCAACATCTGACAGCCCCTCCCCTTCTTAGTATCTGGTTAGTTACTTTAATTCATATTTCAGGTCTCTTTGGACCCCGTATGATTTACTCTTCTTGAAGAAGTGGTAGGATCGCAGATGCCAGTTCCACACAGAATTACAAAAATAATCACAAACGACCATGCCTATTATGTGGAATTCCAACCTACCTTATTTCGAATCCCTTAACACAGCGAATTACAAAATCACAAACGACCATGCCTAGTGTGGAATTCCAACCTACTTAGTTCGTATCTCTTTCCACACAGAATTACAAAGATAATCACAAACGACCATGCCTAGTGTGGAATTCCAACCTACTTAGTTCGTATCTCTTTCCACACAGAATTACAAAGATAATCACAAACGACCATGCGTAGTGTGGAATTCAAACCTACTTTGGTTCGAATCCCTTCTAAGAGGGATTCGAACCCAGGTCTTTCCAAACGAAGGGCGTCGTTGAAACGGACAAAGTTACGGGGTCTCATACATCAAAGAATTCTTTTTACACAACTCACCTGTTTAAAGTACCGACTTGTGCTAAGAGGATAGAATTTCTCTCTTAAGTTTCAGTGTTTTTTTTTTTTAATTATTATTATGCCATGTTTAAATGTTCAAGGCAGGGAAAAGAGGATGTGAAAAATGGGAAATGTTTTTTATGCATGCTTTGTTGACAATGTTAAGCAGCTAAACATTATTCCACTGCTACGGACGGCATATCTTTATTACCTTGAGTATTAAGTATGGGATCAAGATTTAAAACAAACAAAAAACCTGGTTACCTTTATTGGATGCCTTGGAATACTGCATTATACCTTATTATATTACAATTCAATAAGATTGCAGGGAAAAAAATAAAGCTGATTTATCACTTGTTGGATGCCAATAAAAACGAAAAGATCATTTAACACATATAACAGTGTTACTTCAAGTATTAAATTTTTATGAAAAAAAAATACTGTATTTCATATCGGAATCTGTCCCCCCCCCCCCATCACTGGGAAATAATGCAAGAAAGGAGTGTTAACTAATTTTAAAATTAGCGATGGCTTTTTACCGTTCGTCATCAGTCATTGATGAGTTCAAGCTACGACAATTTCAAGTCATCAGGACAAGAATGCATATCTGCCAACATGCTGTTGTTGCCTGATATAACAGTTCGTTTCAATAATAGCAAGATTACCAACAACGTGTACACAGGTGGCTGAATGGCAAGAAACTCTGGAAGATGCTCCAAATGACCAGTCGCAAGAAATGCGACTGCAATGTCTTACCTGACAGCCTCATGGACTTGAAATTTCCTCATTGGTGTCTGCATGCCTATTCAACATGTTCCTACAGTTCATTAACATTCCTTCCATTACACCAATGATTTCAAATGGCCCAAAAATAAAAATTCATAAGATTTAAATTGAAAGGAGGTAATTTAGAAGTTCATGTAACTGGTCTACCTGAGTAATTCATCTTTCAGGAAACCAACTAGTGCGTTATTGCCAAGCATCATGACTGAAGTGGGGTGGAGCTCCATCATATATGCATCATGTTTATCATCTACTCCACGAGACCATCATAAATCAAATTGTGAATGTTTTTAACCAGGTTTAACGATAAATCAAGATACAAAGATGCTCATACGATGATCAAAAACTGCTGCTCATGTGTTGACTGAATAAATGCATGTGAGTTTTTGTTGTGATTTTTGTGAATGTTGAAATGAGTCAAGTGAAAATCACCTCATCTGTGTAAAATCGATAGAAATCGTTGGTCCCGCATACGTTGTTATAGCATTTTGAAGTGTAGAAACTATGTTGAACTCAAAAAATTAATGATGATGATGATAGATCAGTAAATTTCCAAATTCATTATTATTTGCATTTGTCCAAGTGCATCATGTTCATTTCTATTAAAACTAGATCATAAGAAAAGTACGAGGTTGGTCTGAAAATTCTCGGCCTCGACCATAGATGGCAACTCTGTCGGTAAGATTTTTTTTTCTAAGTTGGTACATTTATCATAACTATCCATGTGAAACTGCAAGTCATTCTATCAACTAGTTTGTTTTATACAGCTGTCTGAAGCAAAAGTGTTGTATCTCTTGAAATGGATAAAATTGAGTATCGTGCGGTTATAAAATTCATTGTAAAAGGTTTAACACCAAAAGAAATTCGTTTGAAGTTCATAAAAGTATATGGGCACTCTCCTTTGTTTTCGAAAATTAAGAAATGAGCTGCTGAGTTTAAATGTGGCCGTACCAGCCTTGAGGATGATCCATGTGAAGGACGTCAAAAAACGTGTAACACTACCAGAAATCATTGATCAAGTGCACACAATATGGTATTGGATGACCGGCGAGTCAAAGTGCATGAAATTGCTGAGACTATAGGCATTTCAAAAGAACGTGTAGGATATATTTTGCATGAAAAAGCTTTGTGCAAGATGGGTGCTGCTCTTGCTCACAGTAGATCAAAAACGCACTCGCATGAAATTCTCTAAACAGTGCTTGGAGCATTTTAACAAGAATAAAACTGATTTTGTGCATCGATTTATTACTATGGATGAGACTTGGATTCACCATTACACACCAGAATCCAAACAGCAGTGAAAACAGTGGACAGAAGCCGGTTGTTCAGCGCCAAAGAAGACAAAGTCGGTTCCAGTGAAAACAGTGGACAGAAGCCGGTTGTTTTCAGCGCCAAAGAAGACAAAGTCGGTTCCATCAGTAGGAAAAGTCATGGCATGGGTGTTTTAGGATGCTAAAGGCATTTTGTTTATTATCTTGAAAAGGGTAAAACAATAACGGGAGAATATTATTCTGATCTTTTAACCAGACTAGATGAAAAAATTCGTGAGTAAAGACCTGGTTTGCAAAAGAAAAAAATCATCTTTCATCAGGACAATGCACATGCCCACAAAGGTGTTTTGGCAATGGGGAAAATTAAGGGATCTGCACTATGAATTGTTGGAACATCCACCCTATTCCCCAGATTTGGTTCCCTCTGATTTCTATCTCTTCCGAAAACTAAAACTCTTCCTCACCGGTCAGTGCTTGTCTTCGAATCAAGAGGTGATTGCAGCTGTAGAGGGGTATTTTTTGCATATCTTACTGTGAACCACTACAGGGACGGGATAATGGCACTGGAGCATCACTGGAATAAATGTATTGGTCTTAAGGGAGATTATGTTGAAAAATAAAAATAATTTTAAAATTATAAATTTGTTTTTTTCACTGTTATGCTGAGAACCTTTCAGACCACCCTAGTATGTCCATTTTCTTGGACATCTGCAGATGTCCATTCTCTTGGTCATCTGCCATTTGTCTCTGTATTCTCTTGGAGTACAAGCTGACTTATTTGCTGGGAACTTTTGATATGCTTTCTTTTTTTTTTCCTTCACTGCCTCCTGTGTCCACCATAGAATTCTGATTTTTCTATCCATACAGACAACCTTGCCACATGCCTCTCTGGCTGAATCAATCAATGTTTTCTTCAGACTTGCTACTGAATCTCCAAGGTTTAGTTTCTGTTCTCAAACTATTTCATTTTTCTTGAATAATGTGTATTTTAGTCTATAGTTCACATCTGAGAGCTGCTCAACTTTTATTCACTTTAAAACTTTCTTACATGTTCTTCTTTTCAATATAAAATTCAATTTTATCATGCTCAAGACTAAATGGTGATCACTTCCAATTTCAAATCCTCTGTATACTCTACTGTCCTACACCAGTGAGAATACATTACTATTCTGAGAGAGAGAGCGATAAGATGCAAGAAATAGGACAAGTTTCACTGACTATGTTATTCTCACTATACATAGTAATTGTGTGTGTGTGTGTGTGTGTATATATATATATATATATATATATATATATTTTTTTTTTCAATATGATATTCATTTTTATCCCGATACAAGTTAAATGGTGATCACTTCTTATTTAAAATCCCTTGAATGCTCTTGTATCCTGGACCAATGAAGATACTACATCACCATTAAGAATATTACAGCATAAGAGATGGGATAACTTATTTTCATCATGAACACAACACACATGAGCAGTTCTTTATCCTAAAAAATCTTTACCATACCTCATTTCAATATTTTAAGTACATATTAAAATGTTTACGTTACATTTTATGAAAACATATTAATGTTAACATAAAACTGATATTATGTACTATCATGTTGGATATTACATAATATCAAGTCAATTTTATGCAAAATATTATTTTGTCAAAAGGATTTACTGTTCTATTTAAAGATGTACAACTCAAAATATGAGTCACTATCACTTGGGAATGAAGAAGTAGCAGTGAGGTGACAAAAAGGGAAAGAGCTAGGGATCACTTTGGAAATCATGTAAGGGTGTTTGTTGGCAGGGCACTAGGATAATAAGTTTGTTTGTTTGGAAAAAGTTATGAATGAGTTTAAGGAGAAGTCTTTGTTTGGATTTCATGGGATGCTCATATAATAATTTCATTATGGATAATAAAAGATAAGCCTCCATATTTCAGTCTGTTTTGACAATGCTCTTTGATTAGAAAGACACGAGTTCAGTTTGAATCCTGTCCAGAAGTGAAGAACCTTTATTAGAGCTGTCAACTGAAGGTGAGTTAGCTGGTCTCAATATGGAGGTGGCAAGGTTTCTCCTCCCAGAAACTAAGATTTTTCATCCTGCAAAACAACCAAACCAGAAAAAACACATGCAACCATAACATAATATGCAGATGGGATTAGCTGCCATATCAGAGCATTAATTAGGTTTCAAAGGGCCAAGTTACTTGGCTGTGACAGGCCATCAAGTTTAACATACAAGGGAAAATGGGATAATATGAGTGGCTAAATAATATATTTCCACAATTGCTGTTCTTTGCCTTTCTTCATATGTATTTTCACAAAATTGAGATTTGTAGGTTTTAAAATCAAATGTTGACATATTTCTTCTCAGCGCCTGTTCTTCCATACATCGATGGTATTAATGTTCTGTAGTTGAACCTCATTTCTGAGATTACTATTAAATTATTATTATTATTATTTAAATTTTCCAATTAGAGAACAGATTTCCAAATAACTATATTTAATACTGGATTGATGGATGCTATAATTATCTATTAACAATCTTAAATATATAATGACATAATTTCTCATATATATATCAATAATGCTTTTATTACTCATTTCATCTGAGAAAATGTTTGCAGAATGAAAATCAAACGTTGGACAACATTTTTAAAATAATGTTACTATTTAATAAAATTTAATAACATATTTCAGAATTTTAACTAAAAATCAGTAGACAGCATAAATTACAGTTTTATTTTATTGTAGTTACATCCACTTGTGATAAAATTATTACAGCTTATCAGGAAGCAAGATACTGATTATGACATTTCTTTTTTTTTGTTTGTAATTGTTAATTATAGACATTTTTTGCTCCTGACTGCTTTGGAATGAATCACTTTGTGATAAATCTGTTGCTCACAAATACAACTTCAAAAACACAATAATTATAAATAAATAACCTAAGTCATTATTAGTTTTATATCACAAAAGTACAAGATAACTACTAAAACAGTTTAGAGCAAACACATTTTACAGTGCTCCATCATATCATACACAGACAGACAAATGTGCATGCACACACACACACACACACACACATGCACAAACAGAGGACAAATGAATGTACTGGTGCATTTCTTTATACAAGTCATGGGAGTAGATAAAATTCAAGTATCTGATGGCATTATTGATTTTTTTTTTTTTTTTTTTAAATAAGTATAGACATATTTTGCTAAGGCCACAGTATACTTTCAAGATGCATGCACAATAATTTCACAACTGTGCAAAATAAAAAAATTCAAGCAGAAGGTACACAAATAATATGATGCAATATTTATATTTAAAAAAAAGTTAGTAATTGCAATAACATAGTAATGAGGAACTTAGGTAGCAAAGCAGTTTTTACAAAGCCAACATCAAGCTCATAAATATAAGCCAGAAAAGCAAGTATTTAATGAAAAACTGGGAACAATGTAAAAAGGCAAGAGCAATATTATATTACTTTTATTATTAATTAAAAAAAGCAGTAAAGCTTTTCATAAAATGAAAATCTTTATTCAATTTATGTGATAAGTTGTTTCAAATCTTTCATTTTATGTACTCCCATTTTACGTGAAACTGGCATTCATTCATGGCTCTACATGAGTGACCCGAATTGCTGTTTGTGTGATGTACAACAAAGCATGACTATTGAGTGCTCCAATTCAGGAAGGGCATAATTCTGAAACTGTATTTCTAAGGAATGGCTAATGTATGATCTGAGGAAGGAAGATGGGCAAGGAACTAATTCTAAAACTAGAGCACAAATCTCAGCCTTGCAGACAAGATGGGTTTAAGTCAGTTGGCCACAAGTTCATCACATTTATGATTTGGTGCAGCTTAAGAATAAACCACAGAGTATACAGTAAGTAAACTGCCAATGGCTATGTAGTAAGAAACAAATGGTCCTTCAAAGACTATTTCCACCTAACAGCAATAAACAAGCTGAAGCAGTGGCCTTAAAGCACCATATTTATAAAAATTTACACAAAACATTTTTATAACAGTTATTTATGGATTTCATTTCAAGATAACTTTAAACTTTTAAAACCTTCAAGCGCATTTGCATCAATGAAATCTTTTAATTGGAAACTTTCACTAAAATCATATTTCTTTTCAATCCTACAAACACATTACAATAATAATCAAAATAAAAGGAATGTTTTTTTTATAGATCTTAAAGAGTCCTATTTAAAAATTATTAAGCAAATGTAAATTAGAAGTATGTTATATTCACGAATATTTAATTTGTCTTTCATATTCAAGTTTTTGTGATCAATTTCAATGATTTAGTGAAATGAAACGAGTTACAGAATTAAGAAATAACCATGGCGACTAACTCCAAGTTGAAACACAGTTACCACCTGCTTATTCTATACATTTTGTACATCCATTTCAGAGAGCTCTCAATTGAAAATCTGTCACTGATTAGTTTTGCATATGATCTGTGAAAAAGAGCAATATGTTACAGAGGAAGAATAAGTAAATTTACATCTCACGTAGAGTATTATCTTCTGAAAACCAGAAAGTTACATCAAGAGCAGTACACAGAGCTTGCCAATAAATGGCTGCAGCATGTTAATGTCAAACTCTGAGATTTTGTCATTAAAAACATGGAGTCCTCTTAGCAAGAAAAATTATATATAAGGGTACCTAATATTGTAAGATGGTGCATATGTATAACTATACAGTGAATTATAACCCTATGAATAACACAACAATACAGCATGGTTTCTGAGCATAAATTATTTTTAAGGATCTTGACATTTAACACAAACAACATAAAAGTAACTATTGCCATAACAAAATTAACTATTTACATATAGTAGTGCTTAAAAAGCTATTAAAATTAACATTTATAAATTGCAAAGTGTCTCTATCAAATTGTGGACCTTTTAAAAATACAGTACTATAAAAATGTTTTGGAAAAACAGATAATGATGTTGTAATAATTTAAACTGTTATGGACACTGACATCAACTGTACAAAAAACAAAGCAATTTAATACATTAAATAACCTCTTTGTAAAGACATGCATTATCAATAAAATGAAATCATAACAAATTTTAATGTTAATCTGTTAATCAAAATCAAAAGAAGAATAAATGGAAACGTACTGTGTTTTATGTTTTACCACTTTACAAATTATGCTTGTTCGTAAGTCTTACAGAATTATTGCATCAAAAATTTTTCTTATTTCTAGTTGTAAATAAGAAATTTCAAGATGGGACAAGCATAAATCTATCTATTATTCATTTTCAATATGATACATCAAGGAATTTATATTATCTTTTACTTGTGTCACCTTTAAATGCAAACAAGATACATGAAAGAATAAATGACTGTTTTTTGGGCACTATCCCCTGTAGTATTCTTAATGAGAAATAAAGAATTACTTATTTGCATAATAATTAGAAGTAATAATTTTTCTGATGTGAAGAATATGCTAGATCGTGTACGTATGAATTTACAATAAAGAAAAATATAAATTAAGAGTTATTAAAAAAACTTGCAAATGAGAAAAATGATATGCATCCATTCACTTCGATTTTGGAACATGTTCTTTATAATATATTAAGTGTTTTACATAATATCCATTGCTGTGCATTCAAAATTTTAATAAGAAATATGACTCAAAATATGAACAAGCTTGTTTCCCTGTGCTGTATATATTAGAATAATATTATACATACAATATTTTATAAAAACTACAGTAAACAGATCAGAAAATTTTTTTTTTCTTTATCTGATTCTTTTAATGAGGCAATCAAGTCTGCATTATCAATAACTGATAAATATATATACATACATACATACATACATGCACATCAAACGCACACAGTAAGTCCTTTCTTATCTTTCCACCTTATATAGTTCATCATGTTTAATAAATAAGGTGCACCTTTGGTATACAGCATGGCCTGTGCTGCTCTTGATGTTTATCACTATCAGTTTCCATTTGAGATCTATACTGGGCTTCTACTTCAGATTGTTTTTTTAACTGACTTTAGTGGGTGTCTCTACTTCGCAGCTGGTCTGAGCTTGCTGTTTTTGGACGCATGCTCAAAAGATTACTACTCAGCTATTTAAAAAAAGAAGTCAATCATTATTTAGGATGATGTTGATTACAGGATACTTTTTAGACTATAAAAAATTACAGGATAATTTTAGGTCAGATACAAATATATATCTCATTCTAAAGGTTCATAGACAATTCTTATAGTCATCTCCAGTCAGGATATTAGAAAAGAACTGGTAAGGTTTAGGAATGTATTGAAGCATATACAGAGTGAGATAGGGCTATCTCACTCTGTAGATTTACAGAAAAGACTGATAGTTGGAGGTGTTGCTGCCCTGATTGGCTAGCTGGTGTGTTTGAATCTTGTCATGGGCATAGATGTTTGCGATTGTCCTCAGGTGGAAGATGAATTTCATCATCTGGTGTGGGAGTGGGACTACTGCCTTGCTTACTGGAGGCCTGAAGTGACTTAAGTTTCACGTTTGGTCCCTAGAGCTGGTTGGCTGAGTGGTTAGTGTATTAGCCCTCCAATCAATGGATTGCAGATTCAAATCCCATAATGGGAATGAATGTTTGTAATAGTTTCATATTTGGTCTCTAGAGCAGTTTTTCTGGGCCATGTAAAAAAATAAATAAATATAAAAAAAAAAAACTATAAAAATTAATTAAAAACACTAGAAAAATCTTAGCCCATTCACGGCACTAAAGTACTGTAAGCTTACAATCTTTGTGAGTGGGAATCATATAAAATATAAAATAAAAATACGAAAAATATAAATAAAATTCATAAAATCCTTAGCCCAACCACCAAATGTACTACAGAATTACAAAAATAATTTGTGAATGGGAGCCACATAAAAAAGAAAAAAAAAAAAGAAGAAAGAAAGGTGATAGTGATAAGTCAAAGATGAATGATTGTACTGGAATCGTGGAAAGTAGTGTAGTGCTGTAAGCAGACTTTTCGGTGAAAGATTAAACTGGAGCAGATATCAAAGGTATATATGTGTGGAGAGTAGAGCAAATGCAGAGGACTACTGGTAGAAACAAATGATTTGTGAGGAAATGTGAATGAGGTAGCATGGGATTTGTGAGTTCTGCTAGACAGTGAAATGGAAAAGTGAGAGAGAATTGTGAATGTCTTGCCATCTTTGAGCAACAACGCCCGAAGATCGCAGAGCACTTTTGGTCTCACCAGTGCAGTGTAATTGAATACCAAAAAAACTAACTTTGATATGAAGTGACACAGTTATAGACAAGACATCATCACACCACACATACATGTACACACACAAAAGAGTTGTATTGCCAATGGTCATGCTCGTTGTGGAAATACAGATGAATCAGTGCAAACTGCTTACCAACCTGGATCAGATTGTCTTCTATCCATCATGCCCCTTTCATTAAAATAACTCCTGAACTAGGAAAAGTGCACTGATAGCCTAGAGCAGTGACTCACCACTATTAATGACTCTCCTGCAAAATCAAATCACTGGAAACCAAGCTTGAACTACTCAACAGTCAGAAATTCAATGTAAATGCACCTTCATCAATAACACTAACAAACGCCACAACTTCACTGTGTGAATGGTACAAAACTCAATCAAGGTTGAAAATATGAGGTTTAATGCCAACATTCTCAACTTTCACAAACTGATGATGCACTAAAGAATGATATCAATAACTTATCTGGTGAAAGTAACTTTGATTCCAGAAAAATCATCAGCTGTCACCACTTTGGGCCATGAACACAAGAAAAGACAGAACGAATTTCCTGTACCCATTAGAAGTGAACTCTAACACACCATTGAAGATTTAATAGTGGTGACTTCTCCAGTCTGCAAAACTTCATAATTTTTCTGGTAGACACTCAAAATTCAACCTCCTCAAGCACTACTCATATCAGGGTTCCCAAATATGCACTCTTTGATTTAAGGGTGCACCTATGCATATGTTCACTTTGACATACTACGCCAGTGAGCATTCAACCCAGAATTGACTAAATTTGACTTTCTTTGTTTCTTTGTCTGTCTGCTCCACTTAGCCAAAACCTGTTTTTTTTTATTTTTTTTTTTATTATTATTTTTTTTTAATATGGAAGTTTTCCATGGCTCTCACCCAAGAAAGATGTCAATAAATCTATACTACATTTGTACTGAGGATGGGCTAAGGATTTTTTATTCCTTTTTTTTTTTTTTATTTTTATTTTTAAATTCATCATCATCATCAAATTCCTGAAAGTACCCTCAATGGGTGTGCAAGATATTATGATAGTACTACATGAAGAATTTATATCATTACTAACTTCCTATCAAGAATTTTCCTCCAAATCAATCTGTTATCTATCAAGACTCCAAAATTATCATATCTTATATGTCTGTCTCCTAAAGCATTTTTTACTGTATCAATCCACCTATATCTTGGTATTCCACTGGATCTTTTTCCTGCCAACATAGCAGAGAACACTTGTTTTGCTAATCTTTTCTCTCCCATTCTGTACAGGAAATGGGAGAGAAAATTTAAGTGACCATACCACCTGAGATTAGCTCTACTAACACATTCCTGGATACTAACAATGTCAAGTTCCTTTCTAATATCCTCGTTTTTAATATGATATTGTCATTGATGCCATCTGCTCATGCCCCTAATCTTTCTCAGGACTCTCATATCAGAGGTCTCTAGTCTTTGATCAAGTGTTTTATTTCTAACTCAGCTCTCAGATCCAAAGTTAAAATTGGCTTGAACACTGTCTTGTATAGAGCTAATTTAGTGTTTTGACAAATTTCTTTCTTATTCCATATAAATTTATTCAGCTGACCTCCTAATATACCAACTTGACTAATTCTGTTGTCTATTTCCAGATTTAATTTACCATCTTTACTAAATATTGTGCCTAAATAGCTAAAATGTTTTACTTCTTTTGTAGGTTTACCATTCAGAATACAGTTCGTATTTTTAGTGTTTCTGCCTATTTTTTTTTTTTTTTTTTGCTGATTTTCCTACCAAATTTATTACAAAAGTTATTCAATTTAGTCAGAGAATCTTGCAGACCTCTACTGGATTTATTTAAATGTATAACATCATCTACATAAAGTAAATAGCTGAGATAAGCATTCCCAATTTTGATATCAGGTTTAATACTGCTTTCCTTCATAATGTGATCTATGTAGATCAGTGGCATAACTAGGGGGGTGTGTGCAGTCCGCCCTGGACGGCACTTTTAACCTTCTTGAACTTTTGCAGTTAATTCTAAAATACAGTCTCGAGAACTCATTTCCAAATATTGTAATACTACTGCAAATTTTCCTCACAATCGCTATAAGTGTTGCTAGTTGTGAGAGGAGTTTTTCTAAATAAAATTTGATTAAGAATTACCTACATTACTATGAAATAGACTTCGCCAATGTCATCAACGATTTCGCTAACAGAAAAGCAAGAAAAATAACATTTTAGAATATTGAAATTAAAGTTTTACTTCAAAAATAAACATAGTGTTTTAATTTATTTCCCTATACATTGTTTTGACTTTTTGTAATATTTTTGGTGTGTATTGAGAGGAGCGGCAAACTCAGGCAATGCCCCATGGGGCAACAGCTCTAGCTATGCCACTGATGTACGGGATAATGTACATCCTTGTCTGACACCAGATTTAGCATTAAACCATCTAAGTATTGCTTGATATAATGCCTCACTGACACCATATTACTATAGCATTTCAAATAGCTTTTGTCTTGGCACCTTATCATATGCCTTTTGCAGGTCTACAAAACTTAAATACAGATGTTTGTTATTGATTTCTCAACTATTTGTTGTAAAATGAAAATCTGATCCTGACCACCTCTATTTGGCCTGAATCCAGCTTGTTCTTCACCAAGCTTCCCTTCCACAATTCTTCTCAACCATTTCTCAAATATATTTGCATAAATCTTACCAGGAACACTCAGTAAGAATACCTCTTTAATTTTCACATTCACTTTTATTTTCCTTTTTGTATATGGGTACTATGAGAGCTCAACTCCAATCATCTGGAATTCGTCCCTCTGTCCAAGCCTTCTGAACTATGCAGTGCAGCCACTGCAAGACTTTTATACCTCCATACTGGAGCATTTCTGGTCGAATATCATCTACTCCTGCTGCCTTTCCACAATTCAGGCTTTTAATGGCTATTTTTCTACTTCTAGTATGGACATGTATTCCTGATTGCATGTCTGTTGAGTGTTTTTTTACCACTGTGCTGTCACTGCTTGCTTCATTTAGCAATTTTTCGAAGTAATTATTATTCCTGACATCTCCAAGGAGTCCGAAGACTCATTACTCCAACATCAAGGATATCTTTTTCTCCAGTTTTCATGTCACCTTTATCATCTCTAATTCCTTTTTACACAGCACTTTTTCCTCCATTTCTGAGCTTTTTTCAACAGCCTCCAAAATATATATATATTTTTTTTTTTGCCAGTAAAGGGTGGTCGATTGGTAGAGCCTCTGCTACTAATGGCTCACACAAAAAGTTAAGCAAGTTTGAGCACGTTAGTAGTTGGAAGGAGATCAATCATTCGATGTTGTTGGCACACTCTCCCTCGATGAGTCTTTGGGCTCCCTGGAGGTGTCACATAATAATAATAATAAATAATAATAAAAATTTTGCCTTCCTGATATTTATTTTCTATGTTCTTGCCAAAGTCTTCCTATGACTTTTGTTTAACTAGTTTTACACAGTGTTTAGCTTTCTTACATTTGTCTCTGTATTCTCTAAGGGCACAAGCTGACTTATTTGCCAGTAACTTTTGATATGCTTTCTTCTTTTCCTTCACTACCTCTAACTTCCTGTCCACCATGGAGTTCTGATTTTTTCTATCTTTGCAGACAACCTCACCACATGCCTCTCTGACTCAATCAATCAGTGTTTTCTTCAGGGCTTGCCAATGAATCTCCAAGGTTTGGTTCCTGTTCTCAAACTCTTTCATTTTTTCTTGTATAATGTTTGTATATTTTAGTTTACATTTCATGTCTGAGAGCTGCTCAACTTTTATTCGCTTTAAAACTTTCTTACATGTTCTTCTTTTCAATATGAAATTCAATTTTATGCTGCTGTTCAAGACTAAATGTGATCACTTCCAACTTCAAATCCTCTGTACACTCTACTGTCCTGCACCAGTGAGAATACATTACTATCAACAATAACATAGTCAATGAGACTTTTCTTATTCCTTGCCTCTTCTATCCATGTGAATTTGTGCACATTTTAATGATGGAACATTGTGTTAATGTCCATGTCCTGAGCAGAAATTTACAGGTATTTTCCATTATTATTAGCTTTGCTCTTTTCTCCAAATTTTCCCAAAATATTTCAGTATTCTGGCAATCATTTCCTACTCTGCTATTTAGATTTCCAACAAAAACAAACTTTTCCTTTTTCATTGTGTCAGTTGCTTTCTCTAAAGCCTCAAAAAATTCCTCCATTTCTACCTTAGCAGAATGTTCTGTGGAACTATAGGCACAAATAAGTCTCATTGTCCAGTTGCCTATTCTGATATTTGCTCACATCACTCTACTTGATATTGCCTGCCATTTAAAAATATTAGCCTCATATTTAGTATTGAATACTATAGCTACTCCTTTTCTCTCATCGGTATTGCCTAAGGATTTTTTATTCCATTTTTTAAAATTAACTTCATTTAAATAATTGTTTGTAAATTTTCTTTTCTTTTTTTTTTTTTTTACATAGTTCGGAAACGATGCCCGAGCCCAAATAGAGAACTTTTTTTAAGCCACTTCAGGGCTCCAATAAGTAGGGCAGTAGTCTCACACTGGGCAATGAAATTCATCTCCCACCTAAAGACAATCAGAAACATCCATGCGCACAGCAGGATTTGCTAACCTTGGTCAACCAGGCTAGCATATGCAACCTCTATTGCTCTCCCAATTCCACACAACCATTCTATGCTTTCTCTCTCCTTGAATGCTGATTTTTTTCTAATCTCATTTTCCCAACAGCAAAGTTATCTTCCTCAGAGATATTTAATGTTCACAACACTAAATGGCTTTCTTCCTCCAAGTGCAGAGACCAAGCAGGTAGAGATGCTGAGACATTTGCCACAATAATGACTTTACACAAATTGTTCACAGAATACCAGATAATCCCAACTACTTCCCTGACACTGTGGATTTCTTCCTTACTAGTGATCCCTCTAAGTGCATTGTGAATGTTGTGGCATCAATCAAGAGCTGTCTGGAACTATAACAAAGTCAAGTGGGATGACTTTCACAACTTCTATGCCTCGTTGTTTGGATTATTGTCTTCAGCCATCCAATCCAAACACGTACACTGAATCATGGTATGGAAACATATATGCCACACTCCACACTAAACTTCTGTCTCTACCTAAGCCATGGTTCTGCAAAAATTGCACCAAAGCTATGCATGCAAATTATCAAGCACACTGAAATTGGCTTCCAGGAAGAACTCCATCTTCCTTTACTGTTTATACCAAAGTCTAAAACAACTGCCAGAAAACTATTAATGTATCAAAAACCAATTTCAAAAGAATGAAAAGCAGGAATCATGCATGTGTCCAAATGGCAGTCAAGTCTTCTGGTCTCTTGCTAAAGCAATTGGCTGTAACTTTTGTCTAACACTTCTCTCACCTGTTGTACCCAGATGGCACTATTGTGTCATCATCCACAGAAAAAGCCAATTTCCTGGTTTCACACTTTTCCTCAAATGTATGTATAGCTGATTAACAATGGGTGTTGAGCATTTTGGAATGTCTCAACTGTTCTAAATGCTCAATACTCATTGTCCCCCTCTCCTTGTGCCAGAAAGACATCAGCAGAATCTTGTCCAAATTAGACACCAAACTATCTCCTGGTCCTGATGGTATTCCTCCAATTGTCCTGAAGATTTGTGCTCCTGAGTTTGCTCCCATCTTATGTCACCTTTTCTTTTTATGCTCTCTTATTCCGCTGGCATCTACCCCACAGCCTGTTCAATCCATCTCCAAGAAGGGAAAATCCCTCCCTTCAAACTACTGCCTAAGCTCTCTCACCTCAGTTCTCTCCAAAGTAATGGAGGGAACCATCGATATCTCTCACTCCTATATTTTTTTGAAGGTACCCAACTAATAAATGACTGACAATTTGGATTCTGCTTATCACTGCCAATTAACAGGGAATCTGCTTACATATGTCACCATCTCTAGGCTAACATGGAAGAGCGAATCTCAAGTGGTTGGACTTGGACATCTCCTGGGCCTTAGACCAGGTCAGATATGCTCCATCATTTGGTTTGCCAAATGACTTCTGCAACCAGGTTGCCAGCTTTCTGATCTGATGCACACTACATGTGATGCAGGATGGCTCCTTATCCTCTAATTATGCAACTAATGTTGGAGTTCCACAATACTCTGTTCTCTCACAACACAACAATTTTGCTGATGACAGAACATTGCACTCCTCTTTTTCATTTGAAAAACCTTGCACTACACAAATCACCACAAAACACAGAGCATCATGCATTCTGAGCTGAGCCATTGTTCAATGAAGGCTCAGATAACCTTGTTAATTTCAATGCTAGCAAAACACAGTTCTGCCTTATTTCCCACAAAACAGGGTATTTGTCATTTATGTATATATTTTCTTGATATTGTTTTCTTATCTGCATCATGTTTTTGTATCTTCATAGCACACTGTCATGTCCCTTCCATTAATCATGTAACACGTACATACAGGGTGTTCGGGATAAATTTGACAGTTTCGTACGGAAAAAGAAAATCTTCTTTGTATCTATTAAATTTAATGAATTGACAAAAAAACATTACAGGCAGAGTTAATTACAATACTATCAACAAGATTTACTCAAAATAACCACCATTAGCATCGATCACAGCTTCAATTCTGCTTCGGAACCTCGAACAAGCTGATGCTACAGTCTCCCTGGGAAGGGCCGCTAAAACTG
Organism: Typopeltis vanoorti; assembly: GCF_054136105.1. Lineage (NCBI taxonomy): Eukaryota > Metazoa > Arthropoda > Arachnida > Uropygi > Thelyphonidae > Typopeltis > Typopeltis vanoorti. The sequence goes on along the minus strand of NC_143559.1, from coordinate 57,630,352 downwards.
TTTTAATTTTATCCATTAACTGGGCTTTTGTATTACTGGAAGTGCGATTGGTGTCTTTTTCAACTGCGCCCCATACAAAATAATCCATGGGGTTAAGGTCTGGGGAGTTTGGAGGCCAAACATTTGGACTGGTGAAGTCGTAGAAATTTTCAGACAACCATTTTTGACTTTTCCCAGAGGTGTGGCAAGGGGCCGAATCCTGCTGCCATACATACGGCCTACCATTGGCTACCCTTGTTATCCAGGGCTTGACTACAGTTAGCAACTCCACGAACAAAGCCCGAATTCCAATGCCAGGGTTCTTCAACACCTGTTCCTGCAGATTTGCGAGGAATTCTGCTGTACGAACGCAATCAGATCGTCTGCTAGGGATCTTTCTTCTTGCTACATCCTCGTAGTCACCATTGCAAGTCTCTAGTTCATGCCTGATTGTTTTTACTGTATTCAGGGAGCATTGGGCAGCAGTCGTAATATCCTTATTTTGATGGCGGGCACGAATCATCATGATACAAGTTATTCTCTTCCATGATTCAGGTGGGTTCCAGCTATCCATCCTTTCTGGCATCTTGTATATGAATGAAGAAGGGTCCAAACTTTTAAATGAAGAGAAGTGTGTGTTAATACATGTAACTTACGGAAAAATATAATTAATTATAAATATGTCAAATTTATCCCGAACACCCTGTAGGTCACATGTACATGTTGATTTGCAAGTTATCAGAGAGCTGTAGCTGTATGGACTGCATAATATATTGTACAACTGATTAACAACTTGCATGGGTGAGAGATTGGGATATTCTGAACAGATGTAGTAATTCTAACAGCAATTACTACTTACCTGACTGATACTCTTGCCTGTGTGCTTATGGAGATAGGGAATTTAAAAAATATATTGGTAGAATGAATTTTACCAAATTCAGCCTCCTAAACAATGATCTGCTTGTTAAAGAAGTATTCCAAACCATTATATGGGGCTCTTACCCACACCATGTAGTCAGAAGACTCTCTGTAGCAGACCATATTAACATTTATACACACAATGCCTGTCATACCTTTTATGAAACTCATCACCGACTTGGTTGGTCAAGTGGTTAGTGTACTGCTCTCCAACCAACAGGTTGCGGGTTTGAAAATCCCTGTGGGCATGGATATTTGTGATTGTCTTACCTTGTGTATTGCTATAACCTTTGATACAGTGCAGTACAATCTTTGCTGTCCTTGCACCATTAAAACTATAAATCATCATCACCACTTGAAACTCATTTACTGTAAGGATATCCACAACTAATTCTAGTAATCCATTTCACTCATTCGCCACTCTCCATGCAAAAAATCTAATCTGCACACCTGCTTTTACAACTTTCAGGGGTGACTCTTAGCTCTCTCTCTCTCTCTCTCTATTCATTGTGAACTAAAAAATTTTATTTGTGTCAATCTTATAGCAAACTTTTAGTAGCTTATAAGTTTCTATCATGTCTCCTCTTTTCCACCTGTCAACTAAACTTTGTAACCAACACGCCTTCAATCTAGATCATTCCACAGACCTTCCACTTACCATGCACATAGAGAAAACAGGATGTACAATTCCAATAGTAAAATATGGCAAAACAGGCCTTTCCAGTTAATTCTGTGACACATAAAGGAAAGGCCTGTTTTACCATATTTTACTATTGGAATTGTACATCCTGTTTTCTCTATGTGCATGGTAAGTGGAAGGTCTGTGGAATGATCTAGATTGAAGGCGTGTTGGTACAAAGTTTAGTTGACAAGTGGAAAAGAGGAGACATGATAGAAACTTATAAGCAATAAGTTTCTATCATGTCTCCTGTTTTCCACCTGTCAACTAAACTTTGTACCAACACGCCTTCAATCTAGATCATTCCACAGACCTTCCACTTACCATGCACATAGAGAAAACAGGATGTACAATTCCAATAGTAAAATATGGTAAAACAGGCCTTTCCTTTATGTGTCACAGAATTAATTGGAAAGGTCTTACATGCACTAAAACTTGGTTTGAAAGAAAGTTCAAAGCAGCTTGTGAAATGCTAATTGATTATCTCAATCTCAACATGAATGATGGATTAACAGTTTCAAGAGTCTGGAAGACTAATATGCAACCCAAACAGCATTCAGGTATAGAACATCAGAAGAACAAGGTGCCAGAACGCCAATGCAAGAAAACCTGATCAATGAATGATAGCAGGACTGTAGAGTAGTAATTGATGTGGCCTCACTTTTGTTGTTGTTATTATTATTATTATTATTACGGGCAACTCCAGGGAGTCATTAGACTCATCGAGGGAGGCCCCAAATCATATTCATCACAACTATTCCACATTCGTACAGTATCTATCATACCTCGCCTAAAACTCATTCACTGTCACAGCATCCACCACAGACTCTGGGAGTGCATTCCACTCATTCACCATTCTAAAAGTAAAGAACCCAGCTCTAACACCTTTACTAACCACACTTTTGCTCAGTTTCCATGGATGTCCCCTAGTCCTCCCACAACCAGCATTGTTCTCAAAAATATTTTCTGAATTAATTTTATAGAAACCCTTCAGTAATTTGAATGTCTCAATCATATCTCCCCTCCTCCACCTATCAACCAATTTTTGCAACCCACAAATCCTCAACCTGCTCTCATAAGGTTCATTCCACAGACCTGCTATCATCTTGGTCACTCGCCTCTGGATCCTCTCCACCTCCTCCCCATCAAGAAGAAACCTAGGTGACCAAATCTGGGCACAGTAGTCGAGATGGGGTCTTATCAAGGCTCGATACAGAGGAACAATAACCTGCTTGTCAATGTATTCTTCAGCAACCAAGTGATTTGATGAGCTGATTTGGCCACTTTTGCAATGTGCCCCCTAAACTTCAACTCCTTACCCAGCAAGACTCCTAAATCTCGTGCCTCATCAATTTCCTGGAGTACAGTTCCACCAATGTAGTAAACTGCTGCTAATCTTTTCACCCCAAAATGTATAACCTTACATTTTGCCACATTAAATTGACATCCATTCTCCTTAGCCCAGACCTCCAATCTATCCAAATCATCTTGCAAAGTTTTAACGTCATCTGCATTCACTATTTCCCTACCCAACTTTGCATCATCCGCAAACAAATGAACTGTTCCTCTCAGATCCTTTCCTATATCATTAATGAACAAATTCAACAGCAGTGGTCCAAGAACAGATCCTTGTGGCACGACACTAGTCATAGGCCGTCTTGTGGACTCTACTCCTGAATAAACCACTCTCTGATATCTCTCCATCAACCACCCTCCTATCCATCTCACCAACCCTATATCCATCCCCATATGCTGCAATTTACTGATTAGATTCCATGTGGTATCCTGTCAAAGGCCTTAGCAAGGTCCAGTAGAATCACTGTAAACCCATTACCCTTATCCAGTTCAGCCGTCACTGTGTTATAAAACTTGAGCAAGTTACTGAGGCATGACCCACCGTTCACAAAACCATGCTGTTCCCAATACAGTATCCCATTTTCATCTATCCAATCTTGTATTTTCCTCTTGACTATTTTCTCCAAGACTTTCATAATGATACCTGTTATGCTGATTGGCCGGTAATTTTCAACAGCAGCCTTGGAACCACCTTTATGCAGCGGTATTTATGCAGCAAATAGAATTGTATTTTATTATAATGTCCTGATTATTAATCTTATTTATTTACTTTAAATTTTACTCTTCCCCTCTTTCTTTCTCACACCAGAGGTCAGGCTAGTATAAGAAGTTAAAGCAATTATTGATTATAATGATTGTCATATCATTATAATGATATAATGATTGTCTTGTTTGATACAAATGATTTGAAAAGCAAGAAGTATTCTATGATGGAGGATGTAAGGGAGTTGTTAGAAGAGGCAAAACTGAAGATTGCAAGTCTCCTACCATGCTATGACAGAGGTGAACTGAGGAGGACATTGATAGCAATGAGTCTATGAGTAGATTGTGCAAAAGGAATGATGAAGAATTTGTGGATCAGTGGTCTGTTTGACAGAAAGAAGGATTTGTACAATGCTGATCGACTGCATAAATGGTTTTGGTGTTAGGTGTCTGGAGAGAGAGAGAGAGAACTTTGTTCAACTAGCATGCTAAAGTGAAAATTCAGGGAAACTTAAGCAATTAGAGCAGAAGCAAGAGAGTTTGTGTGAAACCACCCATGAAGTGGGTGAGTGTGAGAATGACCAAGTGATGAATCTATTCTCTCAAGCAAAAATATTGAATAGGATAGTCAATTCAGAAAGTAAAGGTGGGTGGGGTACTAAAGGGATGCTGCAGTTTCTATATACTAATGCCAGAAGTATCAGGAACAAGAGGGAGGAGTTTTTGGCATTGGTTAGTGCAACCTTGCCAAAAGTTATAGGCATTAGTGAGACTTGATTAACAGCAGATGATGTAGTTACAAGTACTGAATGTGAAAGGTTTAGCATTTTCAGGGAAGATAGAGAGGACAAGATGTGGGGAGGAGTATTGCTGATGAATTACAAACAAAAATAGGAGACAATCGGAAGGTTGGCTGTTCATTTGAAGCAATCTGGTGTGAGATTAAGGCTAATAAGACAAAATATACAGTTGATTTTTGCAATAGGCCAGGGAGTTCCACAAATGATCTGGAAGACATATACTCATTGTACTAATCATCAAATTAGTACAATGAGTACAGGTTGAGTGATTATTATGGGGGACTTCAACTTTGGAGATATAGACTATATAAGGAAGAAAGATCACATGGCCAGAAGGAAATAGAATTTATACACCTGCTGAGAGATAATTACTTAAGGCAGCATGTGATGGAGGGGACTAGGGGTGGGAGAGTATTGGACCTGGTCATAGGATTAAAAGAGCTATCCATAACCAAGGTGACAGTCTTAAGTTGACCATTTCTCAGCTTTTTAGTAATTTAATGCAGCTATACTTGATCACTTGCTTCAATGCTGCTGATGACTCCCAAAATAGTTTATCTGTAATAACTTCTATACAGTGCTGAAAAAGTGACAGCCATGGTGAGGAAGGGGAAATCAGATTATGAAAAGAAGTTAGTCAAACAGGCCAAGAGTAAACCGAATGAATTTTATTACAATAAGTGTAATAAGGAAAAGACAGAACACCATAGAAAAATAATTTGTGAATGCATATGGTGTGAAAGAGTCAGATGCACAAGAAATAATCGAGATACTAAGTACTCACTTTAAGGTTATGTATTCTAGACAGACACCCATTGGATCTCTGGATGGTAAGGGAAAATGGATGAAAGGACAGAGGTAGATGAATTACAGGTATTAAAGCAATACCTTTATCTGATTGTTTAACAGATCAGATGGCAGATGCATGATTCATAATGGCTGAAAGGAGAGCATAGAAGGGCAAAGCATGGACTGATGTAATTAGTTAAAGACCAAACAGCATCTCAAATTTAACTGTCAAATGTTGATAAGGCTGGTTAGGAATTGCAGCCAAATGATCCTCTATTATCTTGATGGACAGGATTTCTTCATGACTGCAGACAGTAAAGAGTCCAGCTATTCTTGTCTTGAACCTTTCTTCTAGCTTTCTAGACTGAATGATCACCTTAAGGCTGGTCTTCCAGGTTTTGTTTTCTCTCAGATACCAATTTGTTGCTCTGACTGTCCATCTGTTGTCTCTCATTCTGGCGAGATGTCCTGTCCATCTACTTTTGATGTTATAAATTGCTTTTATTACATCTTTGAGTCCAGACTTCTTTCTGATTTCTGTGTGTCTTATATGGTCTGTTTAATTTATGTTGTACATTTTTCTTTCTATTGCACAAGTTGTTATTAAACTTTGTTCTTCTTTTAAAGTTGTGTTTAACTTTAAAATGTCAATGCTGGTAGGATGTGACTATTGAAAAGATGGGCTCTTATTTCTATATCTATGTTTTGGTTGGTAATTGTTGATTTTATTTTTTTGAAGGCCATCCACCAAGCAGCTCTTTTTCATCTTGCTATTTCATTTGATATGCTGTTATTCATTTTTATAGCCTGCCCAAGGTAGATGTAATCTTCAACTTTTTCGGTGGTGTAGGATTCTAGAATGATTGTATAATCTTTACAGTATTCATTTTTCATCCATCTTGTTTTTTCTAGATGTATTTCCAATCCAATTTTTTTGGCAGTTTTGGTTTATGTCATTCAGCATTGATTCTAAGAGTTTGAGGGAGGGAGATATTAATACATCATTGGTGAATAACAGAATGATTAACATTTCACCAATGTTTCTTCCTCCTTTCAAATCAGTTTTCCGAATGATGCTGTCCAGGGTAGATGTAAAAAGATTAGGTGATAAAACATCACCCTGATGTACTCCTCTACTTAAATTAATTTTAATTGGGTGATTGAAAAGAGTGATATTTGTTGTACCTTCTTTGTAAATATCTTTTATGAGCTGGATGAATGCTCTATTTCTACTCCTTGTTCTATTAAAGCTTGGGATACTGCATTATGTTCAAGTGTCAAATGCCTTTTTAAAATATATAAAAAGAAAACAAAGTAGTGGTATTCTCTGCATCTTTCTGTTAGTTGGGTAATAATTTGAATGTGATCTATTGTCAAAAAGCCTCTTTTAAAACCGGCCTGTTCTTTGAAGCTATTTTTGTTGATGAAGGTTTGTATTCTGTTTAGAATGGCTCTGGCGTATATTTTATACATATGTGATAATGGACAGATGGGTCTGTAATTATTGATTTCTTCTTCTTCGTTACCTTTTTTATGCAGAATTATGGTCTTTGATGTTTTCCATTCAGTAAGTGCTTTCCTTAATTGTATATATCGAGTAAATCTTTCTGTTAAAGCAGTGTTTCCCAATCTGTGGTCCGCAGACCCCGGGGGTAATTCAAAGGGGGTCCGCAGGATAGTTCATTTTCATTGAACTTTCTTTTATCATGTTGCTTACACCTGGCCTAATTGATATGTTCATATTCTTCCAAATATCTCCATTTATAACAGTATTGCATTGTCATAAATGACACATTTAGTGTTGTAAAATTGTAATTTATTACTTCATCTTTATGATATGTAAAATATAAAAAATTTCCATTTTGGATTTTATGGGGGCCATGGTGAATTAACATTTGCTACAGGCGGTCTGCGACATCAAAAAGGTTGGGAAACACTATGCTAGAGCTTTAAAAAGTACTTGTCCACCCATTTTTTAATTCATCAGATTTTATACTGTCAATTCTTGGTGATCAGTCAGTTTTCATATGGTGGATAGCCATTTTTTACTTCTTCAGGTAGGACAGATGGTATTTCCAAATTTTCATCAAGTACTGGAGCTGTGACTACTTGTTTAAATGAGTAAAGATTCTCATAAAACAATTTTATTATTTTTTCTATTTCACCTCTGTTTGTGTGCCTGTTTCCTTGATTATCTATGAAGGCTGATGGTAGTGGTTGCTTTAGACTTATTTCTTTTTCTACTTTTTTTAGACTACTGCAGAGCCTAGCTGCTTCTGCTAATTTTGTCATTCTATATATATTATAGTCATCTTTGATATTCTGTCTCAGTTTAAACAACTGATATTTTATATTCTAAAAGGTTTTATTCTCTATCTTTCAGTTTTCTTCAGTAGTTATATCATTCTCGATGATAAGCATTCCCTGGTCTTAGGAGGCTCTTTCTTTGTAATTCAATAAATGATTATTAAAATTTCAAAACAGATAAATTCAGAAGAATTTATCCGTTTTGAGTGTTTTTTTATGATTGGAATGTGCTCGTATACATTCTTCATTTTTTCTATGCATTTTGAGGGTGGCTCTTATTGGACAGTGGTCTGAATGAATATCACAGTAGGTTTTCCCAATGAGCTCAACATTTTTTTGCAATCTGTTAAAATGAAATCAATTTCATTTCTTGTCTCTCCATTTGGAGATTGCCAAGTCCATCTTTTTTTCCAGTTCTCTTTTTTTTTAAAAAAAACTATTCATAATGTAAAGCCTTTCTGCTTCAACAAATTGTGCCAGGAGTTTGCCTTGTTCATTTCTTTCCCCCACAGTCCAATGTATTTTTCTTCACTAGATCCTGCACCAATCTTTGCATAGAAATCACCACATACTATAGTGTATGTTGTTTTCTTTTGTAATGCTTCTTGTAGGTGTTCATAGAAATTTTCTATTTCTTCTTTGTCAGCTGTTGAAGTAGATGCATAAACTACTATGAAGATCCTCTACAGAGAGCAGTAATCTTGCTTTAAAAATCTGCTCATGTGCTATAATAGAGTAATAATAGAGTTAAATAAGGGGAATAGACATAACATGATACTTCTGGCTTTTGACAAAGCATATGAAAGGATCCCCCCCCATCCCATGAGGGACTATTATATAAGCTCACAGGGATGATAATGCAAAATAGACTTGTGATATGGACAGGAAAGCTGCTGATTGACAGCCATCAGGAAGTGGTGTATAGAGGTGTTGAGAAGGAGAAAAAAAATGAGTTTTGGTATACCACAGGATTCTGTACTTGAGATGCTGTTGTTAAATTTGTATAGTAATGATACTGAGGATGGTCCAGAGCAGTGTTTTTCAAACTGTGTGCTGAGACCCATCAACTGATCATGAAATTAATTTAGCAGGTTAGCACCAATATTTATCTTTTAATGAAACAGGATAGAAAGCATTTTTTTTTCTGTAGATCATCAAAATCTGTGGATCACACAGATTTTGTTGTAGCTTCATTTGGCACATGAACTCAAGTCCATCAAGCAGATCAGCAAGACATTGTCTTACATAAAAACTCCACACACTTTAAAACCACTATACAAAAACTTCATAATTGGAGGGAAATGATCACTCAGTGACTTTAATGTGTAGTCTCTTTTCATTAATGTTCCAGTGGATGATACTACAGAACTCCTTTCTGAAATATTCCCCTCCTGATATTTGAAGTGTTCACTTGGGTGGTGGCCAGTCATATCGGGACTTTTGTGAGAAAGAGTTATATGTGGAACTATAAGGCAGGTGTTTATGGCAAATTCAGGAGGCAGCTTGCAATGATATCATGGAATAAGGAATTGCATGGGAAAGAAACCAATGCTGCTTCATCTCTACTCAGGAATTATCTGGCAGAGACAATGACTGAGTGTATTCCAAAGGTCAGGAAATTAAATAAAGTAGGCGGAAAATGGCGGAAAATTAACCAATTTAAGATACATAGATGATATATTAATTTCAGAATCAGCACAAAAGCTACAGGAAATGATAGATATACTGAACATAGAAAGCAAGAAGATAGGTCTTCAAATAAATAGAGAAAACACAAAAGTTATGTTGAATAGAATTAAGAGCAAAAACAAAACTTCATGAGCTAACAGCAAATAGTCTCCTCTTATGTGTACTTGGGGCAACTTTTTGACATTGAAAATGGAATGGAAAGATGGCAAAATTGTTCCTTCATGAGGTGATAAGACTATGAAAATTATAGGCCAGTCTGCTTGTCTGGTGTTGTGATCAAGGCATTGGAGAAGCTAGTGAGGAAAAAAAGATTCACAACTGAGTGGACAGCAGTAGAATTCTCTTTAATGGACAGCATGGGTTTGCTAAAGATCGTGTTTTAACAATCTGCTTACTTATCATAACAAAGTGTTGAATACATTGGAGAAGGGGGATGCATATACAGTAGTATATTTAGATTTTGCAAAGGCTTTCTACTACATGACAAACTAGTAGTTAAATTGGAACAGATAGGGTTGATAGTAGATTGGTTGTCTGATAGGTATCAACAGGTTGTGTATGGCAAGTGATATCCCAGAAGAGGAATGTCACTAGTGGAGTGTCACAGTAAGGTCTGTTTTGGGACCATTGTTGTTTAATTTGTGTGTAAATGATACTGGAAAGAGCTTAAATGCTGATGTACAGTTGTTTGCAGATGATGCCAAGTTGGGGAAAGTTATGAGAAGAAGCAGATTGTAGTTTTGCAAGAGGACCTAAATTGGCTATCTGAATGGATGATTGTGTGTGGAGATATCAGTTTAATGTTACAAAGTATAAGGTTTTAAAATTTGGAAAGCAAATATGTGATGCAGAGTATGAGATTAGTGGGGATATTTTGGAGGAGATGAAGGATTTGGGGATTATGGGTAGATAGGGACTTGAAATTTCATGGACAGTTTGCTAGAGCTGTGAGGACAGCAAAGTGAATTATGGGAATGATGCAGAGAACACTGACATGTAGACATAAGGATGTTTTGATTCGTTGTACAAGACTCTGATCAGGCCATATATGGATTTCTGTGCACAGATTTGGTCACCAGGTTTTCAAAAGGATGATGACATGTTGGAGAGGCTCCAGAGGCAATTGACTAAGTTGGTTTCTGGTCTCTGGAATATGAGAACAGATTGAGAAATGCAAATTACAGAACCTGGTGAATAGAAGGAAGAGGGGAGACATGAACGAGACATATAAGTTGGTAAGGGTGTAATTACAAATGAGTTTTTTTGTTTTCATGAACAAAAAATTTTGTAGATTTCCAGTTGTAACCCCCTCCCTCCCTCTCTGCTCCTGAAATTGAATAAACAACTACTCTTTCTAATTTTCTACTGATTTGAAAGTTTTCACAGACAGTATTCAAAATTGATTACTTCATTTTACTGTTTTAACAAAAGAAATTAGAGCAATATTATTGTTGTATCTGGAAATGGGGGGGGGTGAAGAACTTAGCTGCAAATACTGTCCACAAAAGTGTGACATTTATAATAATGTACATTATAAATGTCACAATTTATTTTCTGTAAATCAAACCACTAACCACTCAGCCAACTAGCCTAGTTGGCCAAGTGGTTAGCATATCCGCTCTCCAGCCAAAAGGCTGTGGGTTAATCCTGCCGTGGGCATGGATGTTTGTAATTGTCTGTGAAAATACTAGTGGTCGTGGGCAGTAGATAGTGTTGGTGTAGATGATGATAGTAGTTGCAGTTGGTGACAGTGTTGTGGAGTAGGTACCCTACCTTGATGAGTCTTTGGACTACCTGGAGGTGCAACAAATAATAATAATAATAATATGGAAAAATGGAAGTTTCTCTTATTTTGTCCTACCATTTATAACAATCTATAAAAGTAAAAGGACTAGAAATTTAAAAATATATTCTGTGCATTTAGTCTATATATCTATCTAAAATTATAGCCACACAGCATATACCGTAAGGAAGTATGCCTTCCGTGCTGCTTAGTACCACCGGCTTAACATGAAACAGTTCTTTTATGAAGTAAGTTGTTCATGAAAGTAATTTTGTTCTGCAAAAATCTTTATTGAAGATAAAAACTGAATGGTCATCTACCCATTAATAGACAACATGGAAAAAAAAATTATTCTGGTATTTCTTTTTCTAGGCCAATACAAGATTTATGTGCACTACTTATTATTAAAGTTCTTCATACTCTCTACATCCACAATGGACTCTGGCAATGCATTTCACTCACCATTATTCTAGCATTTCTTTTTCTAGACAAATACAAGATTTATGTGCAATACTTATCATTATTATTAATTTGATAACCTCCACAGAGTCAATAGAATCATTGTAGGAAGCCCACTTGAAGTTCTTCATATTCTCTCTACATTCACAATGGACTCTTCTGGCAAGGCATTTCACTCACCAACAACTCTCTACATAAAAAATCTACTTCTCATACACACCCTTCTTCACTACATCTTTATACAACTTCCAGGGATGGTCTCCTGTTCTTCCCATCTTAACATCACTTTTTTTTTTTATAATTCCTTTGGTATTAATCTGGTAGAATCCCTTAACTAACTTCAAGGTCTATCAAATCTCCTCTTTACTCCCATCCACCAAATTCTGTAACCGACTTCCCTCAAACACCTCTAAAGTCGTGATATCGCTTTGGTCATTCATTTGAATAGCAACAATTTTGTCCCTCAAACACCTCTAAAGTCGTGATATCACTTTGGTCAGTCATTTGAATAGCAACAATTTTGTATATCAGTGGCATTTTTCTTTCTTTCTCCCCTTTCTTTCTTTTTTATCTAGGGGGGGACCCCCCCTAGATAAAAAAGAAATATTTCAGAATTGAAGTTTCTGTTATTTTGTCCTGCTATTAACAATAAACTAACAAACTACAGTTATATGATAAAAAGGACTAGAAGTATAAAAATATATTGTATATGTTTAGTCTATATCTCTATTTAAAATTAGAGTGATGCTTCATATACTATAAGGAACTACTCATTTTATGCTGGTTGGTAGTGTTGGCTTATCATGAAATACAGTCATACCCTGAAGTTACGCGGTAGGTGGGACCAACAAAAAGCACGTAAGTCGAATTTGCGTAACTCGGGGTATAATTTTGCATGTAATTTATATATACAAACATACAAAATATTAGTTAATTGGGACCAAAGGTTTACAAAAACACCTATATTTTTTAAGAAATATAATCATAATTGTAGTTTTTCGTACATAAAAATAGAAAGTTATTTCGATGTCGATGGTTTCATAAAATCTAATAGATTCGTCTGATGGCATAATGTCTTTTTCTTGTCACGCAAAATTTCTTCATAGCAAGCTAATGATTTTTTTATTCCTTGCCTTGTGGCTATAATGCATTCCTCGTTAGAATCTATGTCCTCCAAAATCTGTAAACCTTTCTTTTATGATTGTTCTTACTGTGGATTCCTGTAGATCGAATGTCTTTGCTAGCTCACAAATTTTCATTCCGCCTGCAAAATCCTTAATAATGTTGAGTTTTGTTTCCAAAGTCAATGTTTTTCTTTTCTTGCTAGCTGTAGAATAATCGGTTTTGCTTCTTGTGGATGACATTATTAATTTTTATGTGATAAAATTTTTATCAAGAACATAACATTAAACAATTGCAAGGTTTGTAGACTATAAAAATCGTCTATGAATGGAGACCATGTGAAACACGTCAGTGCTTGTTCATAGCATGTGCGACACTCTGGCGAATGCGGCCGAAATGATACGACTAGTGGTGAGGCGTGAAGAGGGACGGGAATATGTACATATAAGAAACTGCGTAACTCCGGATTCGTGTAAGTCAGGGTATGACAGTATGTAGTTATTTTATAAAATAAAATAATTGTTTCATGAAAGTAATTTTTTTCTGAAAAATCTTTACTGAAGATAAAAACTAAACAGCTATCTAACCATAATTGGATGGTATATTACCAAAAAAGATTCTGGCATTGCTTTTTCTAGGTTGATACAAGATTTACATGCAGTAACTGATAGCAACCATTTTCTGAATACATTGATGGCAATCGTTTTCCCCTCAGACAAAAAACATATTTTACAGTAGAAGTTCCTTTTATACTGTCCTACCTGCCATTAATAACAAACTATAAAGGATATGACATGACATGATGAAACAACTAGAAATATAAAAATATGAAGGTGGTCTGAAAAGTTCTCAACCTCGACCATAGATGGCAACACTATTGACACGATTTTTTTTTCTTCTAAGTTGGCACATCTGTCATAAGCATCCATGTGAAATTGCAAGTCATTCTATCAAGTAGTTTGTTTTATACAGCTGTCTGAAGCAAAAGTGTTGTCTGTATCCCTTGAAATGGATAAAATTGAGTATCATGTGGTACATGATACTCAAAATACCCCTCTACAGCTGCAATCACCTCTTGATTCGAAGAAAAACGCTGAGAAGAGTGACCATAAACTTCTGTGAACTTCGAATGAATTTCTTTTGGCATTAAACCTTCGAATGAATTTTTTGTAAAAGAAGGTTTAATGCCAAAAGAAATTCATTCGAAGTTCACAGAAGTTTATGGTCACTCTTCTCCTTCGTTTTCGACAATTAAGTAATGGGCTGATGAGTTTAAATGTGGCTGTACCAGCCTTGAAGATGATTCATGTGAAAGAAGTCTAAAAAAGTGTAACAACACCAGAAATCATTGATCAAGTGCACAATATGGTATTGGATGACTATGAATTGTGCGTGAAATTGCTGAGACAATAGGCATTTCAAAAGAACGTGTAGGATATATTTTGCATAAAGAATAGCAAATGAAAAAGCTTTGCGCAAGATGGGTGCCGTGCTTGCTCACAGTAGATCAAAAATGCACTCGCATGAAAATCTCTGAACAGTGCTTGGAACATTTTAACAAGAATAAAACTGATTTTGTGCGTCGATTTATTACTATGGATGAGACTTGGATTCACCATTACACATCAGAATCCAAATAGCAGTCCAAACAGTGGACAGAAGCCAGTTGTTCAGTGCCAAAGAAGACAAAGTCGGTTCATAAGCAGGAAAGGTCATGCCATCGGTCTTTTGGGATGCTAAAGGCATTTTGTTTATTAATTATCTTGAAAAGGGTAAAATAATAACCGAAAAATATTATTCTAATCCTTTAACCAGACTAGATGAAAAAATTCGTGAGAAAAGACCCGGTTTGCAGAAGAAAAAAATCATCTTTCATCAGGACAATGCACTTACCTACAAAGGTGTTTTGGCAATGGGAAAATTAAGGGATCTGCACTATGAATTGTTGGAACATCCATCCTATTCCCCAGATTTGGCTCCATTTGACTTCTATCTCTTCCGAAAACTAAAACTCTTCTTCGTTGGTCAGCGTTTTTCTTCGAATCAAGAGGTGATTGCAGCTGTAGAGGGGTATTTTGCAGATCTCACTGAGAACCACTACAGAGATGGGATAATGGTGCTGTAGCATTGATGGAATAAATGTATTAGTCTTAAGGGAGATTTTGTTGAAAAAAAATTTTTTTTGAAATTATAAATTCGTTTTTTCATTATTAGGCCGAGAACTTTTCAGACCACCTTCGTATAGTACATGCTTAGCTATATCTCTATTTAAAAGTACAGCCACACAGCATATGCCATAAGGAATCTATGCATTCCATGCTTCTCAGTAGTGAGATGAGTGAATGTGAGTTAATCAGTTTAAGAGGTGTAATAATCCTTCACACTCAGGAGAGTGTGAAGGATTATTCCACCTCTTAATGGATATAATTGATGGTGAGCACTTCTTATCCATGTTTCTTCAACTCAAATGTTGCTTCCGATCTTCATTTTGGTGGAGATATATATATATATATATATACATCTAAGCTGGTAGAGAGGTTAATGTGCCTTTGATAATGCTAGTTTGATTGGCAAATCGTCAGGTGTAAATATTTAATTTATTTAATATATTATCTATTTCATTCCTATTTCTATTTAGTTTAATCAAACTTCATCATGAATCACTACAACTACAGAAATCTGAATATGGAAATACAATGTTCTGTCAAAATTTAAAGTTGAGTTTAAAAAATTACAGGTATCAACTGTTCAATGAATAAGTATGTTTTTAGCCAACTGTGATGTTCTGACTTAAAACATGTATTAAGTACTGAGATGACTTAGATCTGGCCTCAATGGAGTCCAAGGACTCATCACAAGCAGTTTGTATACTCTCTCTCTCTCATGCAAAAAGATCATCAAACTGTGCTTAAACTCATTCAAATTTATACACTCTCAAGCAATGTATTTCACTTACCAATCACTCTCCAATGCTTGCCTACTTCTCACTTCCTTATACAGCTTCCAGGGATGGTCCCTTGTTCTATCCATCTCCCTCTACTTTACTACTTGTTCTACCCATCTCCTTCATATTAATCTTGTAACAACCCCTTACCAACTTATATAACCTGAATCATATTTCATCTCCTTCTTCTAGTCACACTGGTCTGTGAGTTGCATTCCCTCCATCTTTCTTCATCCGACATTCCATAAACCTGATCCTCTGATGATACAACCCAATCTGATAAAACCCTTTTGTACTCTCTGTTACATATTGCTTAAGATTGTTGTCCCTTAGGAACTGAAGAAATTCATTCTTCTTATTCCTGTTGTAATTGAAATTGTCCATAATGATCACACAACTCACAAATTCACAAACTACACTCCTTTCTCTTCACACATTTCTGCTAACATTCCATTCAAGATCTTTGCTCTCCACCAGAGCTCATCATTGTCATATCTGGGCAACACAAAATTTACTCTTCCTAACACACTGCTGTCTTTCACTCTTCTCAATTATCTCCTGATATTCACCCTCCCATTCTTTCTATGTCCAACAAAATCATTCATTCCAATCCCAACCACTAACTCTCTTTCATGTTCACTTCTCATATCCAGCACCTCAATCAACCTGTTCATCCTCCCTTCTAGAAAGCACTCTTTGCACATCTCCTCTCATCTACCACACTTTTATAATAGAATCTCCATATAGTGCTACTCAAGTCATTTGCTATTTCTTTTTCTCCAATATCTTTCTTATTCTTTTGCACTCTTCCATTCATATCCACCAAATGTCTAATTTCATTTTGTTTACATCTCATTTCTCATCCTAATAATTTCATTCTTCAATTCTTGCATTCTAGCAATCATGCTATTGTTCCATCAATCATCCAATTTAAACAAATTCTAACTAGTTTCAGTGAAATCTAAAAAGCCATATATCTAAATCATCAAAAGAAACAGTATTTTATAAATGTAAACTAGCTAATACCTGTTTTTCTGAATTCAGCATGGACATTGAACTGGCTCGTTTCATTCTAAATAAATAAAAACATATATGTAATTTCTTTGCCTGATCATTAGAATTTGTTCAGAATACTCAAATTATATCATAAAAGCCTTCTTATAATTAATAATAATAGTGAAAACAGCAACAATTGTAAATGGTATGGATATTTCTGATTTTATAAAAATGTAAATATTAGACAGTTACCTTTAAAAATGATTTAAGTCAATATAAGTAAGTACAAAGTCCCAAATCCAGATTGCTTTGGAGTTCAAGGTTTCTGTTTTTTTTTGAACTTTAGAAGTATTTGAACTCAGCTAACGAGGCTGGCCAAGTGGTTACTGTATTAGCTCTCCATGCAACAGGTTGTGGGTTTGAATTCTACCATGGACATGGATGTTTGTGATTATCTATAATGTTGGAGATGAGGGTGGTGGTCTCACACCAGGTGATGAAATTCATCTATTTCATCACCATCTGTGAGACCACCACCCTGATTATTGGAGACCTGAAGTGGCATGAAAAAGTTCTATGTTTGGTCTTTAGAGCAGGGTTTCCAAACTGCAAAAATTAAAATAAAATTAAATATATATTTATATATAAAAGCAATAAAAATAGAAAAAACAATCCTTAGCCCATCCATGATACCAACATATGGGAGCTGCATAAATATTATAGTCCAAAAATCATTATGAAACTAACTGTGAGGAATGACCATAGTACATTCTAAATGTCCTCAAGTGGATTTACCAAGAAATGGTGATGGATTCTATGGGACTAAATGAATCCTCTAGTCTTCCAACAACTCATGATGCTGTGTTAGCATGCATTAAAAAAAAAAAAAAGGAATGTTAAATTTTTATGTATTTTTTAATATTTATGCTGAATTTACTATGTAAGAAAGTTACATAGTAAAATTACATAAATAATAAAGTTACATAAAGTTACACTTGGCAAGGAAAAATTTACAAAACAGACTAATGGTACTGCAATGGGTTCCAACCTTCTCTCTAGCTAACTTCTACATGGAAAACATCAAGAAGAAATTACTTACCATAGCTACATACAAACTCTCAGTGTGGTTATGCTTTGTTGATGATGTGTTTGCCATTTGGCCGCATGGGCACAGCACTTTGGATTTTTTTGCAATTTACCTAAACAGCTAACACCTCAAAATTCACTTTGCAGTGGAAAAATAATCTAATAACTGTTTGCCTTTTATCGAGACATTAGTCACTTGCCTTTCAGATGGTTCACTATCTTTTTCTATTTATGGAAAGCCAACATACACAGGATGATACTTACATAAACAATCACAACATCATCCAGGCCATCAGTATGGTATTCTAAAAACACTTACACAGAGACCTAGAGCTATTTGTTCTAATTATGCCACTCTCACCACAGAATTATCTTTGCCATAATTTCCTGAGCCAACAGCTCCAGCTCCTACAAAATAGATAAAATACTACATGACCTTCCTACTTTCCCTCCTGAAACACACAAGTAAAAAACAGCACTCTTCCTATTCTATCTGTCTAAGGTACATCTGAAAAGACAGCCAAAGTACTAATAAAATATAACCTTCACATCATATATCAAATCAGTAACTTTGATCCACACTCCTAGGACAAACTCCATCTTGTAGCATATCTTGGAATGCATGAATCTCCCTGTGACAGACAGGAAATCTGTTAACGTCTGACTTGGAGAACTCCAAGGAATAAAAATAGATTTGCTACCACACTTGTGGACTGACAGAGATTATTTTTAGAGTCAGTAATGGCTACAAAGTATTCTTCTAACCTTAACAAGTATGACTACATTAATTTGCAAAAAAGTTGGAGGCTGCTATCCTAAGATCAATTTCTACTGCAATACTTCTGTTGTAATACTTCACAACCATAACACTTATTTTTATTTATTTATTTATTTTTAACAACATTAGACAGGGCTAAATTGGGACTTTAGATCTTCTGTTCAATTACAATTTGAACTGTTTCATCAACTCACTGTCACGTGAAAAGTGTAGCATGTTATTTTGTGCTGAAGATAGTTCGAAATCCAGTAACATATAAGCCAGTAAATAAATATTTTTATAATTTAGTTTGTTTGGTGCTATAATGCCATTAAAATAAATTATGAATGCTGAATTTTTAAAATTTGTTAGTTTCTAATTAGTTCTGGACATTGATACAAATACAAAGTTCAAATGACAAATTTATTATATACTACCCCAAAGGAATCTTAGGACTAATGAGTGATCGCTACCAATTCACAACACAGTGCCTTTCCTGCCTCTCTTTAAACTCATTCACTGATGATGCATTCTATCTTACCGATTCAAGGAGGGAGGGAGGGATGCAGATGAGCAAGGAAGGAACAGAGTGATTTGTTTGCTCACACTTGGATAAGTTGGAGATGGCTTGATGATGTGTGGAGTACAAGATAGAATGACAGAGGAGTGTTTGCCTGGAGGAATGACATTCAGTGTGACCATGGGAATTAAGTAAAGTGCAAGAATGCCTTGAAAGGCAGTGTGAATTGGGTGGCAGGAGAACTGAGGTTCATGCTTGAGATTAGACAGCAGAAGACAGAGAGGGAAGATAGGGAGTATGTCACCCTGGTATAATAATGCAGAGCTGAGGAGAGGAGCATTAATAATGAATAGTATGACAGCCAGAATGTGTCAAACGAGAGGTTGGATTATTACTAAACAAGACCTCATGGAGTCAAAGACTCATCTAGGAGGTCCTTTTATCTCACACACATCTCATCATACCGGGTCTTAAACACATTCAAACTCCTTGCAGACACCACACTCTCAGGCAAGGCATTCCAATCATTCACAACTCTGCACAAAAAAAACCTGCCTCTCACTCCCCTACTCACACCCTCTTTATACAGTTTCCAGGGATGACCTCTGGTTCTTCCCCGATCTCCCACTATTTTCTGTAGAACTTCTCCAGCATTGATCCTATAACAACCCCTTACCAGCTTGTAGGTCTCTATCATATCTCCCCTCTTCCTCCTGTCCACCAGACTCTGCAAATTACATCTTCTCAATCTTTCCTCATACTCGACATTCCAGAGGTCAGAAATTACCTTAGTCAGTCGCCTTTGGACCCTTTCCAATATCTCTTCATCCTTCTGAAAATCAGGGGACCAAATCTAGGCACAATAGTCCATGTGTGGCCTAATCAAAGCCTTATACAACGGAACAAGAATCTCCCTATTTCTACACGTCAGTGTCCTCTGTATCATTCCCAGAAGCCTTTGTGTTGTCTTCACAATTTTGGCGATGTGTCCCCTAAATTTTAGATCCTTATCCACTATCACTCCCAGATCTCTTATTTCCTCTACTTCCAACAATATATTCTCACCAAGCATAAATTCTGCATCCCATCTTTGTTTTCCAAATTTTAAACCTTACATTTTGCAACATTGAACTCACATCCCCATTTCCGTGCCCAATCACTCAATTTATTCAAGTCTTCTTGCAAGGCCACAACATCTTCACTACTCTTTATGGTTCGTATGCTTGGAGTGCATCTGAGGACTGAAAGGAACTGCCCATGAGAGATGGCTTGCATTTGACTAAGGAGGGACGTAGGCATCTGGAGAGAATGTTGTAGAGAAACTAGAATTATCAGAGTGGATGGTATCAGGGGTAACCCTTGTGGAAATAGTCACTTAGAAGAAGGGGAACACATAGTGTAATGCAGAATCCAGTGGAATCTGGAGGGAATAATCATAGGTGTAGAAACACTGACACAGTGCAATGATGATTCTTTATACTAATGCCAGGAGTACCCAGTATAAAAGAGAAGAATTGGTTGTGCTGATAGCCTCAGCCTGTCCAAAGATTACTGGGATCAGTGAGACCTGATTGACAGAAGATGATATACTAACAGGAATAGAAGTAGCATTTTTCAACAGGATAGGAAGGGCAAATGAAGTGGTGGAGTATTGCTTATGATAAGCAATGAGTTGTGTCCTCTCAGAAGGACAAAAGCACTAAATGGTTTTGGAGCATGATGAAATTTTATTTTTCACTTGGTTAGACTATAATAAATTTAGTTTAATCCTTTATCCAAGTGTGAGCAAACAAAGTTTGCACCTGAAAGTATCTTCAGGACTGAGGTAAGGTGGTACAACACCGGGAAACTCGTTGCAAAGGTGGAGCAAAGCTAACAGTTAGCTTTGCTCCACCTTTGCAACGAGTTTCCCGGTGTTGTACCACCTTACCTCAGTCCTGAAGATACTTTCAGGTGCAAACTTTGTTTGCTCACACTTGGATAAAGGATTAAACTAAATTTATTATGGTTTTGGAGCATATCAGCAAGGACAAGGGCCATCCCTGGAAGTTGTGAAAAGAAGCCGTAAGCAGGAGGGAGAGGAGTGGTTTCTTTGCATGGAAGGTGGTTGAACCATGGAATGCATTGCCTGATAGGGTGGTGGGGCATGAACAGTAAGTGACTTCAAGGAATGGTATGATACACTTTGTGTTTCGAGGATTTGCTTTCCACAATGAGTCTTGTGACTCCATGGAGGTCCTGAATGATGATGATGATGATAATAATAATTTTAAAGTTGTTCACTCTGCACTTTGACCTATCTCTCTCAAGCAATGCATTCCATGGTCCTAGCACTCTCCAAGCAAAAAAAAACCCTCACTTCTTACCCTGTTATTTGCCATGTGTTTGCACACTTTGAGAAATGGCCTCTTGTTCATTCTCTCACTCTGCCACAGATCTAGCAGTTTAGGAAATTTCTAAATTCAGTTGTTTGTGTTAAAATTTCTGGAATAAAAAACTATATGGATAATGGGATGTAAATAAATAATTTACTAATTATTTACAGCTGATGTTTTGCTGGCTTAAGCTAACATTATCAAAGGCAATTTAACACTATACAACTCAGTGAAGACAGAAACTAAAATTACTTTGATAACAAGGCGAGTGACATGCATGAAGGGCGATAGTGGTGCACTCCATGGTAATTCCTGTTTTCAACGTGGATGTATATAGGACATTGTGTCAAAATCTGTTTAAAATTATGCCACCTATTTTGTTGCAATTAACTGGGTTCTATAGAGCTTGTGCCACTCCCAGGACATGAAAAACTTTCAATATGAAAAACACAGAATTCCAGTAATGCAGTAGGACTAGACTGGATTTTGTCAATTCCATAGCATGTTCCTTTATGATATAATCCAATCTAGTCCTACTGCCTTACTGACATCATCTAGTGCTCAGTATTCAAAATACACCTTTTTTATTCACTTATAATCTTCCAAACCTTGTAGGAATAAAACTAGCTTTCCAAGGATGAAACATCCTAATAAAGTGATCATTAAATAGCTTTATAACAGCATATGCACTGATACCCGATTACCATCCTCATCTACTGATCCATAATTATTTCTCCTCCTGCTGGCCACAAAACAAAAAAAAACTCCTTGGTTTTTTTTCTTGAATTACAATACTAATCTTTTTTTGTATTCTAATTTTTCTCCACTTACTACACTCTAGTCATGTCGTAGCTGACCTCATATTCCTCACACAAGTGTTCAACTCCCCCCCCCCCACACACACACCTCTCTCTCTTTATGTTTTCCATAGCCTGTTTTTCATATCTGCAACTCCTGTTTGATTTCCCTAGTCATCCATTTTACTTCCAATCACTAAATCCCTTTATCTTTTTCAGTCAAGCTATGTATGCAATTTTTTTTAATACCAATCTTACACATGAGAAGTCTCAAGACCTAGAATATAAAAGTTCTGTAAGTGATTAGAGAGAATGTGTTTCTTGAAGAGTTGAAGGTGGGAAGTGTTCAGGAAAAATTCTTCCAAAGGAGAGAGATTTGTGGAATGAAGAAAGAGGATAAGAAGTTGGCTCAATGAGTCTGACTCTGAACTAGCAGTTGACATGTTCATACATGTTCATATGGAAATCGAGGAATAACAGAAGCCAGTGGAGCAGCATCCATGGCCTACAGAAAAGACATAATACAACATAAAAAGAATGTCTATAGGACAGCGATTTGAGGGAGTAAAATAAGAGAATGGCAATGCTGCAATACCTCAGATATGAAAACAGTCTTCCAAGGGTGGGCAGATTTGGGATTACTAATGAAACAAGAAGAGACAGAATGGTGACTGAAATATTCAAGAGGAATACAATCATACTGAATACATATTGATACTTGAGGTAGAAAAAGCTGGAATAGATGATATTCAATCGGAAAAGTTCAACTATGGAGGTTTAAAAGTTTTGCAGAGGATGTTCCGCATAATTCAGAAAGTTGAATTCTGGATGACTGGAGCAGCTCTCATAGTACCTATCCATAAAAAGATAAATAAAACTGATTGTGAGCATTATAGAGAATTTCTGTAATTCTCTATGGTGAGTGTTCTGGGTAAGATTTATAGACACATGCTTTAAAAGAGGCTAAAGAAAAACTGCAGAAGAACATGCTGACTTTAGGCTAAATAGAGATTTTCACACATTATAAGATTTTAATGGAATGTATACAGCATATGAGCTAGCCTGGTTGGCCTGAATTCAGGTGCAAAGTTTGCTTACACTTGGATAAAGGATTAAACCAAGAATATCATTTCTTGGCATCTTTAATTTATAGCATAACCAAGTGAGAAAACTTCCAACATACAGTTTAAAATCTTTTGTGGGAAAAGAGTCAGATAAAAAACTGCCCAGTTAAGAATCGAGATCATACCGAGATCTTAAATCTCATTATTTTCTGCAGTGCAGTTCCACAAATACAGTACACAGCCTTATATCTCTGCATCTCAAAATGCAACAGCTTGCACTTATTAATATTAAAAATACAACCCCACTCATTTGTCCAAGCTAAAAGTCTATTCAAATTTTCCTGAAGGGAATTAACATCAGAAAACAACAGAAGAGCCACAGAAAATCCACATGAAATATGATTAACAAATAAGTTAAATAGCAGAGTCCAAGGACAGCTCCCTGGGGCACACTATTGGTTAACCTTTTGTGAGACACCAAGCCATAATACATAAGTTGCTAGTATCATTCTGAAAGCTAATCAACAATCCACCTAATCAATTTATTATCCATTCCCATCCTCTGCAGCTTGTACACTAACCTGTAATAAGTAATCTATCAAATGCCTATGCAAAATCCAATATCACTATACATGAATCTCCCTTATCCACTACATCAGGCACCTTATCATAGAATGCAAGTAGATTATTAAAAAAGGACCAAGTTAAGCACATAGCTAACTTAAAAATTTGTTGTGATAAGTTATCCCTTCCCACAGCTTTATTAACACTTTACAAACCCATGCTGACCATTATAAAGAATCCTATCCATCAACTCTATCCAGTATTTCTTGACTACACTAGTCTATAACTGTAGCCTTCTTTTTACTCCTTAGGAACCGTTTCATCTGAAAGGCTTTCATTAAATAACCAGGTTAAGGACATAGCAACTTAAAAAATATGTGACAATATATCATCCATTCCCACAGCCCTTCTAACTTAATCAACACCTGATATGCCTACACCTCTGATTCTTTATCGTCTAATTCCTCTATGTGGCTTCTTTTTAACTGATTAATAGAAACACATAAACACAAGAATTTATAATAATAATTTAATAATGCACCTATTTCAATCCGGATCTAGTAGATTATCAGTGCACAAGCAATTCAAAAGGTGAAGCAACAACAATGGATTGTTATTCTCTTGCAATGATCTTGTGCCTATGTGTTTCTATTAATCTTTTACTTGGTCACAAGTGCCATTAAAAATTCCTTTCTACCTGTTGCATAGCATCGTTTACACAAGAAATATATACTTAAAAAATGCCTATTAAATAAGTGCACTAGGTCTATTGCCATGGTCACCCTACTGCCATATCTCTTCATAATTATTCTTCCTCTTGCTTGTAATATAGTAAATCAATTTCCATAAGTTACCTTTGGCCTGAGCAGCAAATCTCTCATGTTTTTAACTTTTTTTTTTACCATGCTCATCACCTTTTTAGCCTGCCCTTTATATTCTTCATGCATCGGTCAATGAGTTTAAGGAGTGGTATGATAGACTTTGTGTTTCTTAAGGGGGACCTCCTGTCGATGAATCTTGACAGACTTTATGTTCTTAGGAATGACCTCCCACGATGAGTCTTTTGACTCCATGGAGGCCTGAATAATAATAATAATAATAATATCATTACTGACTGATCACTCCTACTCTATTCATGTTTCATCAGAAATTGCCAACAAACTTACTGATTGCAAATCAAGTTTGAGATCAACAAGTTCTTTATAATGCTACAACTATGTCCCATAAACATCACAAAACACAAATTAATAGCTATTTGGTGATTAGCATCAAATAAGAATATATTATCACAACAAAGGCCGACAAAGAACAGGCAACCATTATCAAGAGTTCCTCCGATATAAGAAAAGAATGTTCTTGTTACTATTTGGGATGGAGATTTTGCAATTGCTGATGCAACAGACAGAGATGCATGTGAAAATTGATGTGTAATGAACAGGTGGTGTTCAGCATTTTTGAAAAATATCAATGTGAATACAATGTGGGACTAGATGGCATGTCAGCCTGTGTACTATGTGAATGTGCAAGAGAATTGGCATTGCCTCTTATGAAGTTGTTCAATCAAAGTCTCAGCTCTGGCAAGCTTCAAAGTGCATGGAAAGAGGGTAAGAGTTCTATTAAATAAATCTGCCTCCAAAACAGAAGAAGCAAACTACAGACCAATTAATATATATCAGGGGTGGTTGTTAAAGTATTGAATAAGTTGATTAAAGGTAAAATCCAATGGGTAGATAATGATACAATACTCTATAGTGGGCAGCATGGCCTCGTAAATGGTAGGTCCTGTCTTAGTAATTTTTTCACATTTTATAATAAATATGACAATGGAATTAGATAAAAGAAATAGATACACTTCTGAACTTTTACAAAAGCCTTTTGCAGAATACTACATGGAAGACTATTACAAAAATTGGAGCAAATGGGAATGGATAGGAGATAGCTGACAGACAGACACCAGAGAGTAGTAAATGATGAAGTAGAATATAGGAGAATGAGGATCACCAGTGAAGTACCTCAAGGTCCTGTACCAGGGCTGCTACTCTTTAATTTGTATATCAATGATATATAGAGAAAGATATAAAGGAGAGGGGTAGATATTTCTTGGCCTATATTCAACCCATTCCCAAGAAGGGCCACAAATCATTGCCATCTAACTACCACCCTATCTCGCTCATCTCAGTTCTATCTAAAGTAATGGAGAAAATCACCAATTCCCAACTCCTACACTACCTTGAAGGCAACCATCTAATAAACAACGACGGAATCCATTCACCAGCATGAATTTTGTCGCTGCTGATCAACAAGAGATCTGCTCACATATGTAACCCATCTCTGGACAAATCTCAAGTGGTTGCACTTGATATCTTCAAAGATTCTGACTAGGTCTGGCAAAAAGGCTTATTAAGCAAACTTCCATCGTTTGGCCTGTCTCAGGACTTCTGTAGTTAAATTTCCAGCTTTCTATCTGGATGCACACTATGTGTAATGGTGGATGGTTCCTTATCCTCTTACCATTCAACTAATGTCAGGGTTCCACAAGGTTCTGTTCTTTCGGCAACCCTCTTCCCTTTATATATCGATCACTATATATCAGTTGACCTACAATCCAATACATAGTTTTGCAGATGACAGTATATTGTACTCCTCCCTTTCATTTGATAAACATTACTCTACACAACTCACCCCAACTTACAGAACATCAACCACCACTGCCCTCAATAGTCAACCTCCAATGGGGTTCAGAAAACTTCGGCAATTTCAATACCAGTAAAACCTATTTATGTCTTATTTCTCACAAAAAATAACCTTTTTTTTCCAGCATTATTTTTGAAAACACCCAAATTTCCAGACAAGATGAGATTTCTCTTCTTCGAATTACATTGACATCAAACCTCTCCTGGCATAAACACATCACAACCATTGCATCCTCAACTTCTAAAAAACTAGGATTTCTCTTTCACTCAAGATGTTACTTCACCTCTGAACAGTTGTTAACCTTATACAAATCACAAATCTGCCCAGCTTTTGAATACTGCTCTCACATTTGCAGTGGGCTCCTAAGAGCACCCTCAGAATGCTTGACTCAATATAGAGAAGAGTAATTAGACTTATTAATGACCCATCTCTTACCAACTCACTCCTCATACTTTCACACAGACATTTGGTTTTTACAATGTGTGTATTCTATAAATATTTCCATGACAAATGTTCATCTGAAATAGCAACAATAATTCTCCCACTTAGTATTAAGCCCATTGGGACATGTGCAGCTGCTGCTCAACATCCTTTCATAGTGCACCTTGAAATCCACAGAACAAGTTTCCTCTTCCTCCATCCTTGCTACTGCTGTATTGTGGAACAGTCTTCCCCCTAATGTGTTTCCCAAGGAATACAATATACAGTCTTTTAAATCAAATGTAATCAAAACAGTTCCTCCTTTCCCAACCCATTATCCATATACAGTAGTAATGTACTATAGGTTGATCAACCAACCTCTCATGTATGGACTCAACATCACACACACAAAAGGATAAATAAATAACAAATAATATTCAGTTGTTTGCTAATGATAAAAACTGAGGAGGGCAATAGTTGATAAAGGTGATGCAGATATTCTGCAGGACAATTTGAATAAATTAGTATTATGGGCAAAGGATAGTGATTATCAATTTAATGTTGCAAAATGTAAGACTGCATAGTGTGCATCATCACAATAATGGTACTGGATTGCAAGAAATTGATGAAGCTAGAGACTTGGGGATAATGATGGACAAAGAGTTGATGTCCAGAGGACATATTCAAAATTTTTTTTTTGTTTTTTTTTTAATATCCAATCCACACACGAAAGGCCACAAGACCTATAGCATATTAGTGCTGTGTGTGGGCAAGAGGAATAAAAGAAAGGAGGAATCTGTTCACATTTTGTTTGAAAAGCTGAAGGTTGTAATCTTTGGAGAAGGCAGAGTGGGATAGACTGTTCCAAAAAACAGAAGTAGATGGAATGAAAGAGGAGGCAGTGAAGTTGGTTCAGTGAGTTTCAATATGAACTGTAAAAGAGCGTTGGTTAGCAGTGGCTCTTGTTCTAATGATTTTGGAGGAGACTAAAGGAATAATAGTGGCCAATTAAGCAGAGCACTGTCCATGAAAGTATCTGCAGAAGAAGCACAAGCCAAACACTGAATGTCTGTGAGAGGAGTGAAAATGGACATGCAAGAGAGGGATCATTAATTAGCTGGATTGACCCCTCTTCTGGATAGAATTGAACAATCTTAGAGAGGATTTTGGTGCACCACCCCAAATATGGGAGCAATATTCTATGGTTGGGTAGATTTGGGATTTGTATGGAGTTAGCAGCTGTGAAGGTGTGAAGTAGTGTCTTGTGCAAAAAAGTACAAGTTTTTTAGTGGCTGCTGAAGTTTATAGTTGAAATGCGGTTGTGCAAGGAAAGATTGGTCAGTCCATGAAGAGAAATCTGATCGTGTTTGGATATCTCATTATTATTGAAGGAAAGGGGGAAGGAATGCGAGTTCGTTCTTGCGAGAGATTATAAAATAGCTGAAAGGATCACACTAACAAGTAAAGATAAGTAAGTTACTATCCTTCTTTATAAGGCTACGATTTGGTTGCATCTTGGTTACTATGCATATATTCGGTCCTGGGTTTCTTGGAGATCTGAGATGGTAGAGAGTATTCAGAGATGAGTGACCAAGTTAGTGACAGGTGTGTGGAATGATCTAAATGAGGATTAGTTCAAGGTGAATGGGTTACAAAGTTTAGTTGATAAGCGGAAAAGAGGGGCATGAAAGAAACTTATACGATATTACAGGGGTTATATAAAATTCATGCAAAGGAAATTTATCAATATGTGACAAATAGAGAACTAGGGATCATCCCTGGAAGATGTGTAAGAGTGTGTGCAATAGATTTTTCACATGGAGAATGGAACGAGTGGAATGGATTGGCAGAATGAAAAACCTATAAAAATAATATGTAGCATCCTACTAGATCCCATTTAAACAGATTAAAATTTCAGATGATACCCCTATTAGGATATGAGGATTCTCAAACATTCAAAAGATAGGAAATTCAAGTCCTAATTTAGCTGCACTATTTAGTGACACCTGTAGAGGTGTTGCTAGTGTCACAAGTGAAGGTAGCAGTATATTTGAGCTGTGCTAAAAAGAGTGTTTTTAATTAGTGTATAGTGTAGCTTTTTATTGCAAATTGTGCTGAATTTTTTTCAGTTTGGATACAAGTGACCTTCAGTAGTGTTGTTGTTGTTGGAATTTTTTATTGTTAATATTGTGATTTGCTGCTTGTTTGTTCATACCACTTCCTCTTCTGAAAATGGTATCCATAAGAGTTTTCACAGTGGATGCATTGTGAAAATTGCTATATGTATGCACTGAAAAACTTGAAAGATCTGTGGACTGTTTGGGTAAATGAGAAGTAGGAAAACATTAACATATCTGAAAAGTGTCTTGAGAGATTAGAGCAATTGGAATTGGAAGCAAATGTTGGGACTGTAGTAGAAGAGCTTAGGCAAGAGTTAATGAAAATGAAAAGCAAATGAAACATTTAGAAGAGGATATTAAATATCTAAACAAGGGATTGGTTGATGAGAATGAGAAGGAGGAAGTTAGT
This sequence comes from Typopeltis vanoorti, assembly GCF_054136105.1. Lineage (NCBI taxonomy): Eukaryota > Metazoa > Arthropoda > Arachnida > Uropygi > Thelyphonidae > Typopeltis > Typopeltis vanoorti. Next base: position 57,601,023 of record NC_143559.1, on the reverse strand, counting down.
ATTATGAAGAAAGAGTCAAAGGATAGTCATATCATCATATGGGGACTCAATCATTAGAGGTATGATGATTAATAAAGTGGACAAAACATGCTTTAACTGTTGGAACAAATGGACAAATAACTGGTGCGTTGCAGAAAAGAAAAGATCAAGTGTCAAAATTAGTGGTAGTTGTGGGCACAAACAACTTAGTTGAGGGAAAAAAGAATGTTGATAGACTTGAGGAACTGTTGCATCAGACAAATAAGAACAGTGTTGTTGGAAAAGTTGTAGGTGTTTAGAAAGGCTATTGTTTCTGAGAAGGCACAGAGTCAAGAAGTTAATGGAGTAAATCATCAGAGTCTACTTGTGAAACATGATAGCAGAACTAAATTGGATTGTACAATAGGAGGAAGATGGACATGAGATTGAAGATGTGGTTGCAGCAGCAGCACAAGGTGATGGAATGCATAAAAGTGAGGATGAGACAGGTAGGAATGGAAATCAGAGTCAGGATCAGGAAAGCAGAAGTGGTCAGACTGGAGAGAGAGAGGTGTGGTATAGCAGCTAGAATAGAGAATGTTGGTGCTGGTAGAATGGCCAGGGAATGCAGAGGTATTTAAGCAAATTAGTTGGGCATGTAAAAAAAAGGTGATCCTGATGGAAGACTTTAATTACAGGAATATAGAATGGAAGGACATAGTGTATGAGAACAAGGAGAGCGAGTTCGTTGAATTTCTGAGAGATAAATATCTTAAGCAGCATGTGACTGAAACAACTAGAGGCTTTAATGTTTTGGATTTGATAACTTCACAAGGTGTAGTTGTTAATGAGGTGTTGACAATACTGCTATTTGGTGAGAAGGAATGATCGTGAGTTCCTTGTTTGGGAAGTGATGAAAAAAGAAAAGGTTACTGCCAAAAATGGATATATGTGGAAATATAAAGCGGGTGATTATAGGAAGCTGTGTAGTTATTTAGCATCAGTACACTGAGCAGATGAGCTGAGCAAAAAAGATGTTGACAATGCAGGGAAACTCACAAGGCAGTATCTGACAAAAGCAATGAATAATTTCATACCAAGGGTTAAGCAAGTAAATAGAGCAGGAGTGAAATGAACAGTGAAATCAAGCAAGCTGTACTGGAAAAGAAAAGGCTATGCAGGAGGTACAAGACAGTAGTGATCGGATCCATGAAAAGTATAAAGTGCAGGCTAGAAAGGTGATGAGCATGGTAAAGAAAGAAAAGGTGTATTACGAGAGGAGATTGGCTGGTCAGGACAAGGCTAACTCAAGGGAATTTTTCTGCTGTATGGTAAGCAAGAGAAAGAATAATTATGGCAGGTTGACACTGGTGGAGAGTCATGGCGAATAACTAAAAGGATATAGTGGAAGTATTGAACAAGCACTTTATCAGCTTATATCATACTGGCATAAATGATGCGGTGCAATATATATAGAAGGGATGCAAGTATTAGGAGAAATAGAAGTGAAAAAAAATCAGAGGTGTATCAGGAGTTGGTTGGGTTAGACATTAATAAGGCTGTGGGAAGGGATGGCATATCACTACGTATTCTTATTATGTGCACAGTTGTCTATGCCCTTGACCTGGTTATTTAATGAAAGTGTTGGTGGGTAGGGTTCCTAAGGAATGGAAAGAAGACTAAACAGTACCACTTCACAAGCATAGTTCTAGGACAGAAGTTTCCAATTATAGACCAGTCTGTATAACTGTGTAGCCGGTCAAGTCAATACAGGATTTGGTTGATGGATACAGCATTCTTTATGACGGTCAGCATAGATTTGTAAAGGGTAGGTCCTGTTTTAGCAATTTCCTTGCATTTTATGATAGGATAACAGGTGTGTTAGATAAAGGAGAATCATATACAGTGATAAGAATCATATACAGTGATATTTGCAAAGTTCATCTTTGCAAATGCTTTTGCAAAGATGAACTTTGCAAAAGCATTTGCTATAATTACCACATGATAAGTTGACATACAAGCTGCAGAGGATGGGGTAGATAGTATATTGGTTAAATTAAGGTTTCCCAAACTTTTTTTTCCTGTGGCCCGGTTATTTTAATACTTCATTTTTGTGACCCACTAAAATTTTTTTGGCCAACAGGTAAAATAAAACAGATTTAAAAATAATACAAAAAAATACACTCTCTCTCGATGCTTAACTCAAACTGAACAAGCAGAGTGAGTACATGACAGGCAAGTAAAACAAACGTCAGACTGCCAAACAATTCGGCTGGTGGCGTGGTTGCCACTGCACAGCCTTGCCATTAGTTGAGCTACTTTACCACGAACAAAGAGACTGTGCAATGGTGACTCGAAAGGAGCATGTTTTTTGTCTTCTATAAATTAAATTATTTATTCATTAGTAACGATTAAACGCTATTTACTTGTATTTTAGAGTTTTGTGAAAAAAAGAAAACCCAAAAACTAAACTAAACACCTAGGTTTTCAAGAGTTTTTTTTTTAGGTGACCCGGCATTTAGCTTTCATGACCCACCATTTGGAAAATGCTGAATTATAAGAGATTGGCTCTCAAAAAAAAAAGGGGGGGATAACCAGTGGTGTGCCCCCAAAAGTTCTGTTCTGGGATCCCCACCATTTAACTTTTCATAAATGATAGATCTGGACAGAGTTCAGCAAACAAATGAAGAATCCAGGGGTTCTTCAGTTGTTTGCTGATGATGCAAAGTTAGGGAGAATTATAAGTTGCATTGCTGATGTTAATTTGCTTCAGGAAGATTTGAATATACTTTTCAGTTGGACAAAGGAGTGGGGTTCTAGTTTTAATATTAATAAGTGCAAGGTGTTGTATTTTGGAGTGCAGAAGTATAAAGCTCTGTACTATAATGATGGTGCTGTACTGCAGGAAATGGATGAGATTCAAAATATGGGAATGATGGTTTACAGTAGACTGAAGTTTAGAGGGCATATCGCTAGTGTTGCAAAAGCTGCACATTGTAGTGTTGCTATGATAAGAAGTACTCTAACATATAGGGATAAGGAAGTGGTTGTGCCACTGTATAAGACCACACTTGGACTTCTTCTTATTGTGCTATCTTCTATCGAAGGTCAGCGACCATCTTGGTGAACAAACTGTGCTCTTGTGCTAATCTGAGCAGTTGTGCACTGCTCTTTCCTGTCCACGTCTTGATGTTGTCAAACCATGATATTCTTTATCTTCCTCTAGTTCCTTTGCCACCAATTCTTCCTATCAAAATAGTTTGTAGAAGTTGGTATTTGCTGTTTCTCATGATGTGGCCAAGATATGATGTTTTTCGTTTCTTGATTATTTGTACAAGATGTTTAGCTTTGCCAATGGATTTTAAGACATCTTCATTGGTAATTTTTTCTGTCCATGATATCTTTAGCATTCTTCTGTATAGCCACATCTCAAAGGCTTTGATTTTCTTGATGGTTGTCGCCTTCAATGTCCATGTTTCAACTCCATAGAGCAGAATAGACCACACGTAGCATTTCAGCATTCGGCATCTGACTTCCATGTTTAGGTCTTTATTGCAGAATAGTGTTCTCATTTTCATGAAGGACTGCCGTGCAACTTCAATCCTTGTCTTTATATCTATTTCTGGATCCCACCGTTCATTAAGCCAGCAACCAAGATATTTATATCTTGACACTTGATCAATATTTTTCCCATTGAGTGTCAGTTTCATTGATGAGGCTGGATGTTTGCTGATGATCATGTATTTTGTCTTGTTGATGTTTATATTTAATCCCATTCTTTGGCTTTCTATGTATACTCTGTCAATGAGTTTTTGGAGATCCATAATATTATCTGCAATTAGCACGGTGTCATCTGCATATCGAAGGTTGTTAACAATCTTTCCATTTATTGTGATTCCCTCTGAACATTCTTCCAATGCTTTTTTAAAGATTACCTCTGCATATATGTTGAACAGGAGTGGTGAGAGCACACATCCTTGTCTCACTCCTCTTTTGATGTTAATATCACTGGTGTTAATGTTGTCTAATTGAACGGTAGCTGACTGATTCCAATACAGATTTGTTATTAGTCTTATGTCTTATTCGTCTAGCCTTATTTGTTGAAGGACTTCTATTAAGTTAGTGTGTCTGACTTTGTCGAATGCTTTTTCAAAATCTATGAAACACATAAAGACAGATTTCTGTTTTTCTATGCATTTTTGTATCAATATTTGGGTACAGAAAAGGACCTCTCTAGTACCAAAACCATTCCGAAAGCCGAATTGTGTTTCACTTAGAGTTTCTTCACTTTTTCTATAAATACGATTCTGAATTACTTTCAAAAATATTTTTAATGTTTGGCTCATTAGACTAATAAGTTGGAAGTCACCACAGGAATTCACTTTGGGTTTCTTTGGGACAGTGATAAATGTAGATTTGAGCCAATCTGAAGGAAATCCATCACCTTCATATATTTTATTAAATAGTTTTTCAAGAAGTTTGATGTTATCTGGTTCTATTAATTTTAAAAATTCTGTTTTCACACCATCTGGTCCACTGGCTTTTCCTGTTTTACTTGTTCGTATAGCATTCTCTATTTCGCATTTCATGATTGCTGGTCCTTGAATGTTATCTTTTATATTTATAGGCTTCTGTCTAGTATCATTGAAAAGTTCTGTTACATATTTTATCCAAATCTGTGCTTTACTCTCTTCTTCTAGAACTATTTTTCCATTTTCATCTCTTAGAGACACTATTTGCTTTTTCCTCAGTTTTCCAGAAATTTCGTTGATTTTCTTATACAGATTGAAATTATCATGTTGTTTCTGAAGCAGTTCAATTTCAGTACATAAATTTTTCATCCAATTTTCCTTGGCTTCTTTTATTTTTTTCTTGATGATGTTATGTGTTTCTGTATACCTGGCAAGGTCTTTGTTTTTGTACATTCTTCTTGTATCAATAAGAGAAAGAATCTCATCTGTCATCCATTCCTGTTGTTTTATATTATTCACATAATCTACTTCTTCAATACTTGTTACGATGGCATTCTTTAAGCTATTCCAAAGAGATTCCACACTTTTATTTTCTTCTATGTTAATCTGTTGTAACCGCAGGTTAAGCTGTGTCTTGGCACTTTTATTTATATTCGGGTCTTTCAGTTTTTCTACATCAATTTTCTTTTTCTTCTTTTGTGATTTTTTAGCTGATTTTAATCTAAGACGTACTTCTGCAACTATGGGATTGTGGTCTGATGAGATATCTGCTCCAGGATAAGTCTTTGCACTCTTTATACTACTGTGGAATCTTTTATTTATCAGTATATAATCAATTTGATTTCTGACAATGTTATGTTGGTTATCTTGAGGCAATTTCCAAGTGTACAGTCTTCTGGGTGGAAGTTTAAACCAGGTATTTGCTATTGTTAGATCTTCTTCCTGACAGAACTGGACTAGGCGATCTCCTCTGTCGTTTCTGGTGCCTAAGCCATATTCGCCAACAATTTCTCCATCACCCCCTCTTCCCACTTTTGCATTGAAGTCACCCATCACTATGTTTATATCATGTTTCTTTGTTAGGTTTTTAATCTCTTTTAGATGTTCATAAAACTCTTCAACATCTTCTTCACTTTTGTCAGATGTGGGTGCATAAGCTTGGATGATATTTATGTTAACGGGGTTTCCCTTAAGTTGTAACAGCATTATCCTTTCAGAAAATGGAATCCAATTTATTACTGATTTATTGATTTCTTCATCTACTATTACAGCTACACCATGTCGATGTTTGTTCTCATCATTCCCAGAGTAATACATTGTCGTATTATCTTGTTGACACTTTCCAGATCCTGGCCATCTTGTCTCGCAAATTCCCAAAATCCGGATGCCCAGCCTCTTTATTTCTCTTGTGGCATTTCTTAATTTGCCAGCTTCATACAGAGTTCTGACATTCCAAGTTGCAATTTTAAAAGTGGACTATTGTGCTCAAATCTGGTCACCTAGTCTTCAAGTGTGATGTGGAGACATTGGAGAGGGTCCAGAGGCAAGTGACTAAGAGTGGACTGCTGGCTATGGAGAGAGAGAGAGAGATAGGTTGAAAAAACAAATCTGGTCACCTAGTCTTCAAGTGTGATGTGGAGACATTGGAGAGGGTCCAGAGGCAAGTGACTAAGAGTGGACTGCTGGCTATGGAGAGAGAGAGAGAGATAGGTTGAAAAAACATGGACTGCAGAGTTGGGTGAATAGGAGGAAAAGAGGTGATATGATAGAGAAATTAAACTTAGTGAGAGGATTTTATCAGATTAATCCAGATGAGATTATAAAAAGAGAAGAAGGCAAAAGGGGGAAAAAACAAGAGGTCATCCCTGTAAATTATGCACGAGTGTGGTGAAGAGGAGTGTGAGAGTAGATTTTTTGCATGGAGAACTGTCAGTGAATGGAACACATTACCAAAATGTGTTGTTAATGCAAGGAATGTTAAGTATTTTAAGATTCGGTATGATAAATATGTTGTCAGTTTAATTAAGCTTCCATGATGAGTGGAACTCCATGGAGGGCGCAATAATAATAATTTTATTGGTGCACCTATGTGCATTGCAAAGTAACTACCTATGTGAGTGCTATCAGTTACTGGAGATTATCCCACCTATCACAGTTTATTTTCAAAGTAAAAGAATTATGTTAAAGATACCAAGCAATTTTAAACCTGGTTTTACTCCATTTTTCCCAAGTAAGCAAACAGACAAAAATGTCAAGTTTGCACCTGCAAGTGATGCAAAACTAGCTGATCCTACAGGTAGTGCAAGACCAAGGCAACTCGTGGTAGAGGTGGAACAAGCTCCGATCACTAATCTTAATATTTACCCTTAATGCCAAAACACATCTCCAAGAAGGGGATGTATGATGTTTTGTATTAAAGGCAAGGGGCCACTACCCAGACCGGTTTCGACCTTTTTTGAGGTCTCATCAGTGGGAACTAGGCTAGAAATACCAAGATTTAGTAATACAGAGCTTGTAAGTATTTTACCAAAACAAGTTACCATAAGGTGTTTTAACCTTATTAAATAAAAATCTCAGGAGGAGATATAGATGTAGAAAGTATTTTTACCTTGGGTATAATTATGTTAAAGATACCAAGCAATTTTAAACCTGGTTTTACTCCATTTTTCCCAAGTAAGCAAACAGACAAAAATGTCAAGTTTGCACCTACAAGTGATACAAGACTAGCTGATCCTACAGGTAGTGCAAGACCAAGGCAACTCGTGGTAGAAGTGGAACAAGGTAGTGGTCCCTTGCCTTTAATACAAAACATCATACATCCCCTTCTTGGAGATGTGTTTTGGCAATAAGGGTAAATATTAAGATTAGTGATCGGAGCTTGTTCCACCTCTACCACGAGTTGCCTTGGTCTTGCACTACCTGTAGGATCAGCTAGTCTTGCATCACTTGCAGGTGCAAACTTGACATTTTTGTCTGTTTGCTTACTTGGGAAAAATGGAGTAAAACCAGGTTTAAAATTGCTTGGTATCTTTAACATAATTATACCCAAGGTAAAAATACTTTCTACAAAAAAAAAAAAAGTAAAAGAATGTTGATATTAAAGAAAATGTATATCACTGGCTTTTCATGTGATAGTTTTATTCACTAATTAATCAATCACTAAAGGATGCTTGGACATTTTTAAGGTGATGTGTAATCTAAAAGCCCAGTAATATTGATATTACTGGACTTTTAGGCTATTTTTTTTAAAATTTCATTCAGGTTAATTTACCAAAGAAAAGCAGCAAAGAACCTTCATGGCTCAGGCAATATCAACTATTCTATGTTTGATAGAAATTATTGGTTTAAATTCCATCTGAACACAAAGAGCTGTTATAAAGGCTCTTCAATTGAAGGTGAGTTAGCTGGTCTCATTTTGAGATTGGCAGGGCTTTTTTCACCCAGAAACTGAGGTTCTTTATCCATAAGACATGCTTTGACAGAAACAGACTTTGAGGATACCACCCTAGTATTAATAGTTAGGATTCTAATTAGTATTAGGGTTCTCTGAAGCCAAATTACATCTCATCTTCTGCTTGCATTAACATTTGAAGGGAAGATGAGATGAAAAAAAGCATTCCAATGCATCAAAACTGCCATGTGAAGACTGACCATATTAAGCAAATGCTTACATGATTCAATTCAAAGAGCTATTTTCTAACATGTTCCTTCAATTCTGTTAAGATAAGGAAAAAGTTCTCAAGTAATCAAGAAGTGGAATAACTGAAACTTCTGTTCTCTGGCTCAAAAATCAGCATCCTTACATTCATCTTCAAAACAAGATTTGTAGATGATGTATTTGCTATTTGGTTATTGTTAAAAGTTGAACTTCATTGCTGAAAAAGAAACCACCAGTTTATTATGGTTTCTTGGCTGATTAATAAATCAACTTCCTGATAGCATTCTCAATTTTTCCATTTACAAAAAACTTGCATAACTGGAAGATACACTAACAGATTCTCCTTACCCTAATAATCAAAAAGTAGGTATTATGAAAGTATCATGAAAACTAGCTACTATCAAATTCAAGTGAATGCCATCTCTTTTATATTAAGTCTGATATCTCATTGCAGCATTTCTACAATGAATAAAGTAATATACAATGTTCAAAAAGTTCTGGGGAGATGAATTAAAAGTTCTTTTAATTTATTGAAAATATATACAAATGCTTATGAGCTATAAGGAACACATCCCCTTTGAAATAATTTCCTCCGTCCTCAATATGGTATTCCCAGCATTTTCTCCAATTTTTGCAAGCATCTCTACTGTTCTAAAGGGATGGCTTAAACTTGCTCTGTCACATTTAGTCTAATTTCATTTACATCTTTAAACCTTCATCCTTTAACTACAGATTTTAGAGTAGAGCAAAAAAAAAAGAAGTCACAGGAGGCTAAATCTGATGAACAGGCTGGGTAATGCAATTGTGATGCTTTTTTGAACTAGAAACTTGCAAGTTGAAAGAGCTGAAGTTTTGGAACAAACTCTGCAGCAAACCTCATTGTTTCCAAATCTTCCATCAGAAATTGGTGACGGGATCCAACTGAGACTCCTGTTTCACAAGCTAGCTCAAACAGTAATTTGATTACTGTTGACCTTTTTGTGAATATGAGCCACCAAACTGTGGGTGGGGGATGACAATGGTCTGGATGTCACATCCAGAGTTAGGGTCATCTTCAATTTAAGTTCGGCCATCATTAAACCTTTTGAACCATTCTAATATCTTCAAGAGGCTTGACATTATTCAGAAAGCTGTTTTAAGATTTTGTTAAATTTCCATGGCTTTTTTGCCAAGCCCAGTGCAAAACTTTATGCATAGATATTGTTCATTAATTCCTGACATTTTGACACTCAAGCATGACCCAGTTAAACAAGGGGTGGTGCAAAGGCTGATGAATCAAGATATTGACTGATCAGTACTTCTGGAGTGGTGGTGAAGACTTTGGAAAAGTTAGTACAGTTGGTATACAGAAATGGGATGACAAAGAATCTATACTTTGAAATAAACAGCATGGGTTTACTAAGGGAAGGTCACGTTTGAGCAACTTACTTTTTATAACAGTGTTACTATTGAGTCAGACAAGGGTAACGGATACACCATGAGTTTTAGACTTTGCTACGACTTCAGATAGGATACTGCATGGAAGACTGTTGCATAAATTGGAGAATATGGAATTGGATTATAAAATATTAAAATGGATAATGTTAAGTTCCGAATAAAACTAAAGGTGGTTAACTTATAATTTCTTCAGAGCTTAACATGCATTTTAAAACTTTGCACATGCTGATATGTCAAGCAGGTAAAATTAAATGTAAAGGTGCCAGACAAGTTAATAATTTTAGAATTCTGTTATTTATCCCTTAATATTATAATGTATTTTGTTGTGATTAAATCCACTGCATAAGCTTTGCTAAAAATAGCATGAGTGTTTGTGCACTACTGAGAAGGTCTAATGGATATCAAAGATCGATTGCCAGGGGCAATGCACACGACTAAACCTCCCCCCCCCCCACCAAAGAGATTACTAGGGGAGAATGTGGCGCTAGTGATGGAAGTTGTACTTTGACATAAGCAAGGAAGGAAAGGGAGATGACGCAGTACGGAAGTGTAGGGGCATGGAATTTAAAAAGGCAATGCAGCGCTTGACCGAGGCTTTTTCTCTTGTTCGTCGGATCCTCTGCCAGAGTGCCTTGCCGGTCATTCGTCTGCTCTTGTGGGAGTCACACTCTCCGTGCCCCAATGTTCATCCCAGTTTCTTGGACGAAGCGTCGAGTCACAAGTGAGGAAAGAGTGCCAAGCAGTCCTTGGGAATCTGCCGATAGAAAGTTTGTCCCGCAGAGCTGAGGTCTGGTATGCAGCAAAGACAGCCAAGCTTTGCTTAAACCTGGCGACCCGCGAATGGCAAGCACGTGTCTTCAGTGTCCGAGATTCATCTAGTCTGAATCTGACGAGAAGGAAACAGCAGGTCGAATGTAAAAGTTAATTACACATAGAATACAGATTACTTGCATAAATTACATTTTATTTGAAGTGTTAATGGCTTAACACCACAAAATCCTCAAATTGGGGCTGTAGACCTCAAGCATATTAGATCTACAGCCCCTTCAGGATCCAAAAAGCTTGATATTCTTTTTCATTCCAAATAGTATTTCTTTTCTACTCAACTCCTGATACTTCATAAAATGCAAATCCATCCAATCCTAGAACCATCATCATCTTAGGTGGCATCTTCATATTGAAGGTTCGCAATTATGGATCTATCCATAATACAACAATGGGGCTAATACTGAACAGGGAGCCCTGAGAACCAAGTGAAGGGGAAAAGTTCCCGATATATTTTTGACAGTAGATCGGTGTGTGTGTGTGTGTTCACGGAATTTGCCTATTCTGAGGGACAAAAAACCTAAGGTTTCGGGTGAAAAAAACCTTCTACCTCCCTATGAGACTGGCTAACTCCTTTAGTTGAAAGAGATCAGATAAAAGTTCCTCACATCTTGGATGGGAATCAAGTCCAGGTCTTTCTTCCTAAGAATTCTTCAATGCATTCAGAAGAAAGCAATTCACTTAATTGATAACTTCCCCTGCTCTCAATGACCCCCCCCCCTAGTATTTCCATGGGTAATGCTCCACTGAACTGGCAACAAATATCAGCAACTGCTGGTCAACACCCATATACAGTTCAGCTCGAAACTTATTGAACCGACTTCTCTTCATCCCCTACACTTATACTCTTTGGAATAGTTTCCCCCCCCCCCCCCATATTGTTTTCCTTGATGATTACAACCCTCAGATTTTCAAGAAACAGCGATATATTTCTTTCATCAACAAATTCCTTTTACAGAACACAAAGTATTCGGTGAAGATGTTAGTTTGAAATCCAGTGAACTAGGTAGTTGCAGAAACAATTTAAACAGTAAGTGAAAGTGTAACCAGTGTCTATCTTGGCATCCTCTAGGGCCAGATAAAAGGATGAGAAGTTAGACTAGATGGTCATAAAATGACTATTCTATAAATCCTTGGTAAATTAATATAGGTATACTTATTTAAGTTAGGATAGTCCTTCATAGCTAATGCCAATTCTAAAAATAGTCTCTCAGACCACACTTTTGATACTCTGTCAAGTGACAGGGTATCAAAAGTGTGGTCTGCCAGTCTTGATTTGTCATAATGATGGCAAATGCAGTTTTTATATTTTTCAAGGTGGATGTAAATAGATCTACCAATCTGTGCAAGGTAGTCTAAGTTGTAAGCACATAGAACTTTATCCACTCCGGTGTGTAAATGGATGAAGCCTGCCAAGAGATCAGATCAAAGTTGCTTCTTGGATTGTGGTATAAAAGTAGGATGGAGATCATTATGAATTCATAATCATTATGATTAAGAATAACTTTTGCTACCTTTTCATAAGTATCCTGAGATTGATTAAAGGATTGAACTAGTTTTGTTGAGATTTTGTGTTAGGTGGCGAGATTTGAGGGGGGGGGATAAGTTTTTTATTTGCAGTTCATAGAGGTTGTAGCCATTGGCTGAAAGGTGTGATATTTATCACAGATCACCAAGTTCAGTGGCAATGGCTGTGTCATTATTACAAACAGCTCTGCCTCTATGTGTAAGTGTTTTGGAGCTACTGTACTGTTGGGATGGTTGAGGGTCAAGATACTTATGTAAGCACTTTTTAGTGTATGTAATTTCCTATAAACAGAAAAAAAATAATGAGCAATCTGGAAGATATATAATCAGTGTTAGTGAAATGTGGATGATGACTATTTAAAAGCATTCAAGTATTAGCAGCTTAACAAGTAATGCTTTTATTTTGTCCCTCTGGTGTTGCACATGGTGTGAAATCTTTCAGACTATGTAACTATTTCCACACATGGGATTCAATGGAAAAAGATTAAATCCTATAGAAAAGCAGATTCTTTGTAGAAAAAAAAAACGTGTTAAGGAAAGTTGTGAGATCCAAATTTGAAGAGATCTCATATAAACCAAATGATCTGAATTACAGCTGCTAATTTGAACACATTCAGTGGAATATGTTTATGACCACTATGGGAAGTAACTTGACAGTTAACCCTTACTACAATAAACTTCTAAAGACAAAAGGAATTGTCTGTTAAGATAGATAATTTGCTATATTGAATTTCCTTTAATATAACGTATGGGGGTCTTGATTGAAAGTTTTCAGTGGTTTGTTATAGAGAATTCATTAACAGCGTTTGCTGCAGTGAGAGTTAACTGGACCTATCACTTCTAACCAATATTATATATATATACTTTTCCAAACTAAAACTTACTATGGCTCTAATTATAGGAATGAAAAAACAATCTCTCTTTAAAAAAACACAAACCCAGTTAAAGGTTTAAATACAGACAGAGAGAATCTTAATAGTTCTGTTTGCTGATGATGTTGTTCTGATATGTCATCAACCATCTGGAATGATTTGCACTGTAAAATGGCAGGATTACAAATATACCCTGGCAAGCATTTAACCAGATAAAAGACACTAGCACAAAAACCAAAAAAATAGATATCAAAATAAGATCAAACATTTTTAATAGTATTATTCTACAAAATAATGACCTACAGCAGCAAGACAAGGAACATAAAAAAAGGAAGAAAGAATAAAGCCTAATAGCAACCAAGAGCTCAACAGAAAGAAAAGTCTGTAATATAAGCAAGAAATATCATATAACACACACTGAAATAAGGAAAAAAATCTGGATTTAAAGATGTAGTAAAAGCTAAAAGTCAGCAGGACATATAGTATGCATGAAAGACAACAGACAGACTTTGAGAATAACAAACTGGTATCCCATCTAGGAGATGGGAGGATCCTATATTAAAGTCACTAGGAGGTAAATGAAGGAGACTGGTTCAGGATAGAGAAAGTTGGCATCTTTGTGACCTGCAGTCATGGAGAAACTAAGACTGAAAACATGGACCCATCATGGAATGCTGGAACATACCACCTAATTGTAACTTATTACATCATGTTTAGGAGTCCCTCACTCAATAAGTTATTATTATCATCTGACCTCCATGGGGTCAGACTCGTCGTGGAAGGTACATACTATTGCACATAATGCTCATCCAATCATGCCTTAAACTGATTCAATGCGTCTACATTCACAACACACTCAGGAAATTCATTCCACTCTCCATGCAAAGAACTTACTCCTCTGCTCACATCCTATTTATACAGTTTCCAGCAATGGCCTCTTGTTCTACTTCCCTCTCTCTCTCATTCTATGAAAAATCACTTCCATGTGAACCTGATAACAACCCCTGACTAGCTTATCTGTCTCAATCACATCCTCCCTCTTCTTCCAATTCACGAGGCTTTGCAACTTACATTCTCTCAATCTGTCCTAGAACTCCATATCCATGGAGAAACTAAAACTGAAAACATGGACCCATGGAATTCTGGAAAATACCACCTAATTATAACTTATAACATCATGTTTAGGAGTCCCTCCCTCAATAAGTTATTTTTATTATTATCATCTGACCTCCATGGAGTCAGACTCACTTAAAGACCACTGACCACCATTGTGAATCTTCTCTGGACTCTTTCCAACATATCCTCGGCACCATGAAAACCCAGCGACCAAATCTGTGCACAATAACCCATATGAGATCTGATCAAGGCCTTATAGAATAGCATCACAACCTCTATTTCTGCAGGTCAGGGTGCTCTGTATCATTGCCATTATCCGATGTGATGTCTTCACAACTTGTGCAACGTGGCCCCTGAGTTTCAGGTCCTTGTGTACGATCAACTCCTAGATCTCTCATCTCCTCTACCTACTTTAAAGAGTCCCCACCAAGTGTATACTTTGCATCTCATTGTTGCTTACCAAATCTCAAAACCTTACACTTTACAACATTGAACTAACAGTTCCATTTACCTGCCTATTCAAGTCCTCTTGTAAGGCATAACATCAGCTTGACTCTGCATTGCTCTCCCCAATTTTGCATAATCTGCAAACAGCTCCATATCGCTAGTTAAGCAAATCCCAATATCATTAACATACAAACTGAACAACAATGGTCCCAAAACTGACCGCTGTGGTACACCACTAGTGATCTTCCTCTTTCAGGATACTGCACCCCCATATACAACTTTCTGATACCGATCTGACAAACAGTCACTGATCCAACTCAGAAGTCTGTTATCTAATCCCATCTGTTTCAATTTATTTAACAGTTGTCATGTAACAGTCTATCAAAAGCTTTTGCAAAATCCAAGTATAGTACTGTATATTCATCTTCCCTGTCCAAGATACAGTGTAACCTCGATTGTCGAACATAATTCATTCCTAAAGGCTGTTCGGAAACCGATTTGTTTGAAAACTGAAACCATTTTCCCATAAGAATTAATGTAAAATGGATTAATCAGTTCCTGAACCCCCAGATATTTGCTTATTTAAATATTTATAAGAGTACTTCATGCATAAAATCGTAAACAATGAAATGCATAAAATCTTATACAAAAAGAATAAACACAAAAAATGGATAAAATATAGACGAAAATTGATCTCCTCTTTATTTTTGAGTATTGTACAGATTGTTGATTTCGCTATACCGAACTGCATAGCAAGATCTGAGACACAAACGCCATTTTCTTGTTTGGATATGATTTCATTTTAAACCTCTATCGTGGTTCTTACAACTTTTCTTTTCGCTTTGCTGCTATAACTATCCTTCTTCGGCCCCCATGGTGGCTTATTTAATAATAATTTATTAAAAAAAAAAAAAAATCAAGAAAAGGCACTGCAAATTTGAGCAGGTGCCTGCACTGAGCAGAGGCTGTGGCGTGACTGACGTTCTCCGGCCATACATCTCAGCTTGCGGAGCACATGGTTGCCGGTTTGTATGTTCGGGAATCGAGATTCTGTTCAGAAACCGGTGCGTTTTTTGTTCAGAAAATATGTTCAGGAACCGATTTGTTTGAGATGAGAGTCGTTCGACAACTGAGGTTCCACTGTACTTCTAGAATTTATAAACAAACACAGTAATTCATTTTTAGTTCATTAACCAGTCCTATCCAATTTGTTGGTTGTGATTTCTCCACCACACCTGCACAAGTTATTAGACTTCTAGAGGAATCTGCATAATGATGATGATGATAATAATAATAATAACTGCACTGTTAATCTTACTATTGTTTCATCTTTTTTGAAATGAATGATACCAAAGATGCTCACAATAATATTGAGTGAAAATTTTATGACTAATAAAAATATTGTTCTAAATAATTCTGTATCTAGTTTTAATTAAAATATCAATTTGGTTTCAATTAAAAACAGGGAAAGAACATCATCTTTGGAAATTATCCAGTGTGGCTAAAAAAAGTTAAGGTATGATAGACATTGGATCAGTGTGGAGCACTGTATGATGAATCCAAGGATTCATAAATGTGCCAGAATAATAATGATGATGATAGCAAAGTTTTCTAAAAGATATATTTACACTGCTAGTGTTTGCATATCCATGGTGAACAGATTATGCATATCGATTATGAAAGTTCCACTCAAGGATAATCTACACATACATTTTTCATCATGATTCACAAGAGCAAACCCTGGAAACCCCAATCTTGTCTCTCTATTTAGTAATTCACCTACCTGAACAGCTTTCCCTTTCCATTGAAATAGAATGCAACATCAATCAAAATATTCATTCAGATATTTATATGTTGGTTATGAATATGATGAGAATTTAATGGTTTACCAGTTTATGGTTTATTTAATGGTAAATATTACCAATATTTTGGCTACAGTTACTGAGGCATTGTCAGAGCAATAAGAATGTGATTACTAAAGTACACTACAAAATGAATAACTGCATAAGAGCATGACATTTCAAGCTGGTATCCTGACTATACTTTCTAGGTCCAATTAACATTAGCCTGTTTTGCTGTTATTGTTTTGAGCAGAGGATAACTAAGTCAAATTTATGGGTATTGTGAGTATTCCACAGAGCAGTGGTGTTCAACCTTTTTTACTATGCGAGCTACTTTTCTATAAAAAGTTATTCACCGATCTACTCTCTTATATAGATCATGTTCCCCTAACCTGATATCTGATTACGCACAAGTAAACAACTAAAAACTTTATTTGTGTATTTAAAAATTTATTTATCACTTTTAATTATTTTAATACAACAACAACAAAAAAAAAAAATTGGAATAAAATATTTATTTCTCTATTTTGGAAAACCTAAATTAGAAAAAACAACAGATTGATTACAAACTCACAAGTTACAGGAAATGCTGGTTGAGTAAAAAAAAAAGAAAAGTTAATGTGAAATTTGGCATTGTTTGGACCTCACAATATTTTCATAGTCAAGTTGATACGAAGAAGTGGCCAATCGCAGACTATCATTCAAATGATCATTTGTAATTTGGTTTCTTAATTGATTTTTTATGACAGTCATATTAGAAAAAGCAGATTCTGACAAGTATGTTGATCCGAAACACAACAGAATTTTTTGCACAATATCAGTTAATATTAAGAATTTTTCATGTGCATACTTCCAAATGACTTCATTGTTTATTGATTTTAAATGTAAACTATTCTGAATGTTTATTATCTCAAGTTCTACTTCAGCTTGGTTTATATCAAACAGCCCACTAATTTTATTTGAAATTTCTGTGATGTTCAAGTTTTCTTGAAATGGATTATTGATAAAAGATACAATCATTTCAGTTGTATTAAAATCTTTAAATCTTGAATTTATTTATTATTATTATTATTATTATTAAACAAGACCTCATGGAGTCAAAGACTCATCTAGGAGGTCCTTTTATCTTACACACACATCTCATCATACCGTGTCTTAAACACATTCAAACTACTTGCAGACACCACGCTCTCAGGCAAGGCATTCCAATCACTCACAACTCTGCACGAAAAAAACCTGCCTCTCACTCCCTTACTCACACCCTCCTTATACAGTTTCCAGGGATGACCTCTGGTTCTCCCCTGATCTCCCACTATTCTCTGTAGAACTTCTCCACCATTGATCCTATAACAACCCCTTACCAACTTGTAGGTCTCTATCATATCTCCCCTCTTCCTTCTCTCCACGAGACTCTGCAAATTACATCTTTTCAATCTTTCCTCATACTCAACATTCCAGAGGTCAGAAACTACCTTAGTCAGTCGCCTTTGGACCCTTTCCAACATCTCTTCATCCTTCTGAAAACCCGGTGACCAAATCTGGGCACAATAGTCCAAGTGTGGCCTAATCAAAGCCTTATACATTGGAACAAGTATCTCCCTACTTCTACATGTCAGTGTCCTCCGCATCATTCCCAGAAGTCTTTGTGTTGTCTTCACAATTTTGGCGATGTGTCCCCTAAATTTTAGATCCTTATCCACTATCACTCCCAGATCTCTTATTTCCTCTACTTCCAACAATATATTCTCACCAAGCATAAATTCTGCATCCCATCTTTGTTTTCCAAATTTTAAAACTTTACATTTTGCAACATTGAACTCACATCCCCATTTGCTTGCCCAATCACTCAATTTATTCAAGTCTTCTTGCAAGGCCACAACATCTTCACTACTCTTTATGGTTCGTCCCAACTTTGCATCGTCTACAAACAACTGAATATCTCCATCCAAATCTTCACCAATATCATTAATATATAAGTTAAATAGTAATGGCCCTAAAACAGACCCCTGAGGCACTCCACTAGTGACTTTCCTTTTCCTGGATATTGCACCCCCATACACAACTTGTTGATACCTATCAGATAGCCAGTCTCCAATCCAATGCACTAATCTAATATCCAACCCCATCTGCTCTAGTTTGACTGTCAACTTATCATGAGGTACTCTATCAAAAGCTTTTGCGAAATCCAAGTATATTACTGTGTATCCTTCTCCTCTGTCCAAGGAAGCAGTCACTTTATTGTAATAAGTAAGTAGATTACTAAAACATGACCTCCCTTTAGCAAATCCATGCTGTCCATAAAAAATTATACCATTGTTGTCAACCCAACTCTGGATCCTAGTTCTCACAAACTTCTCCAACAACTTAACCACAACACCTGACACACAGATAGGCCTATAGTTTGATGCTTGAGTTCGATCACCTCCTTTATGAAGTGGCACAATCTTGCCCTCCTTCCACTCTTTAGGAACTTGACCAAGTGCAAGACTCGTATTAAAAAAATATGTCAAGGCAGGTGTCAACTCTCTAGCACACTCCTTCAGAATACGTGGTGATATATTATCAAGTCCCACAGCCTTATTTACATCTAGTTTACTCAACTCCCCAAACACCTCTTGCTCACTTACAGTCAGTCTCTCCTCCCCATCATCAACTGCTCTTAATCTCTCCATGAAGTCACATTCACAAGATTGAAAGATCTTTATGAATTGCTCATTAAGTATCTCCACAACACATTCTGCGACAGCTGTCTTTATACCATTTCCTCCAATCAATGTCATCCTTCCATAATCATTCTTTCTTTTGCTGGCTACATATCGAAAGAACTCCCTAGGATTCTTTTTGGCTTCATTAGCTAACTGCTGTTCATACCTCTCTTTAGCTACTCTCACCAACCAAGTCACCCTCCTTGCCTGGTCTTTGTAGACCTCATGAAATTGGTTACTTCCACTTCTCTTATGCTATCTCCACAATGCCTTTTTTTTCTGTATTGCATGCTTAATCTCTTTATTCATCCATCTCACACCTACCTTATTTAACCTTCTCACCCGTGGTATACATTTAGACATTGCATCTACTAAATAGTTTTTGAAAATCCCCCAAGCTGCATTGATCTCTTTTCCAGCTAACTCCTCATTCCATGCTACATCTGCAAGCTGTCTCCTGAGCTCTTCATAATCACCCCCTTGTAGTTCCACATATACCCTTTTTTCACAGGGGTCCTTGCACTGCTGGCAACCACCCAGGTAATCACCTCATGGTCACTTTCACCAATTGGTGGATGATTTGACACCTCATTTATAATTACATCCTCCGATGAGATGACCAAATCCAAGACCCTTAATCCTCGTGTGCCCTCTGTTACATACTGTCTGAGGTAGTTATCCCTCAAAAACTCAAGAAACTCATTTTCTTTACTTCCAGTCGCTATCTCTTCAATCCAGTCTATATTGCCATAATTAAAATCACCCATAATGATCACCCTTTTCTTATTTGCTTGGCTTATTTGACTATACATTTCACTATCACCACCATCCACATTACCAGGTCTATAACAACATCCCACCAAGTATTTGATTCTATTCACCTCTATCTCACACCATACTGCCTCAAACCACTGGCCCTATTTCCCTCTTGCATCTCTACCTTGTATGGACATAACTCTTTCTCTATCATCAATAGCACTCCCCCTCCCTTTTTATCCCTTCTATCCTCACGAAACACATCATACCTTTCCATCTCTATTCCTGTCAGGATGTCGTCCTCATCTAACCATGTCTCACTTATTCCAACAATCTCTGGGTACACAGACACAATTAGTGCAACCATTTCATCCGCCTTGTTTCTTATGCTTCTAGCATTGGTATACAAACACAACAACTCATTTCTGGATCTACAGCTAGTTCCACTGATACCATTCACTCGATGTGCTCTCTCCATGCTGGACTGGGGCCATTTCTCTTTCTGCTTCTTCATTTTAGAACCCTTTGCAACAACATCTGTTTCCTCTTGATCCCTGGTCATCCCATTACTTTCCTGCCTACACATGCTCTCACCTCCTCTTGGAGCATCCACCTTTCTCACGCTGTGTATCCCTGTCCACCCTGGGCCTCCCCGTTTCCCTGCTCCTCTTGCACACCCATTCTCTCATTTTCTATACTCATACCACTCACCTCTCCATTCATTTCCACTTCTTCAATCTCTCCTGTCTTACTCTCCTGCTCTTCCACATCACTCCCCTCTCGATCTGATTCATTTTCTCTATTCACTTCTCTACCTTCCAGCAGCAGTCTCTCCAAGCGACTCACACCATAACCACTCAAATGCAGTCCATCGCTCCCATACAGCTCACTTCGTCCCTCAAACTCATTCCACACATTAACAAACTGTACACCCATCTCCTCACACATTTCAGCCAGAATACCATTCATAATCCTTGCTCTTCGCCTCATTTCACCACAATCATACCTAGGCAACACACTGACCACCCTTCCTGTCACACTATTCTCTTTTATCTTTCCAAGCAGTCTCTTGACATTCATTTTGACATGCTCTTTGTTCTCTCTCAAATCATTTGTACCAATTAATACAATTAACTCTTTTGCTCGCTCCTGCCTCATATCCAATGCCTCAATCACTCTGCTTATTTTACTGCCTGGAAAACATACCTTGTGCATTTTATCCTCTAGCACACCTTTAATAATGGAGTCGCCATACAACGCCACTCGCTCATCTTTCGTTAACTCTTTCATGCCATCATGATTTATTTTAATAGTTTTGACCTGAATTCTCTTAATTTCATTCCGCATCCATTTCATTTCTTGCCTCATCCAATCTAATTCACTTTCCGAACCTCGCGACACATTCTCTCTATCATTAAATCTTTCTAACTTTCTAACTCTCGACCCCCTCTTCTCACATTCCCTCTCATTCATCCTTCTTTGTTTCCGTACTTTCGGTCCAACATACGTCCAACTTTCACTATCATTCTTCTCACTTTCACTCTCATTTATCTTTCTTTGTTTCCGTACTTTCGGACTAACATGCATCCAACTTTCGCTATCATTCTTCTCACTTTTACTGTCATTCATCTTTCTTTGTTTCAGTACTTTCGGTCCAACATGCGTTGAACTTTCGCCATCATTTATTCTTTCGATTTTTTTTTACTTGCAATTTCTGCATTACACAAGTTCTACTTTCATTCGTTCTCTCAATTTCGTTTCTTTCCACCTCACTTTCGTCCCTTTTAACATCCGTTACGGTTGTCAAATCGCTCTTTTTCTTTTTTCCTGATTTTTTCGCTTCTCTTGCTCACCATCCATTTCTTTCAAACGTGCAATCGCGACACAATCAGTACTAGCACTTTCTGTCATCAATTTCATATTCGCATTCATTAGTTCTTCGCTCAGGTCACACTTCGCACACACCCTTCTTCCATCCGCACTAAACATCCACAAATCATTTATGTAATCGAAGGAATACATATAACAGACCTCACACTTAACGAAACGACTGAAATCTACATTCAAATCATGGAATGACAATGCCGCCGCCATTTTTTTTTTTTTTTTTTTTTTCTCTCTGCCGGTTACTAGGTCTAATAATAACGATTTCGTAATTTAGTTTAGACAAGAAAAAAAAACCCACACTAATAATACCGGTAGCGTACAACGTTTACAGCCACTCTTACTCAAACAATTATGCATATATACTTAATTATTCCTAGTAAAAACTTATCTGAATCAGGAGCTCTTCAAAACACGTCCGCAGTACTTGGCCCACTAACGCCCCCCTCATTTCTTCCTCAACTAATTCTATTTCACGAATAAATTCTTTTAAATCATAGCGAAGCATTTCTTGATTTTGTTCAAAAAATTGTAATACATATGGGAGATATCTAAATACATGGTCATTTATGTTTCTTTAATAAAAGTAAGTATTGTTGGAAAGTTTTTATTGAACTTAACATGTCGATTAAATTTTTATCTCTACCTTGTAACTCTAAATTTAAATTGCTTAATTTCATACGGAAATCTACTAAAAATGATAAGTGTAACAACCATCTTTTATCACTCAATTGCAGATAAATACCTCCTTTTTCATCAAGAAAAATTTTTAAATCATTAATTAATACAAGAAATCTTTCTAAAAAGTGACTTCTGCTGAGCCAGCAAACATTATTGTACAACAGAAGTTCCCTATCACCATCTGCCTGTAATTTAAATAACTGCCGTTGCAGGGCTTTTCTTCGAACAGAATTTACAATTTTAAATGTAATATCCAAAACATCTTTTGTGTTTAATCTTTTACAACACAGTACTTGTTGGTGAATAATACAGTGGTACGTTAAAAAATCTGGATATTTGTCATCGTTTTTACATAATGAAATGAAGCCTGATTTATTACCTATCATTGCAGGAACACCATCAGTAGTAATAGACACAAGGCGGAAGTTTGTGTTGTTTCACAAATTAATTCATCAAATGCTGAAATAATGTCTTCTCCTGTAGTCCTTCCCAATAATGATATAATTTTCAAAAGTTCTTCTTTACTTGAATAATCTTGAAATACCATGCAAATAAATACCATTAACTGAGCAATATCAGTGAAGTCGTTTGATTCATCAAATTATAATGAAAACACAATACACTGGTGAATGTCTGACATTAACCTGGCCTAGAAACTTTTCTCCGGCAATTTGAAACATTGTCTGCGGCTTAGAAGGTCTCTCTCTAGCGATGTTTCAAACCGAGAAGCTCCTTTCTGGAAGTGGGAAACTCCTCTCTCAAGCAACGTGGATCCGGGCAACCTCCTCTCTGACAATTCTGGACCCCTTCTGCATGCTTCAGTCCCTTTTTATTAGGCCTCCTCTGAGACCGCGCATGAAGTTTGGCAACCCCCAAAGAATCGGTATGAGTCTTTCATCTTAAGTTTCAAGTTCGGTACTCCTTTCGTTCTCCTCCACTTTCTTTTGATTGTAAGTTACCGGCCATAGGAAAGTTGTTTGAACTCTTTCTGACTGACTTCAGAGATGTTTACACTTAGAGCCTGCAAGCCTTTCTCATACATATACAAGTTTCAATAACAATCTTTCTAATGCTGCCATGTACAGCTTTGGTGACAAAAACATTGCCTTTGTTTTTAACACTCTAACATATTCTTATTAAAGCAGTATATACAGTTAGCTTCAAAAGAGTTATTTACAAAAACATCTAATACAAACTATACCGAGACAAACAAAGTTTATTTTTTTACAATATTCACATTGGACTTATCCTAAGTAAAAAATCGATGTAATGTGCTTTGGAATATTTAATATTTAAGCTACAATCGAGTTTTTACACTTTGCTTATAATTATATTCACTCAGCTTGCTGTTTGACTTCCACTGATCCAAGTTAATTCATTTACCCGGACTTATAAGAAAATTACTGATTTATTACTGAATTATCTGAATACTGATTACTGAACAAACTTTCAATTTAGAAGTAGCATCTTTATAAAGTAGTGGGTTCTCTCCTTGTTACTGCACTGATTCATACATACGAGGGTGATCTGAAAAGTTCTCGGCCTAGACCATAGATGGCAACACTATAGGCATGATTGTTTTTTCTAAGTTGGTACATCTGTCATAAGCATCCATGTGAAACTGCAAGTCATTCTATAGAGTAGTTTGCTTTATACAGCTGTCTGAAGCATAAGTGTTGTCTGTATATCCCTTGAAATGGATAAAATTGAGTATTGTGTGGTTATAAAATTCTTTGTAAAAGAAGGTTTAACGAAAAAATTCATTCGAAGTTCATAATAGTTTGTGGGCACTCTTCTTCTTCGTTTTCAACAATTAAGAAATAGGCTGCTGAGTTTAAACATGGCCGTACCAGCCTTGAAGATGATCCACTTAAAGGACGTCCAAAAATTGTAACAACACCAGAAATCATTGATCAAGTACGTGATATGATATTGGATGACTATGAAATTGTGTGTGAAATTGCTCAGACTATAGGCATTTCAAAATAACACGTAGGATATATTTTGCATGAAGAATTGCAAATGAAAAAGATTTGTGCAAGATGGGTGCCGTGCTTACTCACAGCAGATCAAAAACGCACTCACATGAAAATCTCTAAACAGTGCTTGGAGCATTTTAACAAAAATAAAACTGATTATGTGCATCGATTTATTACTATGGATGAGACTTAGATTCACCATTACACATCAGAATCCAAAGAGCAGTCCAAACAGTGGACAGAAGCTGGTTGTTCAGGGCCAAAGAAGACAAAGTCGGTTCCATCAGCAGGAAGGGTCATGGCATCGGTCTTTTGGGATGCTAAAGGCATTTTGTTTATTAATTATCTTGAAAAGGGTAAAATAATAACCGAAAACTATTATTCCAATCCTTTAACCAGACTAGATGAAAAAATTCGTGAGAAAAGACCCGGTTTGCAGAAGAAAAAAATCATCTTTCATCAGGACAATGCACTTACCTACAAAGGTGTTTTGGCAATGGGAAAATTAAGGGATCTGCACTATGAATTGTTGGAACATCCATCCTATTCCCCAGATTTGGCTCCCTCTGACTTCTATCTCTTCCTTGCTGGTCAACGTTTTTCTTCAAATCAAGAGGTGATTGCAGCTGTAGAGCTATATTTTGCAGATCTTACACGAAGGTATAGATGCTTTTGTAAAATGTCTTCAAAATTATATTTGGTGTGAAAAAATGGCATATTTAGCCAATATTTTTAATTACTTAAATAGCATTAATACAAGTATCCAAGGGAAAAATTAAAATATTTTGACATCCACTGACAAATTGTTAGCATTTCAGAAAAAGTATCTCTTTGGAAAAACTGCATATCAGAAAAAAATACAGTATATGTTTCCTTCGCTCCAGAATAAAAATGTTGAGGGAATTATTTCCGTTATAACAAAACATTCAACAATATTGGACGAAAAAATTTCGAGTTACTTTCCTTCCTTAAATACACACAATTATGACTGGATATAAAATCCATTTGGCACAGTCAATACACTGAGTTTTGTGAATTTTTGTTACAGGAAGAAAAACAATTAGTTATCTTGTCAACAGATCGTACTCTAAAAATTAAATTCTCTGAAATAACTCAAAAAGGATTTTTGTCCAAGCTGAATACCCAGCTCTCCTCCACAAGGGCACTGAAAATTTTGTTACAGTTTTCAACATCATATTTGTGTGAGCTTGGTTTCTCAATATTAACCAATATAAAAACTAAAAAGCGTGAAAGAACTTTCTAATATAGACAAAGAGATGGGGATAGCTATATCACATATTAGACTTGATATTGCTGAAATCTGCAAAAGCTGACAAGCTCAAGTATCGCATTAAAATAAGTTCCATTTTTATAAAAGGCATGCATATTTTTATTGTTAGTTTTATAACTCTAATGCTTTTGGTGGTCCCCAAATTTTTCTTATAATCAAAAGTGTTCCATGACTTCGAAAAGGTTAAGAACCACTGGTGTAACCTGTACACTCCTGGTACTGATGATGAATTTCATCTTAGATTGAAGTTACTTTATTCATTTGTATGTGATTTGTACTTGGCATTTGTTCAGTATTTTATGGTTCTTTCAGGAGTTCCTATAGTGTAAGGAAATAAGTACTACTGTAGTGGAATAGTATGTTCTTAGCAGGGAAAAAAATTTTCCCTGCTAAGAACATTAGCAAGGAAAACATTAGCACATGGAGCATTAGCTCTGTGTGCTAATGTTTTTTCATTATGCTTTATTTTTTCTCAAGATGAAATTAATATTTAGGTATCCATTACTGTGTGAGGGTTTCTGCATGCAGCATAAGAAAGAGTCATCTGGCAGTTGGATGACTAAAAACCATAAAGAAAGAGAGCTGTAGAGGGAGGCATACTTTAATGTTATTGTTATTATTATAAGAGGAAGCGAGAGCCCAGTTTAGGCTTAAATTTTTATGATAAAAAATAACCTGATAGCATTATTAACTTAAGCATTTCAGTGATGTCAGGTGGGAATTTTTTTTTCTTAATTAGAGTTAATGTCATATTAGATACACTTGTAATGCACTTAAACAGCCAAAACTCTATAATAAAATTTATAGAAATTGGAAACAATTTATGGAAAACGTATCTTCCTCACATAGGCAGATACAATTTCCCAAACTTTTTCATTCTTCCCTTCCACAATATGGCATCATTAACCACCTTACCGGCGATATGGATAAAATACACACTCCTCATCCATCATATATTTCAATGTAATATCAACGACATTGCAATTTTAATATGCACTTCGCATCCATGTTAACCTTGACACCTATAGAAGTCATGGCCGGTTGGGTGGTTAAAACTAACTAATAGAGTCTATAATATTTGTTCGAGTGAAATTGTTCTTTCAACAGAACTCAACCATATACACCACACCTTCCTATCTAATGGTTACAGTTCCTAGAGAATTTAAAAAATAATCAATTCTGCGCCAATCCATGGCCACTTCTTCAGAAGGATTTTAGGAATTCCATCACCTTCCCCCTACATCCAGGAGATGGTGATGGCATTCTTTCACTTATGTTACTTCATAAATGAAAGTTATTCTGGTTACCAGTATATGCTTCACAGAACTCTTAATTTAAATAAACTTGGGTATAGAAAACTGCCAAAGATTTGGGAGACTATTATATTCTAGCTTGAAATTTCACAATCTTATGCAATTATTTATTGTATACCTTAGTAATCACATTGCTCTAACCTTGAGAACGCCTCAATAACTGTAGACAAAATATTGGTAGTGTTTACTTCTTTTACCTTCTGTGTTGTGATGTCATTAAATTTTCTTAATAATATTAATCTGAACAATAACAATATTTATGGTATCATCTTTAAAAGGTACTGCAGTATGACTATAAATAATAAATTACACAGTAACCACAGTAATCAACTTGAATAAAATGAAAGTATTTGTTAAGTCAAATTTATGGGAATTAGGAGTATTCCATAGAGCATAAGATCATTATCACAATCTTTCAATTTGGAAATGGCATCTTTATAAGGTAGTGGGTTTTCTCCTTGTTATTGCTGAAAGCTGCAAAGCCCTTTTACATCAGCCAAATCTGAATCGGAACGATTGTCTCTCTCTCCCAAAAGTTTGTGAAATTCTTATTTTATGTAACCGTCAAAAATAGTTTTTGATAATATTATTTATTAATATTAATTTCTAGCATGTGGAAACAGTTTTTAATTGGTAAACCACACTGCTGTGTGTACCTTGTATTCCCATTTCTCTGATTTGCTTTTTTCTATGCACTATAGTGTTATTTTCAGCATGAAATACCTGTACTTTCATTTCATTGAAGATAATTACTGTGGTCATCGTGTAATTTATTGTTTATTTATGGTATCAATCAGTTCAGTGTTTTCTAAAACATCTAGTTTAAAATTAATGTTCTGGCTCAAGCTTTAGTCTTGACAGGAACTTACTGATGAGTAGACATAAAAAGAATTGGTGCTTTTGTGCACCAAGCAAATTATTTTTTAATGCTATTTTTTAAAAATTATATAGTTATCAAGTACTCATAAAAATCCAAAATTTTAAATTAAATGTAAACAAATTTCAAAATAAAAATGCTTCTGGAAAGATACAAAATAGCATAACATGCAAATTATAATAAATGCATATACCTCAATCATTTTTAAATGTTTATATTCAAATGCAATTCATTGATAGCTGCTTTAAATTACTCGACAGCACAGCTGAGTAATACTAAATACATAATATACAATGAGCATTTATGTTTAATAAGCATTAGATTTAAAAGTAAAAAGAAGTAGTACGAAGAAATAAGAAAATGGTATAGAAAACAAACTATAATGTATAACATCTAGTAACCCTCACAGCAAGCCTAATATGTCAATGTGCAAAAAAGAGCAATTTTTATATATGCTGTTTTGCTATAAGTACAATAAGACATTCAGAATCAGGTAGAATAAATGCATCATTCCATCCACTCATTTCTCATCTGTCCAAGATGGGTTGAATTCCCTGATTAGGAGCTTCAGGCAATTTAATGCAGCTGGCTTGCCATTCCCCTGCTGCATTCCTTAGGGTTATATAAGTATTTTTATGTCTATAGAACTGTGCCAGTTTGCTTGTTTTTTTGAGAAGTGAAAAATAACAGTTTCCAGAAGAAAAAACTGCATACCACCATATGAGACCAGCTAACTCACCATTTGAAAGTCCTGATAAAGCTTCCTCATTTTGTAGACAGGATTTGAACCCAGGTCTTTCCAACCAAAGGGTTCATCTACCAATTGAGCTAAAGAGACTCAAGAATGCATCGTTACATATATTTATATTAATATCACAAATATCATTTACATTATATTGCATAAAATATAAATATTTTATGGAATATTATTATTATTATGATGATTCAAGCCTCCATGGAATCAAAAGACTCATTGTGGGAGGTCATCCTAGAAAACACAGTCTATCATACCATTACTTGAACTCATTGACTGTTTGTGTTCTGACCACTCTATCAAGCAATGCATTCCACAGTTCAACCACCCTCCATGCAAAGAAACCACTCCTCACCTTCTTGCTCACAGCTTCCTTTTGTAATTTCCAGGGATGGCCCCTTGTCCTCACTCCTTCCTCCTGTTCCACCAAGCAAAAGAACTTTCCAGTGTCAACTCTGTAACTACTTCTCAACAATTTAAAAGTCTCAATCATATTACCTCTCCTTCTATCTACCAAACTCTGCAGTCCACATTCCCTCAGCTTGTCTTCATAACTAACATTGTACAGTCCTGATACCATCTTTGTTATCTGCCTCTGTACCCTTTCCACAGTTAATTTATCCCATTCAAATCCTGGGACCAAATTTGAGAACAATAAATGGAATGAGAACTCTTATCTCTGCAGGTCAGCATCCTTCTCATTATTGCAGCAATCCTCTGGGTTACCTTCACCACCTTTGCAATGTTCCCTGAATTTCAGGTTTCTATCAATCATCACCCGCAGATCCCTTGCCTCCCCTACTTCCAACACAGTATACAGCCTCCCATCGATGTATCCCAAACTTCAATGCTGCTGTATTGTTATTATTATTATTCGTGACACCTCCAGGGAATCCAAAGACTCATCACGGGAAGACACCTACTGTACAACTCTCCGTCTCCATCGCTACCGAA
The DNA here is from genome assembly GCF_054136105.1 of Typopeltis vanoorti. Taxonomy (NCBI): domain Eukaryota; kingdom Metazoa; phylum Arthropoda; class Arachnida; order Uropygi; family Thelyphonidae; genus Typopeltis; species Typopeltis vanoorti. Next base: position 57,571,676 of record NC_143559.1, on the reverse strand, counting down.
CCTCTACTACCAATCCAATCAACTACATCAGTGCCATCTACCGTCCACCACCACCACAAGTATTTTTTTGTCTGTAAATTGTGTGTGTTTTGAAGGGCTGATTTGTCTGTATGCAGGATGAAAAACCCGAGTTTCCAGAAAACAACAACAACTGACAATTGCTGCATTAAACTGACATCCCCATTAATTTGCCACCTGTCCAGTTTATTCAAATCCTCTTGCAGGGCTACCACATCTGCACTATTACTAATAACCCTTCCCAGTTTCACATCATCTACAAACAACTGAATATCCCCCTGCAATACACTGACAATGTCATTGATATAAAGGTTAAACAACATAGATCTCAGTATTACAAGTGGGATCACACAGGGCTCTCACTTATAACCTTCTGCCTCTTGAAATTGCACCCCCCCCCCAATACACAACTCTCAGATAGCCAACTTAATATAAACACTTAATCTCTTCATTCATCCACTTTACACCTACCTTATTTAGTCTTTTCTGTTGCTACAATTAAATGTCTTGATCAGTGTACAAGAGGCACCTGTTCCATCTAACTCCTGTTTCCATTCTATAGTGATTATGAAAAACTTATGAGAGAAGTTTTTCATAATCACTAGCCTTTTAGTTCTGCATATATCACTTCCTCAGAGAAGTTCTCATATGACTACTAATTACAACCCAGGTAATCAACTCTCACCAAGTGGAGGAAGATTAGACATTCCATTCACAATCACATTCCCTGACGATATGATCAGATCTAAGACTTTTAACTCTTTTGTGTGCCCTCTGTTACATACTGCCTATGACAGTTGCCTTTCTTAAGAGGTGAAGAAATTCATTCTCCTTATTCCCAATGCTATCTCTTCATTTTAATCAATTTACTCTCATTAAATTACCAATAATGATCAACTTGCTCACTATCTACGTTATCATTATTAATGCTATTATGTAACCTCAACAATGCACGGCTACTATGGCAGCACTACATACGGTATTTGCCAGCGTATAAGACACCCCCCCCTTTTTTGTACACATTTTTAGGAAAAAAACTTTATCACTGAATATTATAATGAATTTACAATATTTATTTCAAATATAAAGTAATAAGTAGGTCTACTTTCAACAAATACCTAATCTAACTAGAAAAGAGTACCCGCCTTTTAATCTTCTTCGTCAAAACCTAGAAATTCATCTCCAGAGCTAAATGAAGAGACACTTGAAACCTCTTCTGAATCAGAATCTGAGTCCTCATACAACAAATTGTCCTCTGTACCATCCAGTGAATTACTAATGCCACACTTCTTAAATGATTTAACCACTGTCTCAGTTTTCACAGCATCCCATGAAGCTTTGGCCTACTCACAAACTTGTGAAATGCTAGGCCTCTTCCTTCTTTAGAGAAAATTTAATGGCAGAAATTTATCACCATTCACAACAACAGCAACAACAATTGGAAAGTTTAAATGAACAGGAACACAGCTGTGATTGTCGATGACAGCGCATGCACATCCAATGAACTCTACGTAACTGGAATGCTCTCGCACACCGCAAGAAAGAAATCGCGTAACTCACAACAGAAAAAATTTCCAGAAATGAAAGTAATAAAAAACTGAGTACTGGCGTATAAGACGCACCCTGTTCTTCAGACCTATTTTCAAAGAAAAAAAGTGTGTCTTATATGCCGGCAAATACAGTAATTAATACAACATAAGTAGACATCATTAATAGCTTCCTATTAATAAATTTCTTGCAAAATATGTCAGGTCTCCAGTTTCAATTTTAAACCATACATTCAATTAACAACCTTCATTCATTCTTCTAAGGACAAACTTTACCCACTAACACATTCTGCAGTATATGAAGTTACAAGTGAATGTAACTTAACTTATTATGGGCAGACTTGAAGACAAAAACTACATTTAATATCAACATTATATCAAATCAGGATTGGCAAACCATGCTTTGGATATCCCATCATAGAGGATTTAATGGAAGAAGACTGCCGCATTGTAGTTGGTACACGCAGGAGAGACTATTTCTAAAATCAACACTGGCTATGAAGTACTCCACTAACCTCAATATATATGTGTGTGTGGTTATAAGTTCTGAGAAGACCACCTTCAATGTAATATATCCAAATAAATTACTTTTATTAGACCCTAGAGGGTACCATGATAAGCATTAATTCCTTTTTTAGTTACAATCTGAACTGCTTTTCCCCAGCTACTCAATCACAGTACTTTATGTTCGATAACAAGTATATTTTTATGCTCTGAAGATGCTGGTTTGAAATCTATTGAAATATTACTAACTTATTAAATTTATTTTGTCCCTTCAGTGTTTTCAAACTGTGATAAACAACTAAAAAATTTTCAGATTATACATTCTGGTCTTCTAAAACATTATGACTAGTAACTGTATCAATCCATCTAGAACTTGGTCATCCTTCTCTGGATATTTTCCCTGCCATTAAACCGTAGTTGAGCTCACCTTACCTCTGCCACTCTCTTTAAACAATCACACCAGTTTAGATGAGCTTTGCTTAAATATTCTGGAAGACTAGTGATGTCAAGTTCTTTTCTAATATCTTTGTTTTTAATATGATTCTGTCATTATAGTGACCTGTTCATTCTACTGATTTTCCTTGACCTCCATCTGTGGTTTTATTTCCAGCCTAACTTTTAAATCCATAAGTTAAAACTCATTTGTACACAGTCCTGAATAAGCATAGAGCTATGTTAATTTTTTGCTCTTATTCCATATAAACTGAGTAACAGCTGAGTTGGATGAATGAAATGGCTACATGATGATTTTGCAAAGGCATTTGACAGAATACCACATGGAACTCTGTTACGCAAATTAGAACAAATAGGGATGGCTATGACACTAGTTAAGAGAATAAGAGGGTGGCTGCTGGACAGATATAAAAAAAAGTGGTATATGGAGGGGCAAAATTGAGGCAAAAACAGGTGACTAGTGGTGTACCACAAGGTTCAGTGATGGGACCATTGCTGTTTAATGTGTACATAAATGATATAGGAAATAACCTAAAAGGAAATATTTAGTTGTTTGTAAAATTAAGTAGAGTAATAGTTAATCAAGGCGATGTGGAGAGCTTGCAGGAAAAGTTAATGGGTGTCAGTTTAATGTCGAGAAATGTAAAGCTATGCATTTTGGGATATATAGATTACAAGCCTTGTATCACACTGATGGCACTGTACTTCAGGAAATAGATGAAGCTAGAGATTTAGAGGTGGTGTTAGAGAGAGAGTTAAGGTTTAGAAGACATACTGCTAAGGTAGTCTATAAGATTACTTGGCTATTGAGGAACATATTAACAAGTAGAGATAAGTTGTTATTGTTCTTTATAAGGTCTTGATACACCCACATCTGGATTACTGTCTCAAATCTGATCTCCTGGGTTTCTTGGATATAAGTAAAGAGGATTCAGAGGTGAGTGGCCTGTGGAATGTTCCCTATGAGGATAGATTGCAGAAGTTGGCTGATAAGAGAAAAAGAGGGAATATGACAGAAACATTTAAGTTGCTTAAAGGGTTTTATAGGATAGATGCATGGGAAATGTTTCAGCACTTGGCTAGAGGGACCATAACAAGAGGTCATCCCTGGACGTTAAATAAAGGTGTAGTTAGTAGGGGTGTGAGGACTAGATTTTTTGCTTGGAGAGTTGTGAATGAGTGGAATGGGTTGCAAGAGCTAGTTGCGAGTGCTTCTGTTAATGGGTTCAAGGAGAGGTATAATAGATTGTGTGGATAGATTGGGTCTCCCGCGACGAGTCTTCAGAACTCCAAGGAGGTGCTGTATAATAATAATAAAATTTGTCATCCTCACTAAAAATAGTGTTCAGATAACTGAAATATTTTATTTGTTCTATAGGTTCTCTATTAAGAATGCATTTGTTGATTTCTATATTTCTGTGTATTTTCATAGCCTTTTGTCCTTTTATTGCTGATTTTTATGCTGAACATCTTATGGCAATTATTTAAAGCAGTTACATCTGGAAGGCATGAGGTTTTTATTTAATTAGGAATATAGCATCATATACACAAGTTAAAGAGCCAAGCTTAATATCTCCTATTTTAATACCAGACTTAATGTTCTTTTTCTTCATATGTGATCATAAAGATGAATACCAAGGAGATAGCATGCACCCTTGTCTAGGGATGCGCTGAAGTGAGATTTGGCTGAAGCACTGAATACCAAATATTCAGTTTGAAATTTGGCCAAAGCAGACTAAATTAAATTTTCTAAGCAAATATTTTGAAAAAATACACCTATTAAAAATTGATAAAAACTTTAAGCGAGTGTATATTTTTTTGTTCAAAACATTTCTTTATAAAATTTAGTTATGCTTTGGCTGAATATTCAGCACTTCAGTCAAACTGCAGAATGAAGAAAGATTAAAAAACATGTAATAATACTTAATCATGAAAATAAATAAATCATATATATATATATATATAAAATAAGTTTAATGACTATTACCGAGAGAAAAGATGGCAAGATATATTTAACAAGATACTACTAGTTTACTAGTTTCGTCACAAGAACATCATCAGGTATCATACTCAAAGAAATATATAAAAAATTACAGAGACTTAAAATTGTATTAACAGAACAAGTGAAAAACAGTAGCATGTTTGAAAAAATGCAAGTATGAGTTCTATACAAACGAATACTACGCGCTGTCGCGAGTGCGCCAGTACTGAACAGAAGCAACGTGTGCGTCCGAGAGATTCTAACTCAGGCTGTTGTTGATATGAGAGGAATCTAGAGAAATTTCTCTTGATTCAACAATCTTTCTTTCGAGTTCATCGTAGCACACATGGATATTAGCAGTTTGAGTCCAGTTTACAATGTGCTGGCAGCCTTCGTCTGAGTTAGCAGAAAAGAGAACGTGGCTAGAGAGAGCGCTAGCTCTAGTCCTGTTATAGGAGATATCTCTACGGTGTTCATCCAAACGTAGAAGGATGGATTTGGCAGTCTGTCCATAATAAGGCTTTCCGCAATCACACAAAATCTTGTAGACTCCTGGAAACTGAGTAGGAAGATGTTTCTGTTTATGTTTGCAAAGTAATGAACGAAGTTTTGGAAGCGTAGTGTAGCACGTTTTGAAGTTAAATTTCTAGAGAATCTTTGCCAGTTTTGGTGAAAGAGAGCTGATGTAAGGCAAGGAGATGAAGGCTCTTGGGGGAGGGGGATCTTCAGCAGTAGTTGAGTGCCTGGGGGAAAGAAATTTGTCAATCTTCTTTGGAGAGAAGCCATTGTTAATAAATGTTTTTTTAAGAAAACCGAGTTCATTTATAATTTCTGTTTCTTCGGTAAGTAATGATTTGGCTCGGTGGGCTAAAGTGGAAATAATACCACATTTTTGTGGAGGATAATGATGGGAGGAAGCATGAAGGTATCTGTCAGTATGAGTAGGCTTTCTAAAAATTGAGATTTTAATGTTCTCAGCACATCTGGTAAGTTTGAGGTCTAAAAAGGGAAGACAGTCATCAGATTCCAGTTCGAGGGTGAAAGAGATTTTTTCGTGGCACTTGTTTAGGTGGTCTAAAAATAAATAGAGGTTATTGACGCCCTCTTCCCAGATGAGGAAAATATCATCAATATATCGGTACCAGACTTTTGGTTTAAAGTGAAAGGAGTTAATAGCTTTTCCTTCAAATTCGTTGAGAAATATATCCGCAAGAATCGGAGAGAGTGGGCTGCCCATAGCCAGACCTGCGTTTTGTAAGTAGATCTTGTTATCATATTTGAAGTATCCTGACTTTATGCAATGGGAGAGAAGAGCAAAGAGTTTTTTTGATAATTTATTCTTGAGAAGATCGAGGACTTCTTGAGCAGGAACATTTGTAAAGAGAGAAACAATATCAAAACTTGCCATTAAATCTGTTTTTTTAAGTTTGATGTCCTTGATTTTAGAAACAAAATCTGCAGAGTTTTTAATATGTGAAGAAGAAATTCCAGAAAGATTTCTTAGAAAACTCGCTAGAAATTTGGAGAGATTATAAGTGGGAGAGTGTATGCCCTCAACTATAGGTCTGAGTGGGCAGTTATTTTTGTGAATCTTGGCGAGACCATACAGTCGAGGTATCAAGGGATGAAGCGACCGAAGAGAAAGCCGAATGTTTTTTTGTAACTCTAAGGTGGTTTTTAATAAATTATTAGTTCTATTATGTAGTTCCATCGTAGGGTCATTAGCAATTTCTGAGTAGGTATCACTATTTAAAAGTTCCAAGATTTTATTATGGTAATCAGACTTGTTTAAGATGACAGTTGCATTCCCTTTGTCTGCGGGAATGATAACTATGTTACTGTTATCTTTTAAGGACTTGATAGCTTTCCTTTCAGAGTAAGAAATGTTGTCAGGTGGAGGTCTAGCTTTATTAATACAGAAAATTGCTTCCATACGGAGGAGGTTGGCATCTTTCTTTGGTAATAAAGAAGCTGTTTATATATATATATATATATATATATATATATATATATATATATATATATATATATATATATATAAACTGTGAAAGTTTTTTGAAAACTGACCGGAGCGCTTATAGGAATGCAATCTTTGGCACTGGAGTTGCCTTAGCTTGCAATGCTTAAAAGACAAGAGCTATATATTCACCTATTATTAGTTCTTTTGATTAAGGTTTCATTGGCCTGACAGCTGTTTTGATATGTTGGTTCTCATTGGAGATCAGGTAGAAACCTTAAAATTACAAGAATCCTCATTCAATACCAAAGCAATTTTTTCAGAGAACTGTATTTTCATAAATGAACAGCATCAGTGTTTAAGAGTAATTATCAAAGCGGATCCTAAATGCATTCATTTCAGCATTTGAAAATAAACAGATGGATCCATATTTAATGTACTACTTAAGAAACTTGGAAGTTTCTTAAGCAGTGCAAGCTAATGCAACTATGATGCCAAGATTACATTCTCATAGGCTCTTTCTCTTCTTTATTCGAAACACTCCCCCAAGTTTCTACACACACACACACATTCATATACATACATATATATATAGAATACCAAAAATACATATATATTGGCATCAGTATTTTTCCATATTATCAATAACCGGCTCAAAGTAGGAATGAGATACACAATTAAAAGCATAAAGGTGAATGGAGTTCCAGGCTGAGCAGTAGAATTTGATCTGTTTCTGCTATGTGATCCACTCTGCTTAGTTAATACACAAAAAAGCAGCCAATGGCAGTGCTTCAGTAGACCATACTCAAACTTTTAATAATGTCTTACATGCCTTTCTGTTCCACATCCTCAGCAAATTGGGGTGAATAAAAAGCTGCTATCCATTTTTAAAGGAGCCTATTCCAATTCAACTACCTGCCTCCTAGTTAATGGGTTCCTATCAGATCCTGTCAAAATTCAACAATAGTCAAGCAAGGTTGCCCTTTTAGTCTATTGCTCTTTACATTGGTTCTTGAACCTTTCTTGCGGGAAGTTGCAATATATATGTTGTGTGAAGGATAACAGTTCTCTCAACTATGAAAGAAAATAAAGTATCAGCATATGCAGATGATGAAGTAGACAACTGGAGAGATAATGATTCCATATACATCTTTTTTTTTTTTTTTTTTTTTTTTTTTGGTATTTTGGTAAAATTCAGCAAAACTGGTAGATTAGCTGCTAATGCTGACAGGACAAAATTAAAAGTTCTTGGACAGTGGGATCTCAGAAGCATAACCTAAGAGAGAACCTGTCACTACATTTGGAATTCCCTTCTCCACATACCCAATATTACCTGTTCAAGAACTTATATACAAAAACAAAATTACTGAAACATTGAGCCACTTTCCTTTTCTTCTAAAGCCATGGTACTCAAAACTCAGTTGTACATAATAAATATTACAGATATTACAGAAGCTGAAGAAAAGCAATTATATAGTAAATTTGGGCAATTTTTTTTTTTTGGTCCAGCTGATACCAAGAAGTTAAAATGGAATTTTGTCATCTATCAAAGAAGCATGGAGGCTTTGAGCTCCCAGTGTTAAAATTCTGCTTTTTATGCAATACAGCTTCAAAAATCCATAAAATGTTGTAGATCAATCACATGTGTGCAGACCCTCTCCAGTACTACCTGGGTTTTCATCTTCCCCCGTTTGGAATAATGATTATAAAAGTCCAAAAGCTGAGATTGTTCCTGAATACAACAAAATTCTGTGGTTAACTCTAAGATTGCTACAACATTCTGGCACCAACATTCTTTCCATTAAAAAAAAGTAAAATCTAATATAAAGAAATCTTTATCCTCTTTTGCCAACAACTTCCACAGTTGGGTGCTGAAAACAACATTTTGTTTCATAACTTATTGAAGTTCTAGGATACTCTAACAGGAGGGATCTTACTTAGAGAATTGCATGTGGTTGCCTTTCAGTCAATACCATCAAATGGAGGTAACTTGAGCATCAGAGATCCCATCTCTGATGCTCAAGTTACCTCCATTTGATGGTATTGAATGTTTCCAATAGAATGTAATCTAGTGTTTCCAATAGAATGTATGTTCTAGTGGAAACACTAGAACATAGATTCTATAGCTTCCCCCTCTTGCCCTGCGTATATGGAACAGATTATGTAATGTGTTGGGCATTCCATTACTTACAACAGAATAGGTTTTTTTTTTTTTTGCAGTATACCTGCCAACTGTCAGCAATAGGAAGAGAATTTTGATTTTTATAATTAATGAATTAAAATATCATTAATGGAAGGTTAGGAAGAAACATGAATTTGAATGCCGCACATGCTTTATAATATTATATTTTGGAAATTTTATTGTTCAGCCAGACCATTTTTGTATTTAGAAAGAAGCATTTAGGAAATATAAATTTTTTGACTAGATGGTGTAGACCACCCATATTATGCAATATGGGTGGTCTACACCATCTGGGATTCATAATTCACGAGAGAAAGATAAAACTCTGTTTATTTTTACTATATGAGGATTTTTTAATTCAACGTGGTCTTATGGTCAATTGCAGGACTGTAGAATAATCCCAGGCAAAGGCCAACTCAAGGTGATGAACTCAGATAAGGCTAACACCACCTGGGTATCAGTCATCTTTGAGGTATAGTTTCAATTAGTGTTTTGGTTGTTCATCTGCATGAGACTGGTGAAAAAGGAAAACTGATAGCCTTTGGCTGTATGATGATATAAAAGAGCTGAGGGGGGGGGGGGTGCTTAAGGGTCAAAGCTGTATAACTGAGAGGGAGACCTCCACATAGCCTTTAAAGGAATGCAGAGAACCAACTAGGGCTTCTGACCTAATGTCCAATCCTCACCTTCTCGTGGTGCACCCTATTGGGTATCTACCTGGATACTGAACGAACGAGGATGGGCTGGCAATTTGGGATTTAGCCGACTAAATTGCAATTCTTATTGGCTTAAACCAAATTATAAAATGATGGTAAAACATGACAAAATTTCATGACGGCTGGGGTGTCGCTGGTTAAACAAGGCCCCAATTGTTTTCGCCAGGGAACCAGAGCGAACAGCGAAAAGTCAGCTACTGGAACAAATATGAAAACACACCCCCAACTCAACATCACCAGAGTTAAAGATCGGTACTATCAACATACGAAGCCTGAATGGCAAAGAAATGGAGTTAGCTGAGGAATTAGATAAGTACCAGATCGACATAATAGGGGTGACTGAAACAAAAAAGACAAAAACAGGTGAGATCTTTCTGAGCAATAAATACAAAATGTTATATTCAGGCAATGACAATCAAGGAAAAGAAGGGGTAGCCATAGTATTCAACACAAAATACGAGGCTTATCTTCTTGAATGGCAGTCAGTCTCAAGTAGAGTGAGGTGGGCAAATATGAGAATGGGGGAACTGGACAATGATACTTATTTGTGCCTATGGTCCAACAAAAGGTTCTACTAAGGTGGAAGTGGAGGAATTTCTTGATGCTTTAGAAAAAGCAACTGACACAATGAAAAAGGAAAAGTTGGCCCTTGTTGGGGATCTAAATAGAGTAGGATATGATTGTCAGACATACAAAATTATTTTGGGAAAATTTGGAGAAAAGAGCAAAGCTAATAATAATGGCAAATACCTGTTGGATTTCTACTCAGGACATAGACTGGTTATTATTCGCACAATTTTCCAACATGAAAATGTGCACAAATGCACATGGAGAGAAGAGGCAAGGAATAAGAAAAGTCTCATTAACTATGTTATTGTTGATAGTGATGTTTTTCTCCCTGGTGCAGGACACCAGAGTTTACAGAGGATTTGAAATTGGAAGCGATCACTATTTAGTTTTGAGCAGGATAAAATTGAATTTCATATTGAAAAGAATAACATGTAAGAAAGTTTTAAAGCGAATAAAAGTTGAACAGCTCTCAGATGTAAACTGTAGACTAAAATACACACAGATTATTGAAGAAAAAATGAGAGAGTTTGAGAACAGGAACCAAACCTTGGAGATTCAGTGGCAAGCCTTGAAGAAAACCCTGATTGATTCAGCCAGAGAGGCATGTGGTGAGGTTGTCTGCAAGGATAGAAAAATCAGAACTCCATGGTGGACACAGGAAGTTAAAGAGGCAGTGAAGGAAAAGAAGAAAGCATATCAAAAGGTCCTAGCAAATAAGTCAACTTTTGCTCTTAGAGAATACAAAGACAAATGTAAGAAAGCAAAACACTGTGTAAAACTAGCTAAACAAAAGTCATGGGAGGACTTTGGCAAGAACATAGAAAATAAATATCAAGAAGGTGGTAAGATGTTCTGGAGGTTGTTGAATTAGAAATGGAGGAAAGAGTGCTGTAAAAGAAGTTAGAAATGATGAAGGTGACATGAAAATGGGAGAAAAAGATATTCTTGAAGTATGGAGTAATTACTTTGAAAAATTGCTAAATGAAACAAGCAGTGATAACACAGTGGTAAAAAACACTCAACAGGCATACAGTCAGGAATACATATCCATACATGAAGTAGAAAAAGCCATCAAAGGCTTGAAATGTGGAAAGGCAGCAGGAGTAGATGATATTCGACCAGAAATGCTGAAGTATGGTGGTATAAAAGTCTTACGGTGGCTGCACTGCACAGTTCAGAATGCCTGGACAGAGGGACGAATTCTCGATGATTGGAGTAGAGCTGTAATAGTGCCCATATATAAAAAGGGAAATAAAACTGAACGTGAGAATTACAGAGGTATTTCCCTACTGAGTGTTCCTGGCAAGATCTATGCAAGTATACTTGAGAAACGGTTGAGAAGAATTGTGGAAGAAAAGCTTGGTGAAGAACAAGCTGGATTCAGGCCAAATAGAGGCTGTCAGGATCAGATCTTCACTTTACGACAAATAGTCGAGAAAGCGTGGGAATATAACAAAGATCTGTATTTAAGTTTTGTTGATCTGGAAAAGGCATATGACAAGGTGCCAAGCGAGAAGCTATTCAATACGCTACAGTTATATGGTGTGAATGGGGCATTGTATCAAGCAATACTTAGTCTGTATTTGAGTTGTAAGTCAGCAGTTAGAATTGAAGGAAATACAGGGAGATGGTTTAATGTTAAATCTGGTGAGAGACAAGGATGTACATTATCCCCTCTGTTATTCATTATCTATATGGATCACATTATGAAAGAAAGTGGTATAAATATGATATCAGAATTGGAGATGTTAATGTCAGCTCTTTGCTTTATTCGGACGGTTATACTTCTAAATAAATCCCCTACAAGTTTGCAAGATCCCCTGACTAAATTGAATAAGTGTTGTAATAGATATGGTATGAAGGTCAGCATTACAAAGACAATGAAAATAGGTAGAATTGTTGAAAATGTCAAATGTGTTGTGAACGGGGAACCTGTGGAACAAGTAAAACATTTAAACTACTTAGGCACGATTTTTATTGAAGATGGTAAATTAAATATGGGAATAGACAAAAGAATCAACAAAGCTGGTATCGTAGGAAGTCAATTGAATAAATTCATATGGAATAAGAGAGAAATTAGTCGGAACACTAAATTAGCTGTATACAAGACAGTGTTCAACCAGTTTTAACTTATGGATCTGAGAGCTGGGTCAGGAGTAAAACACTTGACCAAAGACTAGAGACCGCAGATATGAGAGTCCTGAGAAAGATTAGGGGCATGAACAGATGGCATCAATGGCAATATCATATTAAAAATGATATTAGGAAAGAACTTGACATTGCGGCAACCAGGAATGCGTTAGCAGAGCTAATCTCAGGTGGTATGGTCACTTAAACAGAATGGTCGAGGAAAGATTAGCAAAACAGGTGTTCTCTGCCAGGTTGGCAGGAAAACGACCCAGAGGAAGACCAAGATATAGGTGAATTGATACGGTACAATATGCCTTAGACGATAGAAATATAAGATCTGATAATGATAATATTGGAGTCTTGACAAGTAATAGACTGATTTAGAGGAAAATTGTAGATAGGAAGTTAGTAATGGTGTAAATTTTTCATGTAGTACTATCATATCCTGTATACCCCTTGAAGGTACATGTCAGGAATTTGATGATGATGAGATAAAAGAGCCGAGGCCCTTTTCTTTCTCTCTCATACTATCTATACGTCTTTCCTTTCTCCTAATACTATCAGGCTCTCTTGCACCCATGTACTAACTGCTCTAGGCCTATGATGAACACCCTTTACTTTTTCACCTCAATAAAAGCGAAACCAGTCTGGACAGTGGTCTTGCCCATAATGCATAACTATACACATCTGAAAGGAAGTGTGTTTTGCATTATGGGATACTAAGACAATTGATGTGAAGTCATCAATCTTTGTATAATAGTAGCCTACTTCACATACAAGCTTTGTTTGCTTATATTTAGGTAAAGGATTAAACAAAAATTTCTTAGCAAGTATAATTTATTATGATATTGATTTACTTTTTTCCATTATTGGGTAGTAATGTGAATGAGATCTACTGTAAAGAATCTTGCTTGAAAGCATGCTGGTTCATATGACTGTACATCATCCAAAAATCTTGTGATTTTATTTAAAATAATGGACATAAATGTTTGGTACAATTGCAATAATATACAGATTGGTCCCTATATCATCTCCACTGCTTTTTTATGTAAAAAAGCATCATTTATTTATGCCACTGCTGTGGAAAATTTTCTGCAGTTAAAATATCACTGAACATATCCAAGTATGCTCTTATAAAACCCTGAACCTTATGGTTTTGTGAGTTCTGCAAATATACCATTTCCAAAATTCTTGCTTTATGATTGATGGTTTAGTATCTACCTCATCTAAATGTAAAGAATTGATATTTGTTTTTGTGCCTTCTTTTATGAAGGTTCCTATAGAAATCATTGCCTATGCATATTTTATTGTTTTCCTTTTTATAGTGTACTACTCGTCCTAAGTATTATATCCAAATAGGTTGCTGATTTTTTTGGTTTTCAATAACTTTCTCCTGAAACCTCTAAAAGATTACTGTCAGTATATAAAAAAAAAAAAAAATTAATACCCCCCCCCCCCAAAAAAAAGGTGTCTCCACCTTGTCATAGTGGTGGTGGTGGTGGGGGGGCACTTGTACATGCTTATGATCATGTGAGTTATACTGGTGGTAGAACTGTGCAACCAGCAGGGCCTCCCATTTCGAACAGATCACAGGTGAACAGTCAGACAAAGTCAGACACCATGGTCCTCCAGGTTGGGGCTGAGAATTGGGACAACAACCCCATCTCATAAAAAACCAACTAGTCATGAAACATGTACCAAGTAATTTTCATCAGATAAACTTAAATGGATATTGACCCAAGCCTTGGAATGATGGTTTTCGAATAGGTTCCAGAATGTGAGAAGTTTGTATAGAGTCAGAGCATTTCAAGTAATTATACATGACTAGATATAAAATGGAGAAAGTATTTTACCTTGGGTAATAAATGTTAAAGATACCAAGCTATTTTAAACCTGGTTTTACTCCATTTCTCAAGTAAGCAAACAGACAAACAAGTCAAGTTTGTGCCTGGAAGTGTTGCAAGTCTAGCTGATCCTGCATGTAGTGCAAGACCAAGGCAACTCACAGTAAAAATAGAATAAGCTCTGATCACTAATCTTAATATTTACTCTTAATAGGGTAAATATTAATAAATGTTAAGTTAAATATTAAGATATTTAACTTAATTAAGATATTTAACTTAATATTATTTACCCTTAATAGGGTAAATATTAATAAATGTTAAGTTAAATATTAAGATTAGTGATCAGAGCTTATTCTATTTTTACCATGAGTTGCCTTGGTCTTGCACTACGTGCAGGATCAGCTAGACTTGCAACACTTGCAGGAGCAAACTTGACTTGTTTGTCTGTTTGCTTACTTGGGAAATGGAGTAAAACCAGGTTTAAAATAGCTTGGTATCTTTAAGATATAAAATGGATTTAGTAGCAATACAAAAAACACTTAGATGGACAGGAGAAGGTAATTTGAAGAAAATAACCCTTTGCTACTTTATGGTGGAAACAACTCTGATATACATGAATTTGGAACAGGTTTCATCAATAGGAAAAAATTATGGCCATCTCTGAATGAATTTGAAGCTTTTAATGAAAGAATAAGTAAGCTAAGAGTACAAGCAAAATGGTTCACAATAACTTTTATTAATGTACTGGCCAGCAAAGGTTGGTCGATTAGTAGAGCCTCTGCTACTAATAGCTCGCAAAAAGTTAAGCAGCTTTGAGTGCGGTTAGTAGTTAGAAGGGACCCCATTCATTCGATGGTGTTGGCACATTCTCCCTCAATGAGTCTTTGGACTCCCTGGAGGTGTCACATAATAATAATAATAATAATAATAATACACCTACAAAAGTCTACTGAAGAGGAAATTAAAGATGAATTCTATGAAAAACTGGAATAAATCTTTGATAAAATTCCACAACACGATATAATCATGTAATTAGGAGATTTCAATGCAAAAATAGGAAAAGAAATATATATATATATATATATATATAAATTATTGAAAACCAAAGCCTTCGTGAGGAGATGTATAGTAATTAATTTGGCCACAACTAGAAATTTAATAATAAGCAGCACAATGTTTATGAGGAAGAATATACACAAACAAATTGCTGTATGGAGACTCGTTAGTACGAGGTGTGTTAGTAGAGGATTTGACAAAATCGTACCAACCTGGTGCGACCATAAAGGACGTAACTGTGTCTATTAGAGAGCAAAAGGAAAGGGTGAAAGAAATAATTGTTGTGGCAGGTACGAATGATTTGAAAGGAGATAAAATGGAAATGATAGAAGACCTGAATGAATTGTTTGAGGTAGCAAAAGAAAAGAGTGAGAGAGTTAGAATGATTAGTCTTTTGGCACGGTATGACAGTGAAATGTTTAAAAGGAGGGCTATAATTGCGAATGACTTTATGTGTGGGTTATGTATGACGAGTGGTGTGGAATTTGTGGATGTGTGGAGTGAGTTTGATGGGCGAAAGGATCTATATAAGATGGATGGCTTGCATTTGAATGGTTACAGTGTAAGAAGACTTGAGAAAGTGTTGCTGAATGTAGTGGATGTGCAAATTCAGGAAAACTAGATTTGTTAGGGGAGGGGGGAAGAGTAGAGATACAGTCCTTATGGAGGCAGTTGAATGTAAAAATGAATATAATATGCCAGAGCAAATAAGGACAACAAATCTGAGTGGGATAGTTAATATAAGGCATCAAGGTAGGGTTGGGGCTAATGGGGGTCTTAAATTCATGTACACTAATACTAGGAGTATTAGGAACAAGAAGGAAGAGTTTTTGGCTATGGTTGGCACTTCCAGACCACAGGTTATAGGTATTAGTGAAACATGGCTGACTGTAGATGATATAACTAGTGAGATTGAATGTGATGGGTATAGTGTGTTCAGGAAGGACAGAGAGAATAAAATGGGGGGGAGGAGTATTGTTGATGATAGCTGATGAGCTCCAGCCAAGGAGAATAGAAGTTGAATTGCAGGATAGAGAAAAGAGCACATTTGAGGCCATTTGGTGTGAGATTGTGGCTAGCAGAACTAAATATACAATTGGGTGCTGCTATAGACCAGGTGATGGAAAAGATGGTGGTGACAGTATGCACAAGCAAATAGAAGAAATGGGTGGAAGGAGGGTGATTATTACTATGGTCGCATTGATTGGAGTGAGGAGAGGACACACGGGAGGAAGGAACTGGATTTTATGCGGTTATTAAGGGATAACTATCTGCGACAGCATGTAATGGAAAATACTAGGGGTCAGAGAGTGCTTGACCTAGTAATTACATCTGAGGATTTGGCTGTAACAAATATGACCACATTGCCACCAATCGGTGAGAGTGATCATAGGATCTTAACTTGGGAGGTGGCTAAAGGTGTAGAATTTTCAATTAAGACAGGGTACATGTGGAATTATCGGGCTGGAAAGTACGACAAGCTTAGGAGTTTGATTGGTTCAGTGCCATGGCATGTACAACTGCAAGGACTAGAAGTTGATAGTGCATGGGAGGTAGTTAAGAAGTACTTGCATGAAGCAATGGCTGACTGTATACCTAGAGTCCGAATAATAAATCAGGTAGGGGTTAAATGGATGAATAACACAATTAAGCTTGAGTTGCAAAAAAAGAAACAACTATGGAGGGAATTTAATGAGAAGGGTGACCGGCAGGCACAAGAACGGTATAAAGCGCAGGCCAGAAGGGTGACGAGTGTGGTAAGAAAAGCAAAAAAGGATTACGAAAGAACATTGGCCATGCAGGCTAAAGAGAATCCTAAACAGTTTTTTAGATATGTAGCAAGTAAAAGGAAAAATGTACATGGCAGATTAATTTTAAAGAATGCCGATGGTAGGGAGGTAACTGAATCAGTTGAGATAGTTGAGTTACTGAGTGAGCACTTTGCAAAAGTATATCATCCAGGTGGTGACATTGCAGAAATGAATAAACCAGTAGATTATACGGGAATTGTGGTTAATGAAGTGGAGGTGAGTAGTCTATTGCATAACCTCAATGTCAATACATCTGTGGGATTGGATGGTATACCAGCTCATGTTGTACGAGAAGCAGCTAAAGAATTGTCAGTACCCTTGACCATTTTGTTTAATTTGAGTCTCGGGTCTGGGTTAGTCCCGAGCGGGTGGAAAGAGGGGAAAATAGTTCCACTGCATAAAGGTGGTTCCAAGACTGCTGTTGTAAATTACCGACCGATTAGCATATCAGGAATCATTGTCAAGGTCTTAGAGAAATTAGTCAAGAAAAGAATACAGGATTGGATAGATGAAAATGGGATATTGTATGGGGGACAACATGGTTGTGTGAAGGGTAGATCATGCCTCAGTAACTTGCTCACGTTTTATAACACAGTGACGGCAGAACTGGATAGGGGTAATGGGTTTACAGTGATACTACTGGACCTTGCCAAGGCCTTTGATAGGATACCACATGGAACCCTAATCAGTAAACTGGAGCAGATGGGTATAGATATAGGGTTGGTGAGATGGATAAGAGGGTGGTTGAAGGAGAGATATCAAAGAGTGGTTTATTCAGGAGTGGAGTCTAAAAGACGTCTTGTGACTAGTGGAGTGCCACAGGGCTCTGTTCTTGGACCACTGCTTTTCAATTTGTTCATCAATGATATTGGAAAGGATCTGAGAGGAAGTGTTCACTTGTTTGCTGATGATGCAAAGATGGGTAGAGCAATTGTGAGTGCACAAGATGTCAAAATTTTACAGGATGATTTGGATAGTTTGGAGGACTGGGCTAAGAAAAATGGATGTCAATTTAATGTGGCAAAGTGTAAGGTTATGCACTTTGGGGTGAAAAGAATAGCAGCAGTATATCGCATTGGTGGAATCATACTCCAGGAGATTGATGAGGCCAGGGATTTGGGAGTGTTGGTGGATAGGGAGTTGAAGTTTAGGGGGCACATTGCAAAAGTAACTAAAACAGCTCACCAAATCACTTGGCTTCTGAAAAATACTTTAACATGCAGAGACGAACAAGTTGTTGTTCCTCTGTATCGAGCCTTGATAAGACCCCATCTGGACTTCTGTGCCCAGCTATGGACACCAGGGTTTCTTCGTGATGGGGAGGAAGTGGCGAGGGTCCAGAGACGAGTGACCAAGATGATAGCAGGTCTGTGGAATGAACCTTATGAGAATAGGTTGAAGATTTGTGGGTTGCAGAAATTGGACGATAGGCGAAGGAGGGGTGATATGATTGAGACATTCAAATTACTGAAGGGTTTTTATAAGATTGATCCAGAAGATATTTTTGAAAATATGACTGGTGGTGGGAGGACTAGGGGCCATGCATGGAAGCTGGGCAAGAGCGTGGTTGACAAGGGTGTTAGAGCTAGGTTCTTTACTTGGAGTGGTAAATGAGTGGAATAAGCTTCCAGAGTCTGTTGTGGGTGCTACGACCGTGAATGAGTTCAAGGCAAGGTATGATAGATACTGTGTGAATGTTGAATAGTTGTTCTTGACATGATGTTAGGGCCTCCCTCGATGAGTCTGTCGACTCCTTGGAGTTTCCCGGAACAACAATAATAATAATAATAATAATAAACAAACAAAAATGGAAATCTCCTGATGGACATATCATAATCAGTAAAAGACATAGAAATTGCATTCAGAATGTGTGCAGCTCAATGTGACAGTGACCATTTTCTAATCGGTGCTATTTCTTAAGGGTAAAATAAACAGTATATATTTTTCAGCTGCATCAAAATCAACTGAGATACAACATTAACAAACTAGCTGAACAGGAGAAATGAAAATATGAATGTAAATTAAAACAGAATTAAAAAAATATGCAGCTAGAAGACAATGGAAATACTCAAAGTAAAATACAGTGTAAAAAATTGTTTAATGAAGAATGTGAACTGCAGTAAAGAAAAAAAAAAAAAGATCGACACATTTAGTTTAATAATCCAAGTGATATTCATGCAGCTCAGAGATACAAAGAGAGCAGCAAGGAAGCCAATAAAATAAGACAACAGAAAAAAAAAAATTTTACGTGAACAGATTGAAGAAATCAAAAAATACTTTATAGTAAATAACCCTAGAAATTAAAAACCAAACCACAGGCCCATATATGAAATCAACAATAGCAATGGACAAACACTAGCCACTAGAGATGAAATAGCAAACAGGTGGAGAGAGTACTTTAAGAAACTACTAAATTGTGATGAACCTGCTGAGTTTTTTTAAACAGAATACTTATACATGTCATCCAGAAATATTTAATCCTTCACTAGCTGAAGCAGAAGAAAGTATAAAACAGCTCAAATACAACAAGAAACCAGGTGTGGATGAAATAATAGCCAAACTCATTAAATATGGGGGGAAGTGAATAACCACTCATGTACATAAGCTGGTAAATTTAATATGGGAAAAGGAAGAGACACTTGCAGAATGGAAAGAATTGCTCACCAGTATATAAAAAAGAGAAACGAATATCCCCAGCAATATTCATTACAGGGGGATATTGCTGTTAGCAATCTACAAAATTTTATCTAACATTATACCAAAAAGAACCTTACCTTATGCTGATGAAAAGATATGTGAATAACAAGCAGAATTCCAAATATTATTAAAAATCTGCTCAAGAGTTGACCAGATTTTTACAGTTAGACAGATACTAGAAAAAAAGATGGGAATATAATATAGACTTTAAAAAAAGCATATGACAGTATTCACAGAGGAGGCCTTTGGGGAATATTACATGAACTAGGAATACCTCATAAGATAATAGGTTTAATCAAATTTTGTAGCATGGTAATGGCTGATTTCATTAGTCAATACCATGCTTCAGACAGACTTCTATCAGACAGCAAATCTCCTATCCAACTGACACTAACCCATATGCTGTAACTTAAATATCATGTGGCACCTTATCAAATGCCTTTGTAAAATCCAAAAAAAAAAAGATGGCAGTATATGCCTTTTCCTCAACAACCACTTTTGTTGTTTTATTATAAAAGGCAATCAGATTATTAAAACAAGAGCACCCTTTAACAAATCCATGCTGACCCTTATGGATAACATTATCGTCATCTGCTCAATGCTGCATGCAATCTCTCATTAATTTCTCCAAAATCTTCTCAACTACAGAAGAAATACAAACTAGCCTATAGTTTGACACTTGCATGCTACCACTACCCTTATGCAATAGTGCTATCTTACCCTCCTTGGACACCTCTTCCATTGCCAGCCTCTTATTGAAAAGCCAATTTCTTAGCATATTCTTTTAAAACACATGACAAAATCACATCGAAAGATTACTCACTGTTTGCATAACAAATGAAGATTGCCAGTGCATAATGTGATCAAAGTATGATTATTAAAATTTAATTTTTAAGAATGCTAAACTATTATGGTCAGAAACTGAAGCAGTAAGTTGTGATATCAACTCCATTAGAATTACCAAGACTACCCACTATCTGCATAACAACTGATGATTATTTTTACAATCCCGTATGGAGGAGAATATTTTAAAAAAAATTCTGATCTCTGTAAAATAAAATGTCTTTAGGTGGGAGGTTTCATTACTCAGTATGAGACCACCATTCCATTTACACAGACTGATATAGCATTAAATCCCATGGCTTTGTTCCCATTAAAGCTCTGCAATATCATAAGCACCTCCAATTAACCTACCTCTATTCTCCCATCATTGATGTCACATTTGACACTGCAATATTGTCGGCAAAGGTTGGTCGATTGGTAGAGCCTCTGCTACTAATGGCTCAGTTAAGTAAGTTTGAGCGTGGTTAGTAGTTGGAAGGGGACCAATCGTTAGATGCTGTTGCCACACTCTCCCTTGATGAGTCTTTGGACTCCCTGGAGGTATCAAATAATAATAATAATATCTCCACAAAGATGGCACAAACATGAAAAATGATCACCATCACCCAGTTACTCAACTAATTCATTTGCTTCTGTTGCTTCCATGCTATCAGTACTCGTTAAAGTTATCTTTCCATAGTCATTCTATCTTTCACGTGAACTTTTTAGGTCTCATCAGCTAGTTTCCTCTCATAAATAACTCTACTTTCCTTACAATAAGATCAACCATCCTGCCTGCCTGTGCCATGTATTGATCTTGGGCTTGATTATCACCAAAATTTTTCTTTTTCTGCTTAATGATGATATTCATTCACCTACCTGATTTATCCTCCTGACTCTGGATATTCGAGCTGATAGTGGTTTCTTCAAATTGGCTTTTAATATTTAATAACAACTAATGTTGAAGCATTTGTTAACTTTTAGATGGGAGATGAATTTCATTACTGGTGTGCTCAAAGCTCATTTAGTGAAGACTAGAAGTGCCTTGAAAAAATTCTGTGTTTGGATTCTAGAACAGCATTTTCAAATTAAGTAAAAAATATATTAAAAATATAAAAACATAAATAAAATGTTAAAATATAATAAAAGACTTAGCCCACCCATTATATTAATAGATTATAGCTGTACTACACACACACATGCAAACTACTTATACATTTGTGCACACATAAGTCTATGAGACTTAAAGGAGAGAAAAAACTTGACTATTTTAGCAGTGATACATGAACATTTATTATTTATTTATTACTGTCCATGATAATTTTCACATTTTATGAAAAAATGTCAACAAATATCTTCTATACTATTATAAACAAATTTGGATGGTAAAAACATTTAAAATCACCATTAAAACTCTTAATAAAATAACACTGTTAGGACTGCACGTGTATTAACTACATTAGTGGATGTTCTAAATTCAGAATCATTCCAAAATGTTGTTGGACAGATAGGGCCAGTGATGCTGCATGATGTGGCATAAAATGAGAACACAGCTGAAAACATTCAGGATTTAAAATCAGTATAAAGAAATTATATATTTTGAGAAAATGAAGGAAAAAAACTTCAATAATTCTTTCAAACTTCCTCTGCATTCCATAATTGGATAAGAAATAAATAAGAAATAAGGTGTTGGAAGCTGCTGTCCTAGAACCACAATTGTGGAGTGGAACTATTTTGTCTCTTCTTTCCACTCCTTATGAACCTTGCCCACTTCAAGACTCATTAAATAACCAGGTCAAGGATATAGCTAATTGTTATGCATATTTCTTAAGATATGCAGTGATGTGAAAGAGGTAAGAAAGACCTGCGAGTAGCATTGTATGAGAATTTGATTATTAGAGGTATGGCAAATGAAAAGATGCACAAGGTTTGTTTTCATGGAGATAAAATGAATAGAGTGAGTGAGTGAGGTATTGGATATGAGGAGTAAGCAAGCAAAAGAGTTGGTAGTGATAACAGAGACAAATGACTTGACTTGACTAGGAACAAGGAACATCTAAGATTTGGTATCAGGAGGTTGCTGAGAAGGATAAAAGATAACAGTGTGATAGGAAAGGTAGTCAGCATGTTGCTCAAGTATGATAATGATGATATGAAGCAGAGAGCAAAGATTATTAATGATATGTTAGCAGATATGTATGAGGAGAAAGGAGTGCAGTTTGATGTGGAATGAGTCTGAAGGACAAACTGAAATGTATAAGAGTGATGAACTGCATCTGAATAGTTTTAGCGCGAGTCATTTGGAGAGACTGCTGCTAGAAGGTAGAGAACTGAGTGTAGAAAATGAATCTGATCAAGTAAGAAGTGATGTGAAAGAGCAGAAGAATAAGAAAGAAGAGAGTGATGTGGTGGTTATGAATGAAGAAGCAGATAGCATGAGTCTAGAGAATGAGAGAACAAGTGTGCAAGAGAAACAGGGAAACGGGAAGACTCAGGGTGGACAGGGGAATACAGCGTGAGAAAGGTTGATGCCCCAAGAGGATGTCAATACTTGTGTAGACAAAAAGAGAAGGGAAGGACCTAGGATCAAGGGAAAACATTTGGATTTGATGAAGGTTCTAAGATGAATAAGCAGAAAAAGAAATGGCTTGAGTTAAGTATGGAGAAGTTACATCTAATAAGTGGTATCAGTGAAACTTGCTATAGATCCAGGAATGAGTTATGTTTGCATACAAATGCTAGCAGTATCAGAAACAAGGCAAATGAAATGGTTGCATTAAATGAGTCTGTTCACCCAAGAACTGTTGGAATAAGTGAGACATGTTCGGAAGAGGATGACATCCTGACAGGAATACAGATGGAAGGGTATGATGTGTTTCATGAATATAGAAAAGGTAAAAAGGGAGGGAGGGAGGGGGGGGGGAAGTGCTATTGTTAGAGAAAGAGTTAGGTCCATACAAAGTAGAGATACAAGAGGGAAATAGTGCCAGTGGTTCTGAGGCAGTATAGTGTGATAGAGGTGAATAGTATAAAATACTTAGTTGAATATTGTTATAGACCTGGTAATGTGGATGGTATTGACCATGAAATGTATAATCAAATTAGCCAAGCAAATAAAAAAAGGGTGATCGTTATGGATGATTTTAATTATGTCAATATAGATTGATATGATGATGAAATAGCAACTGGAACTAAAGAAAACGAGTTTCTTGCGAGTTGTAGGGACAACTACCTCAGGCAGTAGGTAACAGAGGGCACGCAAGGATTGAGGATCTTGGATTTGACCATCTCCTCAAAGGATGTCATTACAAATGAGGTGTCAAAACTCCCTCCAGTTGGTCAGCATGACCATGAAGTGATTATATGTAGACTTTTGCAAGGAAAGAGTATATATGTGAAACTACAAGGCTGGTGATTATAAGAAGCCCAGGCAACAGCTTGCAGGTGTAGCATGGAATAAGGAGTTGGCTAGAAAGAAGATCAATACAGCTTAGGTGATATTCTAGAATTATCTAGTAGAAGTAATGTCTAAATGTATTCCAAGAGTCAGATGGTTATATAAGGTTGGCGTGCAATGGATGAATGAAGAGATTAAGTATTCAATCCAGAGGAAAAAGGCATTATAGAAGCAGCATATGATGAGTGGTAATAATCAATTCCATAAGCATTACAAATTTGTTTGGTAACTTGGTTGGTAAGGATAGCAAAAGTGAAGTATAAGCAGCAGTTAGCAAATGAAACCAAAAATAATTCTAAAGAGTTATTTCAATGTGTATCCAGCAAAAAAAAAAAAAAAAGAATGATTATGGAAGGAAGACAACGATTGGAGAATATGGTATAAGGCCAACTGCTGAAGATATTGTTTAGATATTTAATGAGCAGTTTATAAAGGTCTTTCATTCTTGTGAATGTGACATCATGGAGAGTTTCAGAGCAGTTGATGATGAGGAGGAGAGAATGACTAAGTGAACAAGAGTTATATGGGGAACTGAGCAAACTTCATG
The DNA here is from genome assembly GCF_054136105.1 of Typopeltis vanoorti. Taxonomy (NCBI): domain Eukaryota; kingdom Metazoa; phylum Arthropoda; class Arachnida; order Uropygi; family Thelyphonidae; genus Typopeltis; species Typopeltis vanoorti. The sequence continues at coordinate 57,547,384 of NC_143559.1, read as the reverse complement.
CTAATAAGGCTGTAGAACTTCATAATATATCACCACATATTTTGAAGGGGTGTGCCAGGGAGTTTGCATGTGCCTTAACATTTTTGGTTAATATGAGTCTTGCATTGGGTCAAGTCCCAAAGGAGTGGAAGAAAGGCAAGATTGTGCCACTTCATAAGGCAGGTGACAGTTTGACAGAACTCAAACATATTCTACTTACTTATTACAATAAGGTGATGACTTCATTGGACAAAGGAGACGGATAGACAGTAGTATACCTAGATTTTGCAAAGGCTTATGATAGATGACTGCATGATAAGTTGATAGTCAAACTAGAGTGGATGGAATTGGATATTAGACTAGTGCATTGGATCGGAGATTGGCTATCTGATAGGTATCAGTAAGCTGTGTATGGAGGGGCAATATCCTAGAAGAGGAATGGCATTAGTAGTGTGCCTCAGGGATCTGTTTTAGAGTCATTGTAGTTTAACCTGCATTTAATGATATTGGGGAAGATTTGGATGAGGATATTCAGTTGTTTGCATATGATGCAAAGTTGGGATGAACTTTGTGGCCTTACAAGAAGACTTGAATAGAATGAGTGAATGGGCACAGAAGTGGGGGATGTCAGTTTAATATTACAAATGTAAGGTTTTAAAATTGGGGAATCAAAGATGGGATGTAGAATTTATGCTTGGTGGGGATATATTGTTGGAGATGGAGGAAATAAGAGATCTTGGGGTGATGGTGGATAAGGATCTAAAATTAGAGGACACACTGCCAAAATTGTGAGGACAACACAACGAATTCTGGGAATGATGCAGAGGACACTAACTTGTAGAAGTAAGGAGTTGTTCCACTGTATATGGCTCTGATTAGGCCACAAATTAGTCGTCTGGTTTTCAAAAGGACGAAAAGATGTTAGAAAAGGTAGTTTCTGATCTCTTGAATGTTGATTATGAGAAGATGCAATTTACAAAGTCTAGTGGATAGGAGGAAGAGGGGTGATACAATAGAGAAGACAAGTTGGTAAATGGATGTTATAGGATTGATGTTGAAGAGGTTTTTCATAAACTGGTGGGAGAACAAGAGGTCATTCCTGGAAGCTGTATAAAGTGGGTTTGAACAAGGGAGTGAGAAGAAGGTTTTTTGCATGCAGAGTTATGAATGATTGGAATGCCTGAGAGTGTGGTGTTTGTAGAGAATTTGAATGTGTTTAAGGTGCAGTAGGATAGGCTGTGTGTATGACAAAGGGGACCTCTGATGAGTCTTTGACTACATGGAGTCTTAGGGTAATAATAACAATAATCATATATCATTCCTTTCCAGTCTTAATATCTAACCCAATCAACACCTGATCCATCTCTGATTCTTTCACTTCCAATTCTCCTAATACTTGACTTCCTTCTATATATCAAGGCTTCATTTGCACCAGTATGATATATGATGATAAAATGCTCATTCAATAATTCCACTATATCCTTTTGCAACGGTCATCCTGCTGCCATGACTATCTACAAGTGTCAACCTACCATAATTATACTTTCTCTTGCTTGCCATATGGAAGAATTCCCTTGAATTAACCTTGGCTTGACCAGCCAATCTTTCTCTCATACCACACCTTTTCTTTATTTACCATGCTTGTCACCTTCCTAGCTTGCATTTTATACTCTTCATGTATCCAACAGCAACTCTCTTATACCTTCTCAATAGCATTTTCTGCATAATATACATTTGCCATAGTATTAATTGCAACCAAAGAGAGTAGAAATTCAACTGCAGGACAATGAAAATAGTGCATTTGAGGCTATCTGGTGTGAGCTAGAGGCCAGCAGGCCAAAAATGCAGTTTGATGCTGCTATAGACCAGGTGTTGGAAAAGATGGAGACAGTATGTATCAGCAAATAGACTCAATGAGTGGAGGACAGGTAATTATTATAGGGGGATTTCAACTATGGGAACAGATTGGAAGGAGAGGACACATGGGAGGAAGGAATGGAATTTATGCAGTTACTAAGGGAAAAATTAGCTGAGACAGCATGTGATGGAATATACTAGAGGTTCAAGTGTGCTCAATCTAGTAACTACATCTGAGAATTTGTACTATAACAAATATAACCATGTTGCCACCAATTCGTGAGAGAGAGAGTGATCATATGGTCTTAACCTGGGAAGTGGCTAAATGTGTGGAATTTTCAATTAAGATGGGGTATATATGGAATTACAGGGCTAGCAAGTATGACAAGCTTGGATCGTGCCATGGCATGTAAAACTGCAAATGCTGGATGTTGATAGTGCATGGGATGTAGTAAAGGAGTGTTTAAGAGAGGTAATGAAAGACCATGCATACCAAGAGTCAGGAGAATAAATCAAGTCGAAGTTAAATGAATTAATCTCATCATTAAGCTGAAGCTTGGAAAAAAAAAAAAAAAAAAAGCAGAAACAATTGTGGAGGGAATTTAAGGAGAAAGGTGACCAGTATGCATGTATGTACAGTATAAGGCACAGTCCAGAAGGGTAACTAGTGTGGTAAGAAAGGCAAAAGCAGAGTATGAAAGAAAGTTAGCAATGCAGGCTAAAGATAATCCCAAACAGTTGTTTTGATATGCTGCAAGCAAAAGAATGTTTATGGCAGAATAATTTTAATGAATGCTGATGGCAGGGAGTTAAGTGAATCAGTCAAAACAGTAGAATTACTATTCTTTCTTTTAATATATCCATCCCCATGTGAAAAATGCACATTTTTCAAGAGTATATTATCCAGGTGGTGACATTGCAGGAACAAGAGAGCCAAAGGCTTATATGGGAACTGAGGTAAATGAAATGGAGGTGCATAGCATATTACAAAAACTTAACGTGAATACAGCTGTGGATCAGGATGGCATGCCAGCTCAAGTTTTATGTGAAGCGGTAAGAGAACTGTCAGTGCCCTTGACCATACTGTTTAATCTTAAGTCTCAGCTCTGGGTTGCCTGGGTGGAAAGAGGAGAGGAAAATAGTTCCATTTAGTTCCATTGCATAAAGGAGGTTCCAAGACTGATGTAGCAAATTACTGACTAATCAGCATATGAGGAGTTGTCAAAGTATTGGAGAAGTTGGTCAAGAGAAAATACAGGAATAGGTAGTTGGCAATGGGAGACTGTATGGGGGCAGCATGGTTTTGTGAAAGGTAGGTCATGCCTCAGTAATTTGTTCACATTTTATAATACAGTGATTGAGTTGGATAAAGGTAATGGGTTTACAGTTATACTGCTGGACTTTGCAAAGGCCTTTGACAGGATACTGCATGGAATTCTAATCAGTAAACTGCAGCACATGGGGACGGATATAGGGTTGGCAAGATGGATAGAAGGTGGTTGATGGAGATATATCAGAGAATAGTTTATTTAGGAATAGAGTCCAAAAGAAGGCCTGTGATTAGTAGTGTGCCACAGGGTTTTGTTCTTGGACAGCTAGTGTTTAATTGTAAGTGGAGGTTTCTGTGGTTTAGAAGTTCATAAGGCATATTCCGGTAATTGGACCACATTTCTTTTATTAAGCTAAAAGCACAATAAAGAAATAAAACCCTACAAATTTTGTAAGTTGTTTGACTTACATCTTCAGGGGTAAAAGGTAACTGAATTTCTCTTTTTTGTTGTTTTAACTTTCAGTTACCTTTTACCCCTGAAGATGCAAGTCAAATGACTTACGAAACTTGTCGGGTTTTATTTTTTTATTGTGCTTTTAGCGTAATAAAAAAAAATACAGTCCAATTGCTGGAATATGCCTTATGAGCTAGTACATTAACGACAGGAGAGGAACTGTTCAGTTATTTGCTGATGATGCAAAGTTGAGTAGAGCAATAGTTAATACACATGTCGAAATTTTGCAGGATGATTTGGATAGATTGGTAGACTGGGAAAAGGAGAGTGGATATCAGTTTAATGTGGCAAAGTGTAAGGTTATGCATTTTGGGGTAAAAAGATTACCAGCTGTACATCACACTGGTGGAACTGTACTGCAGGAAATTGACAAAGCCAGAAACTTAGGTATGTTAGTGGATAGGGAGTTAAAGTTTAGGGGGACACATAGCAAAAGTGGCTAAAGCAGCTCATCAGATTACTTGGTTACTGAAGAATACTTTGCTGAGCATAGAGAAGAAGTTTATTGTTCCTCTTTATCAAGCCTTGATAGACCCCACTTGAGTGCTGCATCTTGGTGGCAAGATTTCCTGGTGATGAGGAGCAGGTGGAGAGGATCCAGAGGCAAGTGACCAAGATGGTAGTAGGTTCATGGAATGAACCCTATGAGAGCAGGTTTGAAGATTTGTGGGTTACAGAAACTGGTTGATAGGCAGAAAAGGAGGTGATATGATTGAGACATACCAATTACTGAGGAGTTTTTACAAGATTAATTCAGAGGAAATTTTTCAGAACGGGTCTGATGGTGGAAGAACTAAGGGCCATCCATGGAAACTGAGTAAGAGTAAAGTTACCAAAAATTCTCACTGACATTCAGTGGCATATTTAGGTATAGGCCCGGGCCTAGAGCGGCGGAAATTTCCGGGCTCTCATTTTTGTAATTATAACATGTTCCTTATATGCTGCATCTACTCACAAGTAGAGAAATATTTTTCTTTTCTTATCATTGTAAGTTTAGTCTGCAAGCATATTGGCATGTTATCAGATTCTGCATAACTATACAGACCGATATATACAGGGTGTTCGGGATAAATTTGACATATTTATAATTAATTATATTTTTCCGTAAGTTACATGTATTAACACACACTTCTCTTCATTTAAAAGTTTGGACCCTTCTTCATTCATATACAAGATGTCAGAAAGGATGGATAGCTGGAACCCACCTGAATCATGGAAGAGAATAACTTGTATCATGATGATTCGTGCCCGCCATCAAAATAAGGATATTACGACTGCTGCCCAATGCTCCCTGAATACAGTAAAAACAATCAGGCATGAACTAGAGACTTGCAATGGTGACTACGAGGATGTAGCAAGAAGAAAGATCCCTAGCAGACGATCTGATTGCGTTCGTACAGCAGAATTCCTCGCAAATCTGCAGGAACAGGTGTTGAAGAACCCTGGCATTGGAATTCGGGCTTTGTTCGTGGAGTTGCTAACTGTAGTCAAGCCCTGGATAACAAGGGTAGCCAATGGTAGGCCGTATGTATGGCAGCAGGATTCGGCCCCTTGCCACACCTCTGGGAAAAGTCAAAAATGGTTGTCTGAAATTTTCTACGACTTCACCAGTCCAAATGTTTGGCCTCCAAACTCCCCAGACCTTAACCCCATGGATTATTTTGTATGGGGCGCAGTTGAAAAAGACACCAATCGCACTTCCAGTAATACAAAAGCCCAGTTAATGGATAAAATTAAAACAGTTTTTGCGGCCCTTCCCAGGGAGACTGTAGCATCAGCTTGTTCGAGGTTCCGAAGCAGAATTGAAGCTGTGATCGATGCTAATGGTGGTTATTTTGAGTAAATCTTGTTGATAGTATTGTAATTAACTCTGCCTGTAATGTTTTTTTGTCAATTCATTAAATTTAATAGATACAAAGAAGATTTTCTTTTTCCTTACGAAACTGTCAAATTTATCCCGAACACCCTGTATATATTTGTATTACGAATTTATGATATAAACAGGTTATGCATGTAAATCAACATGTTCATTAAATATGGGGGGAGCGGTACTTTCTGCAGGCGGGAAATACCTAAATACGCCACTGTTGACAGTACTAATGTACTACAGGTTTACAACCTTTCATGGGTGGGTGTCCCTCTCTGTCATACGCACACGTTATGGAATGATTTGGAATAAAAGGAAGTGATCAGTGATTACTATCATTTGATAACTTACTATAATATCGATAATGTAATTATGAAAGAATTTGGATGATTAAAACCTTTTTTGGTTGTTAAAACCAGGATTTTTTTGCTTGGAGATTAATGAATGAGTGGAATAGGTTGCCAGAGTCTGTTGTGGGTACCATGACTATGAATGAGTTCAAAGCAAAGTATGATAGATAAAGTGCAAATGTTGGATAGTTCTTGACATGATGCTTAAGACTTCCCTCACTGAGTCTAAGGACTCCCTGGAGTAGCCCATATTAATAACAAAATGTTACTTCACTGCCACCAGTGAGGTAACAACGCCACTTCACTGGTGGTTATGTCAATACCTCATTAACAACTAAATCTTGTGAAGTTTTCACCAAATCCAAAACATTAAATCCTCTAGTTACTTCAGTCCCATGCTGCTTAACACAAATTCAACAAACTCACTCTACTGTTCCTATATACCAGGGGTGTTCAACCTGTCGATCGCGATTGACCGGTCAATCGCAGAGTGATTTTTGGTCGATCTCTTGTGTATTCCTCCTTCCTTACAAATTTAATTAAAACCGAAAACATAATATTTTATTTATCATTATATTGTATTATTTTTAATTCACTTTAAGTGTATTGTTATTGTTTATTTATTTTTCGTTAAAACTGTCAAATCAGTAATTTTCTTATAAGTCAAGGTAAATGAATTAATTTGGATCAGAGGAAGTGAAACGGCGAGCCGAGTGAATACGATTATAAGCAAAGTGTAAAAACTCGATTGTATCTTAAATATTAAAATTCCAAATCACATTACATCGATTTTTTACTTAGGTTAAGTCCCATGTGAATACCGTAAAAAAATAAACTTTGTTTGTCTCGGTATAGTTTGTATTAGATATTTTTGTAAATAACTCTTTTGAAGCTAACTGTACATACTGCTTTAATAAGAATATGTTAGTGTTAAAAACAAAGGTAATGTTTTTGTCGCCGAAGCTGCACATGGTGGCATTAGAAAGATTGTTATTGAAACTTGTATGTATGAGAAAGGCTTGCAGGCTCTAATTGTAAACATCTCTGAAGTCAGTCAGAAAGAGTTCAAACAACTTTCCTATGGCCGGCAACTTGCAATAAAAAGAAAGCGGAGGAGAACAAAAGGCGTGCCGAACTTGAAACTTAAGATGAAAGACTCATACCGATTCTTTTTTTTTTTTTGGGGGGGGGGGGGGTTGCCAAACTTCATGTGAGGTCACAGAGGAGGCCTAATAAAAAGGGACTGAAGCAAGCAGAAGGGGTCCTGGTTTCAGAATTGCTGTCAGAGAGGAGGCTGCCCGGTCCAGAGTCGCCTTCAGAGAGACTGCCCAGATTTACGTTGCTTGAGAGAGGAGTTTCCCGCTTCCAGAAAGGAGCTTCTCGGTTCAAGACGTTGCTAGAGAGAGAGAGAGAGAGACTACTACTTCTAGGTTGCAGACAAGGTTTCAAATTGCTGAAAGGAAGAGTTCCAATTGCTGGAGAAAAGTTTCTAGGCCAGGTTAATGTCAGACATTCACCAGTGTGTTGCGTTTTCATTACAATTTGATGAATCAAACGACTTCACTGATATTGCTCAGTTAATGGTATTTATTTGCATGGTATTTCAAGATTATTCAAGTAAAGAAGAACTTTTGAAAATTATACCATTATTGGGAAGGACTACGGCAGAAGACATTTTTTTTGTCATTTGATGAATTTGTGAAACAACACAAACTTCCGCCTTGTGTCTATTACTACTGATGGTGTTCCTGCAATGATAGGTAATAAATCAGGCTTCATTTCATTATGTAAAAACGATGACAAATATCCAGATTTTTTAACGTACCACTGTATTATTCACCAACAAGTACTGTGTTGTAAAAGATTAAACACAAAAGATGTTTTGGATATTACATTTAAAATTGTAAATTCTGTTTGAGGAAAAGCCCTGCAACGGCGGTTATTTAAATTACAGGCAGATGATGATGATAGGGAACTTCTGTTGTACAACAATGTTCGCTGGCTCAGCAGAAGTCAATTTTTAGAAAGACTTGTATTAATTAACGATATAAAAAATTTTCTTGATGAAAAAGGAGATATTTATCTGCAAATGAGTGATAAAAGATGGTTGTTACACTTATCATTTTTAGTAGATTTCTGTACGAAATTAAGCAATTTAAATTTAGAGTTACAAGGTAGAGATAAAAATTTAATTGACATGTTAAGTTCAATAAAAACTTTCCAACAATACTTACTTTTATTAAAGAAAAATATATATGACTGCAAATTTAGACATCGCCCATATTTATTAAAATTTTCTGAACAAAATCAAGAAATGCTTCGCTATGATTTAAAATAATTTATTCGTGAAATAGAATTAGTTGAGGAAGAAATAAATTCAAGATAAATTTAAAGATTTTAATAAAACTGAAATGATTGTATTTTTTTATCAATAATTCATTTCAAGAAAACTTGAACATCACAGAAATTTCAAATAAAATTAGTGGGCTGTTTGTTATAAACCAAGCTGAACTAACTAAAAAACTTCAGATAATAAACATTCAGAATAGTTTCCATTTAAAATCAATAAACAATGAAGTCTTTTGGAAGTATGCACATGAAAAATTCCCAACATTAACTGATATTGCACGAAAAATTCTCTCATGTTTCAGATTGACATACTTGTCAGAATCCGCATTTTCAAATATGACCGTCATAAAAAATCAATTATGAAACCAAATTACAAATGATTATTTGGATGATTTTAAATGGATAAGAATCCTATATTGTTATATAGCCAGTAAGTGAAACTCAAGATCGATAACTACGATCTATGAGTTTCAATGCCAAAAAACTATCGGCGAAGGCAATTCGAAGCAAAGGTGGAGCAAGCTCCCTCACTATTCTTGATATTCTCTCATAATGTAAAACACAGCTCCTATTAGAATACTCCTAGGAGCTGTGCTTTGAATACTCCTTACATTTGTATACAAACATAACAATCTCTGTGTTTGAGGCCATTCTTTTGTCCTAATGTAATGACAGTATTACATCTCCTAGGAGCTGTGTTTTACATTATGAGAGAATATCAAGAATAGTGAGGGAGCTTGCTCCACCTTTGCTTCGAATTGTCTTCGCCGATAGTTTTTCGGCATTGAAACTCATAGATCGTAGTTATCGATCTTGAGTTTCACTTACTGGCTATATAACAATATAGGATTCTTATCCATTTAATATCTATTCAATTGCCAGAAAACTAGCCTTTTGGCTTTTTATTTTAATTATTTGGATGATTGTTAGTGATTGGCCACTTCTTCATATCAACTTGGCTATGAAAATATTGCGAGATCCAAAAATGCCAAATTTCACATTAACTTTTCTTTTTTTTAATTAACCAGCATTTCCTGTAGCTTGTGAGTTTGTAATCAATCTGTTGTTTTTTCTAACTTTGGTTTTCCAAAAGAGAGAAATAAATATTTCATAAAAAATCAGCTAACGCCTTTTTATTCCCGTATACGGGGAGTAGGCGAGGCCATTTAGCCCTATCTAACTTTTGGAGACTGAGTGGGCAGTTCATTCTCCACTGGTACCAATCAAAGATAGATGGCCCAAGGCTATCACTAATTAAGCAGTACTCAGTGAAGAGAGACGGCTCAAATGTGCCGCCATCTCGTGGTCCCTAACCCTAACACAATATATTTAATGTCTGAAATAATGTGGGTTCTACGGTCGATTTTCTTGAGTTTACAGGACGAAAAACCCGAGTTTCCGGGAGGAAAAACCTGCTTGCCCGTGCCAGAGATCGACTAACTCGGGAACCGGTCGAAAAAAGGCTTAGAAAAATTTCCTCTAGTCGCCGACTAGACTCGAAACCAAGTCTTCCTTCGTGCGGCCAAGCGCCGTGGTTGGCAAACGCCACATCCACTGAGCTACACAGGCTCTAAAATATTATTCCAATATATTTGTTTTGTTTTTTTTGTTGTATTAAAATAATTAAAAGTGATAAATAAATTTGTAAATACACAAATAAAGTTTTTAGGTGTGTATTTTTTTTTTTTTAGTTGTTTATTTGTGCATAATCAGATATCAGGTTGGGGGAACGTGATTTATATAAGAGAGTAGATCGCCGATAACTTTTTATAAAAAAGTAGCTCGCGTAGTAAAAAAGGTTGAACACCACTGCTATATGCTATCTCCTCCTTCCATTCTATATTGCTGTAATTAAAGTCTTGTCTCCCATCAGGATCACCTTCTTTTTACACATCAAACCAATTTGTCTAAACATTTCACAATCAGTATTCTCTACATTTCCTATCCAGATCATATCGGATCCAGATCATATAGGATACTGTTATTTCATAACAGTATCCTATCAGAACTTCACACCATACAGATTCACAATCTGCACATGCACTATCAATTTCCACACTTTGGGGACACAATTCCTCTGTAATCATTAACAGCACTCGCTCCTTTTCTTTTCACTTTCCTATCCTTCTGGAAAGTTGTATATATTCTTCCATTTCTATTCCCAACATCATATCATGTTCAGACAATTTAAGTTTCACTTATACCAATTATATTTGGGCATACAGACTCAATCAATGCAACAGACTCAGCTCTCTTATTTTGAATACTCCTTACAATTGTATACAAACATAACAATCTCTGTGTTTGAGGCCATTCTAGCAGCACCAACATTCTCTATTTTAGCTGCTATACCACTCCTCTCTCTCTCTTTCTTTGGTCTGACCACTCCCTTTTTCTTGATCCTGACTGTCTAATCCACACCTTTATCCATTCTTCTTCAACCTCATATCCATCTTCTTCTGTCATACAACCCATTTTGCTGTTGAATCCTGCTCTGTAAGTACCCTTTGATCATTAGCTATATTGACTTTTTGATTCTATGTCTTCTCAGCCAATAATAGCCATTTTAAATGCCCAACACCAAACCCATTCAATTACTATGACAAAATGAATGACAATTCAAAAAACAGTCATTTGTAATGACTGACATTGAATGTAATGACTTGTATTTGTCCTACCCGACTTTTTTACTATTATGTTTCTTGAATTTCTTACCACACACTGTAGAATCGGAATCACATAAATAAATTTATGTGATTCCGAATTAATGATTAAACTGAAACTCCTATTCTGATTTTTTTTTTTAATCATCAACCAAAAATTCTCACTGACAGTACTAATGTACTACAGGTTTACAACCTTTCATGGGTGGGAGTCTCTCTCTCTCTCTCTGTCATACGCACACATTATGGAGTGATTTGGAATAAAAGGAAGTGATCAGTGATGACTATCATTTGACAATTTATGTAATATTGAAAGTTTAATTATGAAAGATTTTGGGTAATTAAAACTTTTGTTTAATGAAAAAAATAAAAAAGTAAGATATGCTTTTATTCTCTTTGAGTGGGAAATGTATTTCATTGCTCAGTGTGAGCAATGACATGTTACTTATTGTAGGCTTAAAGTAGTCTGAAAAAATTTCTTTTCAAGCTACTTTAGCATGCTTTTCGAGTTATTTAGCCAACATAAAATATTAATTTTAATATCAATCGCACACAAAAGAGATTGAAAACCTACAGCACTGTCAGCACGATATGTGGGCCAATAGCTGAGAAGAGAGAAGGAACTTGTTGATATGTTTTTTAAACACCTGCATGTTGTAATCTTAATGGGGAAAACTGTGTAAGGAAGGCTTCCACAGTACAGAATTATAAGGTATGAAATAGGACTACATGATAGTTCAGTATTTTTGGAACTGGAACTGAATAAATGTTAACCAGCTGCTTGTGTGCTTATAGGTTTGAGAAAAGTGGAAAAGTGGCGAAAGCCAATTCAGCAAAGTAATGCACATGAAAATACCTGTAAAAGAAACACAAAGCAAAAATATTAAGTCTATGAGATAATGACTGGAGTGAGTCAGTAAGAGGAAGGTCATCAAATTAACCATGTCTACTTGTGAATAGCATCAAGCATTTTTAAAGAGGTTTTTGTTTCACCACCCCACATATAGGGGAAAAAAAAAATCTAAAGAAGGGTGGGTTTGGGATTTATACAGCATAAGGAGTATAAGTGAGAGATAATGTCTTGAGCCAAAAAGAACACTTTTATGGATGGAGAGAAGGCTGTGGAAGTGATGTGGAGAGGAGAGGCTAGAGGAATGAGTCCAGGAAGAGAGATATCTGATCTCATGTGGACATATGGGATGGAGGGAAATCACAAAAGGTGAGAAATCAAGTGAAGTAGGGTCTGATGGCATTATTATTATTGATAAAGTTTGTATGCAAAAAATTCTTCCATAATTTATGCCTACCAGTTGTTTTTAAACTTTTTACAGAGTGCCCTCCTTCCTGCTTTTTTTTTTAAACAAAATTCTGCATCCCTCTTACGTTTTTCACAAACAATATTAGCATAGTTTTCTTAGCATGTATTTTATTTTAATAGAAAGATGTTCTTACAGTTTTTTTTGATAGTACACAATAATACTTCAAACCAAACTAAAAGTAAAATAGAACTCTGAGATATTTATTTAAAAAATTACAACTTTAAATTTCTAACTTATTATTATTATAAAAACATCCATGGAGTCAAAGACTCATCGTGGGAAGTCTACTGTTATACACACAGTTTATCATACCGCACCTTAAATATGTTCACCGTCTCTGCGCTCACCACACTCTCGGGCAATGCATTCCAATCACTCACCACTCTCAAAGCAAAAAAAAACCTGCTCCTCACCCCCTCACTCTCACTCTCTTTATACAGCTTCCAGGATTGACCTCTTGTTCTCTTCCAAACTTCACCCATTCTATGAAAAACCTCCCCGACATTAATCTAGTAATAATTTCTTAATAGATTATATGTCTTGATCGTATCCGCTCTCCTCCTTCTATCCACCAATTTCTGAAAATCGCATTTTGTCAATCTATATTCATACTCAACATTCCAGAGACCAGAAACCACCTTAGTCAATCATCTCTGAACCTTTTCCAATACATCTTAATCTTTTTGAAAACCAGATGAGCAAATCTGTGCACAGTAATCCATATGTGGCCTGATCAAAGCCTTACATAAGGGAACCATAACATCCTTACTTATACAAGTCAGTGCCCTCCACATCATTTCCATTATCCACTGTGTTTACCTCGCAAATTTAGTAACATGTCCCTGAAATTTTAGGTCCTTGTCTACAATCACTCCCAGATCTCTTGTCTACCTCTTCCACGATATTTCCACTAATAATATTTGGTAAACTCTACATCCCATCTCTGCTTCCCAAATTTCAAAACCTTACACTTTACAACATTGAATTGACATCCCCATTCATTTATCTACCCATTCAGCCAGTGTATTCAAGTCCTCTTGCAAAGCAACAGCATCTGCTCTACTCCTGATAGCACTCCCTAACTTTGCATCATCAGCAAACAACTGCACATCACCATTCAGACCTCTCCAAATATCATTTACATACAAATTAAACAGCAATGGACTGAAAACAGACCCTTGGGATACACCACTGGTAACTATCCTCTTCTGGGATATCGCTCTTCCATAAGACAACTCACTGACACCTATCAGACAGCCAATTTCCAATCCACCGAACTAATCTACTGAACCTTTCTGCTGTTCAGCCCCATCTATTCCAATTTAATTACCAGCTTGTCATGTGACAATTTATCAAATGCCTTTGCAAAATTTCAATATACCACTGTATATGCAACAGCCTTATCCAATGCATTTGTCACTTTATTATAAAAAGTAAGCAGATTGCTAAAGCACAATCTTCCTTTAGTAAATCCATGCTGGCTGCCAAAGAGTATTTTTCTGTTGTCAACCCAATTCTGAATCTTGGTCCTAACTAACTTTTCTAACCACTACTCCAAACAATAATTCAAAGCCCTACTCTTATCACCCCCCCCCCTTATGAACTGGAACAATTTTACCCTCTTTTCACTCCTTGGGAACTTGACCCAGTAAAAGACCATGTTGAAAAGATACGTAAAAGCTGTTGTAAACTCTCTGGAACATTCCGTCAAAACATGTGGTGAAATAACATCAAGTCCCACAGCCTTATTTACATCAAGTGTATTCAATTCCTCATATATCTCCTGTTCACTTATTAACAGTTCCTCCTTCTTTCCCACCTTTCAAGTTCTGCATGATATCACATTCATAAGAATGAAATACCTTTACAAATTGCTCATTAAATATTTCAACTATATCTTTCTCAGAAGTTATCATTCCTCCATTTTCACCAATCAATCCCATCCTATACCATACACCATAATCATTCTTTCTTCTACTGGCCACATATCAAAAAACTTGTTAGGATTTTTTTTGGCCACTTTAGCTAACTGCTGTTCATACTGCACTTTTGATACCCTTATCATCCTTCCTCGCCTGCTCTTTGTACTACTCATGTGCCTTTGTGCTTCTTCCATAATACCTTCTTCCAGATTACATACCTTATCTCTTAATTCATCCATTTCACTTGTTCTATTTACCCTCTTAACCTTAGGAACACATTTTGATATTGCCTCCACCCAAATAGTTCTTGAGTAGGGCCCAAGCAGCATTGATATCCTTTCCATCGAGTTCCTCTTTCCAATATATTACCGCAAGCTGTTTCCTGAGCTTTTCATAATTATCAGTCTTATAATTCTGCATATATCCCTTTCTAACATACATCCTTGAATGACTGGTCACCAAGCAAGTGATCACCTCATGGTCACTCACCAACTGGTGGAAGATTTGACACCTCCCATTTATAATAACATCATCTTATGAGATGATCAAATCCAATACTCTTGATCCTCATGTACCCTCCATTATGTACTGCCTAAGGTAATTGTCTTTCAAAAACTCCAGAAATTTATTTTCTTTGCCCCCAGATGCAGTCTTTTGATTCCAGTCTATATTACTAAATAATATTAGTAAATAAAATTTAGGTATAATGGGCCTCTAAATTCTATGCTTTGTTCAATGACATTCCTTAAAGTAAAACTGTGATGCACAGTACTCCCACATGTTCATGCCTTGATATCTTCTCCTTCATTTTTAATCCCATTTAGCAATATTTTACAGGTACTTACAGTAGGCTAATTCCCCTCCAATTCTCAGATACAGTGAAATCTCCTTTCTTAGGGATTATTCATTGCTTCTTTCCACTGTTTAGGTATCTTTTTAGTGAATGTAATGAATATAATGAATAATGAATGTAATATTACATTCATTATTTTATTTTTTGATATAGGTACTGATATAATATTTAAATGTATGCTTACAGGAGGGTTCTTCCATTGTTAAACTTCTAATTACACTTATAAATGCTTGGAATAAATTGTGATGAGAGAGGGTTTTTTTTTCTTTTTTTTTTTTTTTTGGGAGAGGGGGATTTCTCAACAATTTTACTGCCATAGCAAAACAATTAACAGTATTTCAAATCTAATCAGTGAATAAAGTGAATAAGAGAGAGAATGCATGCATCTGAAGAGTAGTGCTAACAAAAATAGATGCATGATATACAATCCCAAAGTGCAGAACAATTGTGCATTGGAGAATTCAATACCAATCTTAGATGTTAAATTAAATTAAATTTTGATGATACAGTGACTACATTATAGACATTATAGTCATATCAAGTATATGTGAGAGTTGTGGTTGAAATTAAACAATAATACTGACCATTGCTTAGCTATCACCAGAAATGGTCTCACACCCAAGGAGCACGACCCTTTCAACAAACATCCTGGAGTTTACAATATTTCATGTTCTTGTGACCTTGTTTACATATATCTAGAAGCAAATCTAGAAGTTTGGAAAGTAGACAAAAAGAGCATATTGGAGATGTTAATAAAAACAGAGAAGATAGCTCAGGCCTAGCTTTCCAATTCTCCCATACTTACCACAGTAGTGAATCGAACAAGAGCTCCATGCCTTACATAGAAGACAACTTCAGAGCCCACAACATCAAAGAGGCTACGATGGTAATTCACTCACAAGGCACACTCAACAGAAACTAGAAACTGAGTAATAATTTTATGTGATATTTGGAAGTCACTTATTAGATCTTTCCACATGTCAGACTTTAACTTGTTTATCAACTATCATGCATACTGAACAATGACTGACCCATGACAGCTTCCACATTCCTGTTTTTTTACTTTTGTGAAACAGTTCCTACATGGTTGGTTTTAGTTATATAATGGTACATGTTTACAGCTTATTGTATTTTTTTTGTTCTTCCTTAATCCAGAAGAAGCCACCAGCATATGTGGTGAAACTATTCAGTTTAACTATCTATATTATCACGACCTATTAAAAGTGTTAGTTATCATGTTGGAGACTTAATGGAATGTATACAGCACTAGGAAAGGATTAAACATGATTTTAATACTTCCAATATTTTGTCTCAGTCACTGAGACATCTTCAACAAAAAACTAATGTAACAGACTAAGCTCAAATACAACACAATACTAAGCTAACCACGTGGGTCCTATCTAAAGTCTTATCTAGGTGGTGGTGGTGGTGCACCCTCTATGGGTAATTGTAGGTGGCCTAGAATGTAAGGTGGGGATCTCCGATGATTAATATTTCCCAAATGTTCAGAAGTTTAATGAAGGAGATTGCATGGGTTGTATCCAAAACATGGTTTGCCAGGCCAGACTGATCATGACTATGGTCATTCTGGCCTGGCAGACCATGTTTTGGATACAACCCAGAGGATCTGGAAAAAAACCAACATGCTCCACCACAGTAAATTCAAAAAAGATTATTTTTAGAATCTGCGGCAGTACTCAGAAATCAACCAAATCTAAATAAATATGGCTGCATTAAACTTCCAAAAATTTGGGAAACATTAATCATCAGAGATCCCACCTTACATTCTGGGCCACCTACAATTTCCCATAGAGGACGCACCATTTAGATTGGACTTTAGAGTCACCCATGTGGTTAGTTTAGTATTGTGTTATATTTAAGTGCATGCTACATTAGTTTTTTGTAATCCCTGAAGATGTCTCAGTGACTGAGAGGGATTATTGGAAGTATTAACCCTGTGAAGGTTGCGGCTGATCTGACAGATACAAACAAATTGTTTAATATAAATATTCTTACACATATCCAGTGTATAGCTTGGAGGTCACGAGTAGCTGCGCATGCATATATTACGAGTGATATTCCACACCGTTTATGCGGTCAGGTTTGGTTTAACACGTGTTATGTAAAGGTGTGTGATATTTCATAGTAAATTGTATCTGAGAGATACCGCGACCTCCGATGTCAGTATAGTATTGGTTTAGTTGTTTATTTTTTATTTACCGTTAAAAAGGGCTGGAAAAATATATCAATTGGATAATCCATCAGATGTTGAAGAGATTCAGCAATTTTGTTACTCGAGTCGAATACTGAGAATGATAGAGTTGAATGCGAAAGTGATACTTGATAGTAAATTGTATCTGAGAGATGTATCGTGACCTCCGATGTCAGTATAGTATTGGTTTAGTTGTTTATTTCTTTGTTCAATAATTTCTAGATTGTAACCGAAAATAAATAAACCATCATGTATTATATTTGCAGTGTTTTTTTTTAAAGTTTTATTGCATTTTAGCACATACTAGTAATGAATGTATCTCTCAATACACGCGATCAATGCTGCAATTTTTTCGACCACGACCTCCGCAGGATTAAAATAATTTTTAATCCTTTCCGAGTGCCTAATACATTCTATTAGGCCTCCAACATGATGTCCTCACAGCACTTAAGTCTCAACATACAAAGTGTTAGTTATCATTTGTCACATTCATTTTTTGGTTATAAAATCTACATACTAATCAGCTTGTATTTATCAGCATGTTTTTTGTTGTGCATGCATGTTTTTGCAAGTGAGTAAGCATCTCTTGTCATTATTTGGCTAGTTTGTATGAATTCCCTCTAAATTCTGCAGGCTGCCTCATCGTGGCAGAGAACAGTGGACAAAACAAGCAAAACATGTCAGGAGTATATATCTATATATGTATGCTCTTGACAGGACACACCAGGAATGAAGTTTGTTCCACTTTGTCCAGCTAATACTTAACAGCAAAGAGAGGAGAGAAAATAGGTACATCTTTAACTGTGCACTAGACAGATACAGAGGAAACCTTAATATTATGACTGCTCAGTCATCACCTGGACAAATAAGAATATGTCATCTCTTGGAAACAATGGTAGAAATGATGTTCAGTATCCAGGTATCTACCTGGATACTGAAAGAATGAGGATGGGCCAGCAATTTGGGATTTAGCTGACCAAATTGTATTCTTATTGGCTTTATTATGTTATTAAACGAATTTCATGTTTGGTACAACATGTAATTCTGTCAAGTTGTACCAAAATATAAAATAATGATACAACATGACAGAACTTCATGCCAGCTGGGGCATCGCCTGGTTAAATAAGGCCCCCATTGTTTTCACCAAGGAACAAGGGAGAACAGCAAAAAAAGTCAGCTACTGGAACAAATCCTGAAACACATCCCAACTCAACATCACCAGAGTTCAAAATCAGTACTATCATACGAATAATACTATCAACATAAGAAGCCTGGATTGCAAAGAAATGGAACTAGCAGAAGAATTAGATAAGTACCAGATTGACATAATACGGGTAACTGAAACAATAAAGACAAAATCAGGTGAGATTTTTCTGAGCAATAAATACAAAATGTTATATTCAGACAATGAGAATCAGGGAAAAGAAGGTATAGCTATATTACTGAACACAAATTACAAGGCTAATCTTCTTGAATGGCAAGCAATATCAAGTAGAGTGATGTTGGCAAACATCAGAATGGGGAACTGGACAATGCGACTAATTTGTGCCTATTGTCCCAAAGAAGGTTCTACTAAAGTAGAAGTGGAGGAATTTTTTGAGGCTTTAGAGAAAGCAACTGATACAATGAAAAAGGAAAAGCTGGTCCTTGTTGGGGATCTAAATAGCAGAGCAGGAAATGATTGTCAGACATACAAAAATATTTTGTTGCCAACATATTTTAGGAAAATTTGAAGAAAAGAGCAAAGCTAATAATAATGGCAAATATCTGTTGGATTTCTACTCAAGACATAGACTGGTTATTATTCACACAATGTTCCAACATGAAAATGTGCACAAATTCACATGGAGAGAAGAGGCAAGAAATAAAGTCTCATTGGCTATAATTAAAATGAAAAGCCAAACGGCTAGTTTTCTGGCAATTTAATAGATATTAAAGGGATAAAAATCCTATGTTGTTATATAGCCAGTAAGTGAAACTCAAGATCGAGAACTACGATCTATGAGTTTCAATGCCGAAAAACTATCGGCAAAGGCAATTCGAAGCAAAGGTGGAGCAAGCTCCCTCACTATTCTTGATATTCTCTCATAATGTAAAACACAGCTCCTTGGAGATGTAATACTGTCATTACATTATGAGGAGAGGTCACTACCCAGACCGGTTTCAACCTTTTTTGAGGTCTCATCAGTGAGTAGGTAGACCTGGAAAATATCAAAGCTTAGTGAAAAGAACTTATATACCTTCACTATACGAATGCCATAAAGGTGTGCTTATATTTTGTAATTAAAATGAAAAGCCAAACGGCTAGTTTTCTGGCAATTTAACCTACTCACTGATGAGACCTCAAAAAAAGGTTGAAACCGGTCTGGGTAGTGACCTCTCCTCATAATGTAATGACAGTATTACATCTCCAAGGAGCTGTGTTTTACATTATGAGAGAATATCAAGAATAGTGAGGGAGCTTGCTCCACCTTTGCTTCGAACTGCCTTCGCCGATAGTTTTTCGGCATTGAAACTCATAGATCGTAGTTCTCGATCTTGAGTTTCACTTACTGGCTATATAACAACATAGGATTTTTATCCCTTTAATATCTCATTGGCTATGTTATTGTTGATAGTGATGTGTTCTCACTGGTGCAGGTCACTAGGGTGTACAGAGGATTTGAAATTGGAAGTGATCACCATTTAGTCTTGAGCAGAATAAAATTAAATTTCATACTGAAAAGAAGAACATGTAAGAAAGTTTTAAAGCGATTAAAAGTTGAGCTGCTCTCAGATGTGAACTGTAGACTAAAATACACAAAGATTATTGAAGAAAAAAATGAAAGAGTTTGAGAACAGGAACCAAACCTTGGAGATTCAGTGGCAAGCCTTGAAGAAAACCCTGATTGATTCAGCCAGAGAAGCATGTGGTGAAGTTGTCTGCAAAGATAGAAAAAATCAGAACACCATGGTGGACAGGAAGTTATAGGCAGTGAAGGAAAAGAAGAAAGCATATCGAAAGTTCCTGTCAAATAAGAGAGCTGAACACTATATAAAACTAGCTAAACAAAAGTCACTGGAAGACTTTGGTAAGAAGATAGAAAATATATATCAAGAAGGTGGCAAAATATTCTGGAGGCTGTTGAAAAAGCTTAGAAATAGAGAAAAGAGTGTTGAAAAAGGTGACATGAAAACTTCTGAAAAAAGATATCCTTGATGTATGGAGTAATTACTTCGAAAAATTGATAAATGAAACAAGCATTGACAACACAGTGGAGGAAAAAAAAAAACACTCAACAGGCATGCAATCAGGAATACATATTCATACTTGCAGTAGAAAAAGCAATCAAAAGCCTGAAAAGTGGAAAGGCAGCAGGAAAAGATGATATTCGACCAGAAGAACTCAGCAAATGCTCAAGTATGGAGGTATAAATCTAACAGATAAGCTTAGGTGTTGATGGTTATTCATGACTTATTTTTCACTGTATTAACAACACCAGAAATACTTTTATCAACAAGGATGTTTTATTAACGCTTATATTTCGCTGATTTTCAACTCAGCATCATCAGAGCACAACACACACGCAAACGCGACAGTGAGTGAGTGAAACAACAATAATGCAAAAGACAAAAGATCTAAAGTCCTATTTTTGGCGCCCTCTAACGAAAAAAAAAAAAAAAAAACAGCAGTTATCCAGGAGTTTTTCTTAGGATAACCATCTCCCAAATTTTTGGCAAATTAATGCAACCATATTTGTTAAGGTTGGGAGAATTCTTCAAAGCCATTGCTGACTCAAAAAATAATCTTTCAGATCTATAACGACTCCTAAATAGCACATTCGTTTTCCTCCATCTAATCCTGTGTGAAGGAGTGTCCAAAGCGTGGTCTGCCAATCCCGACTTGCCATAGTAATAGTAGCGAATGAATCTTTCATGTTCTTCCAGGCGGATGTTCACTGATCTTCCTGTTTGCCCAAAATAGGCCAAGTCACAGTCACATGGAACTTCATACACTCCTGAGTATGCTAAAGGGTGAAGTTTATCCTTAGGCGAGCGGATCAGAGTTGCCAGCTTGACATGAGGTTTGAAAGTGGTGCGAAGGCCATGTTTCAACAATACTTTGGCTATCTTTTCCGATGTACCTCTGATATAGGGAATAGGGAATAGCAGGTACTGGAGTTCAGTGGCCAGAGCTGTATCGTTAGAACAACTGTTCTAACGATACAGCTCTGGCCACTGAACTCCAGTACCTGTGCCATACGTTCTTAGCCAACGGCTACAGTCCCTACAAAATAGATAAAATACTACATAGGCCCATTACTCTGCCCTCCCCTAATACACAAGAATACAACACGACCATTTATATTCCCTATATCAGAGGTACATCGGAAAAGATAGCCAAAGTATTGTTGAAACATGGCCTTCGCACCACCTTCAAACCTCATGTCAAGCTGGCAACTCTGATCTGCTCGCCTAAGGATAAACCTCACCTTAAGGATAAGCACACCCAGGAGTGTATGAAGTTCCATGTGACTTGGCCTATTACGGGCAAACAGGAAGATCAGTGAGCATCTGCCTGGAAGAACATGAAAGATACATTCGCTACTATTACTATGGCAAGTCGGGATTGGCAGACCACGCTTTGGACACTCCTTCACACAGGATTAGATGGAGGAAAACGAATGTGCTATTTAGGAGTCGTTATAGATCTGAAAGATTATTTTTTGAGTCAGCAATGGCTTTGAAGAATTCTCCCAACCTTAACAAATATGGTTGCATTAATTTGCCAAAAATTTGGGAGATGGTTATCCTAAGAAAAACTCCTGGATAACTGCTGTTTTTTTTTTTTTTTTTTTTCGTTAGAGGGCGCCAAAAATAGGACTTTAGATCTTTTGTCTTTTGCATTATTGTTGTTTCACTCACTCACTGTCGCGTTTACATGTGTGTTGTGCTCTGATGATGCTGAGTTGAAAATCAGCGAAATAAGCGTTAATAAAACATCCTTGTTGATAAAAGTGTTTCTGGTGTTGTTAATACCGTGAAAAATAAGTCATGAATGGAGGTATAAAGGTCTTAAAGTAGCTGCACTGCACTGCATAGCTCAGTGCAGTGCATAGCTCAGAAGGCCTGGCAGAGGGATGAACTCCAGATGATTGTAGTAGAGATCTCATAGTACCTATGTATAAAAAGGGAAATGAAACTGAATGTGAGAATTACAGAGGTATTTCCCTACTGATCTTACCAGTAGGGAAATACAGAGGTATTTCCCTACTGGTAAGATTTATGCAAGTATAACTTGATAAGCAGTTGAGCAGGATTGTGGAAGGGAAGCTTGGTGAAGAACATGTTGGATTCAGGACAAATACAGGCTGTCAGGATCAGATTTTCACTTTACGACAAATAGTTGAGAAATCATGGGAATATAACAAAGAACAAAAGGCATATGACAAGGTGCCAAAAAAAACGCTATTCAAAATGCTACAGTTGTATGGTGTCAATGAAGCATTATATGAAGCAATACTTAGTCTTTATTTGAGTTGTAAGTTAGCAGGTAGAATTAAAGGAAATACAGGAAGATGGTTTAATGTTAAAAGCTGGTGTCAGACAAGGATGTACATTATTCCTCTCTGTTATTTATTATCTATATGGATCACGTTGTGAAGGAAAGTGCATGAAACCTGATAGCAAAAATTGGAGATGTTAATCTCACCTCTTACTTTATACGAATGATGTCATACTTCTAAATAAATCCAGTACAAGTCTGGAAGATTCCATGACTAAATTGAATAACTGTTGTAAAATATTTGGCCTGAAGGTCAGCAATAACAGGACAATGAAAATAGGCAGAAGCATTGAAAATATCAACTGCATTGTAAACTGAGAACTTATAGTCAAGTAAAACATTTCAGCTACTTAGGCATGATTTTTAGTGAAAATGGTGAAATAAATATGGAAATAGACAACAGAATCAATAAAGCTGGTACGGTAAGAAGTCAACTAAATAAATTTATATGGAATAAGAGAGAAATTAGTCAAAGCATTAAATTAGCTGTTAGATTAGCTTTTGGATCTGAGAGCTGGGTTAGAAATAAAACACTTGACCAAAGACTAGAGACCACAGATATGAGAGTCCTGAGAAAGATTAGAGGCATGAACAGATGGCATCAGTGGCAATATCATATTAAAAACTAGGATATTAGGAAAGAACTTAACATTGTTAGTAAATAGGAATGTGTTAGCAGAGCTAATCTCAGGTGGTATTGTCACTTAAACAGAATGGGAAAGGAAAGATTAGCAAAACAAGTGTTCTCTGCCAGGTTGGCAGGAAAAAGACCCATAGGAAGACCATGATAAAGGTGGATTGATACAAGAGAAAGTGCCTTTTAAGATAGATATATAAGATCTGATAATGTTGGAGTCTTGATAGGTAGCAGATTGATTTGGAGGAAAACTATTGATAGGAAGTTAGTAATAATGTAAGTTTTTCATGTAGTGCTATCATATTCTGTACACCCCCTTGAAGGTACATATCAGGAATTTGATGATGATGGCATGGAATTTTAGATTGTTATATCAAAGTGGTCAATTCAAGATACTCCAACAAGAACTTGCATGATAAGAATGGTCTCTCTCATTGGTATATGTGAGACAAGATGGTGAGAATCTTGAGAATTAACAACAAAAAAAGGATATCTCTTTATTCGAGTACTCCTAATGAGAGAGACGGGGGTTGGTTTCCTGACCTAAAATAATATCAAGCACGGTATCATATACTTTAAACCTGTGAAAAGCAGACTTGCAGTAGTAAGATTAACAGACAAACCACTAAATATATCTGCAGTACAAGTATATACACCAACAGCCTCATATAACCATCAAGAGGATCTGCTGTATAGAAAAGCAATAACTTCATGTATGAAACACCCAAGAAAGACTTTTAATAGTGCAAGTGAGCTGGAATGCAAAAAATTAGAACAGATATTAAATTATTCACAATTTCTGCCTTGTCACCCCTTTTGGACTAGCAGAAACAAATAACAAGGTTATGAAACTGATAGAATTTGTTCCTCAGAATGATTTCATCATAACTGTCACACTTATTCTGCTATAAAAGGTCATAAAAATGACCCTGGAACTCTCTCTCCAGATGGAAGAACCCAGAACATGACTGATTACATATTTATAAAAGCTAAATTGCATATAAACCTGTATAAACTCAGCAAATAATCCTTCCCAGATGCTGACAACAGAGGTGACTCTAGTTCAGTCAGAGCAACATTTATATTGACATTAGGACTTAGGTCTGCAATAGAAATAAGACAAAAATGTAACCTTGTGCAACTTAAATCACACACTACTAAAGAACTGTTTAAAACAAATACTGCTTCCCCTATCTTTCCAAAATCCCTGCCAATTCTCTTGATACTAATGCCTCTTGCCAACAGTTTTTGCAGACAATCACTGAAGCAGCTGAAAATATTCTAGTAAGAGAATACTATATCAATAAATCTTGGATTACCCAAGAAATAGTTCTGCAATCAGCACAGAAGACTAATGCCAATTTGGAACATCGTGAATAACAGTGAACAGCATAATTATTTGAACAGACAGATTAAAAAGGAAACAAAGCTTGCCAAAAACAAGTGGTTATCCAAAGAATATGAAGAAATTGACGATGCCTACAAAAATAATAATCATACAAAAAGCATATCAAATAAAGAAATTCAACGAAAGCTTTTGCTAATAAGAGCTAAAATAACAAAGGATGAGAATGGAATAAATATTACTGATCATGAAAAACACACAGAAAAGGTAGTATGAATATTCAAGTAAACTATTCAAATATCATAACTTGATTAACAAAATTAAAAATGAATTGTTCCAATGATAACAGAGAATGGTGATTATTCTATACACGTATCTCTCGATTAATGTGGTTAATTAATCCCTTGATGTTACTATGTATATCAAAATGGCGTTAATCAATGCTAAAAATTACAATTCGTCCATGATCGATTACTGTATTAATAATTCATTTAATATGGTACTCTTTTAGGAAAAATAAAAAATGAATGCAAAGTAAATGTTTAATAAATACTTGTAACTACATTATTTACTGCAATTTTTTTTTATCAAAAGAAGTTATCAAGAGTCGTTTGAACAGTTTTAGTTTTTTCTTATCAGCATAAATTCTATGATAACAAGCAAAATGACTCTCCAGACATCGGCAAACAAGCAATAAAACATAAAGAAAAAACACTACAAATATAATAGATGATGGTACAAAATAAGTGGATATTAAATCCAACATTATTTGATAGCCGAATATAGAAACTACAAGAGTTTCGTGCCAAATATACAGAAATTAAAAGTTTCTGCAGATGCAAGCATAAGCAACCTTATTGGCAACTCATAGTAAAGGTGGAGTAAGCTCCAGATCACTTTCCTTAGTATTTTCCATAATGTAAAGCACATCTCCTAGAGCACATGTATGATAAATAAGCCTTTGGCTCTCTATTTCAGTAATACATGATGGTTTATTTATTTATTTTCAGTTACTATCTAGAAATTATTATTATTGTTGTTACGTAACACCTCCAGGGAGTCCAAAGACTCATCAAGGGAGGACACCTACTCTACAACTCTCCGTCTCCACCAATCGCAACTACTTTCATCATCTACACCAATGCCATTTATCGCCGACCATCACCACTAGTATTTTCACAGACAATCACATCCATGCCATGGCGGGATTCGAACCCGCAGCCTTTTGGCTGGAGAGTGAATATGCTAACCACTCGGCCATTGAACAGAATATCGAACAAAGAATAAAAAAAAAAACTAAACCATACTATATTGACATTAGAGGTCGCGGTATCTCTCAGATACAATTTGCTGTCAAATATCACAAACCTTTACATAACATGTGTTACACCAAACCAACAGCGGGAATATCACTTGTAACATATGAATGCACAGCTACTCATGACCTCCAAGTTATACAATGAATTATGTAAGAATATTTATATTAAACATTTTGCATGTATCTGTCAGATCAGCTGCGAGCTCCACAGGGTTAAAGGTGTGTTAATCAAAACTCTTGCTGCGCATATCAAGGGATTGCCGCAATTAATTTCCTGCATTAATCAATACCGCGTTAAGCAAGGGATACCTGTATTTGGAGAAGAAGTAGAAAGAGTCATTTTAAGATTTAAAAAAACATTCCATTAGAAAGGAGGGAACCTATTCTTATTGCACTTCGCAAAATTTGCAACAAGTGTGGAACATAAAAATTTGGCCAAAAGACTGATGCACAGTTATCTATTCCCATTCCAAAAACATAAAAAAGTGCAATAACTTTAGGAATATAAGCCTCATCAGCCTTTAATCACCCAAGCAAAACATTTTTAGACATCTTACTCACACAAATTGCGACAAATATGGAATCAAAATTCTTTGACTTTTAAGCTGGATTTAGGAAGAACAGGAGTACAACAGATTATGTATATATGCTATATATCATTATCATCAGAGAAAAATACATACAGAATAATAATAAAAAAGTAATGAATCATAATTTTATTGATCTACAGAAAGCATTTGAGTATTTGGCATGATTATCTGGAAAATTCCAAATATTATAGAATAGATATAGTGGTCAGTGTCCACTCCATGTTGAGCAAAGGCTAATTTTTTTAGGTTTATTGTTGCTGATATATGATAGGTGGTCTTGTGGTCATTTTTTGACTGAATATCCTGTTTATTCAAAGCATGAGTGGAGACGCTCATATTGAACTTGTGGTAAACACAAGAGAGAGAGAGAGAGAGAGGAGGCTGTTTATCTTTCATGTATGGTAACCAGGAGGAGAATTTGTTGATAGGGAAGATTGTAGGGATTAAACTATATGTTTTCAAGATCTTGTGATCACCTCTGAGAAGCTTATGATGTATGGGATAAGAACTTGCCAAACAGGTTCAGGGCTCTTGGGATTATGGTTTATTATTATTATTAATAAGTGACACCTCCAGGGAGTCCAAGGACTCATTGTGAGAGGGCACACTACTTCACTACAACTTACTGTCTCCCATGCTCAATCCTCCAACTACACGATACCACTGCCCATCGCCATCACTAATATATCATCATCATCAGTGATTCTAACAGGCACTTAAGCGCCCCACAACCTTCCAACTATTCTTGGACTTCACAATCGCAACCGTAACTCGAGGATAAGGTGAATACACGCATGTCTGTAGATGCATGTGTTCATGGGGCCTGTTCTGGGGAACAAAAAAAACCCTACCCCCATACCTAAAAAGGTTCCTTACATCACTGATGGGAATTGAACCCAGGTCTTTCCGGCCAAAGGACTTCATCTATATCGACTGAGCTACGGAGGCTTACCACTAATATACTCTGTCTATAAATTGTGTGTTCTAATGATTATTTTGACTGTATGCAGAATGAAAAAACCAAGGAACTGGAGTGGATAACATGTGCTGCAGCAAGCAAAGATTTGATGATGCCTATTTTTTGAGATGGATAATGGGCTGAATCTTGTTGTATGTAGTGGCCTGTGAAGGTAGGTTTATGGTGAACAGATAACATAAGTACTCCAGATAGGGGACAGGAAAGGAGGATGTCCAGGAAGATCAATTTTCTGTTTTGTTTTTTTTTTTCTTTTTCCCATGGTAAAGCTGATGCGTGGATGCAGGTTGTTGATTTTGATTATGAAACTCACTAGAGATACTTCTGAGCCTGGCCAGATGGTGAATACATTATCAACATACCCAAAAGGAAGGTTGAAATTGTATTGAAGAGAATAGGGAGTCTTAAAGTTGCTCTAAGTAAAGTAAGGTAAGAGCAGGTGACAAGGGATTTCTCTTAGCGTTTCCTTTGATTTGTTTGCAGAACTGGTTTCTACAAATGAAATAGCCTGAGTGCATGGCAAATTCAAACAGTTCAACTATGTTTGGAGAGAACTCTTCTGATAACAGCTGGAGAGGCTCAACCAAAGGTACACTGGTAAATAAGGACTGGATGTCAAAAATTACCATGATGTCTGCAGGCTGAAGGGTTAGGTTTTTTATTTTTATCAGAAATTGTGATGAATATTTCACAGAGGCTTATATGTGGACTGTATGGGAGCTTAAAAGATGAGCTAGGAATTTGTCTAGCCAATAGATGGAAGCATTTATGCAATCAGCTATGGGTCTGAGTGGGACTCTTTCTTTATGGATATTTGGAAGACCATAGAAATGTAGAGTTCTTCCAAAATGGGTAGTTCAGTCTGTTAAAATCATTTCAATTTAATTCAAAAAATTTCATTTTCAAAAAACCAAATCATTATAATTTTAGTTTTGGCTTTGATTGTAATTTCATTTGATTTTGTGACCACCCATATGGTAACATTTCGACATCTGGCTCAGCTCTGTAAATAGGATTAAAGTTATTTATTTTAGTTTCACCTTGTGATTATGCTGATGCACTGATGATGGCCCGTTAATTTCTGGCAGAAATATTTGCAATAATAAAAATTTATTATTCTTTTAATATGTCGTCCTAGTCACTAGTATTAAATACTAGCGACTTATATATAGGAAATATTAAATTCTATTTTAATTCTTTTTGAGCATTGTAAAAAATCCATTAAGCCTCCAACATGACGTACTCACAGCACTTAAGCCTCTACACACGAGGACTTTTAATATGTGTGTAATAATCTATCTTTACTATGTCACAAGTGCCATTAAAAAGTTATTTAAAAAAAAGATTTATGCCATATTAACAGATTTAATGGTCTTTCAAATCATCATCATCATCATCATCATCAAATTCCTGCCATGTACCCTCAAGGGGTGTACAGGATATGACAGTACTACATGAAAAAATTACATCATTACTAACTTCCTATCGACAATTTTCCTCCAAATCAGTCTGTTACTTGTCAAGACTCCAACAGTATCAGATCTTATATTTCTATTGTCTAAGGCACTTTGTACCGTATCAATCCACCTATATCTTGGTCTTCCTCTGGGTCGTTTTCCTGCCAACCTGGCAGAGAACACTAGTTTTGCTAATCTTTCCTCTCCCATTCTATTTAAGTGACCATACCATCTGAGATTAGCTCTGCTAACACATTCCTGGATGCTGACAATGTCAAGTTCTTTCCTAATATCCTCATTTTTAATATGATATTGCCATTGATGCCATCTGTTCACGCCTCTAATCTTTCTCAGGACTCTCATATCTGCGGTCTCTAGTCTTTGGTCAAGTGTTTTACTTCTGACCCAGCTCTCAGATCCATAAGTTAAAATTGGTTTGAACACAGTCTTGTATACAGCTAATTTAGTGTTCCGACTAATTTCTTTCTTATTCCATATGAATTTATTCAATTGACTTCCCACGATACCAGCTTTGCTGATTCTGTTGTCTATTTCTATATTTAGTTTACCATCTTCAGTAAAAATTGTGCCTAAGTAGCTGAAATGTTTTACTTGTTCCACAGGTTCTCCATTCACAACACAGTTGACATTTTCAATGATTCTGCCTATTTTCATTGTATTTGTCTTTTTATTGCTGACCTTCATACCATATCTATTACAACAGCTATTCAATTTAGTCAGAGAATCTTGCAGACTTGTAGCGGATTTATTTAGAAGTATAACATCATCCGCATAAAGCAAAGAGCTGACATTAACATCTCCAATTTTGATATCAGGTTTAATACCACATTCCTTCATAATGTGATCCATATAGATAATGAATAACAGAGGGAATAATGTACATCCTTGTCTCACACCAGATTTAACATTAAACCATCTTCCTGTACTTCCTTCAATTCTAACTGCTGACTTGCAACTCAAATAAAGACTAAGTATTGCTTGGTATAATACCCCATTGACACCATATAACTGCAGCGTTTTGAATAGCTTCTCTCTTGGCACCTTGTCATATGCCTTTTCCAAATCGACAAAACTTAAATACAGATCTTTGTTATATTCCCATGCTTTCTCGACTATTTGTCGTAAAGTGAAGATCTGATCCTGACAGCCTCTATTTGGCCTGAATTCAGCTTGTTCTTCACCAAGCTTTTCTTCCACAATTCTTCTCAACCGTTTCTCAAGTATACTTGCATAGATCTTGCCAGGAACACTCAGTAGGGAAATACCTCTGTAATTCTCACATTCAGTTTTATTTCCCTTTTTATATATGGGTACTATGAGAGCTCTACTCCAATCATCGGGAATTCGTCCCTCTGTCCAGGCTTTCTGAACTATGCAGTGCAGCCACTGTAAGACTCTTATACCACCATACTTCAGCATTTCTGGTCGAATATCATCTACTCCTGCTGCCTTTCCACATTTCAAGCCTTTGATGGCTTTTTCTACTTCAAGTATGGATATGTATTCCTGACTGCATGCCTGGTCAGTGTTTTTTATCACTGTGCTGTCATCACTACTTGTTTCATTTAGCAGTTTTTCAAAGTAATTACTCCATACTTCAAGGATATCTTTTTCTCCTGTTTTCATTTCACCTTTATCATCTCTAATTCCTTTTACAGCACTCTTTCCTCCATTCCTAAGATTCTTCAACAACCTCCAGAATATTTTGCCACCTTCTTGATATTTATTTTCTATATTCTTGCCAAAGTCCTCCCATGACTTTTGTTTAGCTAGTTTTACACACTGTTTAGCTTTCTTACATTTGTCTCTGTATTCTGTAAGAGTAAAAGCTGACTTATTTGCCAGGAACTTTTGATATGCTTTCTTCTTTTCCTTCACTGCCTCTTTAACTTCCTGTGTCCACCAGGGAGTTCTGATTTTTTTATCTTTGCACACAACCTCACTACATGCCTCTCTGGCAGAATCAATCAATGCTTCCTTCAGAGTTTGCCACTGAATCTCCAAGGTTTGATTCCTGTTCTCAAACTCTTTCATTTTCTTTTCAATAATATTTCTGTATTTTAGTCTACAGTTTACATCTGAGAGCTGCTCAACTTGTATTCGCTTTAAAACTTTCTTACATGTTATTCTTTTCAATATGAAATTCAATTTTATCCTGCTCAAGACTAAATAGTGATCACTTCCAATTTCAAATCCTCTGTACACTCTGGTGTCCTGCACCAGGGAGAAAACATCACTATCAACAATAACATAGTCAATGAGACTTTTCTTATTCCTAGCCTCTTCTCTCCATGTGAATTTGTGCACATTTTTATGTTGGAACATGGTGTTAGTAATAACCAGTCCATGTCCTGAGCAGAAATCCAACAGATATTTGCCATTATTATTTGCTTTGCTCTTTTCTCCAAATTTTCCCAAAATATTTTTGTATGTCTCACAATCATTTCCTACTCTACTATTTAGATCCCCAACAAGGACCAACTTTTCCTTTTTCATTGTGTCAGTTGCTTTTTCTAAAGCCTCAAAAAATTCCTCCACTTCTACCTTAGTAGAACCTTCTGTGGGACCATAGGCACAAATAAGTCTCATTGTCCAGTTCCCCATTCTCATATTTGCCCACATTACTCTACTTGAGACTGACTGCCATTCAAGAAGATTAGCCTCGTATTTTGTGTTGAATACTATGGCTACTCCTTCTTTTCCTTGATTGTTATTGCCTGAATATAACATTTTGTATTTATTGCTCAGAAAGATCTCACCAGTTTTGGTCTTTTTTGTTTCAGTCACCCCTATTATGTCGATCTGGTACTTATCTAATTCCTCAGCTAGCTCCATTTCTTTGCCATTCAGGCTTCTTACGTTGATAGTACCGATCTTTAACTCTGGTGATGTTGAGTTGGGGTTTGTTTTCAGATATGTCTTTCAAATGCAAGTTCTTAAAGGACTTAATCTAAGAAACATGAAAAAGAGGAAGACCCAGAATAAACTGGAGTGATAATATACAATAATTGAATATGCACTTCATTTACAGACTTGAAAGGTAAGCATCAATCAAGAACTGACTAGAGGAATATTTCTTGAACTATGGGAAGAACAACTGTATGAATATGAATAGCAGTGATAACTATCTAAGCAGCATATGATAGAAGCAATTTGAGGTTCTATAGCAGGGGTTGCCAAAGTCACTTGCCCGTCGACCCCTTCAAGCGTTTCTTGACTTTTTATCGACCCCCTATATTTTACTATTACGTAATTATAATAGGACAAGCAAAAAAAGATGCTTATGTGAGTTTTTAGATTGTTTATTTTATAGTTACAGTGTTTATTGTGTGTATAATATAGTATATATTATTATATTACTACTACTATTTCTATCACTAGTAATATCACTGGTATTACTAGTGATATTAATAAACTACTAGTATTAATATCACTGGTATTACTACCAATCCTGCTCAACTCTTCAACATAGAGAAATTTAGTTCGTGAATGAATAACAATTGAATTATAATATGTAT
This sequence comes from Typopeltis vanoorti, assembly GCF_054136105.1. Taxonomy (NCBI): domain Eukaryota; kingdom Metazoa; phylum Arthropoda; class Arachnida; order Uropygi; family Thelyphonidae; genus Typopeltis; species Typopeltis vanoorti. The sequence continues at coordinate 57,514,822 of NC_143559.1, read as the reverse complement.
GTTGATCAATTTTAGAACATTAATGCTCACTTGTATGTCAATGCGCAAAAATGAGACTGGGATTGAATACGTGTAAGTAAATAAGAACCGCGCACGTGTTGCAATCTTGCTCCTGCAGTGCCGGCCAGGCAGGAACCACAACCATCCGTTTATTGGTAAATAGTTAATTTTGGCCTACTTTGATTGGCCTCTAACTATTTTCATGACCTTGCTCCATCTAATAGGTCCTATTCATGTCACTGTTCCCACGATTCACTCTTAATTGCGTTGTCATTCAGGATGGAGGTAATCCAAGTTAACCAAATTAAATATTACCTGTACAATGATGTCTTATATTTTTCTATCGACCCCTGAGCCCAAACCACTTTGGCGACCACTGTTCTAGAGTGTAGGATTTGGTGTTATCCTCACAGGATGTTGGTGTTAATGGGGGAGTTAATACTGCTGCCAGTTGGAAGAGTAATCATGAGGTACTAGTTTGGGAAGTGATGAAACAGGAAAGGTTACTTTCATCAAAAAGAAATATATGTGGAAGAATAGGGCAGATAATTATGAGAAGATATGTAGTCAATTAACATCAATACACTGAGTTGATGAACTGTGCAGAAAAGATGTTGGCAGAGTATGGGAATTGATAAGGCAATATCTGATATATAAGAATGCATACTAAGAGTTAAGTGAATAGAGTGGGAGTGAAATAGATGAACAGTGAAATCAAGCAAACAATGTTGAAAAATAAATTATAAGAAACACAAGACAGTCAGTGGGGGGATATGAGAACATATTGGACAGTCAGTCCAAGAATAATTCAAGAGAATTCTTCTATATGGCAAGCAAGAGGAAGAAAAATTATTACAGGATGACACTGATGGATAGTTATGGTAGTGGAGTGACCACTGTAAAGGATGATCAGCACTTATTAAATTATACTGTGTAACACATAGAATGGAGGCAATATTAGGAGAATTAAAGGTTTATCAGGTATTGATCGGGTTAAATGTTAACAAGGATGTGAGAAGGGTTGGCATATCACCATAAAATGGCTAAAGAATTAGCTATGCCCATTACCTAGTTATTTATGAAAGTGTTGCAGTGAGAAAGGTTCTAAAGGAGTGGAAAGCAAAATAATAACACTCCAAAAGCATTATTCTAAGACATTATAAACAAGTCTGTACAGTACATGTGGAGTTGTAGTCAAGGTATTGGAAAGACTGGTTATTAAACAGAATCCAGAATTAGGTTGATGGACATAGGATTTTTTATTATAGTCAACATGGTTGTAGTTTTGTAGTTTCTGTATGGGTTTATATATATATATATATATATTTTTTTTTTTTTAGCAGTCTGGTAGTGTTTTAATAAGGTAATGAATGTGTTGGATAAGAGAGATTCATATACAGTGATATTCTTGGACTTTGATAAAAAAACATTTGACAGATTACCTCATGATAGGTTGGCATACAAGTTGTAGAAAGATAGGTATTAAAAATAGATTGGTTAGATGGATTGGAGATTGGTTCTCTGAACAATATTACAAGTTGTATATGATGGAGCAAAGGCCTTGCAAAAAATGTAACTAGTGGTGTGCTCAAGGATCTGTTCTTGGTTCTCTGCTATTTAACTTATCTGATAATGATATTTCATGTGGATTGATAGGATCTCCAATTGTTTGTCAATGATGCACAGCTGGGGAGGTTATGAGTAGCATTGCTGATATTAATTCCCTTTGGGAAAATTTCAATAGACTTTTATCCTGGACAAATGAATGCGGTTTTAGTTTTAATATCGATAAGTGCAAGATATTGCATTTTGGAGTGCAGAGATATAAAGCTGCGTACTGTATTGATGGAAATGTGCTTCTGAAGTGGAAAAGACTCAAGATCTGGGGATGTTCATTGACAGTGGACCAAAGTTTAGAAGGCACATCATGCGTGTCACAAAGATTACACATTGTACTGTTGCTATGATAAGGAGATTTCATCACTTAATTATGATGTAGAAAAATTAAGAAGGACCAGAAATGAGTGACTAAAGCAATATCAGGACTCTCAGCAGTAGAAACAAGGAGAAGAACAAGGGGTCATCTCTAGAAACTGTATAAGGGAGTGGTGAGGAAAGGTGTGAAGAATAGATTTTTTTTAGATAGAGAATGGTGGGCAAATGGAACACATTACCCAGAATGCACTGTGAATACAGGGAGTGTTAAGGATTTTAAGGTTCAAATAGGTTATGTTACTGATTGAGGAAACCTACAATAAGTCTGCTGACTCCATGGAGGTTGGATGTCATAATAACAATAACATTCTCAGGGATAGACTGAGGAATGTTAATTATTTTTTATATTTAAAATATTCACAAAAATCTACTCACAATTTGATTGTGATTTATATTATAAGTTCAGTTTTAGTACCTGAGTCCACAAAAAAAAATACATCATACAGTACATCGCAAACCCTATTCATTTTGATGCTGGTCTTTGTTGGATATAAGTTTTATGGCAAAATCCACAGTAATGATCTCTAAGAAAGCTAATTAAATAATGTTTCATTTTCTTATTAATTGCTAATATAAAATAACACTGTGAAGTAATATAATCTGTGAATTTAATAATTAGTATTTAATGATATAATGGCAATGAAGCCCATGGACAGATATGGTGCTATATAATATCTTGACTACTTATTCAAATAATAATATACATATTGCCTTAATTATTCATAAAAAGCTAATTTCTGTTGTTCAGCATTTAAGTTACATTATAAGTAATTCTGCTAAATGATCATTTATTTTAGAATTATGAAAGACATTATGAAATGTAATAATTTTGATGTGAACATTTTTATAATTTTATTGTGCTATATTACTGTAATGGGAAATATTGCTAATGTAAGTGATTAGGAATTGAATTTAATTATTTAAAGCAATATATGTGATTGATAGCAGTGCTTACAATTGTTTACATCATAGCAGAATGATTCTAAAACTGAAAATAAATCTCTTCATTGCATGGAAAAGAGTTTGGATAAGGCTCAAGAAAATAATACAGAAGAGTGAAATAATGTTTTAGTCAACATGCACACATTAATATGAAAACAATGCACATGATGACAGCAACATTAGCAAGCATGGAAACGGTACAATTATTATGACATCACACAACATACACTAACTGGCAACAAGAATGTTGTATAAAAAGCAGCTAGGAGTAGAAGAAAAGGGGGAAAAAAAATGTATAAAATTCAAATGTTATGGTTGAGACTTCCCATAAAATTAATCAAGAATTAAAATAGAAATTTTTATTATTTTATTTTATTATTTTTATGATTTGCTTCTTCATACAATCAAATAAAAGCATGTAATCTGTTACTATTTTCAAAGTGCCTGAAATCCTGTAAAAAGTTACAGGATTTTTTATTTATTTATTTTTATTTTATTTTTTTGTCAAGCTGAATTTCATGCCTTTAGTGACTGGAACAGATGAAACCTGTCATATGTGTCTGTGTTATTCTTCATTAAAGGAGTTAAGTGGTTCTGATAATGATTAAAAACCCTCGACACCGCAAGGTAAAAGAGAGAAATAGGAAGATGAGATTTTTTATTAAGCAGTACATATGTCTGTTTACTTCTTCCTACAATCAAATAAAAGCATGTAATATGTTGCTATTTTCAAAATGCCTGAAATCCTGTAAGAAGCTTTTTTTTATTTATTTTATTTTTTTTTGTCAAGCTGAATTTCATGCCTTTAGTGACTGGAATAGATGAAACCTATCATATGTGTCTTTGTTATTCTTCATTAAAGGAGTTAAGTGGTTCTGATAGTGAATGTTCTCCTACTACTGGAAGGTAAGACTGTTTTGTTTGTTCAGTTAAATTATCACTCTTGTGAGAAAAGGAATAGACAACTGCAAACAATAGTTTAACGTCAGTTCACTGATATAATAAATTACATAATTCATAAGGAATTAATATAAGTTATCCACTCTACTTAGCTGCCAGCAGAGTATTAACATGTTAAACTGCTTGCATTTTGTAATGAATTACTGTGATATTATTGATATTATTCTTGAACTAGCATTTCTCCTTATGAATGGTTAATTAAATAAATAGAGCTCAGTATACATTTTTATTTTACAGATTTTAAATTAAAAGAAAGTGTGAGGACAAAATTATTAATTTACAATTACAATGCCTAGTGTAGATGTTTACTGATGATTGTATATATAATTACTATAAGTATATAATTACTATATAATTACTATATTTGATTGAATAAATCATTTATTTAAATATACTTGGAATAATTTCTGACTTCAGCTAGATTAAGATAAGGTTTCTTCATACTGAGTTGAACACTTAGGTTTAAAATCAGTAGCAGCATTTCCTAAAGTTAAGCAGGCTTAGCATTTCAGCATTGAAAATAAATGTATGTTTCTAATTTGCCGTTGATAAACTCCAGTTTCTAGAAGGGAGATCCTGCCAACTCTATATGAGACCAACTAACTAATCTTCCACTGAAAAGTCTTATAAAAATTCTCTCTGTCCCAGATGAGATTGGAACCCAGGTCTTTCCAACTAAAGGGAACTGCCATTACTGGCTGAGCTATGGAGACTCAATTTAATAATGAAATTCAAGTACCGAAGTTTAATACGCATTAGTTAGATTATACTTTGGAGTAAGCTATATGTCAGCTATCAAATAAATACTTATGCAAATGTAGCCGATAGAGAACTAATCATTAGTCCATTATAATGAGTACAGATATGATCTCAGACAATAATGACTAGTTAAGATGTTTTCATGTATGGTGAAATCATTCAGTAACAAAGCAATTTGTAGAGTAGTTGACTAGGTAGACAGCATATCAGCTCTCTGACCAATAGATTGTCCTATAAAGTTTCATATTCATCAAGGATCTCTTGAGCTACTATGCATAGTTACCAGTCAGTCCTTCATGTTTTTGAACCATGTGTATCACTGTCCTTCTTTCAATTACCTTCAATTCTTCCTTCTAATAAATCTTTTTGAAGACTTTCAAGTCTCACAACATGACCCATATATATGATTATTATTTTTTTTTTATGTTCTTTATTAGTTCTATTTTAGTACCATCATCTCCAAAACTCCTTAATTTCTCTTCCGGATCCATTGTTTTCTGCAATGCTTTTCTGTACATCCACATCTTGAAAGTGTCAATCCTTCCAGCATTTTCCTTATTTACCATGTTTTTGCTCTATAGAGAAAAGTAGACCAAATAAAGCATTTAATCATTATTAATCTATATTTTGATGTTAGAATAGTCTTCATTCTGTTAATGGTTACTTTTGCAATTTCTATTCTCCTAAATCTCTCTTTTGCATTTTGTATACTCTATAATTAATGTCTTAAATAAGCGAAACATTTAACATGCTCTATAATTTGGTTTTCCACTCTGAAGTATATTTTTCTCTGCTTTACTATCATAACTTTTTTTTCTGAAATTTAATGTAAAGCCATAATTTTTAATCTGTGTATTTATTTCCAAGTCTCTCTCTCGCTCAGCAATCAATACAGTATCCTTTGCATAACAAAGATTATTTATTTTTTTCCTCATATTTTTACTACCTCCAGTTTTTCCATACTTTCAAAAAATTCTTCACTGTAGAGACTGAACAGAAGAGAAGAAAACACACATCCCTGCTTAATGCTTTTTTTTTTTTTTTGTATGGAAGCTTCTGGCAGTTCATTGTTGATTTTTGTTTGCAGTTTGGTTCATACACACACACACACACACACACACACACACACACACACACAGCATTTTTTTGAAAACAACAGGTACCAGTATGCATTCATTGCTAGCAGGTAAAGTTGAATAAAACAATACAGTGTTGGTGATCGGATCCATGAAGAGTATAAAATACAGGCTAGAAAGGTGATGAGCATGGTAGAGAAAGAAAAGGTGCAGTATGAGAGGAGATTGGCTGGTCAGGTCAAGGTTAACTCAAGGGAATTTTTCTGCTATATGGCAAGCAAGAGGAAGAATAATTATGTCAGATTAACACTGGTGGATAGTGATGGCAGCAGAATAACAGCTGCAAAGATATAGTGGAATTATTGAACGAGCATTTTATCAGAATATATCAGAGGTTACCAATCTTTTTGAGCTCAGGAGCATTTTTAAGATGAGGAAACAGTAGTGGGGCACTCCTTCCCCATGCCCTCCCATCTTTGTTAAAGCAATCAAACAATCAAGATAAATTTATGTTTTGGATAAATAAACAAAAGAATGGATCATGGTAATTTGGTTTTTATTGGAATGAAACAAAAATATTTAAAACAAATTAAATAAATTGTGAAGAAACATGGATTTTAATGCACCTCTTGGAATTGTATATCATTGAAAATTTCTTCGTAATTGGGATTATAAGATGATGTTGCAGCTCGCAAACAATCGTCGAGATATTCATGGCGGAAAAAAATAACTTGCACAAGTATGTTGATACAAAAAAGACGTTATCTTGTATGCACAACTTCCTAAAACAGGAAATCTTTCTCTATCCACCAACCTCCAAAAGCTTGCATCACCTTTATATGACTATAATGTGATATCATACCTGAGATCTAAAACTTCAAGTTTCACTTCTGTTGTTGCACTGTTAAAGTTTGTAATGAATTTAAGTCTGTAGAAGGGTTTTAAATAATGATACCATTAGCTCAATGGTGTTGAACTGCTGAAACCTCTGTCAAATTCTTCCTGAAGCACTTTAATTGATTTTACAAATGATTCCAGGACTCTGTTGTCAATGATTTTCTTTAGATTTGGGAAATGATTGAGAGATTTCTGCTCCCAATGATACATCCACAAAGTCAGCTTCTCTTTGAATGATCTGACTGAACTTACCATCATCGCAATGTGTTTATCCTTTCCTTTGAGTTCCAAGTTTAGAGAATTTAATTTTTCTACGATAGCTGTAAGGAAACCCAAATCCATTAACCAAAAAATGATCACTTAACTGCTCATAGTTCTATCCTTTGGAATTGAGAAATTCTTTTATCTCTTCAATCAAACTCACAAATATTGAAAGTACTTCTCCTTTGCTTTACCAGAGAACTTTGGAATGAAGAATAAGATCTTTTTTAGTTACATCATCGGTACTCTCAATGAAAGACTTAAAGAGACGGTGCCTGTAGAGGAGAGGCTCTAATTGAGTTTATTATTTTTAGAACTGTTTTCATAATGTGACTGAAAGAGAGAACTTTACTGCACAGTGCTTCTTGATGAATAATGCAATGGTATGATGTAAAGATCGGAAGTGATTTGTTCTCAATGCAAAGAGCAATAAATCCTTTGGAAGTACTCACCATTGCTGGGGCTCCATCAGTGGTGATCGCTGCTAACTTGCTTAGAGGGAAATCTACTGCTTCGATGTATTGTTTAAATGTATGGTAAATTTCCATTCCTGTTATTTGACCATTCATGGGCAATAATTTTAACAGCTCTTCCCTAACAGGAAAAGTCCTCAAATACCATTCTTATAAAACAGCCAATTCCTCTGTATCTGATACATTCGTTGACTCACCAAATTACAGGGATAAGTATTCACATTTTCCATTCATATGTCAAGAGAAATTGAGCTCAATTGCCTTGATTGTTTTATTTGAAAGCTGCAGGTCTGATATCACTGTCATAATTTGTTTGTTTTTAAAGTCTTCAAAATAAAGAATCAGCTCAAGGGAATTTTTCTGATTTTTCTGAATGTGAGAAATGCCTCTTTTATCAATTCATCATCCTGCTTATCAGAGGAGAGGTTCCAATTGAGTTTATTATTTTTAGATCTGTTTTCATGATGTTACTTCCTTTTTACTATTAAGTGAGTAATTTTATAAGAAGCAATGATGTCATTTTTATGCTTTATTGGTCTAAAAAAAACTAACTATAAAGATGTAAGTTTTGACTTTAATTCAGATAATTTTTTCTTTCTCAGTTCAGAATTAACAGGATAGTTGTGGTCAAATGAGGTTAGTCTTGAAATTCCGTTCCATATTATGTTTCTTCATAACTGCAACAGAATTGCCATTTACCAAACACACACTTGTCTTTTATTTTAACAAAGTAGTAAGCTTCTTCCCATTCAGATTGATAATTATATATATATATATATATATATATATATATTTTTTTTTTTTTATTTTATTTATTTATTTTTTTTTTTACTATCCACATTCATTTTAGGGAAGGACGATAACTGTTTAAAACCCAAGAACTGCTCACACTCACAAAGATGTATTCAAACTCACTGATATTGATTTTTAGCTGAAGAGTAAAATTTGAAGAGAAAGACTAACTATTGTTAACACACTGAAAGCAGGTGATTTATGCAGAATCTTCCCATGCTGATTCCCTGCCAATGAATCTCCTGCAATAAAATCAATAGAATAATAGAGGATTCTACATGACTGAGCAGGCATCTCTGGATATGTTGGCGGGTGCCAAGGCACCTGCGGGCATGGGTTGGTAACCCCTGGCATATATCATACTGGTGTAAATGATGCCATGCAATATATAGAAGAGAGGCAAGTATTAGGAGAATTGGAAGTGCAAGAATCAGAGGTGTATCAGATGTTGGTCGGATTAGATGTTAATAAGCCTGTGGAGATGGATAACATATCACCACATATTCTTAAGGAATGTACACCACAGTTGGGTAAGCCCTCGACCTGGTTATCTAATGAAAGTCGTGCAATGGGCAGGGTTCCTAAAGAGTGGAAAGAAGACAAAATATGACCACTGCACAAGAATGGTTCTATGTTGATTAATTTTAATGGTATAGATGAGAACACAGACTGATAAGAAAATAACTATTAAGTATTGCTGATATTTCACTAGTATTCTATCCAGCATCTTCAGAAAAAAAAAGTCTGTCCCAGTATGCGAGACAAAAACAATCCAGTATAACAATGGGACTAGTTTGAATACATACAACACAAAGACTAAAGACCTAATTAGGTGCCATCTAAGTTGTGGGGAAAAAAAAAAAAAAAAAAAAAAACAGGTATTAATTTGGTCTTAAGACAAATGTCTCCCAAATCTTTGGCGAATTTATACAGTCGTACTTGTGGTTTGGAGTATGTATGTTTCAAGGCTTCTGTTGATTCCAGGAATAATCTCTCTCTGACTTATAAAAGCTTCTGTGCAGCACTTTTGTTTTTTTTTTCAATTGATCCTGCATGCAGGGGTATCTAAAGAATGGTCTGCTAGACCTGACTTCAGTCCTAGACCTCAGTCTGTGTTCTCATCTATACTGTTAAAAATAATCAACATATACAACGAACACGTAAGCCTCCCCCAACGTTTGAAGAATGGTTCTAAGACAGAAGTCTCCAACTATTAGCCAGTCTGTATAACTGTGGTTGTGGTCAAGATGTTGGAGAGATTGGTAAGGAATAGAATACATGATTGGGTTGATGGACATAGCATTTTTTATGATGATCTGCATGGATTTGTCAAAGGTAGGTCCTGTTTTAGTCATTTACTTGTATTTTAAGTTAGATAAAGGAGAATCATATACAGTGATATTCTTTGATGTAGCAAAAGCATATGATAAATTGATGTACAAGCTGCACAGGATGGGAACAGATGGTATATTGGTTACATCTTCAAAAATAATGGAATCAAAGATTGGTTCTGTGAACGATAACAGCAGGTTGTATATGATGGAGCAGTGTCTCAAAAAAAAATAAATAAAAAAGGAAGGTAACCAGTAGTGTGCCCCAGGGTTCTGTTCTTGGGCCCCCCTGCTGTTTAACTTGCTTGTATATATACCATGTGAACTGACTGGGGATCTTCAGTTGTTTGCTAATGATGCAAAGTTGGGAAGAATTATAAGTAGCACTGCTGATATTAATTCCTTTCAGGAAGATTTGAATAGACCTTTTTACTTGGATAAAGGAGTGGGGTTAGAGTTTTAATATCAATAAGTGCAAGGTGTTGCATTTTAGAGTGAAGAAATATAAGACTGTACTATATCAATGGTGCCATACTAAAGGAAGTGGATGAGATTAGAGAGTGATGGTTGACAGTATAACTGAAGTTTAGAGGGCATATGCCAGCCTGGTTGGCCGAGCAGTTAGTGTATCTGCTCTCCAGCCAAAAGGCTGCAGGTTTGAATCCCGCTATGGGCATGGATGTTTGTGATTGTCTGTGAAAATACTAGTTTGAAAGTACTAGATAGCGTTGGTGTAGTTGATGGATTAAGTGGTGGAGATAGAGTTATAGAGTAGGTACCCCTCCCTCGATGAGTCTCTGGACTCTCTGGAGGGATCACGTAATAATAATAATAATAAAATATTGCTAGTGTTGCAAAGGTTGCACATCGGAGTGCTGCTATGATAAGAAGTACTTTAACATGTAGTGATAAGGAAGTAGTTGTGCCACTGTATAAGGCACTGATCAGACCATACACTATTATGCTCAGATCTGGTCACCTGGTTTTCAATGTGATGTGGAGACATTGGAGAGGGTCCAGAGACAAGTGACTAAGACAATGTCAGGACTTTGGAATGCTGGCTATGATGAGTTGAAGAAATGTGGAATACAGAGTTTGGTTTGGTGGATAGGAGGTGATATGATAGAGACGTTTAAGTTGGTGAGAGAATTTTATCAGATTAATCCCGAAGTTATGTAAAAGTGTGAAGAGGGGGTATGTGAGGAGTATATTTTTCACACGGAGAACTGTTAGTGAATGAAACACATTACCAGAATGTGTTGTTAATACAAGGAGTGCTAAGGATTTTAAGATTCTATATGATAAATATGTTGTCAGTTGAATGAACCTCCCACGATAAGTCTACCGACTCCATGGAGGGTGGAATAATAATAATAATGTCTTGGTGTTGCTGTTAATAAAAGATTTATTTATTTTATTTCTTACTATTACAAATTATTACAATATAATTTGCAATAGTAATTTTATTACATGGCTCATTAGGCTTCTTGGTCTGTAATTTTTGAATTCAACTGCCCCAGACTTTTCAGATGTGATTGAAGATAGAATAAGTTCATTGGGAACATATTCATTATGAAATATATGGTCAAATAGTTTACTCAGCTGTCCTTTTCCAGTTTCTTCTAGGTCCTTTAGCATTTATGTAATGCACCAAGAAGATAGAGAGTTCAAATCCTGCCATGGGCACTTATGCTTTTGTGAATGCCTACATAATAGAAATTTCATCACTTGACATGAGATCACCATCCAGCATGATAGAAGCATGAAATTACTTGAAAAAATTCCATGTTTGACCTCTAGAGCATAGTTTCCAGATTATTTAACCCAAGACCATCCATGGTGCTCATGTATTACCTTGATGGACCTGTGTTTCATTCAGGATTTCTCCATGAGTACAGGTCACAAAGATGCTTCCAACGATCTCGAGCAGCTCTCTTCCATGTTATACCCATAGATTTCACTAATGGGTCTTCCCATCTTATAGGTAGTATTCTGGTTTTCTTTTAATTATTGGTTGCCAATTGAGTATTCTTTCTATATATCCATCTGTTATCTCTGAGCTTGATTATGTGTCCTGCCAATCTCATCTTGCTTTCACATACTGCAGTTACTACATCTTTTATGCCTGATCTCTCTCTCTCTCTCTTAGTTCCGTATTTCTAACATGTTCCATTTTGCTGATGTTACAAATCCTACATTCTATTGCATGCTGAGTTATCCTGAGAGTATCTCCCTTTTTTCTTGTTGTGTTCAATGTTTCTGATCCATATGTGAGTGATGGAAGAATGTCACCATTAAATAGTTTTGCCTTCGCAGATATGTCAAGATTTGGATCAGTAAGTGTGTCTTTTAGTCTGTTGAATAGCCATGCAGCTTTCTTTCTTTTTACTAGTTCTTCAGGTAAATCATTATTCATTTTTATTGTTTGTCCTAAGTAATTATAAGAGTCAACTTGTTCTATAGGGATGTAATACATAGTGATTGTCACTTGCGCAGATGTTTTTAATCCATTTTGTTTTTTCTAGATTCATTTCTAAGCCTATCTCACTGCTGTTTGTGCATATTTTTTCATCCATTTCTTCGAGATCTTTTGGGTTTTGAGATATTAGTACTAGATCACTGGCAAACATAAGGATCTTTCCTTATGTACTATAGGTTTACAATTCTTGTTGGAACTCACACTAAAAACTCTGCCCATATTTGTGTTTTGCTTACTCAGAAATGTATACAATAAATATGGGAAAATCTAAAATATTCTATGTAGCTTCTAAATAAACAAAAGTATAACTAGGCAGACTTATAAAATAGAATGGAGCTGTTCTTAAAATACTTACTATCTTAAGATCCAAATACCAAATTTCAAGAAAACTTCCCACCCAGAATAAAGTTTTAGTGTTGCTGATATAGACAAAATATGGACAAAAGTAATAAGTGCTTATGCACCTATTAATTAGTTTGGGCATTTATTCATTTTGTGAAACAAGCCTTGAAAAAGAGGCTGTTTTTCTCAGGCCCTTCCTCTTTTTTTATTGGGAAATGATATTTCTACATGCAAGCAAAAGTCTCTAGACAAATATACCGTATTTTTCGATAGATAATGCACACCTAATATATAACATGCACCCCCCCCCAACATTTTCATCACTCCTTTTGATGTATAGATAACGTGCATGCGCCAACTAGCGGTAGAGTTAGGAAGTACAGACAGAGGAATTCTTTAAAAGCACATGCATTGCTAGTGGTCGATTTTTGTAAGTAAATATTCCAAATTGGCCATCATTCCAGGTGGTTTAACAAAAAAACTTCAACCCCTTGATCTTGCAGTAAATAAACCATTCCAGGACAATTTGCAGGCTAAGTGGGAAGACTGGATAATGGCATCCATGAATATAACAAAACAGGGCAGATGAAAAGAACATCATATAAAGATATATAGTTATGTGGATTGTAGAAAGTTGGGCTGCTGTAAGTGAAAACGGTGTTAGAAATGGTTTCATTAAAGCACAAGGGAATGCAGTGGTGTCCGGTGACAATGATTATGAAGCTGAAGAAATACCGTTCAATTGTGTTAAAAATGAAATTTTTAATGCAATTGATTCTTTTAATATCGAGTCTGATGAAGAATTTTTTGGATTTGAATAGTAACGTTCAATAACTATTAAGTAATACTTCTTAGTTTTGTTATTACATTTGATTTACCTCTCATACCTTTCAAATGTATACTGCACGTTCATTTTTAATGAATTTAGAATTTTTTGTATAGATAACGCACGTTATCTATTGAAAAATAAGGCAATTGCTGCAGATAAAACCTAGGCAATTATGAAATGATTTAATCATTTCCTAGGTTAATATGCTTTCTTATGTTTATCTTTATGCTTTTATTCTATTAACTTGTGTGTTACAGATTATATGAGATATGACAATTAAATACAGAATCAAATAATGGTGAAACAGCTATTTTTTTCACTGGCACCTCCTTTTTAAAACCATTTATTTTATTCACCTATCTGCAACTTTTAAGCCAATTCATATTCAAGTATATAATATTTTTTAATTTTCTAGTGTCATCTGCTTGAATCTAATCTAAAAGCCAAATCTGCTTGAATATAATTAACACTTGAAATCTACCTTGCTTTCTTAGTGATGTGTAACCTCCCATTCTTTTCATTTGCTAAATGCTATAATTCCTTGATATATTATGTATACTAGAGGGAGGAAAAAAGCCAGGTATGATTTGAAGACACCTGAAAAGCACAGAAGTAATTCTCTAGTCATTTGAGACCCTTGGGCACAGATCTTATTCCTCTTAAATCTGTTACTGATTTGAATATTAATGTAATAGCCAAGTAGTGTTGAACCTTATTCATAACTTATTTTAATAGTATTCACAACATCAAACAAACTATTTTATATAAAAAAAAATGTTTATTAACTGGTTTATATTTTGCTTAATTTCAAATCAGCATTTTCAGAGCACAAAGCAGCATTTTATAGTAGATATGTGACAATGAGTAAGTTAGTTATATTTGTTTTTATGGGGCAAAGATATCAAAGGTCATACTGCACCAGGACAGGTTAAACCTGTGCATATAGTAATCTCTTATGCCCCTGGTGGGATTCAAACCTATAGACTCTTGGCTGAGAGCACATATGCTAACCACTCGACCAACCAAGACGGCAATGAGTATGTGAACAATTCAAATTGTAAAGGACAAAAGCTCTAAAGTCCTAATTTAGCACCCTGTAATATTGTAAAAAAAAAAAAAAAAAAAAAAAAAAGAAACATTACCCTACATAGGAGTTGATCTTAAGAAAACAGTCTCCCCAATTTTTTGACAAATTAATGAAACCATAATTGTTCAGGTTAGGAGAATGATTTTTAGTCAGCCCATGGCTATTCTTCACAGTCATGACAGACTAAAAATAATCTTTCCAATTTGTAACGACTTCTAAATAGCACACTGGTTTTCTTCTATCTAATCCTATGTGAAGGGGGTGTACAAAGCGTGGTCTACCAGTCCTGACTTGCCATAATAATTGTAGTCAATGTTTTATGTTGTCCAAGCAGATGTTAACAGATCTTCCTATCTGCCCATAATAGGTCAAGTTATAGTCACAAGGAACTTCATACACTCCAGGATATGTTTATTCTTAGGAGAGCATATCAGATTGCTAATTTAACGTGCAGTTTAAATGTGATGCAGAGGCCATGTTTTGTTAGCACTTTAGCTATCCTTTCAGGTATACTTCTGGACATAGGGAATAGAAATGTTTTGTTCTTGTGTATTAGAGGAGGGAGAAGTAACGGGGCTTTTATCTATTTTGTAGGAATTGTAGCTATTGGCCAAGAAAGTATGGTGCAGATATTTAAGTTCTGTGGGAAGAGCTGATATATTATGTATACTAGAGGGAGGAAAAAAGCCAGGTATGATTTGAAGACACCTGAAAAGCACAGAAGTAATTCTCTAGTCATTTGAGTCATTTTATCATTAAAACAAATCGCTATGGCTCTGTGCATAAGTGTTTTCAAAATACCATACTGTTGGGCTGGATGATGATGTGATTGTTTATGTACATATCTTTCCTGTGTGTGTGTGTGTGTGTGTGTGTGTGTGTTGGCGTTCTGTAAATGGAAAAAGACAGTGATCCATCTGAAATAATGTGTCAATCAACAGTTATTAGATTCTTTTTCTACTGTAAAGTGGATTTTGGGGTATTGGCTTTTTAGGTAGGTGACAAACGCATCCAAAGTGTCTTGTCCATATGGCTAAATGGCAAACATTATCAACAAAGCATAACCACATCAGGGACTTGTACGTAGCTGTGGTAAATATTTCGTTTTCAAAGTGTTCCATGTAAAACTTTGCTTAAGGGGAGGGGGGGAGGAATCCATAGCAGTACCATTAATCTGTTTGCAGATTTTTCCTCCTCATTTAAAGTAGCCTGCATACAATGTAAATTTGAATAATTCATATATTTCAGGGGGAAACTTAGACTTTACTATATATTAAGAGTGTCTATTAGTGGTATACTAGATTAAATAAAGAGTGACATCAAAACTAACCATTATGTCTGAATTTTTAAGGGAATGATTTTTACTAATGATTTGAAATGGACTGAATTTTTTTTTTTTACAAAAGTAGAGGAGTTGCCTGTAAGGGGGAGGGGGGTCATGGTTCACGTTAAACCACCCTGCATTTATAGAGTACCTAAAATCCACAAAACTAATATTTCCCTACACCCTATAGTTGACAGCATAGATAGCCATAACTTATAAACTTACCCAACAGTTAGCCAAGTCTCATGTCCCCTCTCTCCTTACTGGCAACTCCTCTATTTTTGTAAAAAGGTACACCAGAAAAGATAGCCAGAGTACTAATAAAATGGCCTTTACACAACATTCAAACTGCATGTTAAATTAGCAATCTGATATGCTCTCCTAAGAATAAACTTCATCCTCTAGCACAGCATTTCCCAAACTTTTCCTACGACAGAACACTTCACAAATCCTGAAATTTTAACAGGACACCTTGGCTATTTTGTAATGTATTAATTATTAATTAATTATTATTAATTATTAACACATTACAATATTAATAATGGCATAATCATAAAGCGTATTAGTACACTTATGTATTCGGTGTGACATGTTGACAAATATAAAATTATATTTAAATCAGTTATCAATCACTGGACTAATGAAATCTTGTAGCATATTGTAGTTTCACAGGCCAACATCATTAAATTAATTTGTGCTGATTTTCATTGACATATCCCATTCTGATCACCAAATATTTATAATATTATAAGTCTCGTAAGTACTTACGAGTGAATGCAGACTTTTCTCCTGTGTGCTGGTATTTTTCCCCTCCTTTTGTACATCCTGGAGATCGCTTTTGTAGGCTGGTGGTGGATGACTCACTATCTGTTGCGTCACAAACACCTTCAATAAGAGATTTCTTAATATCAAAATTAAACAAAGTCCCTTATCTCTTATTCATATTAAAATTTAAATCTGCAGGCCTATTACTTTTAAAAAATCACAGCACTACGGTTTAGAAACTTTCACCCTACAATACGAACTTGCGAAGAAAGTATTCAGTATTACTAGATTTGAGAACTTGATGCAGACTACCTCGATCTTCAATTTTAGTGGAAAAATTTTCTTTATACTTCCTTGCTGATTGGTCATTAACATTTGCAACACAGATGTTATTTCTCTCAGTTTTGAGAACAGCGGCTATGCCGTCCATTGTTATAATCTGCTTGCAGGCAATTTTTATGACTGGTCATAAACAGCAGTATTCCCTTTCCCAAATGTTGAAAGGTTTCGATGTGTGAAAATTAACGACACACAGATGTTATTAGGCGTTCTGGGTCTGAGCTTTTCGACATATTCACGAATATTATTCTTCTCAGAATATTTCCACTATAAAATATTTATTCATGAAAAATGCTTAGAAAACTAAAATGACAAATTCCAGGAGAACTTCTCGCAGAACACTTATTCACCTTCCGCAGAACACAGTTTGTGAAACCCTGCTCTAGCATATCCTGTAGTGTATAAAGTTCCTTGTGACTGTGACTTGGCCTACTATGGGCAGACAGGAAGATCTATTAACATCTGTTAATACTCTTTGGGCACTCCTTCACACAGAATTACATGGAAGAAAACCAATGTGCTATTAGAAGTCATTACTGATCGGAAAGATTATGTTTAGTCAGCTATGGCCATGAAGAATTCTTCTAACCTGAGCAAGTATGGTTGCATTAATTTGTCAAAATTTGAGAGACTGTTATCTTAAGATCAACTCCTAGAGAAGTTATGCTTTTTTTTTTTTTTTTTTTACAATATTACAGGGCACCAAATTAGACTTGAGATCTTTTGTCTGTTACAAAAGCAAAAAAAAAAAAAGTTATGAATGGATTGGAAATATTGTTTCCCTTGTGACTACTGTATTAACATGCACCTGCAATGTATATAATGCACAAATATTTCTAAATGTCTACATGAAATACAGAAAGGTGACCAGCGACTTATTTTTTATTTATTTATTTTTTTTTGGGGGGGAAGACATTCCTATACCTACTATATTTATTTCACCCATTTTATTCTACCATTACTACTATTAAATCAACATGCAAGATGTTTTGTGTCATATTCAAGAAATTTCCTACATAACGAACGATAAGTGTACTAAAAGTTAAGTGTGCTTCACAATTACAACGTTCACATGAAGCATTCTTAAACAAAGCTAATGATTCCAGTCACTCCAGGGGTTATAATTCATTAATTCTATATATGCCTTAACAATCCTGTTTCGGGAACTTTTTTTGTGACTATCAAGAATTTTGCATCTCATCCAGAATAAAACAAGCATATATTACATATTAAATCTAAAAAATTAAACAGTAACCCAAAGATTCAATGAAATACAACACGAGCATGATTCTATCCTGCTTTAATTTTTCCTATAAAGTGACCCTTAATCAGACAGGATTATGGCCATCTCATTAAAATAGTGAAAAATGAATAATGATATCTACACCTATATATATATTTTTTTATCTTTCAAGATTATTTAGAAATAATTTTAGTGCATACCAGTTTATCCCTTCTGCATAAATAGAGTCTTACTAAATAGCTTAAGTAAATTACAACGTACAATAGAATATACATTAAAATAAATTTTAATACACTTCCAATATTTTGGCAACATCACGTTGCCATTATCACAGGAACTTAAATACAAGACACGTGCACGCAAGCACAACACACAGTAAATGAGGAATGAAGCAGGAAGCTATTCTTTCTCCTAAAAGTCCCGATGGTGCTCCCCCCCCCTAGAGGCAATGTTGGTATTCTTGGCCGATTGGGTTGAAGGTCTTCTGATGTAGGTTTCCCAAATTTGGGGCAGTCTCATGCTTGGTATTCTCAGCCAAGAATACCAACATTGCCCGCTAGGGAGTACCATCAAGAGTTTTAGGAGAAAGAATAGCTTCCTGCTTCGTTCCTCATTTACTGTGTGTTGTGCTTGCGTGCACGTGTCTTGTATTTAAGTTCCTGTGATAATGGCAACGTGATGTTGCCAAAATATTGGAAGTGTGTTAAAATTTATTTTAATGTATATTCTATTGTACGTTGTAATTTATTTAAGCTATTTAGTAAGAATGTATAACCAACGTCTAAGCCTTTCCATGAGAATTGCATAAATAGAGGTAATATAAAACACCTACTTTGCTGTAATACTGTCAACACTTGCTTGATCTCCCTTCAACTTGTGGAGTAACTTGGCACTACTATGACGGATGGATGCCCTCAACTTACTGAAGGAACTGCTGCGCTTCATATTTCCGTTTCCACTCTGCAGAGCAAGTGGGATATAACAGACTGTGTGTGTAGTTGCATGCATGTGATTAATAGAAGAGATTTCTGGAGGCAAATTTGAATGGTATTTTACTAATACTCCAGTTTATATAATTTACCCTTATTAGGATTCTCACCTCTTCTTCAGCATTGTTATTATAAATCAAAATTACTCTGAATTATAGTCCCTTCCATATTAAGCCATTATTAAAGAAATTTAAAATTTAAGTTAAAAATAAAACCTGGTGTTAAGTCCCTATTTAGATATATGAAAAATATGATTAACAGTTAACTAAGATAAAAAAAAAAAAAAATTATCATTAAAAGTAATATTGACTTAGCTGCCAATGGCCCTAACTACTTTAAATTATTCAATTGTAATTCAATTAAGTATTTTAAATACTTATTTAAATATATGAGGATATATTTAAAGTATATACAGGAATATCCCTATACGATTAATGCTAACAAAAAGTGAATATAAATTTAATTTGATAAATTTCTGATATGTGACATGATATGTATTTTCAATGAAGAAAATATTACATGGCAGCATACTAGCAGTACAAGAAATACAAAAAACTGTGAAGTCTAAATGATCCACCTAAAATTATTAAGTGGGAGGACAAAAAAGGGTTAGCTCATTATGGTCTTAAAGAAATCTACTATTTAATAATTAAATAATAAAAGACTCTATGAAGCTTATTATGACCGAAAAGAAGAAAGAAATAAGTAAGATTTTTAGGTAAGGTTTTTGCGCATTTTTTTTTAAGTAGGTTTTTATCCCTTAGTTACCCAGGATTTTCCTCATGCAAAGCAGCCACGAACACATACATTTAGGCATGTGTGTGCACACGGGCGCGTGCGCACGCACAGAGAGAGAGAGAAACTAACAGTTGCAGAATGAAAAGATAAATATTAATATGAGACTCCAATCTGATCCAAATAAATTGAAATGTATGAAGAAGGAGACATATACTGCATGTACAACATTCAAATACCTTCTTCAACACATTACATAGTTTAATCCAAATTATGCAATAATCCTAAAAATGCAACCACTATTACCATACACATATGACTATACAAGGGTTATTTGAAAAGTTTCATAAATTTTCAGTAGACAGCGAAAATTCGTTCATTCATACCAGTGTCAGCACGTATCATCTTTTTCATGACCCCTGGCAAAATTTTAGCCACATGCGATACGTAATTCTTGTTTAGTAAACGTTCAAAATGACCGTGTTCGCATTTTTCATAAAAATGGAGAAAAACGAGTTTTCTGCAGTGATAAAACACTTATTTGAAGATGGACAGCCGCGCTGATCAAAGCTGAGTAAGATGTAGTTCATGGGGACTCTGCACCAGCATTAAAGACTATTTATTTTTTGATAAATGAGTTTAAACATGGTCGATGAAGTGTGCTCCAGGCGCCCGACTAAGGTCACTACGAAGGAAATGATTGATAAAATCCATGGTATCGTTATGGAAGACTGCCAAGTGAAAGTGTGAGATTGCTGAAAAACTGCACATGAAAAAGCGGTGTGAACGATGAGTGCAGCGATTGTTGACTGTCGATCAAAAACGCATGCGAAAAGATATTTCAATGCAGTGTTTGGCAATAACTGCAGACGAAACTTGGATCTACCACCATACATCTGAGTCCAAGCCGCAGTCAAAACAGTGGGCAATGCCCGGTGAAAGAGCACTGAAAAAAGTGAAGACCTTTTGTCAGCTGGGAAGGTGATGGCCACTGTTTTTTGGGATTCCCAAGGAATTATCATGATAGATTATTTGGAAAAGGGTAAGACAATAACAGAAATCTATTATGCTTCATTGTTGGACCATTTAAAAGAAAAACTGAAGAAAAAACAGCCATGATTGGTGCACAAAAAAGTGCTCTTTCATCAAGACAATGCACTGTCCCACACATCAGCCATCGCAATGGCAAAATTGCACGAACTGAGGTTCGAATTGGTTCCACATTCACCGTATTCTCCAGACTTGGCCCTGTGTGATTTCTTCTTGTTCCCAAACTTAAAAATTTGGCTCGGTGAGAAAAAAATTTTTTAGAACAAAGATGTCATCAAGCTGTCAATGACTATTTTGCACAATTTGACAAATCCTACTTTTTAGATGGTATGAAAAAATTGGAAACTCGAAACTCGACCTTGATGGAGACAATGTTGAGAAATAAAGGTGATTTTTTCCCAAAATAATGTATTTATAAAAAAATAAATACATTTGGTAAAAAAATAATTTAACTTATTTTTTTACCAAACTTTTCAAACAACCCTCGTGCGCGCGCGCGCACACACGCGCGCACACACACACACACACACACACACACACACATATATATATATATATATATATGCTCTTAATAAGTCATTAACTTTAGGTGTAGATCAAACTGAGTTTGATCCCCATCTCCCACAAAAAAAAAAAAAAAAAAAAAAAAAAAAAGTACATTATTAGGTATTTTATTTTTATCTATTTTCTTCTAATAGATAAAAGCCAGTAAAATAGAATCTTGGGATCCAAAACAAAGCTGCAAAATACCATCTCAGTACTTAGTTGTTGCACTAGTAAGCATGGTATGGTAGAATAGAGCCCAGCCAAGTATAGAGAGGGGAGGTATTTTATACAACATGCATCATCTTTATGATGAATGGTATAAACATTATAATATAGTAACACAGATTGGAAGAACAGAATATTTATTATTCACTAAACTGCTTTAAAATTTTAATTTTACTACAAAACATACTATCCTCCCCCCCCTTTTACAACTTGGTTGCTGTCATAAATTATACTTTAATTTCCTATATTCTGAATTGAGGTTTTGTTGTGAATTATGTAAAACCACATTGAAATATACATCAAACTAAAAAAAAACACAACGCCTTAAATAAGACAGTATGATACATACACAGACACACACACACACACACCAAAAAAAAAAATACTACTGAAAACTACAACGATATTTGTTATGGAGTAAATGGGTTTATTTACAAAGAAATATATGTTTACACATGATGATATGTACATCATGTGTAAACATCTGCAGCTATCAGTGGAACTGGGTTGAATAAAACATTAACGACAGTAGATTATATGCTCAAAATGGGCACCTTGTCTTTCAAGACAGATTTCATAGCATATGCAAAGGTTGTCTTGTCAATTTGTTGAATAAAGGTTGGGATGTCTGCTGGACATATAGTGTAATTTTATCGGAACCTCTCAATTAAGACAATGATGACACTTGCTTGGGGCACACTTATGGAAACAATGAAGAAACTGCTCACAAACATATCGTAGACTAGGATCATTTGCTCTACCAATCCAGTATGAACAAAAATAATGCACAACAGTAAACGTCTTTTCTTCCAACATTAACAACATTGCTACAGCTAAATGTAATAGTGTAGACTCTACATGTGCTCTTCTATTAATGTGCATGAAATTGAACAGCATATCTCATAGCACATGTACTGAAGGGGACGTTGAAGTTCAATACAGTTTGTTTCTGAACCATACCGTAAAATGAAATTAATAATTTATTTAATTATGAAAAAGTGAAAATGTTACAGTATTTACTGTTTACAGCTTTTTAATATAAAGAACTATATGTAGTTTCTTCTGAATTCTATAAATTTCTGTAACATGACAAGGCATTCCTGATAACTAAGACCTTCATGCTCAGTTCAAAAGAGCTTCAAAAAGCTTAGGTTTGTCATATAGTATTTTGCATTCTCAAATCATTTTTCCTCATTCTAAAAGTTTATGAGTGCATAAATGTGCACTGTACTGTAAATGATTTTAAATTAAATTGATGATAATAAATGAAGAGCAAGGCCACAGTTTGCTACAACTTCTGGCTGTAAACTAATTGCCCTCTCCATCACAATATTTTGTGATGTTAAAGTTGGTTATTGGTGTAAAAAAAAAAAAAATGTTGATTCAGTTATTACAAATCATTCATGCTAGTTAAAAGTTTTATTTTTGCCCATATGTGCTGTGATGTCAGTCAATTGGAAACCTACCAGTAAAAGATACACATTCACCTTGCTTCAGAGGTGTTGCTTGAATTTCACAGTAACAACAGAATTTATACCACTTGTAAAATTGGGGAGGTCCAGGGATTGTAAAAGTGGAGATCTACTGTATTACATTACATAAGATTAAATACAGTTATATAAAAAAAAAAAAACTTGCTTCACCTAGCTCAAATGAGAATATGAATAATTTAACAATATACTTAAATGATATTGGAAGAGTTGGTTAAGGGACAGAATTCAGGAATAGATGGACAAGAAAAAGATACTTTAGTGAGTAACATGTGTTTGCAAGGTTTCTTAGTATTTACTCACTTTCTATAATAAAGTGATAGTTGGATAAAGGAAGTGGCTAATATCATGATACTGCTGGACTTTGCAAAGGCATTCAATATGATACAACACTGTGCCCTGAGATGGCAGATGAGAGACAAAGTAGTTAAATATGCAGGATAGAATTCAAGAGAAGGCAGGTGATTAGTGGTGTGCCACAGGACTCTAATTCAGGAAATGTACTCTGACCTTTGCTATTTAATTTGTACATTAATGATACAGGGAGTGATTGAGGAGGAATATCCAGTTGTTTTCACCTGGGGAAGGACAACAGTTAATAAAGTAATGTAAAAATGATCATTGTATACCAAATAGTTTACTAATTTTCTTCCTTATCCAGACAACAAACTGCAGATTTGTATCCAGGATATTTGTTATTTTTATTTATTTATTCTTAAGACTAGTAATGTGTAATAAAATTTTATTAAAATAAGAAAACTCCAAAAAATTGATATACTGATATATATGGATATACACTGCTTGGAAAAAAGTCAATGGACACCATAGTGATAGGAACAAACAGTCATGGTGCCCACCTTAACAAGATGTAAGACCTCCTTTCACTGCAATGACTGCAGATACCCTAACAGGCATACTTTCCACAAGCATACAATAGTAATCAATGGGAATTTTAGACTATTCTTCCTGTAGGCATGTAATGATATCCTGGAGTGTGGCAGATGTACCTTGACCTCACCAGACACTCCGGTTCACCCCACAAATGTTCAATAGGATTGAAATTGGGGCTCTGTGGAGGCTAGTCAAATGTGGTGATGTCCATAAACCACACAGTTACAACAGAAGCCTTATGAAATGGTGCATTGTCTTGCTGAAAGAAACAATGGTTAGTTCTGTAGAAATGTCATAAAGCAAGAAGCATTGCATTGTCGAGACTATCAGTATTTCCCCCTTTCATCTCTACCATGTATGGACATAACTCTTTTTCTATTATCAACTCATAATATATTCAATGTTTGTGACACCACAAACAAAGGTTCAATGCCAAACCAGGAAGAACAGAAAAACAGGACTATCTCACTGCCAACTCTGAATTTCATAGTTGGGATTATGAACTCTATTAAGAGAAGTTCACCAGGCATCTGCCACAACCTTCCTTCTGCTCAGTAGAGGATGTAATGTGATTAGTGGCTCCATAATACAGATTTCAATTAAAGATGCCAAGAAATTATATACTTGGTTTTAATCCTTTACCAAAAGAAGCAAAACAATGTTTTGTGTGTGAAATATATTCACATCTAAGCCACTTCCATCTCAGTATAGTATCACTGATTGTTTACCTGGGATAGCCCAATTTGTCAACAACATGCTAAACAGAGGCCTGCAACATGGCATAACTATCACAATACCTCTCAAACTCCATCTGTACTTTCTTGCAGCCATTTCACCCAAACACAGGTGCACTGACTTGGGAGTACCATATTCCTACAATTTATACCAGCTACAAACACGTGACTCATTACATGCACGATGCACCTTGCCCATGGGGGGGGGGGGTGACTTCTTTCAAAGAAGTGTGTATCATTTCCCCACAGAAGTGAACACACTGCAGGGAACCACCCAGGTAATCACTTCTTGGTCACTCTTAGCAACTGGCAGGAGATTTGACACCTCATTTATAATGACATTCCCTAATGAGATGATCAAATCCAGGTCCTCAATCCTCACGTGCTCTCTGTTACAGACTGTCTGAAGTAGTTTTCCATCAAAAACTCAAGAAATTCATCTTCTTTACTTCCAGTTGCTATCTCATCATCCCAATCTATATTGCCATAATTAAAATTAACCATACTGATCACCATTTCCCTATTTGCTTGGCTACTATGCTTATACATTTCATGGTCACTACCCCTCCACATCACTAGATCTATAAAAACATCCGACTAAGTATTTCATTCTGTTAACCCCTATCTTACACCATTCTGATTCAAAACAACTATCAGTATTTCTCCCTTTCATCTCTACAATGTATGGACATAACTCTTTTTCTATCATCAATAGCACTCCACATCCCTTTTTACCCTTTCTATCTTCATGAGGAAATATCATACCCTTCCATCTCTATTCCTGTCAGATGTGTCATCCTCATCCAACCATGTCTCACTTATTCCAACAATATTTGGGTGAAACAAGAGAAATGAAACCATTTCATTTCTCTCATTTCTGATACTTCTAGCATTTGTATGTAAACTTAACAACTTATTCCTGGATCTATAACAAGTTTCACTGATACTACTTATTAGATGTGACTTCTCCATATCTTCTGCAAGCCATTTCTCTTTCTCCTTACCAATCCCAGAACCATATTCAAATCCAATTGTTCTCCTACATCCTAAGCCATCCCTTCCCCTTCTTGTCTACACACATTCACTTTTGCATTGAGCACCAACCTTATTCATGCTGTGTTCTTGCCCACCCTGAGTCTCCTCCTTTTCTCTATTTGTCCTGGACACTTCTTCTCCCATTCTCTGTACTCATGCTACTCACTTCTCCATTCATAAGCAGCACTTCCATTCCTTCCACCTTATTTTCCCACTCTTTCACACCGCTTATTTATGCAGATTCTCTGCACTCATTACTCTCTTCCAGCAGCAGTCTTTCCAAATGACTCACACCAAAACCAATTAAATGCAGTCCATCACTCATATACAGTTCAACTCATTCCACACATTTAACAAATTGCACTCCTTTCTCTTCACATGTTGCTACCAACATTCATATCATTCAAAATCTTTGCTCTCTGTCTCATCTCAACCCTGTCATACCTGGGCATTAGCATGATGAGTTCAGGTCGAGTAATTAATATGCAGATTTCAACTATGAGGACACAGATTGAAAGGAGGAGGAATAGTCATATTGTGAGAAAGAAATGGAATTTTATAGCTGCTGAGAGATAATTGCATGAAGCAATATGTAATGGAGGGGACATGACATTCAAGAGTGCTGGATCTGATCACAGCACCAGAGAACTTAACATTAATGAATATAGCTATGCTGCCTCTTGATAAAAATGATCATGTAGTCTTGACCCGGGAGATTGCCAGACATGAAAATTTTCTGTTACGAAGAGATACATGTAAAATTACAAAGCAGGTGATTATGACAAGCTGAGGAACAGGCTTTCAGCAGTGCCATGGCATAAAAATTTGGAGGAGAGAGAGATGTTGGTGATGCATGGGAGGTGGCCAATCAACAGATGTTTGAAGAAAGCAGTATAAGAATGTATACCCAGAGTCAGATGGATGAATAGCATCATTAAGGATGGAATTGTATACAAAGAAAAATTTGTGCAGTGAATATAAAGAAAAAAGGGGATCAGCATGTCCATGAGTAATACAAGGCACAGGCAAGAAGGGTCAAAGCTAATTATGACATAAAGCTAACTGATGAAGCCAAAAAATTCTAGAGATTTCTTTCATAATGTGGCAAGTAAAAGGAGGAATGACTATGGAAGGATGACTAAAAAGTGATGGTGGGGAGGCCATGGAACCAAATCAAATAATTGAATTCCCGATTGAACATTTTGCAAGGGTGTGGAAACGTTGTAATGCCAAATGTGACTGACTGATAGGAGAACAGAAGATGAAGAAATGAAGTGCCAAAAATAATGCAGAATTTCTATATTCATTGGATTAGATGGCATTCTCTGACTAAGCTGTTTAATTTAAGCCTCAGTATAGGGAAGGTGCTAATTAATGGAAAGTGGGCAAAACAATCCCACAGCACAAAGGGGGGGGGCTCCAAAACAGAAGTAGAAATCATAATCCAATCAACATCTCAAGGTTAAAGTATTAGAGAAATTGTTGGAGATAGAATTCAGAACTGGGTGGATAAGAACATGATACTCTATAAAGGGCGACATGGTTTTGTGAAGAGTAGGTTTTGCCTTAGTAATTTGTTTACTAATAAATTTACTAATTTGTTTAATAATAAAGTGACTATGGAGTTGGAAAAAGGAAATGTCTACTCACTGATATTGGTAGATTTTGCAAGAGCATTTGACAGGTTTCCACACAGAACTCTGTTGAATAAATTGGAGCAAATGGGGATGGATATGAATCTGGTGATTTGGATTAGAGCATGGCTGATGGACAGATATCAAAGAATGGTGTATGGAGAAGCTGAATCCAGAAGACAAGTGAACAGTGGCATACCACATGGCTCAATACTAGTCTGTAAGATGATGGACTTAGGGAAGAAGAGATCACAAGTTGTGTACTATATCAATGAAACCTTAAGACTAATACATTTATTCCAGTGATGCTTCAGCATCATTATACAATTCCTGTAGTGGTTCTCAGTAAGATTTGCAAAATGCCCCTCTACAGCTACAATCACCTCTTGATTCAAAGAAAAATACTGACCAGCGAGGAAGAGTTTTAGTTTTGGGAAGAGATAGAAGTCAGAGGGAGCCAAATCTGGGGAATAGGGTGGATGTTCCAACAATTCATAGTGCATGTCCCTTAATTTTCCCATTGCCAATACACCTTTGTGGGTAGGTGCATTGTCCTGATGAAAGATGATTTTTTCTTCGGCAAACCAGGTCTTTTCTCAGGAATTTTTTTGTTTAGTCTGATTAAAAGATCGGAATAATATTCCCTGGTTATTGTTTTATCCTTTTCAAGATAATTAATAAACAAAATGCCTTTAGTATCCCAAAACACTGATGCCACGATCTTTCCTGCTGAAGGAACCGACTTTGTCTTCTTTGATGCCGAACAATCGGCTTCTGTCCATTGTTTTGACTGCTGTTTGAATTCTGGTGTGTAATGATGAATCCAAGTCTCATCCATGGTATCATGGATGAGATCAAAATCAGTTTTATTCTTGCTAAAATGCTCCAAGGACTGTTCAAAGATTTTCATGCGAGTGCGTTTTTGATCTGCTGTGAGCAAGTGTGGCACCTATCTTGCTCAAAGCTTTTTCATTTGCAATTCTTCATGCAAAATATATCCTACATGTTCTTTTGAAATGCCTATAGTCTCACAATTTCACGCATTTTGACTCACCGGTCATCCAATACCATATCGTGCACTTGATTAATGATTTCTGGTGTTGTTACACTTTTTTGGATGCCATTCACATGGATCATCTTCAAGGCTGGTATGGCCACGTTTAATTGTCAAAAATGAAGGAGAAAAGGGCTCATAAACTTTATGAACTTCAAATGAATTTCTTTTGCCATTAAACCTTCTTTTACAAAGAATTTTATAACAGCACAATACGCAATTTTATCCATTTCAATGGATACAGGCAACACTTTTTGCTTCAGACAGCTATATAAAACAAACTACTCAATAGAATGTCTTGCAATTTCACATGGATACTTATGACAAATGTACCAACTTAGAAAAAAGAAAAAAAAACATTGTGCCGATAGTGTTACCATAGATGGTAACACTATCGGCACAATGTTTTTTTTTTTTTTTTCCCAAGGCCGAGAATTTTTCAGACAACCCTCATAAGACTTTAAAAAGCTGTGGACCTGTGCACAGATATGGACACCCAGATTCGAAGGGGTGAAGAAGTTATGCAAAAGATCCAGAGGCAAGTTACAAAAATTATTGCAGGTCTATGGAATGCTCCCTAAGAGAATAGATTGACTGTACGCTTCAAATCAAGCTGATATGGAAAAAAAGAAGAGATATGATATAAGCATATAAATTATTAAAGGGGTTTTATAGGATCGACACTGAAGACTTTATTTCCTGTACATGGCAGAGAGAAAGAGAGAACAAGGGCATTAGGACTAGATTTTTTGCTTGTAGGGTTGTGAATGGGTGGAATAGGTTGCCAGAGGTGGTTGTGAATGAAAGAGTTTAAGGCAAGGTATGATAAGTACTCTGTGAATAATGGATCTCCAGCAATGAGTCTTCTAATCCCATGGAGATACCTATATAATAATAATAAACATTCCTTAGTCAACAGGATATCTGTGTAATATTTTCATTGTTTCATTTCAATGTTTTAAAGAATGGTTCATAGATGTCAGTGGGAATGGGAAAAAAAAAAGACTATTTTAACTCCTGATAATCTACTAGTTGTTTTGAAGGTATCTTTTTTTTGGGGGTGGGGTGTGTGTGTGGGGGGGGGAGAATCACATAGCTACATTCAAAGCTATGAACATAACTACTGTAGCGATTATTGCACATTTGCAGTATAAGTCTTAGTCACAGCTGCATGTGAAGATGTGACTGAGAAATTCAAACAGAACGAATAACTGAATGTCATCAGTCTAGCCCAGTTGAGGATAGCATCTTCCATAGCCAACAGCCTTTTTTGTTTAAATCCTAGCATGGTATGAATGCTTGTGAATATCTTTAAGTAGTAAGTTCTTTTTTATTACTTAGGTTCTGATTACCTTCCTGCTTAAAGGAGATCTGAAATGGCTTGAAAACAGTACATATTTGGTCCTCACAGTAGGATTTCCAGAAGAACTACTGGAAATCAACTAATACTTAGTCCACTCAAAAAACTAATATCCAAAAGATTTAAAACATTATATTAATAAACAAGTAGAAAGGCTTATGTGTTTGTTGGCAGTATATGCTAGTTTATTTAACAGTATTGATTCATAACACAGATGAAAAGAAAACAATCAATATTTATTAACTTATTAGCTGATATTTCACTGGTATTATTTCCAGCATTTCTCAGAGCACAAGAAACAATACCAGGAACTAAAGTCTTAACTGGCATTATCTATTGTTGGATAAAGAGAGAGAGAAAACAAGTATTAATTAGATCTTAAAATGACTTGTCTCGCAGATTTTTTGGTAAATTGATGCAGCCATACTAGTTGAAGTTTGGAGTTTGTTTTAAAGTTGCTGCTGCTGATTTCAAAAACAATCTCTCTGACTTATAATGAGCTCTGTGTATCAGTTTTGTTTTCTTCCATTTGATTCTGTGTGAAGGAGTATTAAAGGCATGGTCTGCTAATTTTGAAAATTTTGAAAACCCCTTCACACAAAATCAAATGGAAGAAAACAAAAGTGATACACAGAAGTCATTATAAGTCAGAAAGATTGTTTTTGGAATCAGCAGCAGCTTTAAAATATACTCCAATCCTCAACAAGTATGGCTGTATCAATTTACCAAAAATCTGGGAGACAGTCATTTTATGATCTTTGCAGTGAAGGAAAAGAAGGAAGCATATCAAAAGTTCCTGGCAAATCAGTCAGCTTTTGCTCTTAGAGAATACAGAGACAAATGTAAGAAAGCTAAACACTGCATAAAACATAAGACAAGAACACAGAAAATAAATATCAAGAAAGTGGCAAAACATTCTGGAGGTTGTTGAAGAACCTTAGAAATGGAGGAAAGAGTGCTGTAAAAGAAGTTAGAGATGATGAAGGTGACATGAAAATGGGAGAAAGATATCCTTGAAGTATGGAGTAATTACTTCAAAAAATTGGTAAATAAAACAAGAAGTGATAGCACAGTGGTATAAAACACTCAACAGACATACAGTCAGTAATATATCATATCCATACTTGAAGTAGAAAAAGCAATCAAAGGCTTGAAATGTGGAAAGGCAGCAGGAGAAGATGATATTCGACCAGAAATGCTGAAGTATGGTGGTATGAAAGTCTTACGGTGGCTGCACTGCATAGTTCAGAAAGCCTGGGAAAGAGGGACGAATTCCCGATGATTGGAGTAGAGCTCTCATAGTACCCATATATAAAAAGAGAAATAAAACTGAATGTGAGAATTACAGAGGTATTTCTCTACTGAGTATTCCTGGCAAGATCTATGCAAGTATACTTGAGAAACGGTTGAGAAGAATTGTGGAAGAAAAGCTTGGTGAAGAACAAGCTGGATTCAGGCCAAATAGAGGCTGTCAGGATCAGATCTTCACTTTACGACAAATAGTTCAAAAATCATGGGAATATAACAAAGATCTGTATTTAAGTTTTGTCGATCTGGAAAAGGCATATGACAAGGTGCCAAGAGAGAAGTTATTCAATACACTACAGTTATATGGTGTCAATGGGCATTATATCAAGCGATACTTAGTCTTTATTGAGTTGTAAGTCAGCAGTTAGAATTGAAGGAAGTACAGGAAGATGGTTTAATGTTAAATCTGGTGTCAGACAAGGAGGTACATTATCCCCTCTGTTATTCATTATCTATATGGATCACATTATGAAGGAAAGTGGTATTAAACATGATATCAGGATTGGAGATGTTAATGTCAGCTCTTTGCTTTATGCGGACGATGTTATACTTCTAAATAAATCCGCTACAAGTTTGCAAGATTCCCTGACTAAATTGAATAATTGTTGTAATAGATATGGTATGAAGGTCAGCATTAAAAAGACAAAGACAATGCAAATAGGTAGAATCATTGAAAATGTCAACTGGGTTGTGAACGAGGAACCTGTGGAACAAGTAAAACATTTCAGCTACTTAGGAATGATTTTTACTGAAGATGGTAAATTAAATATGGAAATAGACAACAGAATTAACAAAGCTGGTATGGTAGGAAGTCAATTGAATAAATTTATATGGAATAAGAGAGAAATGAGTCGGAACACTAAATTAGCTGTATACAAGACAGTGTTCAAACCAGTTTTAACTTATGGATCTGAGAGTTGGTCAGAAGTAAAACACTTGACCAAAGACTAGAGACCAAAGATATGAGGTCCTGAGAAAGATTAGAGGCGTGAACAGATGGCATCAATGGCAATTTCATATTAAAAACGAGGATATTAGAAAAGAACTTGACATTGTCAGCACCCAAGAATGTATTTGCAGAGCTAATCTCAGGTGGTATGGTCACTTAAACAGAATGGGCAAGGAAAGATTAGCAAAACGAGTGTTCTCTGCCAGGTTGGCAGGAAAACGACCCAGAGGAAGACCAAGATATAGGTGGATTGATAGGTTACAAAGTGTCTTAGACGAAAGAAATATAAGATCTTATAATGTTGGAGTCTTGAGAAGTAACAGACTGATTTGGAGGAAAATTGTAGATAGGAAGTCAGTAATGATGTAAATTTTTCATGTAGTACTATCATATCCTGTACATGTCAGGAATTTGATGATGAACAATGAGGTGGCTTATCCATACTTATTATTCAATTGTAAGACTACTTACTGACACTAATAGAGTTTCTTAACTATGTATAAAAGGGATCTTGGAACAACTAATGAGAATTTTTAGAGCATTTTGTGTATACACCTCTTTCAAATTTGAAACAAAGTTGACACAAACTGTCAACTTTGTTTCACCTTTCTTCAAGGATATACTGCCTTTTGTGGAGTCTACTGAATCTCTAAATCTGCTAATTTAGTCAGAATAACCATGAAGTTTACTGAAATCAAGCAAAGCTACTACATAAATGCCAACTAAAATCTGACCATCTCTCTTCATGGATACCTGTAAAGTGCACTCCTCAATATCCGAACTGAAATTTTATAAACATATGCATTTTTTGAAAATCTAGGAACTCACTACCTTGAATTGTTATACTTCATTTATTTTTAATGGAATTCCATGCATGAGAAATTGTTTAACCTATAGTACATTAGAACTGTGGATGGGCAGAAAGTTAAGAAGAAAGAAAACTTGTTAAGATTGGAATGTATATATATAAATATTAAATTAGTGGTTATATTTGAATTCCAATAATACATTTCTGAGGAGCTGTGGGCACAACCTTTAATGTAGACAGATAACAGAAGTAATCAATTTGAATAGGAACTGTTAACTGGAATGTAGCTATATCATTCTTTAAATTTCTTTCTCTCTGAAAACGTTGGTGTAATAACGCAAAATATTAGGATTAAAATATTCTTTCTTTTTTCTTTCACCCCCACTCACTAACTGACATGCACAAACTATTTTTGAAACCTTAGAAATATATTCAATCTTTCTATATTTTCAATTAGTAACGTATGAAACCTGTCGAACTTAGCAATCTCCTCATTCAAGGAGACATGCTTCAATTATTATTATTATTATTATTACTACAGGCAACTCCAAGGAGTCCTTACACTCATCTAGGGAGGCCCTAAACATCATGTTAAGAATAACTATTCAACATCCACAGAGTATCTATCATACTTTGCCTTGAACTCATTCACAGTCATAGCGCCCACAACTGACTCTGGCAACTTATTCCACTCATTCACCACTCTCCAAGTAAAAAACCTAGTTCTAACATCCTTGCTAACCACACTCTTGCCCAGTTTCCATAGATGGCCCTAGTCCTCCCATCACCAGTCCTGTTCTGAAAAATATCCTCTGAATTAATCTTATAGAAACCCTTCAGTAATTTGAATGTCTCAATCATATCACCTCCTTTTCTGCCTATCAACCAGTTTCTGTAACCCATAAATCTTCAACCTATTCTCATGGGGTTCATTCCACAGACCTACTACCATCTTGGTCACTTGCCTCTGGATCCTCTCAACCTCCTCCTAATCAAGAAGAAACCCTGGCATCCAGATCTGGCCACAGTAGTCAAGATGGGATCTTATCAAGGGCTCAATACAGAGGAACAATAACTTGCTTGTCTCTGCTCATCAAAGTATTCTTCAGTAACCAAGTGATTTGATGAGCTGATTCAGCCACTTCTGCAATGTGCCCCCTAAACTTCAACTCCCTATCCACCAACACTTCCAAATCCTTGGCCTCATCAATCTCATGGAGTACAGTTCCACCAATGTGGTATACTGCTGCTAATCTTTTCACCCCAAAATGCATAACCTTACATTTTGTCACATTAAATTGACATCCATTCTTCTTAGCCCAGAACTCCAATCTATCCAAATCATCCTGCAAAATTTTGACATCATGTGCATTCACTATTGCTCTACCCAACTTTGCATCATCAGCAAACAAATGAACAGTTCCTCTCAGATCCTTTCCTGTATCGTTAATGAACAAATTAAGTAGCAGTGGTCCAAGAACAGAACTCTGTGGCACAACGCTAGTCACAGGTCGTCTTTTGGACTCTACCCTGAATAAACTACCCTCTGATATCTCTCCATCAACCACCCTCCTATATCCATCCCCATATGCTGCAGTTTACTGATTAGAATTCCATGTGGTATCCTGTCAAAGGCCTTAGCAAGGTCCAGCAGTATCACTGTATACCCATTAACCTTTCCAGTTCAGCCGTCACTGTGTTATAAAACGTAAGCAAGTTAGTGAGGCATGATCTACCCTGCACAAAACCATGTTGTCTCCCCATACAGTATCCCATTTTCATCTATCCATTCCTGTATTTTTCTCTTGACTACTTTCTCCAAACCCTTGACAACGACTCCTGATATGCTGATTGGTCGGTAATTTGCAACAGTAGTCTTGGATCCTCCTTTATGCAGTGGAACTATTTTTCCCTCTTTCCACCCCCTCGGGACTAACCCAGACCCAAGACTCAAATTAAACAAAATGGTCAAGGACACTGACAATTCTTTTGCCGCTTCACGTAAGACCCGAGCTAGGATATCATCCACTCCCACAGATGTATTCACATTAAAGTTTTGTAATATGCTATTCACCTCCATTTCATTCACCTCAATTCCTGTATAAGCTATTGATTCCTTCATTCCTGCAATATCACCACCTGGATGATATACTATTGCAAAGTGCTCAATGAATGTAAAAACCTAAGTTCTTTTACGATAGATACTGCATAAGGAAATACCTATCCAGTTTCTGCACAAAATGCAATATTAATTCTCTCTCTCTCTCTTAATGGTCAGAAAAGAGGACGCAAAGACACAATGAATACCACATGCACCATAATCACTATCTGAAAAGTGTTTTAAAACAATATTACATTATCTCAAATATGTCAATAGGAAAGCTTTCACCATATCTGTATACTTTCATCTGAAATGTTTTCAATGGAAGGTGAGTTACCTGGTCTCTTTTAAGGTGCCAGAGTTTTCTGTTCAAGAAACTCAGTTTTTCATCCTGCAACCAGGCAAACTAAATTGAATAACTGTTGTAATAGATATGGTATGAAGGTCAGCATTAAAAGGACAAAGACAATTAAAATAGGTAGAATCGTTGAAAATGTCAACTGTGTTGTGAATGGGGAACCTGTGGAACAAGTAAAACATTTCAGTTTTACTTGAATCTGGGCAGGAGAACACACAAAACTGGCTCACAAAAATATATTTGGGTTAAAGACTAACCACCTTATTCTAAAAATCATGATTTTGAAAGCCAATCTGGGTAGGTCATGGTCCTTAACGGTCTGTAAATACCACATATTATTATTATTTGCTGAAAGGTAGACAATATGAAATATGAACTGCTCAAGGGAAATGATATTAAATATATGAGTAATATATAATTAATTAGAATATGTATGAAATCATTAAACAGTATAATTTTATAATGTCATTTTCAATTCAAAACAATATTAATAAAATTAATCCAAATAAAATTATTCATTAATTATTAATTTAATTTAAAAAATTATATTAATTATGCTGTTATACAGGATAACAGCAATACCTAAATTACTTTTAATGGATATAAGAACTGTAAGCTACTTGCAATTCAGAATTAATATGTATTATTATTTTCAAACTATGCTTTCATAAAAAACAGTACACTCTTAAAAATAAAAAGTGCATTTACTGGTAAAAGATCATTTTATCATCATAATGTTTTTAGTAATGGTGAGAATCCTAAGGGCACATTTTTAATATAGACAATATGCCACCAAAATAATCTCTTTAAGATTGTAAACATAAAAAAGCAATATCATGCAAGCATGCACATAAATAAAATAAAATTTAAGGGGAGAAAAAAAAGCACAAAACTAGTTTCATAATGCCACAAAAATAATAAAAATTAAAATAATAATAATAATAATAATAATAATAATAATAAAGTGATATATAGACATATAACTTAAAAAGTTCCAAATTAATGCACAGCTGTTACTTTAAGCTCATTTCAAGCAAAAATTACGAAAGAAAAATATTTTGTCAAAGTATTTGTTTACAAATTACGTACAAGTCAATTTATTTCACATACAGTAAAACCAGCTTAAGGTATTCCTAGTTATTTTTATTTCTCATGAAATGTTTATTTTTGAACATCTCTCGCTCTCAGTCTATTTTTGCTCTCTTTCATGCAGTTTCCTCCAATAAATAATTTATATAATAAAGAATATCCCCCCCCCCCACAAATTATGTTTAGTTCTATGGTATTTTTTTTTTTTTTTTAATCTGGGTATGATTTACTTGTGCATCACAGATCAATAATGCACAAGTTGGATGGAAACATGCCTAATGCTCAAAGTGAAAATTATCATGCTAGTTATAGCAACTTCTATTCAAATTTGATGCAACCCCTATTACTTTCAGTTGCATTTCTTACTACAACATACCTAAAGATAATCCAAATTTTAAACAGGTCACTTTTCTTCTCAACAAGTGTCTATGATTAACTTCAGACTCTTATTGATTTTTTTTTATTTTTCTTTACTATGGATGTTTTCATATTCACTGTTCATCAAAACAAGCATCTAAAATTTTGCAGCTTTTCTCTAAATCTGATTGAAAATTTGCAACCACCACCATTTCCAAACTTGGTGAACATACATTTTGTTTTCTGCATTTATTCATTCTACTGCTTTGTTTGAAGAAACCCACTGTATGTATTTGCTAAACTATACACCTACACTCAAAATTCAATTTTCATAAATTTTTGTTAGCTTTCTAATATTCATCAGATTTATGGTACTGGTATAGTCCAACATATCTATAAAAATCTTTAGGGCTTGCAATAATCATTTAAAACTGATACTGTACAGAGTATTCCAAAAGTCCTTATGCAGTTTTAAACTGTAATAACTTAAGATGTATAAATGTTATAAACTTTCAATAAACATCATTCAAAAGCTTAATTATGAAAGTTTTTTCATGCATTAATTTTGTGAAATTGGACTTATATATATGTAATATATATTATTATTATTTTTCAGATTAAATTACTGATTTAAAATGACAAATGTAGAAGGAAAAAGTGAACTGTGGGCTAGAGTTAGTGGAATACAAGTCTCTATCAGCAGTAAGAAGGAAATTCACATCCTATTATGGGAAGAGAGATCCCCTCAAAAATTCCATACACATTTGGATTAACGAGTTCAAGGAAATTGGCTTGTTTCATGACAAAACCCAGACCAGAGCGGCACCAACCCAATGTGGAGATTGTGGTCAACATTGAGAGAACATTCAATATATGTGTGTGTGTGTGTGTGTATATATATACAGGGTGTTCGGGATAAATTTGACATATTTATAATTAATTATATTTTTCCGTAAGTTACATGTATTAACACACACTTCTCTTCATTTAAAAGTTTGGACCCTTCTTCATTCATATACAAGATGTCAGAAAGGATGGATAGCTGGAACCCACCTGAATCATGGAAGAGAATAACTTGTATCATGATGATTCGTGCCCGCCATCAAAATAAGGATATTACGACTGCTGCCCAATGCTCCCTGAATACAGTAAAAACAATCAGGCATGAACTAGAGACTTGCAATGGTGACTACGAGGATGTAGCAAGAAGAAAGATCCCTAGCAGACGATCTGATTGCGTTCGTACAGCAGAATTCCTCGCAAATCTGCAGGAACAGGTGTTGAAGAACCCTGGCATTGGAATTCGGGCTTTGTTCGTGGAGTTGCTAACTGTAGTCAAGCCCTGGATAACAAGGGTAGCCAATGGTAGGCCGTATGTATGGCAGCAGGATTCGGCCCCTTGCCACACCTCTGGGAAAAGTCAAAAATGGTTGTCTGAAAATTTCTACGACTTCACCAGTCCAAATGTTTGGCCTCCAAACTCCCCAGACCTTAACCCCATGGATTATTTTGTATGGGGCGCAGTTGAAAAAGACACCAATCGCACTTCCAGTAATACAAAAGCCCAGTTAATGGATAAAATTAAAACAGTTTTTGCGGCCCTTCCCAGGGAGACTGTAGCATCAGCTTGTTCGAGGTTCCGAAGCAGAATTGAAGCTGTGATCGATGCTAATGGTGGTTATTTTGAGTAAATCTTGTTGATAGTATTGTAATTAACTCTGCCTGTAATGTTTTTTTGTCAATTCATTAAATTTAATAGATACAAAGAAGATTTTCTTTTTCCTTACGAAACTGTCAAATTTATCCCGAACACCCTGTATACACACACACACACACACACACACACACACACACACACACACACACACACACACACACATTAAAGATGTTTTATTTCCAGAGTGTTAGAAATAAAACTTCTGGAATAGCATGCCCTTTTAAAGATTCACCAAAAAAATTGCAATTTTAGTTCCTATTTTTCTTTCATCATGCAAACAAGTCATCTCCATTTTCTTCCTTCCTTTTATCTCCTATAAGGTTCAGAACTTGATTTTCATTTTATATTATTATTTATGGCATCTCCATAGAGTCTGGAGACTCATCGCAGGAGACCCAAATCAACCATCATACACACAAATCCTATCATACCTCTCCTTGAATCCATTCACTGTCAGGGAACTCACAACTAATTCTGGCAATCCATTCCATACACTCACCACTCTCCATGCAAAAAATCTGGTCCGCACACCCCTACTAGCCACACACCTTCCATGGATGACCCCTAGTTCTCTCACTATTTGTCATATATATTGAAAATTTTCACTTGCATCAATTTTATAAAACCCCTTTAATATCTTAAAAGTTTCTATCATGTCCCCTCTTTTCTGCCTATCAACTAAACTTTGTAACCCACAAACCTTTAACCTCTTCATAGGGAGTATTCCATCATCTGTCACTATCTTGGTCACTAATTTCTGAATCTTTTTGACCATTCCTGGTCCCCAAGAAACCCAGGTGACCAAATCTGTATGCAGTAGTCAAGATGTGAAAGATGATATGAAAGACTATGAAAGAACAAACTATTCATAAAAAAGCTCAATTTGCCATATCTTTCCCCAACAGCTGTCCTGTCAACATTTGTAACATAGCAACTGATAACTTTTAAACGTTTTTCTTCCTATATGAAAAACATACATATCTGCTATCGAGTATTCAAGTTACAAAAATTCTGTTGATTTTTCTCACAGGTATTATACAATGCTCTTCTCACTCCACAACACACATAAGATATTTTTCATAATTTGTAATGAAAAAAAATTTCTAATATATTTTGTATTTGGACAACAATACTTATTTAATAATTCAATTATTAAATATTTGAATTATTAAATAAGTATTTATTTATTTTTAAGAAATGCAAAGAATGAAAAATGGAAATTAGTTTTGACAACTAGACGTTTTCTGTAACTCAGTATTAAAAGTACACTTCTGCTTTTTGTATATTCAGTTTTATAATAAAATTACAATACTACAATGTAATGGCTTCAGAAAAACTATAAATGTTCATTCATGAACAAGTTAATATAAATTCATGAATTTATAGAAATAGATGTTAAAAACATTTAAGTTTTTTTATTTGTTTTAAATATCTTCTTAAAGATACTGTCAACCATAAAGACAGTAAAACATGTCAGAGAAAAATATTCAGTTTTAATGAATAATATAATAAGTCTACAAGTCAAACCTGGTTAATCATTCATCACTGCCAAACCCTTCATAATTATTTAAAAAAAAGCCTTAATATATCATTATACACTATATGTGAGTAGTGTTGTGTATATCAGTATAGCCACGCAAACACATGCTTCATGTGCTAGTAACTATGTGATGATGACTTAGTGAGTTCAAATGTTGGTGTCCCACCAGCTTTTCTGAGAAAAGTAAGTCACAGGCCTAAATAAAATATGGAATGTATGGTCGCCTTATGAATGCACCACTATTCATCATACTTCCAGTTTTTGTTTCAGTCAGGAAGCAAGGAAAATGAGCCACGATTACATATTATTTGCAATACTTCACTTGAAAACAGTAAATCTTGCATACTTGAAGCAAAATAAGTTTTTCATATTATGAAAGCATTTAAATTATATTAGTTATCATTTACACTAAATAAATTTTATAATCAAATTAAAAATCAATATTAACTTTACACATATGTACAGTACACATGACATGTAATAGATAACTATTATTTAAAGATAATTAATTGCGCTTTACAATACAATTTTATTAACAAAAGAAACCAGTAATTATAAACACAAAAATTAAAAATGCAGAATTTAATTAAATAGAGTAATACATATTATTCTTGCAATGTCTTTAACCTTTAAGTGTGCAATTGTAAGCTTTATATTTTAGAAAGCTTTATTTTTACAGCTCACAGCATGAAATGCTTACTATAATTCTTTAATTTTTATAATTCTTACTATAATTAAATACTTGAACATTTTACATATGAAAAGGATTTTTAATAATGTTATTTAAAAGATATTATCATGTGACTGAGAACATTATGAAAAAGTGAGTCAGCCCCGTGGCAAGTGCTACCTACTTTTTTTTTCTTCAATTCTATTATTTCTTTTCTATAAATTATGTTTTATGGATAATTTATATAAATTCACCCTTCATTATAAATAATTAATGATAAAAACATAAACTGGGTTGTGATGAGCTGCGTTGTGTAAACCCACATTAAAGGAAAACATTTCTGTATAATTTCATGCAATGTGTAGTGAGAATTTAAAGAATGCATTACTTTGTTTTGTCCTCATAACATTTAGTTTTTTTAACATCAACTAAAACAATATTTTTATAAAGTAGAGTGATACCTTGGGCATGCAATTTGTTTTGTGGCTAGTATATTAAAGTTTTATTTCTGGAACTCTGCATTCAGGAAGTCCTGCATGTTTCTTTTTTAAAGAGTCAACAGGCAGTGAAACTTTAAAGAATGTCTACAACATTGCAGAGATTCTTCATTCCTGAATGAGAGTTAAATATTTTAAAGAATACCATCTTTCCATAAGAAGAGGCATCCTGCCATTATGCTTTATGGGTGTGGAAGTTTGTGAATAAGTTTCTTTCTCAAATAGGTGGATTGGTAGAGGAGAGACTTTTTATTGGCCAAATGGTCCCTTGATTTAACTAACATTAACTTTTTTTTAGAGGGGGGGGGGGGTCACATAAAAAATGCTGTCTATGCATAAAAGTTGATAGACATTCATCAGTAGTTGATACAAAATCAGAGTTGATAAAAGTGATGTAGCAATCCTGCAGGATGACTTAAATAAATTTGCATAGTGATGATCAATTTAATGTTACAAAATATAACGTTATGCACTTCAGGTTGAAAAGGTCCTGCAATTCAGTCTTATCAATGTGATACATGGTATGTATCACATTGATAAGATTGAATTGCAGGAAATTGATGAAGCAAAGGACTTTGGGATAACAGTAGACAAAGAACTGAAGTTCAGAGGACACAAAAGTTGAAATATGTCCTCTGAACTTCATATAAGAACTTGATATGATTCAGCTGCATCTTGACTACTGTGCACGGATTTGGACATATGGGGATCAGAAGTGGCAGAGAGGATTCAGAGACAAGTGACCAAGGTGGTGACAAGGCTGTGGAATGATCTGTATGAGGAATAGGCTGAAGGTTTCAAAGTTTAGTTGATAGGCAGAAAAAGAAGGGACATGATAGAAACTTTTTAAAGGGAGTTCTATAAGGTTGACACAAAGGAAATATTTGAATACATGATGAATAGAGAGAGAGAGAAGTCACCCTGGAAGTTGTGTAAGAGTGTGGTTAGTTAGGATATGCAGGCTAGATTTTTTGCTTGGGTGGGTGAGTGAGTAGGGAATGGATTACCAGATTTGTTGTGAGTGCTGCCTGGACAGTGAATGAGTTTAAAGTGAGGTATGGTGTGTGTATAAAGGTTATTATTGTGGGTCTCAGACAATGAGTCTTATGACTACATGGAGATACCCATAAAATAATAATAACAATAATGATAGTGGTGTAGTTACATCAAACTTTGAGAATAAACCTGCACTACATAAAAAACTTCAATCATTAAATTTTGAAATGGTTTTTACTGTAGGTTTTTTTAAATTTACATATCTTAAGTTATTAAAGTTTAAAACTGCACAAGAACTTTTGGGAGACACCCTATATTTAATATATATATATATATATATATATATATATATATATATATATATAATTACCAGCAAAGCTGCATACTGAAAGTATATTTGCAATAAAATGAATAAAATATAAATGACAATTTTTAGCATATTTTTATTCAAGATATAGATAGTATAGGAAAATAAAGAAATTTTCCTATACTATCTATACCTATATAATAAAGAAATAATGTATTCGTTGTTACAAATACATCATCAAGAAAGTATTATAGTTATAGAAGAGCATTCATATTCAACATGGAGGCTCTGGTGGTTGCATAACACTATGAAGACCTTACACAGATGCTGCTACTACCTGGTGTCCCTTTTTTGCATCTCTTTATAAGCACTGAACATCACTACTCATACAATCACAGTAAACTTCATATCATGTATGAGGACTCTTCAGTATCTCTGGCAATGCAATAATATCATTGTAAAAAGAAAAACCAAAATTCTATTTGCATTATGCACTATGACAAATTAATACATGCTTTTGATTTAGTTACAATGAAACTGATTATTCTGTTTCATTTCACTTAGAATTTCTAACATGTATTAATTTGTTATAGTCACCACTAAATAACGGCAAATCACTTCAACACTGAGTTAGAATTTCCTCAAAGTCCTACCACAAAAGTGTTTTTAGCTGCTTTTTCTATGGAACATCTTAACCAGGTTTCACTGTAAAAGCACAAACACATGCATGCAAGATGTCTACAACAGTGGCCACAGAAAAGTTTATCATTAACATTTACTGTTAAAAATATACATCGTCATTTTACAGCCAATATCTTTGCACAGCACTTGTACAATCTGTAATCTAATACTGAATGAAGTATGTAAAGTTAAAATTTTTCTTATGAATTTTCTAAACACATATACAAAAAGGATATATAAAAGCATATGCTGATCTTTTAAATAATTATTCAGCATACCTTGGAAAATTTATCACAAAAAAAGCACAGAGAAGAATCAAAATGGAGTATTTAACTAAAATATTTATGTAACATGGTGGACTGCAAGAAATGATGCAAGAGTTTACTGCCATTTTGCAACATTTAATAATAAAAAATACAATGAAGAATTTATGATTAAATTATTTTTTTTATTAGGCAGTGTGTTCACTTTTAAAATTTCCTTTTTATTTAAACAGAAATGCAAAAAATTACATCAAAGCTTGTTTTTTTTTTTTTTTTTTTTTTTGTAAATTTGCCATATAAAGCAGCAATGAGAGTGTGGAGTAAATCAAAGTATTTAGCCATCATCACTGACTTGATATCTGGCTCAAACTTATCTGTAAGAACCAAATATTAAACAAGTCATCTGCTCATCTGATCACACTGATGAGTTAGTAATTGGCAAATGCTAGCTTGCCAGCTAATTATAAGTGTGGACATTCAGATGACTGGTTTGGAGTACAAGTCAAATACTAAATTCTTAATGAGTGGCTGGATATCATGTGACTTATTGTATATTGAATTTCAGCAAAAATCCTCACTCTACACATTTTTCAATATAAAGTTGAAACTATCATCATCATCATCAAATTCCTGCCATGTACCCTCAAAGAGTGTACAGGATAGCAATTATGACATCATAGTTGAAACTATGATGTCATAATTGCTTTTTTTTGTATCTCTCACACTAAATATAAAATATAAAAGCTATATGTAAACAAACTACCTCTTTAGTCTGTCAATGTATCACACACACACACACACACACACACACACACACACACACACACACAAGCTGAGAGAAAAATGGTGAAAATGCCATTCACATCATTTTTAAGCCATTTGCAAAAATCAGTAAATTAATATTCATTTTATATGATATGATAACAATGGCTTTCTTTTTTTTAATGAATAGTTGATAAAAGTGTGTATGTGACAGCTGAAGACTAGTCAGACTGGATAAAAATGTTTTTTTTTTTTAAAAAAA
This sequence comes from Typopeltis vanoorti, assembly GCF_054136105.1. NCBI lineage: Eukaryota > Metazoa > Arthropoda > Arachnida > Uropygi > Thelyphonidae > Typopeltis > Typopeltis vanoorti. The sequence continues at coordinate 57,470,520 of NC_143559.1, read as the reverse complement.
ATAGGATGCACACCTCTCAGTTAACAAGACCTTGGAGAAAAAGGATTTTTTTTAAATTTAATTAAATTAATTAATTTTTTTTTTTTGCTGAGAAAGTGATTTTTTGTTCTACAAAAAAGAGATAATTCAGCCTGAACAGATATGCAATTAAAATACATACTGACATGGCATGACAAATAATAGAATACTCTACTGTACTAAGAAAAATCTTTCCTAGTCAGAAGTATTGCAAAAAGATGCTATATTTTGTTTTTAACTCTCCAGGCAAACAAACAAAAACAAAAAACAAAAAAAAAAAAAAATGCTAATAATGGGGAAAACAGGAATAACTGGGGATGTGAGGTTCCTGCACAATATGATTTTCTAACCTCAAGTGATGTTAGTGTTTATATTAATAAAGGGAATCTGCATTAACACTAAAATGTCTGTTGAGAAATCAAATTTAGGATCATTTTATCAATATGAAAAACTAATTAAACTATACATGATTTTAAAAGTGTTCACAGTTATACTTCATGAACTTACTTCATCTGCTGCTTCACTGCAATGATCATATGCTACATTCTCTAGAGATTCACGTGATCCACGTCGACTAAATTCCCTAGATCTACGTTTTTCTTTAGGAACTACTGTTATGTCTGCTCCAAAATAATGGGGTTTTCCCTTTAGTTTAAAAAACAAAAAATAATATTAAACCTTAACACATCATAACAGGCATATATAATTATAGGCCTAAAAAAAATTTTTTTTTTTTTTTATATTCAAAGTAAATAAATTAGAGGATTCACTTACTTTGGAAATAAATATTAATGAAAAGCAAAATTTGCAGTATAGTTTAAAGATCATTCTCAATGTGAGCAGTTAGATAAAAAATACAACAGAATAACAGCTGAAAATTACAGCCATGCTATAATAGTACACAAGAACAAACACTATTATTCCTATTCCATATATTTAAAGGGGTTCTAGAAAAATTCAGCATAAACATTTATGCCATAAGACATTTTCACTGTAAGACATTTTGCCGTAATTTTTTAAAAGAATTAATGGATGATAAAGGGTATTATAAAATCATTAAAAAGGCAAATCTTTATTAAGGTGAATGTCAGTGATACATAACATAATGAAGCCATTTAAAAATTGTGCAAATTAAAAGAGAAGCTGCATAAATAAATAACTTTTTGCTGTGGATTGTATCAAAGCACTTGTCACTGAAGTCTTGTATTAACATCATTATACTTTTTTCTTCATTTCTGCTATGTCTCCTCAATCTGCATCACACTTTTTCTTCTTCACTAAACTCTCTTCCCTCATCAACTTAGCTATGAGTTTCCAAGATACTTGGATGCATATTGGTAATGGAGCTTTGCATTGTATTGTGGAACAATTCTATACTGTTGTTCATTTTCGGCATATTATTATAAGTTCTTTCAACAATGTTCCACAGTTCTATAGGGAATGTCGGCATCATTCTTTGCCTTCACAAGCTGTGGCCCCATATATAAAGGCCGAAAAAATATAGAAGACAATTCTTCTATATAGTGGGTTTCAAAGTAAGATACAAATTCTTGGGGCATCATCGTCAATCAATTCAATAAATCCATCAATAGCATTGCTCACTGGAAGAAATGCTAACGATGTGAAGCATATAATTTTCATGTTGAATTCAGCATCTGTTTCATAGTGTAACTTTAAACCAATGTCAACAATTTTGCACTAAATATTTTGTGCCATATGAAATAAACAACCTGTTATAGTTGTTGAAGTAAATATATTAGAAATAGCGTTGATAGTTGCTTTGTCGAAGTCAACCATTAATATTTCGGTATCTAATGACTCTTTAAGGCACTGAATAATCTGTTGCAAGAGGCTAAATGTTTATTTTTCACTTGGTTAGACTATAATAAATTTAGTTTAATCCTTTATCCAAGTGTGAGCAAACAAAGTTTGTGCCTGATAATATCTTCAGGACTGGGGTAAGGTAGTACAACACCGGGAAACTCGTAGCAAAGGTGGAGCAAGCTAACACCACTCCTATCTCAGTATCTACCATAATGCAAAACACATCTCCTTGCGGATATGTATAATGTTATGCATTAAGGGAAGGGCCACTACCCAGACTAGTTTCGACCTTTATTGAGGTCTCTTAAGTGGGAGCCAGGCCCAGAGGTGGAGATATCAGGAAGAAGCAATGGCAGGTCATCTTTACCTATAGGAGTTGCCACACTCGGATAAAGGATTAAACTAAATTAATTATAGTCAAACCAAGTGAAAAATAAACTTTCAACATCTTTCTCTAAATCCAGAGTAATTTAATAAAAAGGTGGCACACCGTTTGGCAACTCCTATAGGTAAAGATGACCTGCCATTGCTTCTTCCTGGAATCTCCACCTCTGGGACTGGCTCCCACTTAAGAGACCTCAATAAAGGCCGAAACAAGTCTGGGTAGTGGCCCTTCCCTTAATGCATAACATTATACATATCCGCAAGGAGATGTGTTTTGCATTATGGGAGATACTGAGATAGGAGTGATGTTAGCTTGCTCCACCTTTGCTAGGAGTTTCCCGGTGTTGTACTACCTTACCCCCATCCTGAAGATATTTTCAAGTGTGAGCAAACTTTGTTTGCTCACACTTGGATAAAGGATTAAACTAAATTTATTATAAGGTAAGATGCTAATACAATACTTCCTATTACTTATCAAAGGAAGTACACAAGCAGACTGTCAGTTAGAAAGCTTAATTTTAAAGAAATTACTTTCATCTAACTGACTGGTTGGTTAGGTCAGCAGATGATTGTTAATTTTGGATGGCAAAAATGTTTGTGGCGAATTTTCCAGCCACCATCCAAAGGACATCTAAAAAGGATAGCCAAAGTACTAATAAAATATAACTTTGCACTACATTCAAACCAAGTCAGATTAGCAACTTTCATCCACCTGCCTAAGGACAAACTCCATCCTCTAGCACATCCTAGAGTGTACAAAGTACTCTGTGACTTAGCCAACAACAGACAGACAGACAGGAAGATCCGTTAACATTCACCCTGGAGGGCATAAGAAATACATTCATTACCATTATTTGGCAGACCACACTTTGGACCCCCTTGCATATAGAGGTCATTCAGGTCAGAAAGACTGTTTTTAACAATGGCTATGAAGAATTCTCCTAACTTCATGGCTGAATTAATCTGCCAAAATTTTGGAAGGTAGTCATTTTAAGCAACTCCTACTCAACTACAATACTTCTCTTATTCAACATTAGAGGTGTTAAATTGTGAATGAATACAATTCACTAAGGAATGTTTCATTCATAGTTTAACAAGCTTAAGCATATAAAAGAGAAATGCTTGTATTTTGGTACAATTGTAAATAGCCTGTAAAACTTTAAGATAACGTGATTAGTACAATTTTTGTGAGTATTCACATGTGAAGTTCCTACTAAACTGTATATTAACAATGAAAATAATATATATATATTGTCTGCTAGCAATGATAGAAAGTTTGTGAATTGTATATAAACAACTAGTAACACAAGGTCAAAATACGCGGGCGAGACACGATTAGTGAGATGCCTGAAGCTGTCAGCACGCCACGTACGCGTAGGGCACGTGGAGGGCTGAAGTCTTCTTGGAAGACGCTACGGAAAGGCAAGATCCACGAGTACAAGAAAATAGCATATCAGGTAAAAATTAAGTATTACAGAAGGGTGACGACAGGGTTGATATAAAAGGACTGGAATCCCCCCCCCGGAAAGCCTTATGTTTTCTCTCTCTCTGTAGTTGGAGTTCTACTGTGCCCTGGCCCAGGTGCATATAGCCACTGGTTTCAAGCATTACAATGAGTGGATAGAAGTTTTCCTACGCAGCGGGCTACACATGGGGAAGTAGCGGCTAGGTAGTGAGCCGGATGAATGCAGTTTTGTCTAGGCGCCAAGAAATCTCTAGGCATAGCTGATCAATATGTAATTCCAAGTGGACCAACCTAAGCTGATGAAATTCCCACCCACAATATAGAAGGAAGACAACGTGCTGAGAAAAGGAATCAAGAAACGAAGAGATAAGCCTGATGAATCTTCAAGTTCGGTAATGTACAAGCTTTTGATTAAGTTTTGTATGAAAGGAAGAATTTTGTAATTTAAGAATCAAGGACATTCAAAAAGGTTAGAACTCTAAGATTAAGGCAGGACTGTGATATATAACCAAAGTTGGTGAACATTTCAAGCCAAGGGTATATATGTATATGTGATCACTGTTAATTATGTCTAAGGTGTTATAACAATACCTAATCCTAACTGTTTTACTAATACCTTAAATGTATTGTTGGTAAGAGAACTGAGAAAGTGAGCCAATGGAATTTGAACAAGACTGTTTCAAAGCATTGATTATTGTCCATTATATGTTGATTTCTTTAACTTTGTAATCTAGTAGTATAGCAATGATTGAAAATTCTCTGTTGTGTAAAATTATCGATATGTTAAATAAACCTTTTGCTCTTATTCATTTGGTTGCCTGAGTTTAAGAATCCGATGCACCACTCATAAAAGATTCGCACTGAGGCAGGATATATAGGGAGTAGACTTTATAACAGAGGGTCACGACTGGCATTAGAATTGAATTAGAAGGTATTATCATATCAAAGTGGGGTATTTTAAGTATGACAAAGTTACTATGTGCCAGTCTGAGTGTTCACTCCTTGGCTGAAAGGTATTTCCAATCTAGGGGTTCAAGGTGGCACAGCGAAACAAATAAATTTTCCCTGAACCTTAAAAAGGAGATAACTCCAAACATCTCTAGAAAAGGAACTGGCTCCTCACAGATACAGTTCCCTTTAGGGAACTATCTGTGAGGAAAGGTCAGTCGCTTACTTGACTACTTAAACAGCAAGAGTGCACATAGAGCTCTACATCTTAAACTATTAATAAGGGGATTGTATGCAGTGCCATAACTAAATATAGTATAGGGTTAAGGGAAGCAAGACGGAAGGTAAAGACAAATATACGAGAACATTTTAATGTAAAAACAAGTCATAACAGATGATACCAAACTAGCACTTTAAATCTTTTGTACATTACAATTTGGCTTGTTTCACTTACTCATTGTCGCATGTAAACTGTAACATGTTATTTTGTTCTGAAGAAATGGTTTGGTTTGAATTTCAGCAAATTATATGTCAGTTAAAAAATATCCTTTTCTAATTTAGTTTTGTTTGGTGTTGTAATCTTACTGAAATTAAAATCAGTTATGAATAATGCCCAACACCTAAGCCTGTCTACTAGATTGAAAATTATGTGATGTAATATTCATTACAGGAGGAGAGCTTGATCAATAATTATTAGGATCCTAGGAAAGGGCATGGCAATTATTATCAATTAATAATTTATTTAACACAATCGCGAAAAGAATGAAATAAGGTCATTTCCAAAAACTGGGAGAGTTTAAGTCATTTTTGTTCAGGTTATTGAAAGTTTATTATAGTCTGACCAAGTGAAAAATAAACTTTCAACATCTTTCTCTAAATCCAGAGTAATTTAATAAAAAGGTGGCACACCGTTTGGCAGCTCCTATAGGAGGAGATAACCTTGCTAATGCTTCTGCCTGGTATCTCCACTTGGGCCTGGCTCCCACTGAAGAGACCTCAATAAAGGTCAAAACTAGTCTGGGTAGTGGCCCTTCCCTTAATGCATAACATTATACACATCTGCAAGGAGATGTGTTTTGCATTATGGGAGATACTGAGATAGGAGTGTTGGTAGCTTGCTCCACCTTTGCAAGGAGTTGCCCAGTGTTGTACCACTTTATCCCAGTCCTGAAGATACTTTCAGGCGCAAACTTTGTTTGCACAGACTTGGATAAAAGATTAAACTAAATTTATTATTTGTTCAGGTTAGGGTCATGAATGTGGGCTTCACAGGTTTCTTTATATAATCATTCAAATAAAAACTTAGATCCTGTGTTAAAATCTTAGTCTTAGTCCAATGAATTCTGTCTAATTGATATTACATGACTGGTAAGATCTCATTTATCAGAACTGTGAAGCAGGATGTAATCCTGATATTCTTCTAGGAAAATATTAGCAGCCTAACACCTGCATCCCATAATAAGAAGGGTCACATGAGCGAGGAATTCTGTAAACCTCTGGATGGATGGATGGGGGGAGGGGAGGAATCTGCCCACAGAAAAAAATATTTGTCCGTAAGATGAATATTTAACTTGCAAAATGCACAGGAGGAGGCTTGAAGGTTAATCTGACAAGCTTTTCATTAATTGCCTTAGAATCCCATAATATAAAGAACACATCCTTTAAGATGAGTATAATGATATGTATCAGAAAGGACAGGTAGGAGACTTGGTAAATTGCTGACTTATCAGTCTACTATCAGTGGTTTACAAAGTGTCTACAAGTCTTAGCTCATAGGCTTTGTATGACTCTGGACCTATTGCAACCAAAAGAACAGGCAGGCTTTCAAAGTGGCTTTAGCACATTGGACCATATTCAAGTTGTACAACAGATTATTGAACGGAGTAATGACTTTAGTTACCATCATGTCTTCGTTTTATTGATTATGAGAAAGCCTTTGATTCAGTAAAAACCTGGACAATACTTATTAAAGCATTATGAAACAAACAAGTGAAGGAGCCATACATCAGGATCATCAAATCAGCATACATCAATGCCACAGCAGCAATTCCTTTCAATGAAAAAAATTCTACTGTGGAAATACAGAGAGGTATAAGACAGGGTCACAATATCTCCAAAATTATTCACAGCATGCCTAGAAGAAATATTCGAACTTCTTAATTGGAAAGGAAAGGTCTGAAAATAAATGGAAGATATTTAAACCATTTATGCTTTGCAGATGACATAGTTATCTTTTACTTGAACTGCTCATGAATTACAAACTCGTATCCAAGAACTGCAAAATTGCTAGCAAAACAGCTGGACTAAAGATAAACCTAAAGAAGACCCAAAGTTATGTTTAATAACTATGTCGAACCAGAAATAATAAAAATCAATAATGATGAAATTAAACAAGTACATCGTTACATATACTTAGGACAACAAATCAATGGAACAAAATATCATGGACAAAATTAAAAGCTTGGGTGGAAAGTATTTGGAAAATTACATTCAATATTCAAAAGCCAACTGCCATTATGCCTGAAAAGAAAAGTTTTTTTAACCAGTGTATTCTTCCTATATTGACATATGGCTGCGAAACATGGACACTAAATGCAAAGGAAATCCAAAAATTAAGAATAACACAATTTAGTATGGAAAGAAGTATGCTTGGTATCACAAGATTGGATCACAAAAGGAATACATGGATAAGAAATCAAGCCAAAGTGTTTGACATCATAAGAAGACTGAAACATCTGAAGTGGGAATGGGCTGGGCATATTGCTTGAAGATAAGATCAACAATGAACAAAAGAAATACTGGATTGCATTCCATGAGAGGAAAAAAACAACCATGATGCCAACCTAAATCATGGTGGATTGATGATATCATCAGATTTGGAGTAATGACATGGGAAAGGGGAGCCATGGACAGACAGTTCTGGAGTAATCTTGGAAAGGCCTTCCTCCAGCAGTGGATCGACAATGGCTGATGATGATTAGAAGGGACACTACCTGGACTAGTTTTTATTTTTTGTATGTTAAATTTTTGAATTTGTATTTCAATAGGGTGACACACCTTTTCACTACTTGTATATGGGAAATATATGACTTCTGCATTACTTCAAACATTACCTTGGTATCTCTTCTGGGTTTGGCTCCCACTAATGAGACCTTAATAAAGATTAAAATTCATCAGGATAATGGCCCTTCCCATAATACATAGCATTATACATGTCTGAAAGGATGTGCACTTTGCATTATGGGATACTAAGGCAATTAATGTGAAGTCATCAGCCTTTATATACAAGTAGCCTAGTTGTGAAGATACTTCCCACGGAAACTGTCGACCTGAATGGCCGCGTGGTTAGCGTATCTGCTCTCCACCCAAAAGGCTGGGGGGTTTGAATCCTGCTGTGGGGGATGGATGTTTGTGATTATGTGTGAAAATACTAGTGGTGGTGGTGGTGGGTGGTAGATGGCGTTGGTGTAGTTGCAGTTCATTGTAGTTGGTAGATTGAATGGTGGAGACAGAGTTGTAGAGTAGGTGCCTTCCCTCAATGAGTCCTTGGACTCCCTGGAGGTGTCACGTAATAATAATAATAACAACTTTGTTTGTTACGCTTGGATAAAGGATTAAAGAGGAACTATAATTTCTTGGAAAGTTTAATTCGAAACTCAGTAATGATCATTTCCAATTTAAAATCCCTTGTATACTCTGTGAAGATATCAGCATCAATGATGATATAGACCATAAGACTTTTTTTTTTCTTGTATCTACTTCCCCATGTGAATTTCTGCAAATCCTTATGTAAAAACATGCTGTTAATGATGACTAACCAATGTCCTTAACAGAAACCCAGCAAACACCATTATTATTCACTTTGTCCTTTTTCTCAAATTTTCCTAAAAGATATCTGTATGTATTAAAATAAGGATAATTAAAATAATAATTGGGATTCTTTTCCTATCCTCCTGTTTAGATCCCTGACAGGGGTCAACTTTTCCCCAGTTTCTTCATGTCAACTGCCTTATCTAATGACAAAAAAATCCTCCTCTTCTTTCTTAGTAGAATGTCCTGTCAAAGCATATGTACAAGTAAGTTTTCACTGTCCCATTCCCCATTTTGAAATTTGGTGGACTAAGCGTCATCACTTGTCTTAGTATCTCCCATAATGCAAAACACATCTCCTTGCTGACATGTATAATGCTATGCATTAAGGGAAGGGCCACTATCCAGACCGGTTTTGACTTTTACCGAGGTCTTGTCAGTGGGAGCCAGACCCAGAGGTGGTGACATTAAGGTGGAAGTAATGGAGAAGTCAAAGGGAGAGAACCATACAACTCGTATATTTACCTACGAGTTGCCAAAAGGTGTCTCACCTTATTATTAAATTACTCTGGATTTAGAGAAAGTTGTTTTTCCACTTGGTTAGACTATAATGAATTTAGTTTAACCCTTTATCCAAGTGTAAGCAAACAAAGTTTGCGCCTGAAGTATCTTCAGGACTGAGACAACTCGTGGTAAAGGTGGACAAAGCTCTCATGACTTGTCTTAGTATCTCCCATAATGCAAAGCACATCTCCTTGCATATATGTATAATGCTGTGCATTATACACCTCTGAACCAGACCAGAGAATTATAGCTAAACTTGATTATATAAAAGACCAATTATATATTTGGTTTAATCCTTTATCCAAGTGTAAGCAAACAAAGTTTGCGCCTGAAGTATCTTCAGGACTGAGACAACTCGTGGTAGTAAAGGTGGACAAAGCTCTCATGACTTGTCTTAGTATCTCCCATAATGCAAAGCACATCTCCTTGTGGACATGTATAATGCTGTGCATTATACACCTCTGAACCAGACCAGAGAATTATAGCTGAACTTGATTATATAAAAGACCAATTATATATTTGGTTTAATCCTTTATCCAAGTGTAAGCAAACAAAGTTTGCACCTGAAGTATTTTACTTGGGAAGCTCTTGGCAAAGGTGGACTAAGCTCTCATTACTTGCCTTAGTATCCCATAATGCAAAGCACATCTCCTTGCAGACATGTATAATGCTATGCATCAAAAGAAAGATCACTACCCAGACCGGTTTCAACTTTTATTGAGGTCTCATCGGTGGGAGCCAGATCCAGAGGTGGCGATACTAAGGTGGAAGTAATGGAGAAGTCATATTTCCATATGCCAGTTGCCTAAAGGTGTCACACCTTTGTTTGCTTACATGGATAAAGGATTAAACCAAATATATAATTGGTAGCATAGCCAAGTGAAAAAATTTCCATCATCTTATCTCTAATACAGAGAATTTTAATAATAAGGTGTGACACCTTTTCGCAACTGGCATATGGAAATATGACTTCCCATTACTTCCACCTTAGTATCACCACCTCTGGGTCTGGCTCCCATTGACAAGACCTCAATAAAGGTCAAAACCGGTCTGGATAGTGGCTCTTCCTTTAATGCATAGCATTATACATGTCAGCAAGGAGATGTGCATTATGGGAGATACTAAGACAAGTGATGAGCGCTTAGTCCACCTTTATGAGTTGCCTCAGTTCTGATGATACTTGAGGTGCAAACTTTGTTTGCTTACACTTGGATAAAGGATTAAACTAAATTTATTATAGTCTAACCAAGTGGAAAAAACTACCAACTCTAGGTCTGGCTGCCACTGACGAGACCTCAATAAAGGTTGAAACCGGTCTGGGTAGTGGCCCTTCCCTTAATGCATAGTGTTATACATGTCAGCAAGGAGATGTGCTTTGCATTATGGAAGAGATACTAAGACAAGTGATGACCGCTTAGTCCACCTTTACCACGAGTTGCCTCAGTACTGAAGATACTTCAGGTGCAAACTTTGTTTGCTTACACTTGGATAAAGGATTAAACTAAATTTATTAAACTCTGTGTGGAAAGAGAATCTGCGACCCTACCACTTATTCTAGCAGAAGGCTTCACTCCCAAAATCCATGTGAGGTATGGGAGTGACCATACGCCATCTACAGACCTCAAATGAGAAAAATGTTTCTGCCTGATCTCTGCTGTTTTTTCAAACCAACCAGTTCGAAACAGCTGTCAGGCCAGTGAAATTTTATCAGATGCATTAATAAAAGGCGAATATGCAGATGCTTGGGTGACATTCACATTCTTTTAAGTAGTGCAAGCTAAGGCAACTCAATATCAAGGATTGCATTCTCATAAACTCTCTTGTCAAATCATGAAACTTACATAGTTTCTACATACATTCATCTTTGAAATAATGTCGATCCTTAATATCTACTATGAGGTGGGATGAAAACTTCTGATAAACACCTAGAACAAAAATTAATTACTTTTATGTCTTTTTATATATCTTAAAAGAAAAAGAAATTATTACAATTTGATGAGACATGGGGGTTAAAGGGTTTTAAGATATGTTCTTTCTTATGGTTATATCAGTTACTTCAATATTATTATTATTATTATTTGACACCTCCAGGGAGTCCGAGGATTCATTGAGGGAGGGCACTTGCTCTACAATTCCGTCTCCACCATTCAATCACCAACTGACTGCAACTACACCAACGCCATCTACTGCCAACCACTACTGGTATTTCCACAGATAATTGCATATATTAATTAATTAATATTTATATTAATTAATATAAAAATTAATAAATTATATTAATTTTAATAAATCTTTAATATAATTTAAAATCATTGTTCTTCCTGGTTTCTTGAAAAACAATAGGCAGAACCTTGTTTAACCTGGCAATGCTCCAAACAGCACAAAACTTGTTAAGTCCCAAACCTCCAGTTAATTCTTATTTGTAGTGGATACTTACTAACGATATAATAAATTTAGTTTAATCCTTTATCCAAGTGTGAGCAAACAAAGTTTGCGCCTGAAAGTATCTTCAGGACTGGGTTAAGGTGATACAACACCAAGGCAATTCGTTGCAAAGGTGGAGCAAGCTACCAACACTCCTATCTTAGTATCTCCTATAATGCAAAACGCATCTCCTTGCGGATATGTCTAATGTTATGCATTAAGGGAAGAGCCACTACCCAGACCGGTTTCGACATTTACTGAGGTCTCTTCAGTGGGAGCCAGGCCCAAGTCGAGATATCAGGCAGAAGCATTAGCAGGTCATCTCCATCTAAATCCAGAGTAATTTATTAAAAAAGGGTGGCACACCAATTGGCAATTCCTATAGGTGGAGATGACCTGCTAATGCTTCTGCCTGATATCTCGACTTGGGCCTGGCTCCCACTGAAGAGACCTCAGTAAAGGTCGAAACCGGTCTGGGTAGTGGCTCTTCCCTTAATGCATAACATTAGACATATCCGCAAGGAGATGCGTTTTGCATTATAGGAGATACTAAGATAGGAGTGTTGGTATCTTGCTCCACCTTTGCAACGAGTTGCCCTGGTGTTGTATCACCTTAACCCAGTCCTGAAGATACTTTCAGGTGCAAACTTTGTTTGCTCACACTTGGATAAAGGATTAAACTAAATTTATTATACTCTAACCAAGTGGAAAATAAACTTTCAACTTACTAACGAGGTGCACCATTTGAAGGCGAGGATCAGATATTACGTCAGAAGCTCCAATCTGTTACTTCCATTTCTTAAAGGATATGTGAAGATCTCTTCCCAGTTACCTAGTAATGACCCTTAAGTGACCCAGTTTTGCAGATTATCTAAGCCATAATCTTACCCACGGTACTAATGTACTATAGGTTTAGAGCCTCTCATTGGCAGGAGTTACATATAAAACTAAAAATACAAATTTTAAAACTTTTTCAACAAACTATTAATTTTACAAATACAGATTGCAATGGAAAACAACGACTAACAAAGAATACACCATTTAAATCAATAAATGATTGATTTCTTTCAAACTGGAAAAATTAATTAGATATTGCATTCAATACATCATTCACTGAAAATCTCACTTCATCGCTTCATTAAAGATTAGTTGATTATGACATATCTGTTTAACTTTTTTTAAAGACATCATCAAGGGAAAGAGATAGAGGAAATGACTTTGATGTGATTTCAACAAAGCCATTAATAGCATATCACAAATGAATCTGATTATTAAAATTCAATTAGTTGGATACTTATGATTATTTAGTTAAGCAGATTAGTAAATGATTGACAAGAAAATAAAAATTGGTCACATTCAGAGGGAAGAAAAATGAGTCAAACAGTTAGATTCAAAGGTCTGCATGCTTCATTTTAGGGCAATGATTATTCAACATGTTTATTAATGATTTAAGTTTAAATGTAAAATGTCTCTCTTTACTGGTGATGTAAAATTGGATAGGGAAGAGTGGAGTTTAAAATGGAGAAATATAAATATACAGTAATTCCTCTACTTAATGCTGGTCCATTTAGTGCTGTTTTGTGGTCATTACCCCATCACTGCTAACATTCATTTAATCATTCAGTGCAATTCATGCAGTGAATGAATCATCTGCAACTAGGAAGTTATCCTCTGATCCAATAGATCAAAGGCAACAAGAAGACCTACAGTCTGGTCTCTCGTCTAAATCTCAGTAGAACAATCAGTGGTGTACCCAGGGGTTGCCACGAGGACCTGGCCCCCTTCCCCCAAAAAAGGAAAAAAACACTAGAAAATTTTCCAAAAATCTTTTCCTAATTAAAATTCATTTATTTTATTTATGTTATGTCGTGTCTTCTATTTAAAGGCAACAAGAAGACCCACAGTCTGGTCTCTCGTCTAAATCTCAGTAGAACAATCAGTGGTGTACCCAGGGGTTGCCACGAGGACCTGGCCCCCTTCCCCCAAAAAAGGAAAAAAACACTAGAAAATTTTCCAAAAATCTTTTCCTAATTAAAATTCATTTATTTTATTTATGTTATGTCGTGTCTTCTATTTCTATACTACTTATGAATTAGCAGTCGCGACTTTGTTTGCCCGAGTCGGGCCAGAGGAGATCATGGGTATCATGTATTGATGATCACTGTAGATGCTCAGTCATAGGTTGTATGCAATGCGTAGTGTCGATTCTCAAATCATCTACTCAACTTGGCCCTCCCCAAGATTAAATCTTGAGTGCTCCCCCACCCGAAAGATTAAATCTTGAGTGCGCCATTGGTTCTAATTTATATGTATTTCACCTTAGTGAAATTTAAGTTTAGCATTCAGCATTCTAGAAATGTCTGCTGAATGCTAAGTCAGGATATTACTGGATATTTGATTTAGTAATAAACTAGGATTAGACAGCTACAAGTTCATTAGACTTCAGTCTTGGACAAATGAGTGAGGTTATATTTTTAATATTAATAAATGCAAGGTATTGCATTTTTGAGTGCAGAAATATAAGGCTGTTTACTATATAGATGGCAATGGACTGCAGGGAAGTGGATAAGATTCAAGATCTGGAAGTGATAATTGACAGTAGACTGAAGTGTAGTGGGCCATATTGTGAGTGGTGCAAAGACTGCACATCATAGCCACTATGATAAGAAGTACACTGACATGTACAGATAATGAGGTGGTGATACAGTGGCACAACCACACTTGGACTGTTGTGCTCAGTTCATTTAAATTCATTTAAATGAACATGCACTATCATGCAATATCAACCCTTGCATTTCAACTGAGTTGAAATGCAAGGGTTGATATTGCATGAGAAGTGGTAAAGGAATGTTTGAGGGAGGTAATGATAGACTGCATACCTAGAGTCAGGAGAGTAAATTAAGTGGAAGTTAAATGGATGAATATCATCATTAAGCTGGAGCTGCAAAAAAAGAAACAATTGTGGAGGAAATTTAAGGGGCACATGAACAATACAAGACACAGGCCAGAAGGATAACCAGTGTGGTAAGAAAGGCAAAAGCAGAGTATGTAGGCTAAAGATAATCCCAAACAGTTGTTTCAATATGCTGCAGGTAAAAGAAAGAATGTATATGGGAGAATGGTTTTAATGAATGCTAATGGTAGGGAGGTGACTGAATCAGTCAAAACAGTAGAATTACTAAGTGAACACTTTGCAAGAGTATATCATTCAGATGGTGATAGTGCAGAAATGAGAGAGCAAAGGCTTATATGGGAACTGAGGTAAATGAAATGGAGGTGCATAGAATATTCCTATCCTTCTCATCTGTCCTAGGACGGGTTGAGTCCCCTCCTAATGAGGTGTTACTGGCGTATGAATGCAGCCGGTTCACCACTCCTCTGTTGCATCCCCTAAGGGCGATATTCATGACTATATTATTACTGAGTGTTAAGTAAATACATAAGAGTTCAATCCGATTGGTGCAATGACCTTTAACTATATTCTTTTTGGAATCGAGAAATTATAGACTCGAGTACCAAATAAAAAAAATATATATATATATTTAATGAAACTAAAAAGTTATATACATTTTAAACAAAATTACTTAATAACTACAAAACTAATCGGATCCAAGGCCTTCTAAAATAAGTCTACATGTTAGACACTTCCATATCTTAAAGGAATAAAATCATTCAATCTCTGAACTGATCTAAATATTAATCATGTCTAATACACTGAATATGAATATGAATATATATATATATATATATATATATATATATATATATATACTGTATATATATATATTTTTTTTTTTCCACAACAAATTTCTTCAAACAACAAATGTTCATTAGAGTCAGTTTCTTTGTTAGGCCTTTTCTGAAAACATAAAACTACCTTTGTGATGGGATATTTTTAAATTTCCTTATTTAGCATAATTTTCTCTCCAATCATTCCTCCTGTTTCACTGGAATATAAATATTCTTATCTCTTGCAATTCAATATGACATACAAATCTCCAATTTTTTTTTTTTTTTTTAACCAGAAAAAAAAAGTTTCTTTCACTTACTAAAATAAAGAGCCAAAAGGATTCAGTTTGATGATGCAAAAATTATAAAACAAGTTCCTTAGTACTGAAAGAGAGTTTTTGTTCTCTTAAGGTTTCTGTCTGGTCTCTGATGAGAACTAACCAATTTGAAACAGCTGCCAGGCCAGTGAAACATTAAAAAAAATGGACCAAATTAGAAAGTGAATATATGGATGCCTGGGAAGTGTGCATGTTTCTAAAGTGGTCTGTGCTAGGGCGACTTATAAATGCTGGTGGGCATATTCCTGTCATCATCATCATCATCATGTGTATCAAGGATATAGGCCTAGCATGGCCTGTTCTGGCCTTAGAAGTCATCATTGAATCGTTTAAGAGGACGTCCTGGTTTTCTTTTCCTAATGGCTTGTACTTTAAGGCTTGTTGTTTTGGTAATCCTTCTGTTTTCATTCTTTGAATGTGTTCCATCCATTTATGTTTATATTTTTTAATTTTTTCTATTACTGGATCTTAGTTCTTGGGCATATTCCTGTAAGCTCAATAAATAAAAATTTTTCACATTTGACGTCCATAGACTCCGTATGGTCACTGCTGTACCTCACATGGTTTTGGCAATGATGTCTTCTGCTAGAATAAGTGGTAGGGTCACAGATTCCCTTTCCACACAAAGTTTGTAGGACAATCACAAACATCCATGCCCATGGCGGGATTCGAACCCATGTTCTTGGCTGGAGAACGGACAATGCTAACCACTCGGCCAACCAGGCCAGCATAAGTAGAACTCTTCATGTTAAGTCACTTTACAATTTCAGACTTTACTAATTCCATTGTTTTTTTTTTTTCAATAGAATAATAAATAGATCCGATGTCCTTAAGACAGAAGATGAAACTTTCCATTTAGTGTTTCATTGAATGTTGAATTTGAATGTCTACTCAAATATCTTCATTTATTTACTAATCAGCTGTTGACAGTCTCAACTCTTCCTGTTAAAGGATCCACTTTGCTAAGATTCGTTTTCATAGTCTTCTATAAATATATTCCCAACTGTCACATTTTCTTAAAAACTTCCTAAAAAAGCAAAATTTTCTGGTCACTGTTCTCAAATTTCCATTCTCACCCCTTTTGCTTTCCTCATTACCTGGTGCCAAATGCTCTCTTTGTCAGCTGTAAATCATCCATCAATCTCCTCAGTGAGCATGTGTACTTCATATAAATGGAAAGTGAAAAGTTGGGTAGTAATGGCTGACACGTTGCTGTCCTTTGCAAAAAGAGAATGTCCTTACAAAGAACAATAGGTATCATACCACTTAACAAATGTGAAATACAATAAAGAAGACTGAAATTATTACAACTATCAGTAGGTACATCAAATCTCAAATGCTTTCCATTTAAATTTAACATATCATCATTTAGTGAAATAATATTTGGTTTACAGATCAAGTATTGATAAAATTTATTAACTCTACCAACTAGTTTCGCCACACTTTAACTGTTGGCATCTTCAGGGCACTGACATATAGGCTTAAAACAATCTCACAATTATGAGTAACTGTAAAACTGACAAGAATAATTACAAATAAAATAGCATCGAAAGTGAGTGAAACACACATCGCGTGTACAAAGTTAGCTAGCTGTTGCTAAGGAACTTCCTGTAGTTTGTGTTAAAGTTCATTTCTTGTATTTTTAGAGATCTAATTAGGGTTTTCCATATCTCTGGGAGTATAAAACCTTGATTTCTGTTAAGGTTAACAGTAGAACGAGCGACTGTGGCTGCTTCTTTGAAAATTCTTGAATGGTAGTTTTCCTCTATGTAAGGAGAACAGCTTTTGTTCCACTCGATGACATGGTTAGTTGTAGAGAAATGAGACGATAGGCCAGAAATGTCCTGTCTGTTGTTTTTTTTACATAGTCAATGTGCTATTTTTGCCTGATTTCTAGGCTTCTTGAAGTCTGTCCGATGTAACTTGAGCCACATGAGCATGGAATATTATAAACACCAGCCTATGCTGGTGTTTATAACTTTGTACACGCGATGTGTTTCACTCACGTTCGATGCTATTTTATTTGTAATTATTCTTGTCAGTTTTACAGTTACTCATAATTGTGAGATTGTTTTAAGCCTATATGTCAGTGCCCTGAAGATGCCAACAGTTAAAGTGTGGCGAAACTAGTTCGTAGAGTTAATAAATTTTATCAATACTTGATCTGTAAACCAAATATTATTTCACTAATTCATATGATCAAGAAAATAAACCTTCATTATATCATCATTTAGTTGTTGTTTCTGCTCATATCTATTTTGTGTAGTCCTTCTGATGTGAGGAGGTGCAATATCAGACAGTGAGTATAGATGGTCAATTTTTGTAGGCTTAAGGTAGCCGGTAATGTGCCGACACATTTCATTAAGAACCTTGTCAATAATTTTGACATGTGATGATCTTTCCCAAACAGGGCTAGCATACTTGGCTGTCGAAAAGCAAAGTGCCAGTGCAGAGGTGTGCAGTACTTGTGGACTTGCACCTCACTGAGATGATGTTAATCGGCACAGGATATTATTACGTGTTTGAATTTTAGCTGCTGTCTTCTCCATGTGTCGCTTATAATTTAAGGTCCTATCTAGTGTAACACCTAGGTAAATTGGATTTCGATAATTGACCAATTTCACACCATTCCATTTATATTCAAGTCTCTCCTTGCCTCCTAGGATTTGGTTTCAGTTGGTTTCCCTTATAGTAAGGGTTTCTACAGGGTGTCCCAAAATTCACGCAAGATTTAAATTTAGCGCCATTTGTGTGGTAAAGTTTTGCCAATGAGAAAAAAAAGACAGCGTGACAGCTGACAGTTCAGGGTTATTAAAAATGACCACACACAGCGAAGAGAGTTTGTTGAATGGATTATGGAACAACAACAACAACAAGTGGATGCTTATTTTTCGAACAAAATCATCTTCAGCAATGAGGCTCATTTTCATCTTGATGGCTTCATTAATCGACAAAATTGTCGCATTTGGGGTTCAGAAAATCCACGAGTGATTGTTGAGAAACAAGTGCATCCACAATGTGTCACTGTTTGGTGCGGATTTTGGGCTGGAGGCATCATCGGTCCATTCTTCTTCGAAAATGCGGCTGGTAAGGCAATAACAGTTAATGGTGCTCACTATCGCAACATGATAATCCAGTTTTTTGTGCCTAAATTGCAAGATATGGATGTGGACGACATGTGGTTTCAACAAGACGGTGCCACATGCCATACAGCCCGAGAAACAATTCAATTACTGCATGAGTCATTTCCTGGTCGTGTAATTTCCCGTTTTGGTGATCAGAATTGGCCACCCAAGATCATGTGACTTAACGGCATTGGACTTTTTTCTTTGGGGTTTTTTGAAGTCTAAGGTTTATGCCAACAAGCCCACGACCACCCATGCCTTGAAGGAGGAAACTGAGCGCTGATCAACGAAATTCAGCCACATTTATGCAAAACGGTCATGGAAAATTTCGACAAAAGAGTGTGTATGTGCCAGCAAAGCCATGGAGGCCATTTACCCAGTATGCTATTCCATGCATAACCATATACTGTATACTTTATGAATCAATAAGAAATTACAATTTTTAATTAAAAACCTGTGTTTTCTATCAAAATTACTTCTTGCGTGAATTTTGGGACACCCTGTAGTTCTTGTGTGAGCTGCTTCTCAATGTTATCAAAAGATTTTGCTTGATAAGCTATTGCTTGGTCATCTGCATATAAGAAGGTTCTTGGGTGTAGGTGTATGGGTTGTCGTTAGTATTGATGGCAATGCCTCCATGGGCAAGTCAGTCCTCTGTCCTGTCCTTATGAATGATGGTAACATTACAGAGAACTGAATTATCACTTGGCTTCAAACATGATTCCTACAGGCATAAGTATACTGGTTGATATTTCTGAAAGAGAACACTGAGGTCATCTATATTTTGTTGGAATCCATGACAATTCCATTGTAGAAATTTTCTTTTTGGTGGTATCTGGCTTCCTATGTTAAAAATGTTTTCTTTTCATTAGTCTTGGATTTTTTATTTTGAGAACTGTAGATGACAAGGATTCATCATTTCTTCTTCTGGAAAAATAGCCCAGACATCAAATTTTTCACTTCCTCTATGACACTCAGCATATTAATTGTTTTTACCTTCTTGAGGATGGGGGGGGGGGTGGAGACATCCATGCTATCTATTGATGGGCTATCTAACAAAGAGCATGAAGATATGTCTTTGATCCTCTGTGGTGTGCATTCCATTATTTTTTTTAATAACAGGACCTTCACATAGTGAGACCATTTTAGGCATGTCTTCAGAAGTGAGTTCATAATGATTTTTCTCTTTAATTTGCTCAAAGGAGATAGCAAGCAAGTCACATCTTTCATGGATGTTATAGCTGTGAGAAGGCAAGATTGACATACCTGTCAATGTCCTGACTGACACTTTCTTTACAGTTGTCTTCTCAGCATAAGATGGTTAGCAGATGTTGCTATCACTGTTGTGGTTAAAAAGTCAAAAACTAAGCAATGTGATACACTGCTTTGTTTTTAACTTATATATATATATATATATCACTATTTTGCACTTCCACCCTTGGTGTACTCAGAAGTATGCTCGGTGGTCTCCCTCACATTTAGAGCATTTTGGCCTTTTGCTCTTACAATTTTTATTCTCATGATCTTTACTGGGATATCAGGTGCAAATGGCAGTAAAGATCCCAGGAATAAAGAGTGTAATAGCAAAAGACCAAAATCAGAGCCTCTATATTTGTGACATTTAAAGCACAGTAAGAGGTTCGAGATATAGTCTTACTGGACAGTTGAGATATCTTGCTTTAACAGATATTAGTGATAAAGATAAAAAGCCAAAAGGCTAGTTTTCTGGCACCTTAATATAGAAAAAACACCCTTGAACCTTTCAGTCAAGCCCAGTATCCAAATTATCATGGCCAGGCCATCCTGAATCACCTGCCTTGTTTTATCCCCTTATTTTCTAGATATTAGTGATTTTGGTTGAAGACAACGGTGATGTTTCTGATGAGAATCAGATGCCAATACCTATATACAGCTGGATTCTTCATATGGCTGTCACTTTCATCCTTAAGTTCAGAGTATATCTCTTCACTGGGAAAATCAAAGAAGTCCCACTCTGATATTATTCCTCTAAAAACGTTTTGCATGGATAATTTTAATAGGTATTTCCCAACAGATGTTGAATGGGGTAATTTTTCTGATTGCATGAATGTAGCTGCTTCAATAAGGATATCTCCTGAAAGCAGTTTCTTTACAGATTTTGGAAATCCTGCCAACCCTTACAAACCCTTCTGGATGAGGAAGGGTGACTTTTTTCCAATTAGATGTTCACCTGTTGTGTGTAACAAGAATATTAGTGTATTTGTTGCAGCTTCTAATGTTTTTTTTGTATCTTATTGTATCTTATTTTGTATCTTATGGTGATGATTCTACGGTTTCTGTACTACCTAGCTGGCAGTAAACAAGAGGATGAAAAATTATTCATTCTCAGGAAGAGTTTGACTCTGCACCACTGCTCTCCACCCAACCCAGAGCCAAACATGGATGCTCACTCTCTGGCAAGGAGTGACCGAGCTTGCAAGTGCAGGGCTATTCCAAATGCTATATGAGCACCACCACCACAGCAAACATTAGGTCTTGTTTCCAGACCAGTGGGAAGGAGACCCGGCAACACCCTTGAACCTTTCAGTCAAGCCCAGTATCCAAATTATCATGGCCAGGCCATCCTGAATCACCTGCCTTGCCGAAGCAGAGACCAAAGTAGTGCAAGACTACCAGGGTTGCAATGCATGGCAAATATCACAGCAAGGCATTGGATCCCAGTGATAGTGGTCTGTTTCTCTTTTCTTTTTCTCTTCACCTTTTATAACAAATATAAAACTAAGCCTAAGTATAATGTCTCTGCAACTAAATTATAAAATACATCTTCCTCCAAAATTTCATCAAAAAAAATTTAAACTCAAAAATCACACACATGAAAAATCTTTCATATTCATTTTACTAACATCCATGCCATACAGTAACTTAAACGATGTCCATCGACATCTTCAATTATCCAAACCTGATGTGTTTCTGACTGAACCTCAAATTTCTACTATATCAACCATAGCTCATCTTAACTGTCCAAATTACATCTTATGACTCTTTCCATAAGGGGGGTGCTTGTCCTTTTGTGAATTCTCATATTCCTTGCCAAATGATGCCTAACATAGAATCTCACCTTTTTGATCTCCTGTGGCTTAAAATTTCTTTGTCACATTTTGTTTCATTCATCTGCTGCCCCATTCTTCCAATTCTGAAAATCATTCCGAACTCTTTGACTTCCTATCTTCAAAGCTGGATTTCATTAGTCAAAATTTCTGGTGATTTTAGTGTCCATAATTATAATTGGTTCCCTTTTTCGAATTTCATGGCCAAGCTGGAAGAGAAGCAGAGATTTTTGCTTTAAGCAATGACAAAGCAGATCATTAACCTCCCTACCAGACTTCCTGAGAATCCTCTTTACTTACTCAACACTCTGGGTCTCTTAACTGGGTCTTCTTCCAGGTACTCTGTTCAGGTGACTGCTTCTCTTGGTAATTCAGGCCACTATCTCATCCAAGATTCATCGTGGAATGTCGTTCCTTCAGCCATTTACAATCTTACATGATCTGGCATTACAACAATGCCAAATGGGAGAACTTATGTGACTTTTACTCTTTCTTTCCTCAGAATACTCTTTTCATTCTTCACATCCAGATACCTATTGTAATCTTGTTACAGAAATAATCCATATTGAAATTTAAACTTTTATCCCTCACTCTGTTCAAATTTCTCAACCCATATTTAAATCATAGTTCTCCAAGAAGTGTGCCAGGGTTGTCCAAGAAAAGCAAACAGCCTTTCACAAGTGACTTAAGACCACAACACCAGCTTCCTTCACAGTTGACTGCAACCCTTGTGAAACTACCATTAAAAGGGAAAAATCTAAATTCAACAAGGATAAGTGAAGAAAAATCACTGCTTGTGTCACTGGCAGCCACCAAAGTTGTTGGGTGCAACTTTTGTCGATTTGCTACCTTCTCTATCTCACACTAAAGGTAGTACTGTAACATCACCTAAAAAACAAGGCTGATGTCTTAGGTTTATTCTTCTCTTCCAACTCCTACATAGATGACCATGGCAAAATTAGCCTCTTCCTTGCATAGAACACTGCATCTCATGCCTCCTGTGGCCTTCTGCCAGAAAGACATCAGAAGAATTCTGAATAACTTGGATACCACAAAGACAGCTGGTCCTGATGAAATCCCACCCCTTGTGCTCAAGAGATGTGCTCCTGAACTAACACTTGCTTTCTATCATCTATTCACTAAACTGTACTCAGCTGGCATCCACCCTTCAAAAGCATGGAAGATCATATACAACAACTTCCCATAAAAAGAGATAAATGTTTACCATCACGCTATTGATCAACTGTTCTCACATCAGTTTTGTCTGAAGTAATGGAAACGTTATCAACTGAACTTCAACACCTTGAGAACTACTATATAATTAGTAACACCAGTATGGTTTTGCCAATTAGATCCACAGGAGATCTCCTGGTCTATGTCACACACTTTTGGACCCATTCCATGAAATGGTTTTAAAAAACCTGTGCCAATGCTCTTGCCATCTCCAAGGCTTTTGATAGGGTCTTAGTACCAAGAGCTTCTCAAAATTTACCATCATTTGAACTGCCTTCATCCTTGTGTAAATGGGTTGCCAGTTTTCTCTCAGATTAATCCCTAAGTGTAATGGTGGATGGTGTTCTCTCCTCAGACATTCTTGTTAATGCCAGTGTCTCTCAGGGCTCTGTCATTTCACCCACCCTCTTCTTGATTTATATATATATATATACATACACCCACACCCACACACACAACCTGCTCTCATTGACTGCAAACCCTTAATAGTCTTGCTGATGATAGCACACTCCACTCATTCTACTCATATGACAATCCTTACAGTGCGCAAACACCTAAAGCTTTAAGGTCATCTATAATAAGTGCCCTGATTACTGATTTCCTCAGCATCCTTAACTGGGATGAAGCAATCGGGTCAACTTCAATGCTTCTAAATCACAGTTCTGCTTGTTTTACTGTAAAGTTTTGCTTGTTTTCCTTGAAAATGCTCAGCTCAACAGTCAAGACCAAATCTCTCTTATTCCAAACCTTTCCTGGCACTATCATAACATCAATGACTACCAAAAAAATTGGCATCCTTCTACAATCAAGACTTCTCTGCCGAACAATTACTTACTCTGTATAAATCCCAAATTCAGCCAACACTGGAATACTGCTCTCATGTATGGGGTGGTGCACTTAAGACCTCCCCTTAAAATTCTTGATGCTATTCAGAAAAGGCCAGTCTGGTTGATAAATGACACTTTTCTTACAAACTCTCTTCAACCACTTTCTCACAGATCAGTTTCTGTATTGTATCTCTTCTACAGATATTTCCATGGCCACTGTTCAGAGAACTAGTGTCCATTATGCCACCCATTTCTGCCAGATCTACAGCTGCTTGACATCTCTTTACAGTCAAACTGCATACTCATGAACCTGCTACTCCCAGTCATCTTTCATTCCTTCCAACTCAATTTTGTGGTACAGCCTACCCCCATGTAGCATTTCCAAAGGACTGCAGTATCCAACAGTTCAAGAAGAACATCAACAGATTACTGTACTCCTGCCTACACACAGCATTTGTTTGCTATAGGTGCTTCTGTTTTCATGTGTGGGAAAGTAAATAAATAAACAAATATATATATATATATCAACATTGGAAGATTATTTTAGTAAATCTGCATCCTGATGTGAATGTGTAAGCTATGATATATATAAAATTTTGTATGCTAATTAAGTGAATAATAAATCAATAAGCAGTATATAGCCTTGATAAGTTAAGAATATATGTTAATTTTTATTATTAATGTTAGATTTGATTACTATAAATTACAATTAATTTTAATATGTAGCTGATATGAAGATACACACTGCCTTATGATATTTGATAAGGAATAAGCAATGTTGAGCATATGAACATTGTTGCAGTATAAATTAAACAAATAAAAGTAAAAGCAAGAGAGCAACAATATCCATAATCATATGACATCATCCAAAATCGAGGGGGGGGGGAATGACTACCATCCAGTGTTTAAATCACAATAGATTGTAAATGACTTGACCTACTCACTGTGGGACCTATACTAGAATCCTGAAGTAGTTTAATAAAGTTCTGTTTAGTTTCTATGGCAGAGTTCCTAATGTAGAGACTAAACATGGCACAGATTATCTAATCCCTATATAAAAAACATGCTATAATTTTCTAACTGTTCATTAATGGGACTGACATTTCAATAAATAAAATAATAGTTAAAAAAAGTAAACACCTTATAAGGTTTATTCCTATATATGCTTATAACTGATGTTCATGTATATACATACATATTTAAAAGCAAAACACATAGAAAAATAAGAATACGAAAAGTGTAAACTGACCTCTTTTCTTGCCCTGAGTACACAGTCTTCTAAAGTTTCAGCAGCTTCATACTTCCCTTGTCTTCTGTAAAGAGCACCTAGATTTTTGAGGGTGGTGGCTACAGTGGGGCTAAATAAAGGCAGGAACATGATAAAAATTTACAGAAAATAATAATACTCTATAACAGTGTTACAGAGCATTATTAAATATGTTTATAAGTTATTTCACAGAGTCAACGTAATCATGCTCATGTGATTTAAAGTGCACTTTTTAAAATGTACGTTTAATGGATTAAGTGATATGTCTCCATCACTTTAACTCACTGCAGTCTCAGCAATTATACTAATTATCAAAACAAGTTTAATTAAATATTAATCCAGTATACATGATACTGAAGATGTGATCTAACAAACGTTAAAAAAAAAAAAAGGCATAATTATTTGGTACTAGTTGAAAGGTGGCAGCATCCAGGAAACTGCATTACTACAATACTTTATGGGAGTGCTGTAGTTAAGTCTGTTCAGGGAGGGCTGTAGTTAAGGTGTTCCAAAAATGGAAGAATACTGAATGGAACAGCAGTCACTAGTCTAGTGGTTGGTGTTCACACACCTCATCAATGCTCATGAACATAGGTTGTTCCACCTTGTGCAAGGCCATAGATGAGAAAATGTGGAATGTCTGATCATGAAATGTAACCAGGGAACAAATTGCAGTGTTTCCCAGAGATCATACTCCAACATACTCTCCCTCTGGATGGGTTTCCCAGTCAGGGTACTAATGCTTATGCCTAATCGCTGAAAATTACGTTTAGAGCTTGCACCTGAAAGACATCACTGAACCAGTGAAGGAAGACTGGAAGAAAATCTGTCTTTTTGGATAAATCTCCTTTCCAGCTATGTTTGAGTGGACAGTTAAGTGAAAGACTAGGAAGAGGAATTATCCCAATGCTCTGGTTAGGAAACAGGCAAGAAGCAGCATTATGGTATGCAGGATGTTTTTCTAGGAATCTCTTGGAGTCTCAATGCTTGCAGACCCTGCCATATGATCACTCTCGTGCCTCGTAGGGTTTGGGAGTGAAGCCTTCTACTTGAAGAAGTGGTAGTGTCCCAAATGCCATTCCCACAGAGAGTTAGTAGGCTAATCAAAAACATCCATGCTAACGGTGGGATTTGAACCTGTAGCATCTTGGCTGGAGAATAATATGCTAACAACTCAGCCAACTATGAAATCTACTAATATGAAAGCCTTAAATTACCTCATCCATTATGACTGAACAGATATACAGGGTGTTCGGGATAAATTTGACAGTTTCGTAAGGAAAACGAAAATCTTCTTTGTATCTATTAAATTTAATGAATTGACAAAAAAACATTACAGGCAGAGTTAATTACAATACTATCAACAAGATTTACTCAAAATAACCACCATTAGCATCGATCACAGCTTCAATTCTGCTTCGGAACCTCGAACAAGCTGATGCTACAGTCTCCCTGGGAAGGGCCGCAAAAACTGTTTTAATTTTATCCATTAACTGGGCTTTTGTATTACTGGAAGTGCGATTGGTGTCTTTTTCAACTGCGCCCCATACAAAATAATCCACGGGGTTAAGGTCTGGGGAGTTTGGAGGCCAAACATTTGGACTGGTGAAGTCGTAGAAATTTTCAGACAACCATTTTTGACTTTTCCCAGAGGTGTGGCAAGGGGCCGAATCCTGCTGCCATACATACGGCCTACCATTGGCTACCCTTGTTATCCAGGGCTTGACTACAGTTAGCAACTCCACGAATAAAGCCCGAATTCCAATGCCAGGGTTCTTCAACACCTGTTCCTGCAGATTTGCGAGGAATTCTGCTGTACGAACGCAATCAGATCGTCTGCTAGGGATCTTTCTTCTTGCTACATCCTCGTAGTCACCATTGCAAGTCTCTAGTTCATGCCTGATTGTTTTTACTGTATTCAGGGAGCATTGGGCAGCAGTCGTAATATCCTTATTTTGATGGCGGGCACGAATCATCATGATACAAGTTATTCTCTTCCATGATTCAGGTGGGTTCCAGCTATCCATCCTTTCTGACATCTTGTATATGAATGAAGAAGGGTCCAAACTTTTAAATGAAGAGAAGTGTGTGTTAATACATGTAACTTACGGAAAAATATAATTAATTATAAATATGTCAAATTTATCCCGAACACCCTGTACACACACATCTGGGTGATTGCCTTTCCAGATGATCTAAATGTGTTTAAGCAGGATAATGTGCCATGCCATGATGCCAGTATTGTTCAAAAGTAGTTCATTAAACATGACAGTGACTTCCAGGTGTTGCCATTAATGCCAAACTTGCTGTAATTGAATCACATAGAACATCTCTAGAACTGAGAGATCCAGCATTTGAATTCGCCTGAAAATTGCACATATGGAAAGCAATCCTCATACGTCATAACATGGACTCTACAGAACAGGGCTCTTAGTCAATTACACCATACGGCAAGGGATTCACAAACTTAGAACAGTAATCATAATATTAAACTGCAATGCATTCTAATTTTGAATCATTTTTAAAAATATCACAAAATTGCTTTTTTTCTTCTTTTTTTTTTTTTTTTTGCACTCTTTCATTATACAGTATCTAATGATTAATTATTTAAAATATGAGGAGGTATCAAAAAGTTTTGAGACTAGCTCTGTTTATGAGAAATTACTTTATTTATCTACGTTGGCACACTATCACCTTCAAAATAGTCCCCTTGCATATCAATACAGCGCTCTTAGCGTTCTTGCCACTTCTGGAATGTGTCTTGGAAGTCTTCTTTTCGAAGTATGTCAAGCACCTTCTGCGATTCGCGCTGGATTTCCGCCATGGTGACCTTTGAGCTGGATCTTCATCTTCGGGAAGAGGGCAAAGTCTGCAGGAACCAAATCTGCCAAGTAGGGTGGGTGCGGAAGTGAGATCATGTTGTTTCTGGCAAGAAACTCACATGTGAGGAGAGCTCGGTGACAGGGTGCATTGTCGTTGTGGAGCATTCAGTTTTTCGCACACCACAGATCAGGTCACTTTTACTGAATGTCCTCCCTCAGACACCTTAAAACCTGGCAGTAGAACTCGCTATTGACGGTCTGGCCCCTGAGGATGAATTCTCGATGCACAATGCCGCAAATGTCGAACAAGATGATGAGCATGCACTTGGTTGAGCTGCGGACCTGCCTTGCCTTTTTCGGTCGTGGAGATGGGCTCTTCCACTGTGAAGACTGTTGCTTCGTCTCAGGGTCGTACCTGTACACCCAAGTTTCATCACCGGTAATGATCCTCGACATGAAGGATGGGTCATCCATGGCACGCTGACACAGTTCTTGGCAGACTTCGACGCGGTATTCCTTCTGCTCCTGGGTCAGCAGCCTGGGGACGAACTTGGCAGCAAGCAACACACCGCATGTTCAAATCACACGAGGATTGCCAGGACTGTTCATAAAATAAAACACCAACAATGGCATCAATGTTGTGGAGTGTTCTCCGACGATCCTCATTCACAAGTTACCGAATGGTTTCGACATTTTTGGGGGTTGAGCTCATTGAAGGTCTTCCTGATCTCTCATCATCTTCCAGTGATGTTCTTCTGCTCTTGAAGTACGTGTGCCACTCAAAACATCTCAAACGACTCATTGCAGCATCTTACTGTAAACTTGCTGAATCATGTCAAACATCTCTGTGGCAGATTTGCCCAGTTTCATGCAGAATTTCACGTTTGCTCTTTGTTCTAACTTGCTGTCCATGATGAAATCACAGATGTGGTAACGCAGGTGGTCAGAATAGCATCAGTTGCACAGCTCCTGATGTACACAGGACGATGTCTTTTGGTACACTGACTTATGAAGATAGGTGCTCCCTATGACTGTGCGTGCAGCCTTGTGCTGCTATCTGTTGGCATGTTACAAACCTAGTCTCGAAACCATTTGATACCACCTCATATATGTTTGAAAATAGGTGATACATGTATATAAACTGATTTAAAATTTATATTCATTGTGAAGGGTTCCAATTAATCCTCTCATGCCTCCACACACATAGAAAGGAATTATAACTACATTGTGAGTGATTTCTTACCCTAATTTTGATTTTTTTTCAGTGATTATTTCATTTTTCAGTATCCTAAATCTATTACTTCATTTTGCTATTTTAAATATCATAAGATAATATGAACATTTTCTAAATTCTGATGAGCTCTGCTGTCTGTTCAAAAATTTAAGAATAACTGCTTTACTTTCTTAGTTTCCAAAATTAAAACTGAGAATTACATATCTCAATGAATATATATGTCCATGAAAAGGGTTCCCTTCATTCACTTTTTCATATAATAGTAATGCTATGTGATGCATTCTGAAGGCAACTATATTTTCTCTTTCTCTCCAAGTAATGTGAAATTTGAAATTTTAAAGAGAGAGAGAACTGTTCTGTATCAGAAGATACAAAACATTTTTCAGTTTCGTTCCTTAAAATTTTAAAGAGGTTCCAGAAAACATCATTGTCTCAGTAAACAGCTGTGGCCATGAGAATGTTCTTTCAGACAGTTACTGATTTTAAAGGAGAGCCTTTTCCAGTTTTTTTCTATTATGACAGAAAGCCCCGCCCCTCCCTCCCACCTGTCATTACCAAGACAACATAATTTCCTAATTTATAATGACTTCAGTTTCATTGCTGAAAAGTAATCTCACACAATTATCTTTTTAAAAAATTTATTATGTATAGTATGGTTGATTATTCTCTTGCAGCACTGACACACTTCTTGGAGAATCAAGAGTTAGAAAAATAACAACACTTTAAAATGGTAGGAAATAAAACCTTCCATCTTCTTCTTCAGCTTAATAGACCATTTAAGTCTAATTCTGCCATCAGTCTCTGTCATAAGCTGCATCTTATGGGAAGTGTCATCCAGCTGCCTTAAATCTCTCATTACCACATCCATCCATCATGTTTGGAGTCATACCGTGAGTCATTTCTTATCAATTTTATTTGTAAGTGCTTGTTTGATTAACTGGTCATCTGCTCTCCAAACATGAACAAACCACTCAATGCTCTTGCTTCTTATAAATGTTAGAATATTGGATTCTTGAAATAGGTTTTGTAATTTTTCATTATGTCTTCGTTCATACAGTCCAGTATTTTGACTTTAAGAAAGTCCAATTTTTTTTCTCAAACACGATAAGTTTTCTATTAAAACTCATCTTTCAAATGTGATGAGTTTTTTTATCTTCCTTTGCTGTTGACCATATTTCAAACCATAAGTTAATATCAGTCATGAACAGCTTAAACAAGAGTTTTTCTTGATAATATTCTAGACTTCAGGTGTTGTCAAGTTGCAAAATATCCACAAATGGCCTTCAGACTAATTTTTTTGTTCTCAATGACTATTCCAAGAAAGCAGTTGAGAGGATTTTATTTTTGAACCCCACCACTCCCAATAAGCAGAATATCCAACACAAAGAATCTATCAGAATATCATTTATCAGAAATCTATCAATTAAAATAGCATATCATTTCAAAGACCTCAACATGTGAGTTATTTTTAAACCTAATTCAAACTGTTTGTAGTCTCCTGAGGTCTCCTAAAGGCACACCTTTCTAGAAATACCTAGGACTATATAAATTTCATGCTTGTGTGGTTAAGCCTACATATACATATCAGCCACTGAATTAGAAACCTTTATGCAGATGCATGTAAACATCACTTATGCAGAGTATATGCAAAATATTTTGTCATGTGCATTGCTACATGTTCTAGGCACTTATTTAAGAATCCTGCTAGTCAGCAATCATGAAAAGTGTTGATCACACTTTTCATGATTGAAGGCCATTCCCAATCCATATATGGGGGGGAGTTCTGATAAACACCTAGAACACAACAAGAAAGAACATATCACCAGCAAAGGTTGGTCGACTGGTAAGCCTCTGCTACTAATGGCTCAGCAAAAAGTTAAGCAAGTTTGAGAGTGGTTAGTAGTTGGAAGGGAGTCAATCGTTCGATGCTGTTGGCACACTCTCCCTCGATGAGTCTCTGGACTCCCTGGAGGTGTCACAATAATAATAATAATAATAATGAGGATATAAGACTATAAGAACATAAGTTACCTTCATAACTCTGCTACTAGTATGTTCTTTCTTGTGGTTATATCGGTTGCTTTAATAACATTTTTGTTCAGGGTGTTTATCAGAACTTTTCAGTATCCCCTTGTGTCTCACTGAACTATGCACAGAGAACTGAAGAGAATCTGTACTGGCAATTACTTGCCTATATATAAAATAAAAGTTTCTAATTCATTGGCAAGTAAGTGAAGGACAGTTTTCTACATATATATACTGGGGGGATGGTGAATCATACCATGAATCATAAAATTTAAAAAAAAATAATAAAAAAAAATTAATGTGTTAACTTGATTAAACTTTCCCATATTTTTGATAAGGATATACAGTCATTTCGATTCAAGTTAGGGCGTTGAAGTAAGGCCTCAGCACTCTCTTTGAATAGGCATTCAAAGTTATAGCGACATCTGTGTAGAAGGCGAGTCTTGGACCAGAGGATATTGTGGCTTGTCTCTATTCCGTGCTGAGCCAATCCAGACTTATCGGATTGACTCAGATAACAGAGACAAGCCACAACACGAATTTACAGACATAGGACACTAGAGTAAAAGGATTAACCAGCCTATTCCACTGGATCTAGTTCAAAAACCCATATTTTACACAAGTATAAAACAGGAAGGAAAGAAGGAAGAAAGAAAGAAAGGAAATTCTGTGATTGACTGAGACTATGGCATACAACTAAGAATTAACTTTTAACTAGAATGAATGATTACTAATGACTAAATCACCATGGCTGATTTTTTATTCATTTATTCATGGCATACCGTATACACATCTGCATTAAAAAGAATGCTATGAATCTTTATGCATATATCACTTCACAGATGCAGATGAGAATTAGACTATAGCCAGCAGTTGTAGTGAACTGTTATAATCTGCCTTGCTCTTCATTTATTATCAGTTTAATTCAAAATCATGTACAGTATAGTGCATGTTTATCAATGATAAATGTCCATAAATAGAAAATACTAATTTGAGAATATAATATTGTAAAATCTCTCACGATATATTAAGTTAATTAATTTTTCGAGTTAAACCATTGAAAGATTTTTCAGTGGTTTCCAAACATATAAAATAGAATTTATGTTGTAATAAAATAAATGTAATAATTTTGCTTTAAAAATGCATAATTTAATTCCCATTGAATTGTATGTAAAATGGAAAGATGGGATTAACCCAGATTAGAACAATGACTAAGCAAAAACAAAAGTTCACAAGGTCTTGCAAACATAAAAATATGCACACATGAATGGAGGGAGCTGAAGCAACGTCATCATACTGGCGGGTAATCCTGGAAATTACATCGTAGTAACAAAGAATCAGTGATGATATAAAAAAGGACTAAGACAAACCAGCAATGTTCTCAATTTTAGGTTCCAAGTTTTGTCCCTTCCCAGAGAACGGAGTTCCAAGTATGTGTGGAGACAAGGTGGTTATTTGATGGAGCTCCTTAGGATGCATGGACGTTTAGAAGAGTGCGACTACCCGTGGACACAAGAGACTTTGGCAGTTCCTTTCCAATTACAGATGGGAAATCGCAGCCACAGTATAGGTGGAAGAATCACCTCGACCTTCCCAACAAACTCCGAACAGCTACATAGTCCAAGCAATGATCGTAACCTATGATGAAGATGTAACTGAGGTATTGTGAAATTGATTGAACTGTGTATGTAAAGGGCTACCATAAGTAAGCACAATTTCGTTAATGCTTTGTAAAGGTGAAATTGGAATTATTTTATGTAATGAGGGTGCTTACAGGTATTTGCTAATAATATGTTAAGTAATGAGTTATGGTTACAAAAGGGTAGATTGATTGTAAATTTGTACAAATAATGGAAGGAATTCACCAAGGATGTAACTTAGAGAATAACTACATGTTTAATTTAGATAAGTTAACATTGTGATGGGGTTAAGTAAGTTGCGTGTAAAATAGTCAGTTGTATGTTGTTCCTATTGTATTTAGATAGGCTGAGAGAAATATCATTTCCTCTTTGATGTGTGCATTGTACATTCTTTCTAGGTTTAAAATAAAATGTTCTGTTTGTTTAACTACCTTGCCTGATCAATTGCCAATGCACTATCTCTAAAAAACTAGCGAACCTGAGCGCACTATAGATTGAGAATTGCCACGACTTGCTATAGGAAAATATGTGTATTAAATAAAATCTTGGCTGTATTCCTTACCTTAATCCTCAAACTACATTAGTCATTTGACCATATAACGAATCTGTTCAAATCACCCTGAAAGGATTCTGCATTTAGCATTGTTAGCAAATATGCCTCTTCACTATCATCCAAAGTTCATCTTTTGTGGAATGCCCCCCTCCCCTAGTCATTCACACCCTCATTTACTTTAGCAATACAACAGTGCTATGTGGGAAGATCACTGTGTTTTTAGTCCTCATTTTCCAATGTCGTTAAAAAAAAATTTTTTTTTCTAGTTGATTGGTGCAAGAATTGGTAACCTGTATATCGCAGATAGGCTGATGACTTAAAAGTCTGTTTAATAGCAGTGAGAACAGGAATAAGGCTTAGTAGGATGAACAGTAGGATATATTCATTTTTGAAATTATGGATTCTACAACTGTGTTAAAATAACTCTTTTTATTATCTCGACATTTTGATCTTCATACCAAGATCATCATCTGGAGCATACATAAATATACAAGAGAAGCTGCATTACATTTCAAACCGTAAGCTAGAGAAACAATGATTTGATCATATGCTACTCACTGGCATGACCTCTAGTGAAAAAAAAAAAAAAAAACATCAAACTAGATTTAATTTGATTACATGAATAACCTCGATACTTAACAAAGGTTTAAATTATGCCATAGCACCCAAATCGATAAACAAACTTGAATTTATTTGTAATATTGAAATTCATCCCAAATAACATAGCAGAAAAAATTTGTTTAGAAACCACCAACATTTTAAATCATAACAAAACAATAACAAGCAACCTAACTCTACACGAATTAACAGCGATAAAATCACTAAAGTCAAATCCAAACATCTTAATAATCAGAACAGATAAAAGAAGTGCCACCGTTATCTTAAACCGAACCACGTATGTGGAAAAAATGAATCTGCTGGTCTCGGACAATAACACATACCAATTAGTTAACTATAACTCAACTAATAGAATAAAAAAGAAAACAGGGAATCTACTTAAGTTCAATTACCACATGGCCCGAAAATACGGTTAAAAAACTATTTCCACATTACGCTCGTTCTCTGAGAATTTACGGGCTATCGAACATTCACAAAGAAAACACACAGTAAGGCCTATAGTCAAAGGGATTGATAGTCCGACTTATTACTTAGCCAAAAAATTAGCGGCAAAACTCAAGGAGCTGGTAGGTCATTCCCCCTCCTATATCAAAAACATACAACACTTCATAAACATCATCAAAGACATTACATTAGAAAAAGATGATCTATTAGTCAGTTTTGATGTCTCTGTCCTCTTTACAAATGTCCCAATCAATGACACAATTCTTCTTTTACAGAACAAATTTCTACCAGATATCACGGTGCTCTTTGCACATGTATTACGTTCTGGTTATTTTGTATGGAAAAATGCTTTCTACCTACAAGAAGGCACAGCCATGGGCTCGCCATGATTTCCCCCCCCCCCCCGATTGCTAACTTTTATATGGAACATTTTGAACAACTTGCTTTAGGTTCCTCCCCTTTAAAACCCAAAGTCTGGCTTAGATACGTCGACAATGTTTTCGCGATCTAGTATCATGGCCACCAGACACTACATACATTCCTTAGCCACCTAAACACATACAGTTCACAATTGAGATTGAAAAACATAACACACCACCGTTTCTAGATACACTTGTCACACGTCTTCCCTCGGGCAATCTTTCCTTCACTGTTTACTGGAAACCGACACATTCTGGCCAATATATACACATAAACTCCTACCACCACCCAATACAAAAACTAGGTGTCATCAACATACCCTAAAAAACAGGGCTCAGAAGATCTGTTCCAATGAACAGGCACTTGAAAATGAATTTAAAGTGATCAGCAATACTTTTCAAAAAAATGGATACAGCCAAAACACTATTAACAAAATTCTCTACAAGACCTCAATAAAAAAACAAAGACAAACAGTAAAACTATAACCATTCCCCATATTAAAGGGACATCAGACAAAATAAACAGAGTACTACAAAAATACAACCTCAAAGCCACCTTTAAACCTCCTGCAAAATTAAAAAGCATACTCAACTCATCCAAAGACCCACTCCCTCTGCTAGCCCACCCAGGAGTATACCGTATTTACTGCACCTACAACATATCATATATAGGAGAAACAGGACGCACAATTCCAATCAAACAAAAAGAACATAAACGACACATCAAATATAATAATTATGGTGAAGCTGGCCTTTCTGATCATGCACTGAACACCTTACATAGAACTGACTGGAAAATTATTCTAGTTGTCTACATCACACCAAAACATGGTATGAATGCAAATTTAAGGAAGCTTGTGAGATCGTTATCAACCATCCCAATCTAAACAATAATGATGGTCTAAAAATCCCATACATATGGAAGGCATATATTCGTCCCACAAATCCTTCCTCTCTAAGAACAACTATAAACAGGACTGTAGAAAATCCTGGATCCTAAATCTAAAATAACAGCTTTAATACTAAAAGATAGGACATCACTGTTAAAGAAAAAATCTATAAGAAAGAATGTTTATTCATGTTGTAATTTATAATTTTTTATTTTTTTTTTTAATCAAAAATAACAATTGTAATAACAGAAATAGGACATCACTGTTACTGGAAGGAAAACCATTTGATTACATGAATGTTTAGTCATGTAATCAAATTAAATCTAGCTTGATGTAATTTTTTTTTTTCCACTAGAGGTCATGCCAGTGAGTAGCATGTGATCAAATCATTGTTTCTCTAACTTACGGTTTGAAATGTAATGCAGCTTGTTTTGTATATTTATGTATGCTCCAGATGATGATCTTGATATGAAGATCGAAACGTCGGGATAATAAAAAGAGTTATTTTAACACTGTTGTAGAATCCATAATTTTAAAAATGAATGCTGATCACCATGTAACACTAAAAGAAAGGAGTAAGATATATGTTAAACAGATTAAAGTTATTTTAAGAGTAAAGCAGCATAGAGTTAGTTAAGACATAAGGTGCTGGGAGTACAGCACGAATAAGGTTAACAAAGGCGCAGTTGATATTAAGATACAAGAATAAATAAATAGAATATTACAATGGCGCAGACGACCATAAAATTTAACAATATACAGTATGAAGACTAGGAGGATTTTGAAAAAATTGGCTCTGGTCTAAAGAAATTTGGAAAAGGCTAATCCACACAATGAGGGCCCTGTCATGCAGCAGGGAAAGTTCAGAAAACATTACATACTAATTTTTATTTTTATTTTATAAAACTCAAACACAGTAAATTGCATAATAAATCACATAATAAATCATTTCAACTGTCTCCCCATCTCCTGGAAAGCAGATAACCATATCTGAGCACAATAATCCAGATGTGGTCTTATCAAAGCCTTGTGAAGTTGGAGAATAATTTCCTCATTCCTACTATCCAATATAATGATTAACCATTTTAGCAATGTGACTCCTAGACTTTAACCGATAGTCCACAATAATCCCTAAAACTAGATTCACTGACTGCATCCAACTAATTCCAATTAATATAATTTATCTGTCTATAATGTCCTCCATCCAAAATGCATAAATTTACACTTGACAACACTGAAAACTAACATTCATTGTCATTTGCCCATATAACCAGTCTGTTCAAATCACCCTGAAGGGATTCTGCATTTAGCATTGTTAGCAAATATGCCTCGTCACCATCATCCAAATTTCATCTTTTGTGGAATGCCCCCCCCCCAGTCATTCACACCCTCATTTACTTTGACAATACAACAGTGCTATGTGAAGATCATTGTGTTTTTAGTCCTCCATTTCCATTGTCGGACTATAATTTCAATTTTTCAGATATAGATACTTGTTGCAATTTTGTCAGAGAAATTATCCACATTGGAATGGAAATTTCATTCAAAATTCCCATCCTATATCTCCAAGCTGCTTTCCCAAAATTGTAAGTGGCTTGAGATAAAAACACCAGCTTCATTCACAGCCTAAAATGAGGCTCGATAGCACTTACAAAACCATCATGAATTGAGCTAAGTCTGACTTTGAGTCATGCCTTCTGGTCTCTCACAAGACTTGTTGGGAGCACCTTTTGTTCATCTGTGCTTCCACCTCTATCACCCAAATGGTAGCAATGCAACATCACCCAAAGATAAAGCTGATCTCTTGGCATCATTCTTCTCATTCAAGTTGAGAAGAGATTACCAAAGCAAATCACCACCTTCTTTACCTGGAAAAACTGCATTCTTTCCATAGCCTTTCACATTAGAAGAATTTGAATAACCTGAACACTAAGAGTTATGGTCCTGATGAAATCCTGCCAGTTGTGCTCAAGAGATGTACTCCTGAACTAACACGTTTTATTATTATTATTATTATTATCTATGCACTATATTATACTTAGTTGGCATCTACCCTGCAGCATGGAAGTAAGCCAATTCCAAAAATAAAAGAAAAAGTAATAAGTATTTACCATCCAACT
This sequence comes from Typopeltis vanoorti, assembly GCF_054136105.1. Lineage (NCBI taxonomy): Eukaryota > Metazoa > Arthropoda > Arachnida > Uropygi > Thelyphonidae > Typopeltis > Typopeltis vanoorti. Next base: position 57,432,713 of record NC_143559.1, on the reverse strand, counting down.
ATCACTCTACTGTCCTCACATCAATATTGTCCAAAATAATGGAGAGGGTCATCAACAACCAAGCTTTTCAACAGAGAACTATCAACTAATCAATGACCACCAATATGGATTGGACCAATCAAGATCCAGTGCACATCTCCTGGTCTACATCATCCACCTCTGGACATGTGCCATGGAAAAGTTTGGAGAAACCTACGGTGTTACACTTGTTATTTTCAACGTATCTCATAGGATCTGGAATCAAGGGCTTCACAGCAAATAACTATCTTATAATCTGTAATTGTATTGTCAGTTTTATCTCAGATTGTTCTGTATGGAATGGAAAAAAAAAATTTTTGTTTGTTTGTTTGTTTGAAGATTGGATAGAAAATTATTCTTTGTTTCTAGAACTGACAGCTGTCAAATAAAAAAACACAAAACATTCCAAAATAGTTGTATTCTGTTTCAGTGTCGGATGGTTGAAACTTATAAGATGAAGCTATTCATGTTTGGTACCTGTTTTAAACAGAAACGGAATATGCTTGAAGTAAGACATATATTGAAGATATAGGTATGAGTTATTTTCTTGTGTAAATGTGTGCAAAGAAATCTGTTGCTGCTGTTGTCCTTTAAAAAACTTCCATTAACTCAACACCTGATTAATGTGAAGATGTATTTTTGCCTTTTCTAGAACAGGATTTGCAAAGTTTTCTGTCATATCTGTTTGATTCTCTGACTGAAATACATTAACTTCTACCTTTGCAGATATTTTGTTTTTAATTCAGAAAAGATTCGACCCAACATTGAATACACACAACACACACACACTGCTGTTAATAAAATAAATGTATACATATAAAAAACAACAGAGAAACAACACCAAATATATAAGCTTGTGGATAAAGCCTGTAAAATTAGGGGAAAAGACATTTACATTAGATAACAGGATTAGTCAACAAAACTTCCACAGAAGACTTCTACCATAGTTTATATAAACTGGAAGGAGAAAAAGTCACATAAATAGAAAGAAATGAATTTATACAGCTATAGAGAATTATCTGAAACAGGATATGATGGAAGATACCAAGGGTTTAAAAGTAATTTATCAGGCAATAGCATTATAGAATTTCTCCATGACAGAAGTAACCACTTCCCTATGACTGCAAAGAGTGATTGTGTAAGTCTTGAATTGGGAGGTAACTAAACACGAGGAATTGTTATTAGATATATGTGGAACTAAGAGGCTAATTATCGCCAATTAAGGAGACAGCTTGGAGTATTTGGATACAAATACAGCCATGGAGTTGGATAAGATATCAGCCTGTGTGTTATTGGTAATGTGCTAGAGAAATGGCAACAAGTTGAAGTATAGCCATATGGCCAGTCTGGTTGGCTGAGTGGTTAGCGTATTTGCTCTCCAGCCAAAAGGCTGTGGGTTCGAATCCTACCATGGGCATGGATGTTTGTGATTGTCTGTGGAAATACTAGTGGTCGGCGGTAGGTGGTGATGGTGTAGTTGCGGTCAGTTGGTGGACTGAGTGGTGGAGATAGAGCTGTAGAGCAGGTGCCCTCCCTCAATGAGGCTTTGGACTCCCAGAAGGTGTCAAATAATAATAATAATAATAATATATGAAGTTGAATATGATGCTGGTAACATGAATAAGCAAGTGGCTGATGGACAAGGATCAGAGGGTAGTATATGGTGGAAGTGAATCAAACAGAAGGCAAGGTCTGCTAGAGGGCTACACAGTGTGTAGTGTTTGCAGAGAGAGCTCCTGAAAAGATAAGTATTATTTTGAGAAAAAATTGGCAATTGATTTAATCTTAATGTAGTATTGTTTGTTTTTGGTAACTCGGTGTGTCTGTGTGATTTTTGGTGTGGTTTCCGCTTTATTTAAACTAGCAGTTTAAAGATAAGATTCTAAGATAGATCTGCCTGTCCAGAGGCATTAGGTAGCAGCCCTACCACTGGACTTACCTATCGACAGGTTAGTAACCTGCCCTGGGGAAATTCAAAATACTTTCAAGTTTCATGCAAAGAAAAGCCGGACGGACTGTCAGGGAAAAGACCACAACCCAGGAAACGGTAAACGAAATTGGAAAAAGGAACACATAATGTAGATTGCAACATGGAATGTGAGAAGCATTGCACACAAAGAAGAAGAACTTGATAAACAACTAAACCAAGCTAACATAAAGATATGTATAGTAACAGAAACAAAGAAAAAACAAAAAGAAACAAACAACTATATACAAATCTACAGTGGGGTAAAAAAAGAAGAAAGAGCAAAAGCAGGTATAATGATTATGGTACATAAATCCCTAAAGAACAATATTGTATATTACAACTACCTGAATGAAAGACTAATAGAAATTAGACTCAAAACATTAAGAGGCCACATAACAATAATTGGTGCATATGCACCAGAAGAGGGAAAAGAAGAAAACTGTAATATATTTTATAAAGAATTACAGAATGCCATAGATAAAACAAACAAAACTGACTATTTACTGCTAGCAGGAGATTTAAATGCCAGAATAGGAAACAAAAAATACAAAACAAACATATGTAAATTTGGCGAAGATACATATAATCAAAATGGTCGCAGATTGCACGATTTTGTCATTTATAATAATATGAGAATAATGAATTCAATGTTTAAACACAAGGAAATACATAAATATACTTGGTCAGCCAGAGGATACAAATCAGTAATTGACTACGTTATCACAAATATTAAATTAGCGGAGTTAATTTTAGATGTAAGAGCATATCGAGGCTTTGAATTAAACTCTGATCATTATATGGTATCAGCAAAAATTCGTTTTAAACCAAAGTGGCTAAAAACACATAGAATTGAAAATTCTTACCAGCCAAGCTACAAAATTTCTTCATTACAGGAACCTCAAGTTAGACAACAATATCAAAAATGCACAAACTTAAAAACAGAAATCACACATGAATCAAGTGACATAGAAGATGAATGGGAAAATTTGAAACAAATTCTTACAAAAGCAGCAACAGAAACCTTAGGAATAAAGCACAAATGGATTAGAAAAAGAGGACTACGAGACTGGAACAAAGAAATAGAAAATAAAATAAAAACCAAAAAGGACAGTTACCAGAAATGGCTAAATTTCAAAACAATAGAAGCAGAAATAGAGTATAAAAGAAATAGTGCAATTGCAAAACGAGAAGTAAGGAAAAAACATAGAGAAAGATGGAACAATTTCGAAACAGAACTAGAAAAGGATTTATTTAAGCCACAACCCAAAACCTATAAAGTAATAAAATACATGAATAAAGAAATAAAAGAAAAGATAAAAATACAAACAATAGATTTAGAAAAATGGGTGACCTATTTCCAAAATCTCTGGACAGATGAGAACAATGAAATAAAATTTTATAAGACAAAGAATGTCCTAATAGAAAATATCACAATGTTAGAACTGAAAAATATAATAAAGAAGATGAAAAATAGGAAAACACCAGGAGAAGACAATATAAATATAGAACTATACAAAAATGCAGGTGAAAAATTTAATGAAAGACTTCTGAAATTTTTTAATATGGTTTGGATGTCTGGGAAAAACCCCCTAACTCTTGGAAAAAAGCACTAGTTATCCCAATCTATAAAAAAAGGAAATAAAGACAATTGCAATAATTATAGGGGAATTAGCCTGCTGAATACAGGATATATAATATTTTAATATTCCTGCATATATAAAATATATGCAGGAATATTAAAAGAGAAACTAAGCAGCACTGTAGAAAACAAATTACTAGAAGAACAAAATGGTTTCTGAAAAGGCCGATCCTGCATAGATCCAATTTTTACTTTAAAATTATTAATAGAAAAGAGAAGAGAATTTCAAAAAGAAACACACATGGCCTTTATTGATTATGAAAAAGCCTTTGACAAAATTAGTAGACAAAAATTGTTTAAAATATTAACTGATTTAAACATACCAAACCAACTTTTACAATCTATTCAAGAAATATATACAGGAAATAAAATAGCAGTTAAATTAGAACACATCTCAGAATGGAAAGATATATCAAGAGGAGTACGACAAGGATGTACCCTCTCATCTCTGCTTTTCAATATATATATATATATATATATATATATATATACACATATATAATTATAACAATCTGGAAACAGCATAACCCATTTGGTATACAAATGACCCTGCAAATGAAGATAGATACACTACTATTTGCAGATGATTAGGAAAGGAAATTAGCCATGCAAGCTAAAGAGAATCCCAAACAGTTCTTTCAATATGCTGCAAGTAAAAGAAAAACTGTACACGGCAGAATGATTTTAAAGAATGCCAATGTTTGGGAGGTCACTGAATCAGTCAATATAGTGGAATTACTGAGTGAGCACTTTGCAAGAGTATATCATCCAGATGGTGATATTGAACGAATGGAGGAAACATTAGTTTATAGGGGTATAGTAGTGAATGAAGTGGAGATGAATAGTCTATTACAGAACCTTAATGTGAATACATCTGCGGGATTGGCCAGTATACCAGCACGGGTCTTACGTGAAGAGGCTAAAGAATTGTCAGTGCCCTTAACCATTTTGTTTAATCTAAGCGTCGGGTCTGGTTTAGTCCCGAAGAGGTGGAAAGAGGGGGAAATAGTTCCACTGCATAAAGGAGGATCCAAGACTACTGTTGCAAATTACCGACCGATCAACATATCAGGAGTTGTTGTCAAGGTCTTGGAGAAAGTAGTCAATGGAAAAAATACAGCAATAGATTGATGAAAATGAGATACTGTATGGGGGACAGCATGGTTTTGTGAAGGGTAGATCATGTCTCAGTAACTTGCTCAGGTTTTATAACTGTGTTATAAAACACAGTGACAGCTGAACTGGATAAGGATAATGAGTTTACAGTGATACTGCTGGTCCTGGCTAAGGCCTTTGACAGGATAGGATACCACATGGAATTCTAATCCGTAAACTGCAACATATGGGAATGGATATAGGGTTGGTGAGATGGATAGGAGGGTGGTTGATGGAGAGATACCAGAGAGTAGTTTACTCAGGAGTAGACTCAAAAAAATGGCCTGTGACTAGTGGTGTGCCACAGGGTTCTGTTCTTGGACACTGCTGTTTAATTTGTTCATTAACGATATAGGGAAGGATCAGAGAGGAATGGTTCATTTGTTTGCTGATGATGCAAAGTTGGGTAGAGAAATAGTGAATGCAGAAGATGTCAAAATTTTGCAGGATGATTTGGATAGATTGGAGGTCTGGGGTTATGTATTTTGGGGTGAAAAGATTAGCAGAGGTATATCACATTGGTGGAACTGTACTCCAGGAGATTGTTGAGGCCAGGGACTTGGAAGTGTTGGTGGATAGGGAGTTAAAGTTTAGGGGGCACATTGCAAAAGTGGCTAAATCAGCTCATCAAATCACTTGGATGTTGAAGAATACTTTGATGAACAGAGATAAACAAGTTATTGTTCCTCTGAATCGAGCCTTGATAAGACCCAATCTCTACTACTGTGCCCAGATTTGGCCACCAGGTTTCTTCTTGATGGGGAAGAGGTTGAGAGAATCCAGAGGCGAGTGACCAAGATGATAATAGGTCTATGGAATGAACCTTATGAAAACAGGTTCGAAGATTTGTGGGTTGCAGAAATTGGTTGATAGGCGGAAAATGGGAGATATGATTGAGACGTTCAAATTGCTGAAGGGTTTCTATAGGATTAATTCAGAGGATATTTTTGAGAACAGGACTGGTGGTGGGAGGACTAGGGGACATCCATGGAAGCTGAGCAAGAGTGTGGTTAGTAAGGGTGTTAGAGCTGGGTTTTTTACTTTTAGAGTGGTGAATGAGTGGAATAAGCTGCCAGAGTCTGTTGCGGGTGCTATGACAATGAATGAGTTCAAGGCAAAGTATGATAGATACTATGTGAATGTCGAATAGTTGTGATGGACATGATGTCTAGGGCCTCCCTCGATGAGTCTAAGGACTCCTTGGAGTCGCCCGTAATAATAATAATAATCAGCAGTGCACTATAGGGCTCTGTACTGAGGCCATTGCTACTGTTCAATTTGTAATGATACTGGAAATGATTTGAGGGGAAATATCCTGTTGTTTGGTAATGATGCTAAACTAGAAGGAAGAACATTTAATAAATATGTTGTAGATACCTCAATAGACTGGTGGATTCAGATTGATTGCATTTGACTTCAAATAATTTATATATCAAAAGATATATAAATTATTTGAAGTCAAATGCAATCAATCTGAATTAAAAAAACAACAACATTTAGTTCAGTTATACATTTTTATCCACTACACCATACCAACAATAGCAAAAAATATTGTAGTAGTGGTGATGATGGTGGTAGCAGTAGATTACTATGGGAAAATTCTGTGGGATTAGGATTACTTGAGTTTTACAGAAAAGTTAATAGCTTAGTTGTAGCATATTAAAAAACTGGAAAATTTCAAAATGGGAGGGGGGGTGAAAAGATAAAAAGTGAATCTCGCTTAAATCTGCAGTGATATCATGTTTATGTTTTGATATCATTGTTCTGATATAGGTACATAAGCATATTGTTTAAAATGATACTTAGTGACACAAGAGAAAAAAATTATTCTTGGGAGTTCCAGTATAGACCACATAGTTCTAAGATAAACTTTATTAGTTTTACGCTTTGCTTCTTGGCTTCATATACCTTTTTTTTTTTGTATACTATTTTTGAAGAGTTTATTAGATAACAGCTAAATAACAAGAGAACTTTACTATATTATCAATGCCGGATTGGAATCAATGATTAAAAAGTGGTTAAAAATCGATATGTACTAGCTGGCATTATCACATTTCAAAACATAATGTGAATTATGTCTGTGTGCATAGATTCTTGATGATTATCATACTTGTTGTAATATGTACATTAGTTTTTATGAAGCTTCCTTGAATTTTTTTGACAAAGCAGTTATTGTCCACATACAGCATTTCTGATTTTTTTCTAACATAATTCAGGATCTTTGTTGGTAATATGTCTGGCTAATCCAGATTTGTGTTTTCTTTTCCATATTCTCAGAACAGTTATGTCTTCTCAAGGCAGAACTTGAAGAAAGCAATAATGATAGTGGGTCAACTTCACACCAAAGTGAGTAAATTTGGTGTGAAGTTGAGGTTAGCACAAATTTTTAGATATTTAGTGGGATGTTGATACAGGCTAAGGAATGGAGAAGGAAAAGATTCTGAAATGTTAAGACAGATGACATTGGTGAGCGACAGAAGGGTTATAATAATGGGTGACTTTAATTATGGGAGTGTTGATGGGAAGCAGGAAATATCGTATGTGAGTAAGGAGATAGAGTTTCTCAAAGTTTCTCAAGCTACTCAGATACAATTATATTATGCAGCATGTAGTTGGAGCAGCATGTGGGAATTGGGACTCGAGCATTAGATTTAATAACATCCTCTCATAAAGTGATAATAGAAGATGTCACCATGATGCCGCCAGATGGGGAGAGCAATCGTGTGGTTTTGACATGGGTAGTGGCTAACCAGGCACAAGCTTCATGGAACAAGAGATGTGTGTGGAATTACAAAAGCAGAGGACTAAAATAAATTACAGAATGATGATGTGCAGTGGCTTGATCAGATGAAATATTCTCTGGGATTTGGATCAGAATAAATTGCTTAGGGCAATGTCAGATTTGTATTCCTAAGGTTCAGAAGACAAATAAAGTAGGAGTGAAATGGATGAATCATGGAATTATGCTGGAGTCTCTGTGAAAGAAGATGTTATGGAGGAGGTATAAAGAACAGGGTACCCATCAACAGCATGAGAAGTATAAGGTGCTAACTAAGAAAGTGATGTGTACGAGGGTTGTTTGAAAAGTTTGGTAAATTTCCAATAGACTGCAACACAATTCATTCATTCATTCATACCAGTGTCGGCACATATCATCTTTTTCATGACCCTGGCAAAATTCTAGTCATGTGCGACGCATAATTCTCGTTTGGTAAACATTTAAAATGACCATGTTCGCATTTTTCCTAAAAATGGAGAAACACGAGTTTCGTGCAGTGATAAAACACTTTTATTTGAAGAAGTGGACAGCCACACAGATCAAAGCCAAGTTAGATGCAGTTCATGGGGACTCTGCACCAGCATCAAAGACTATTTACTTTTGAATAAATGAATTTAAATGTGGTCAATAGTCCATTGAAGATGAAGCGCACTCTGGACGCCCGACTGAGGTCACTATGAAGGAAATGATTGACAAAATTCATGGTATTGTTATGGAAGACTGTCGAGTGAAAGCGGTGAGATTGCTGAGATTGTAGACATCTCAACTGAATGGGTGTATAATATCCTTCACAAAAAATTGCACATGAAAAAGCTGTGCACGCGATGTGTGCCGTGACTGTTGACTATCGATCAAAAATGCATGACAACAGACATTTCAAAGCAGTGTTTGGTAATGATTAATAGCAATTTGCAGAATTTTTTGTGTTGATTCATGACTGTGGACGAAACTTGGATCCGCCACTACCCTGAGTCCAAGCAGCAGTCAAAATAGTGGACATTGCCTGGTGAAAGAGCACCAAAAAAAGCGAAGATCTTGAAACTTTATTTTTCACTTGGTCAGACTATAATAAATTTAGTTTAATCCTTTATCCAAGTGTGTGCAAACAAAGTTTGCGCCTGAAAGTATCTTCAGGACTAGGGTAAAGTGGTACAACACCGGGCAACTCCTTGCAAAGGTGGAGCAAGCTACCAACACTCCTATCTCAGTATCTCCCATAATGCAAAACACATCTCCTTGCGGATATGTATAATGTTATGTATTAAGGGAGGGGCCACTACCTAGACTAGTTTCGACCTTTATTGAGGTCTCTTCAGTGGGAGTCAGGCCCAAGTGGAGATACCAAGGCAGAAGCATTAGCAAGGTCATCTCCTCCTATAGGAGCTGCCAAATGGTGTGCCACCTTTTTATTAAATTACTCTGGATTTAGAGAAAGATGTTGAAAGTTTATTTTTCACTTGGTCAGACTATAATAAATTTAGTTTAATCCTTTATCCAAGTGTGTGCAAACAAAGTTTGCGCCTGAAAGTATCTTCAGGACTAGGGTAAAGTGGTACAACACCGGGCAACTCCTTGCAAAGGTGGAGCAAGCTACCAACACTGTGGTGGTAGCTTGCTCCACCTTTGTAGTGGCCCCTCCCTTAATGCATAACATTATACATATCTGCAAGGAGATGTGTTTTGCATTATGGAAGATACTGAGATAGGAGTGTTGGTAGCTTGCTCCACCTTTGCAAGGAGTTGCCTGGTGTTGTACCACTTTACCCTAGTCCTGAAGTTACTTTAAAGTGCAAACTTTGTCTGCACACACTTGGATAAAGGATTAAACTAAATTTATTAAAAAGCGAAGATCATTTTGTCAGCTGGGAAGGTGATGGCCACTGTTTTTTTGGGATTCCCAAGGAATTATCATGATAGACTATTTGGAAAAGGGTAAGACAATAAGGAGTCTATTATGCATCGTTGTTGGACCGTTTAAAAGAAGAACTGCAGAAAAAACGGCCAAGAATGGTGCACAAAAAGTGCTCTTTCATCAAGACAATGCACCATCGGCCGTCGCAATGACAAAAGTGGGAAAAAATTTTCTTTGAATGAGGATGCCATCAAAGGCTGTCAATGACTATTTTGCACAATTCGACAAATCCTACCTTTGAGATGGGATGAAAAAATTGGAAACTCACTGGACCAAATGTGTAGACCTTGATGGAGACTATGTTGAGAAACAAAGGTGCTTCTTTCCAAAAAAATGTGTTTAAGTTATTTTTTTTACCAACTTTTCAAACAATCCTCGTAGTAAGCAGCAAAGTAAAGCCCTAGAAAATTCTATAATTATGTTACTAGTAGAAGAAAAGGTGAATATGGAATACTGACGTTTGTCACAGAAGATGGAACAAAGGTCACATCTGAGCTGAAGATATGGATATGGTTGGAAATGTTTAATGAGTATTTTGTTAGTGTATTTCATGTAGGATGGCTAAAAGTAGTGTTGAATAGCACTAAAACGGAGGACAGAAAAGACTTGTGACAGGCCAAGAATGGAAAGTGTTTAGAATTTTATGCAACCTTGATGTTAATCAGGCTGTGGGATTGGATGAGATATCACTACATATATTATTATTATTACAGGCAGCTCCAAGGAGTCCTTAGACTCATCGAGGGAGGCCCAACATCATGTGAAGAACAACTATTCAATATTCACACGGTATTTATCATACTTCTCCTTGAACTCATTTACAGTCATGGCACCCACAACAGATTCTGGCAGCTTATTCCACTCATTTACCACTCTCCAAGTAAAAAACCTAGCTCTAACACCCTTGCTAACCATACTCTTACCAAGCTTCCATGTATGGCCCCTAGTCCTCCCACTACCAGTCCTATTCTCAAAAATATCTCCTGAATTAGTCTTATAGAAACCCTTCAGTAATTTGAATGTCGCAATCATATCATCCCTTTTCTGCCTATCAACCAATTTCTGCAGCCCACAAATTTTCAACCTGTTCTCATAAGGTTCATTCCATAGTCCTGCTATTATCTTGGTCACTTGTCTCTGGATCCTCTCCACCTCCTCCCCATCGAAAAGAAACCCTAGTGCCAATATCTGGGCACAGTAGTCTAGATGGGGTCTTATCAAGGCTCAATACAGAGGAGCAATAACCTGTTTGTCTCTGCTCGTTAAAGTGTTTTTCAGCAACCAAGTGATTTGATGAGCTGATTTTGCCACTTTTGTGATGTGTCCCCTAAACTTCAACTCCCTATCCACCAACACTCCCAGATCCCTGGCCTCATCAATCTCCTGGAGTACAGTTCCACCAATGTGATATACTGCTGCTAATCTTTTCACCCCAAAATGCAAAACCTTACATTTTTCCACATTAAATAGACATCCATTCTCCTTAGCCCAGTCCTCCAAACTATCCAAATCATCCTGCAAAATTTTGACATCCTGAGAATTCACTGTTGCTCTACCTAACTTTGCATCATCCACAAACAGATGCACAGTTCCTCTCAGATCCTTTCCAATATCGTTAATGAACAAATTAAACAGTAGTGGTTCAAGAATAGAACCCTGCAGCACACTGCTAGTCACTGGCTGTCTTTTGGACTCTGCTCCTGAATAAACCACTCTCTGATATCTCTCCATCAACCGCCTTCCTATCCATCTCACTAACCCTATATCCATTCTCATATACTGCAGTTTATTGATTAGAATTCCATGTGGTATCCTATCAAAGGCTTTAGCAAGGTCCAGTAGAATCACTGTAAACCAGTTACCCTTATCCAGTTCAGCCGTCACTGTGTTATAGAATGTGAGCAAGTTACTGAGGCATGATCTACCCTTCACAAAACCATGCTGTCCCCCATAAAGTATCCCATTTTCATCTATCCAATCTTGTATTTTCCTCTTGACTATTTTCTCCAAGACCTTGACAACAATTCCTGATATGCTGATCGGCCGGTAATTTTCAACAGCAGTCTTGGAACCTCCTTTATGCAGTGGAACTATTTTCTCCCTCTTTCCACCCCCTTTGGACTAACCCAGACCCGAGACTCAAATTAAATAAAAATGGTCAAAGGCACTGACAATTCTTTAGCCGCTTCTCGTATGCCACGAGCTGGTATACCATCCAATCCTACAGATGAGTTGACATTGAGGTTTTGTAATAGACTATTCACCTCTACTTCATTCACCACAATTCCCATATAAGCTATTTGTTCTTCCATTTCTGCAATGTCACCACATGGATGATATAGTCTTGCAAAGTGCTCACTCAGTAATTCTACTATATCAACTGATTCGGTTACCTCCCTACCATCGGCATTCTTTAAAATCAATCTGCCGTATACATTTTTTCTTTTACTTGCAACATATCGAAAACACTGTTTGGGATTCTCTTTAGCCCGCATGGCTAATGTTCTTTCATAATACTTTTGCTTTTCTTACCACACTTGTTGCCCTTCTGGCCTGGGCTCTATACTGTTCACCTTTCTCCTTAAATTCCCTCCACAGTTGTTTCTTTTTTTTTTTTTCAGCTCAAGCTTAATGGCATTATTCATCCATTTAATCCCTACTTGATTTATTATTAGGACTCTAGGTATACAGTCAGCCATTGCCTCCTGCAAAAACTTCTTAACCACTTCCCATGCACTATCAACATCCAGCCTTTGCAGTTCTACATACCATGGTACTGAACCAATCAAACTCCTAAGCTTGTCATACTTACCAGCCCGATAATTCCACATGTACCATTTCTTAATTGTAAATTCCACAACTCCCAAGTCAAGACCCTATGATCATTCTCACCAATTGGTGGCAATGTGGTCATATTTGTTACAGCCAAATCCTCATATGCAATTACTAGGTGAAGCACTCTCTGACCCCTAGTATTTTCCATTACATGCTGTTGCAGATAGTTGTCCCTTAATAACCACATAAAACCCAATTTCTTCCTCCCATGTGTCCTCTCCTCCCCCCAATCAATGCTACCATAGTTGAAATCTCCCATAATAATTACCCTCCTTCCACTCATTTCTTCTATTTGCTTATCTCCACCATCTTTTCCATCTATTGGTCTATAGCAGCACCCAATTGTATATTTTGTTCTGCTAGCCTCAATCTCACACCAAATGGCCTCAAATGTGCTCTTTTCTCTATCCTGCAATTCAACTTCTATTCTCCTTGGCTGCAGCTTATCAACTATCATCAATAATACTCCTCCCCACATTTTATTCTCCCTGTCATTCCTGAACACACTATACCCCTCACATTCAATCCCACTAGCTATATCATCTTCAGTCAGCCATGTTTCACTAATGCCAATTACCTGTGGTCTGGAAGTGCCAACCAAGGCCAAAAATTCTTCCTTCTTGTTCCTAATACTCCTAGCATTAGTATACATGAATTGCAGACCCCCCTTTAGCCCCATCCCTACCTTGATGCCTTATACTAACTATCCCATTCTGATTTGTTGTCCTTATTCGCTCGGGCATATTATACTCATTCATACACTCAACTGTCTCCCTAAGGTCTGCATATCTACTTCCCCACCTCCTTAATAAATCTAGTTTCCCTGATTCTGCACATCCACTTCATTCAACAACACTTTTTCAAGTCTCCTTACACCGAATCCATTCAAATGCAAACCATCCATCTTATATAGATCCTTTCGCGCATCAAACTCACTCCACACGTCCACAAATTCCACACCACTCGTCATGCATAACCCATGCATAAAGTCATTTGCAATTATGGCCCTCCTTCTAAACTCTTCAGTGTCATACCGTGGAAAAGACTAATCATCCTAACTCTCTCACTCTTTTCTTTTGCTACCTCAAACAATTCATTCAGGTCCTCTATCATTTCCATTTTATCTCCTTTCAAATCATTCGTACCTGCCACCACTATCATTTCTGTCGCCCTTTGCTTTTGCTCCCTAATAGACTCACTTACGTCCTTAATGGTCACACCAGGTTGGTACAATTTTGTCAAATTCTCTATCACACCTCGTACTAACAAATCCCCATACAGCACTCACTCCTTCATTTTGTTTACATTCACAATCATACTCTTATTTTTCCTATCATACTTTTTTTTATTGGCTGGTACACTTGGTAGACATTTGTGCATACGCTCCAGCTGCCGCTTTGCTCTATGTATTGCTCCACTCAACAGCACGATCTCACTCATTGCATCTATCTCATCTTTTTTATTATCTATTAAATAGTTAATTTGCTCTGTATTAATACCTTCATTCACACTTTCTACATTCACACCTCTCTGGTACAACCTCGCAATTTCTTACCATATTGCTATTTTCTACATTCTGAAATTTGACAAAAATATCACACTCGCGACCTGAAATACACTTTAATTCCTCATTTTCCGTACATTTTCTACACAAATTCACTCCATTACCATCATCTAACCATACTCCAACTGCTATATTAAAGGAATGTGCAGAAGAGTGTTGTGCCCTTGACTTGGTTGTTCAACAGAAGTCTGACAACAGGAGCCATCCCAGAAGAGTGGAAAGAAGGAAAAATAGTGCCCCTGCATAAGGGAGAATCCAAGTCAGTAGTGTCAAACTAGAGGCCAGTGTATATATATCAGAGGCAAATAACTAAGACTGTCTCAGGACTCTGGAATATTAGATATGAGAACATATTGAGGGAATGTGGTCTTCAGAGCTTGGCAGATATGAGGAGGGATGATATGATTGAGACAGTGAGAGGAGCCTATCAAACAGATACAAGGAAATTATTGCATAGGATAATAGGTGATGTAAGAACTAGAGGTCATTCCTGGAGGCTGTACAAGGGTCATGTGAGTAAAGAGGTGATAAAGAGATTTTCTTCGTGTGATCACGAGGGTCATGTGAGTAAAGAGGTGAAAAATATATTTTTTGCTTGGCAGGTGGTGAGCGAATGGAATGTCTTGCCAGAATGGATAGTAAGTGCTCCAACAATGAATGTGTTCAAAGCAAGGTATGTCTTTAATATGTTCTGGCATGTAAATCTCTCTCTCTCTCTCTCTCTCTCTGGATTGTCTTGTTTATCCTACATAACATATGCAGCATGACTAGTGAATTTTATAAACTCTGGTTAATTAAGAGTAGATGCAGGTATTTAGGAGCATATAAAAATCTTGAGATCTTGCATACTGAGATAAAAACTACTTTTAAATCATGCCTATTTTGTCACTGACAAAATTTCTGAAATTTTGTCTGGTACATGTTTTAGATATAAGCAAGGGTTACTAGAACTTGTTTATTTGTTGTTGTTGTGTTTGGGGTACAAATTCTTGATCGTCTATTACCTATATCTATTTTGAAATAGTATGGCTGAGTTTTTTAAGTTCATTATTCCCTCTTCTGTATAAGTTGCTAGAGATGTTCTATTGTAGATGTTAGAGATTCGCATCTGTCATATCTAATAGCAAAAAAGCAGCAACCTTTATAAAATCAGTTCCTATTTTATTGAAAAAATGGAAGAATTCATGATCTTCTGGCAAGCCTAGATGTCACAAATCTGTTTACAGATGTCTGCAGAGAGGAAACTTTAGAATTGGTTAATTTTTTTTTTTTCCACCAGATGCCATCCAACTATTTAAATGTTGCATAGAAAATGTGTTCTTTCCATTTTTAAGAAAAATTATATGAACAAAAACAAGGTCTCATCATAGGCACTGCTTCTAGCTAATTTATTTATAGAATCATTAAAAAAAATAAGGAAAAAAACACATAGAAAACTACTATCATAAACCCAGAATTTTGCTTTGTGGATGATATATTCATCATTCGGCCAGGTTCAATGGAACTAAAAGAATTCACAAACTACTTAAACAGCCTACACACTTTTTCAATAATTTGTACAAGATGATCAAGATTTTGCCACTCCTCTCCCCTCCTCCGAGACAAGAAAAGATAACCAATAAGTCTAGTAACCCTTCCTTATATGCAACATGTAACAGACAAAATTTCTGAAATATTTCAATAATCTTCTCTTCTTTCCTTCATATATTAGGCCTAGTGTGCTGTTACAAGGCTATCCTTAGCCCTTCTAAGCCACACCTGTCCTGAGAATAAGGTGTGTCCTATGTCTGTAGATGTGTGTTCACGGGGCCGATTTGCCTGCTTGTGGGAGGAAAACCCCAGATAAACTGAGGAGAAAAGCCCTGCAGTCCACGCCCAAGACCGGCTAATTTGGCTATGTCTAAGAAAGATCATTAAGCTCCTCACGTTGGTGACGGGAATTGAACCCAGGGAACTCCTTTCCCAGACATATGGTTTTGAAGCGCATAGCCACTCGGCTAACCGCACGGACACTATTTCGATAATGCGACAGAAAAGTAGTTTTCATCCCATCATGCAAGATCTCAAGATTTTTATATGCTCCTAAACCATCTATCCTTAATTAACTAGTTTATAAACTCACTGGTCATGATGCATATGTTACATTAAATAACAAGACAATCCAGAGAGAGAGAGATTTACATGTCAGAATATATTAAGATATGGAAAAGAAAACATAAATTTGGAAAAGCCAATCATATTACCAACAAAGATCCTGAATTATGGCAAAACAGAAATGCTGTATGTGGACAATAACTGCTTTATCAGAAAATTCAAGGACACTTCAGCAATGTTATGCACACCTACTCACTGCAATAAAAGCAAATGCATCTTGCATCAATGATGATATTCATCCATCAAGAATCTATACACACAGTTGTCATAATGCACATTAAGTTTTGAAAGGTGACAATGCCAGCTATGGTAATCTACCGTATACTGTAACGAAGCTTCAAAACAATGATCCTTCAATGTTCCAACTGACTTCTCTGTAGAACATCATGTAATAGTACTTCAATTATCTGAACTAGCTGTTCTGATAATTGAACAGTCAGATAGATTACTGTGATACATATGCCATCACATATCTATTGTTAAAACAGTTTTCACCCATCAATTCCATTTCAACTTTGATAATACAGTAAAGGTCTCTTGTTTAACTGACATCTAACACTTTCCCAAAGAAGTATACAAAAAAGTATATGAAACTAGAAGCAAAGTGTAAAACTAATAAAGTTTTATCTTAGAACTGTGTGCTCTTTATACTGAAACTCCCAATAATTTCAATCACAGAAATCTCAGAAGGTCAAAATAATTTATTCTTATATGCTTAATAATTTTTTCCTTAAGATTTAATAAGCAACAAGATCATACTCAGTTCTAACATTACGTGAAGCTCACCTATCAACTTTAGCTGCTTTGTGCCAGCCACCATACTCCCCATAAGGTGAATTATCCTTGTGTTCATTTTTATTCTCTTCTCTTTCTTCTGCTACCTGCCATATTGGTTTGTTATTACCTGCAACAAAATTTTCAAATTATGAATAATGATATATTATATTTTTATAATAATTAACACATGTATAGAAAATTGAATTTAACTCCAATATAATTCACCCTATGTTACAATGGCATTGTCAGGAAGAGAAAATCCATCAACACTGAAAACACAAATCACATGACGTGTTTACTTGCTTATGTCTTGGTCACAGCCAGCTGAGTTAACAAGAGAATGCATTATTAGAGTTCATAGGGAAACAATGGATAGCTTTTGTAATTCAGAAACAAGATTACATAACATTTATTATTACAAATATATATATATACAGTTGATGGTGATTACTTCCCAAAACTTTGTGACTGGCATGCAATCAGTGGTTAAAATTTGAATTATGTGGTCAAGTTTTACAAGTTTCAAGAAACACACACTCTTAAATGTACTGGAATGAAGAATTTTGGTTTGATTCCAAAGAGCATGGCATAGTAAGCAAGGCCAGAATTTGATGCAGTTCTGATGTTCCTTGATTCTAATCTTAGAAGAATGGCTCATCTATCCAAATAACAAAATAAACATGAGCAGGAGGACTTGGTAGACACAAGGCAAAGAAAAAATTGGTACATTATCTTTGGCAGATGATAGAAAAGAAGATAGTTCCCCAGTTGTTTGGAAGGTGGTGGTGTATAGATTATACTTGCAAAGAACCCATGTTCTTTTTACATGACAATGTAGTCTGCTTGAACAATAATATCAACTGATAATTTTCTGGACGGTAGCCTCATTATATCCATTAGTAGTCAATGTGATCTTTGTTTTATTTAATCCTTCCAAAAAAGGGAGTCAAAAGAAAGATTGCGCAAGCTCTGTGCATAACAGTTTTATACCTGTCTTCTCTGATGGGTGCATGTCTTCATTGGCAGATACATCCATCCTTCTTCATACTATGTAAAAAAAGTGTACACTGATCATAATACTCATTACTGAATAAAAGAAAATTCTTCTTAGAAAACAAAAAACAGAATGTAAATAAAAAAAATAAAATAAATATATATAGTGCACAACAAATAGTAAAGGGAATGGTTACTTAACACCTCAATAACCAATATGCAATTCATGCGATGCCTAGATGTGTCATCTGATCAACATTATTAGTTCAATGGATATGCCTTCTCTACATCCATCTAACATGTGCAGGTACTGTTTATTATTGGTTTGTTATTTATATTTCACAAACAAATTTCTCTCTCCTCAATTTTAATGTCCATAATAAATACATACATTCACGTCTATAGATTAACGGATAATACGTAATTTGTTCTGCTCCACAGTGGCTTATTAAACATAAACACTGCAAAGGATGTTCGCATATTTATCCCTTTTGGTAATTTAAATACACCAATCATATACAGGTTTCTTCTAAACTACTAGTTTCTAATTTATTTTGAAACAAACATATTCTTTTCTTCCCTCTATGGTTTCAATCAAAGCACACACACACACATGCAACATGATTTGTGGCAAACGTGTGGGAAGGCTTATGTGTTCGTCATCGTTTCTGTGTTCTCATCTATACCATTAAATTAATCAATATGATTTGTGGCATGACTGCCCAATATGCAATCAGAAAGTATGAGACAAATTTTCATGTCCTATCCCAAGATCAAGTACAGCACAAGATGATTTGTTCCTGTCCAGTGTTAACATATTGAGAACATCAATCTACCCCAAAAGTCATGAAATCAAATAGAGCAGTGAAATTGTTCAAAAGAACACCAAGTTCCCATGATTTATCAGACTGATGCACAAAATAAAAATTAAAAACTGCCTATATTAATTTATTTAATTAAGATGACTAATGAATATTAAATTAAGCTAAGTAATTAATATAGGGTGTCAGTCAAGAGTCAAAGCTAGATAATTAGAAAGAGACCTCCCAGTTATCTAGCTTAGAAAACCCACTGGTTTTCTAAATCAGAAAACCAACTGGGGATTCTGATGTAGTGTCCCAACGTCACCTTTACATGGTATGTCCTGTTAGTAGCTATCCACATGGATACTTAATGAACAAGGATGGACTGGCAACTTGGAACTTAGCCAGCCAAACTGCATTCTGTATTGACTTGAAATGAAACACAAAGTAATGGTAGAACATGTGAAATATCATAGCAACAAGATCTTCTCCACTTAAACAAGTCGTCCCCCCCCCCATCCACTTGTTCTTCAAATTAAGAACCAAACCTTGAAGTATTATTGATAATTCTGGAGAAAGCACTGATTGATTCATCTAGAAACAGATATGGTCAGTGC
Source organism: Typopeltis vanoorti (assembly GCF_054136105.1). Taxonomy (NCBI): domain Eukaryota; kingdom Metazoa; phylum Arthropoda; class Arachnida; order Uropygi; family Thelyphonidae; genus Typopeltis; species Typopeltis vanoorti. The sequence continues at coordinate 57,413,498 of NC_143559.1, read as the reverse complement.
TCTGCAAAGAATACAAACTTCAAACATCATGGTAGTCTCACATAGCTAAAAAGGAAGTCCTAAAATAAGAAGATAAAACACAAACTTCCTAGCAAGTAATTCAGCAGATGCCCTGAGATAACAGAGAAAAAAATGTAAGAAACTAAGCTATGTGTAAAAGTATTTAAACTTGATCACGAGAAGACTTTGGTAAGAAAAAAAAGAAAGTAAAATATTATGAAGGTAACAAAATGTTCTGGAAGATACTGAAAAAAGCTTAGACACAGAGAAAAGAGTAAACTACAAGGAATTAGAGTGAAAAAGGTGGCCTAAAATAAGGATTAAGGAAATTCTGTTTCTGAATGTGGGGAGTAATTATTTCAAAATGATGGTTAAATGAAACAAGAAGTGAGAGAACAATGGCAGGAAATAATCAAATAAAAATTTTACAGTATCCATAGCATAATTCAGAAGGCATAGTCTGAAAGTCGAATTCTGGATAATTGGAATACGGCTCTTATCTATAAAAAGATAAGTAAAACTAAATGTAAGAATTACAAAAGGAATTTATTTGCTAGGTGCATTAAGCAAGATTTATGCAACTATGGTTGAAAAGAGGTTTAAAAAAAGATATGAAAAAAAAAAATTTTGCAAGAAATAAGCTGAGTTCAAGGCCAAAACAAGATAAAATTTTCATTTTATGATTGTTGATTGAAAATTGTTCAAAATATAACAAGAATTTATACTTAAGTTTTGCAGATCTGGAGAACGCATATCATAAGGTGCCAAGAGATAATCTATATTTAAGTTGTAAGGAGTTAAAATTGTAGGTACAGGAAAAATGGTTGATGTAAAATCTATAACACAAGGGTTCAGAATATCTCTACTGCTATTCACCATCTGTATGGATTACTTTAAATTAAAGTTGCCACAAAATTATATTCTTGTTTAATCTTTTTTACACAATTATATGGATCACATTATGAAGTGATATCAAATCTGATATCAGAATTGGAAATATTAAACAACTCTTTGCTTTATGCAGATGATTTATACTCTTAAATAAATCCAGAGCAAAGCTTTAGGATTCTTTAACTCAATTAAATAACTGCTCTAACAATATATTTACAATGAAAATCAGCAGTAAAAAGACAAACCATGACTCTATAGGCAGGCCCATGGAAAACATCAAATGCAATTTAAACAGAATGCAAATGATGTTTTCCATATTCCCCATAGAACAAGTGAAATATTTTGCTACATTTGTCAAAGATGGCAAATTTGATATGAATGTAGAAAATAGAATAAACAAAACTTGTAAAAATTCAGCTGAATAAATTTATTTACAATAAGAGAAATTAGCCCAAACACTAAACTAACAATACAAAACGCAGTTTTCAAACCAATTACAACCTATGGATGTGACAGCTAGAAATAAAGGCTGATTTTATATGCTAGAAACCACAAATATGAGTTTAGAGAAAAATTAATCGAGTGAACAGATCTTATTAGAATGATATGAATGATATTATGAAGTGGGTGATGCCAAGAACCCCAAACTCAAAATTAATCTACTATTTATAGTCACCACAAATAGAAGATTAATTTTGAAGAAAATGGTTGGTAGAAGTCAATAATAACAAACATAATCATGTAATACTATCACAATATCCTATACACCACCCACTGTATATGCTGGAACTTAATGTTGATTTAATAAGGTAGTGTGTATTAATAAAAACAAAAAATCATAACTTATAGGAATAAGTTATGATTATTCCTATAATAACTTTAAAAAAAAATGTATATATATATACACACATACACACACAAATGCATCACTGGCATATCACACGACAGCACACCCAACCTAAATGGGTGTGCTGTCGTGTGACTTATGCAACCCAGGTAAAAAAATTCATGCCAATTTGAATGTACGATTGCATTTTTATTGATGTATGAAAGTTTTAAGAGTGCACAGCACATCAGCGCATTAATAGGTCCAATGCAATTAATTGTAGAATAAATTTGAATACTTTATCAATTAATTTCATTTTGAACATGAAAAACACAAGTGTCAAATGAACAATAGCTATGCTTCACGCATGCTGTTTATGAGAAGTGCAAAGGGTTTACACTTTGGTGAGATTAGATTATCATTGGCAAATACTAGAGAGAGAGATATGAATAATTTGAATTTTGATACGTTTTTAAATACAGCCATATAATATGCACAGAAATCAGAAAAAGCACTTGGAAAATTATTATTTTTCCAGATTGAATCAAAGAAAGGCTGAAATAACTAGTTTTACTCATTTATACACCAGTTCCAACCTCCTTCGACTATAATCATACAATACACAAAAGCTCTGGCAGAAAGCAGGACATTTAGTAGATCGTCAACACTGTTTTCCATTGTAAATATGGCTAAAAAGTTCTAAATTATTTATAGAAAATTACTTGTCTATGCTGGTGTCCTAAACAAGTCAGTTTAGACTTTCATGCAAGATGAAACTCAGAAAACAAAAACAGCAACAAGACAAATGACAACATTCAATTGGATTGGTTGACACAATAACCAATAGCAATCACCAATTTCTGGATACCAAACTCAAAAAATGTGCTTTTGCATTATGAGAAAATAACAAGGATAGTGAGGGAGCTTGCTCCACCTTTGCTTCAAGTTGCCTTGGCGTTGTACTACCAGGTGGTCACTTACGCTTAGATTTGCCGATAGTTCTTTGGCATGAAACTCTTAGATTGTAGCTTTCGATCTTAGAGTTTCGCATACTGGCTGTAAAATAATAAGGGATTTTTATCCCCTTAATTTAATTAACTTTGCCATTACCAAATTTTGTCAACATTGGTACAACTCGAGTTATAGTGAACGTAACAGAGGCAGTGCCTGTATTGTGGTTCATATGATCACTTAGGTGGCAATTATCCCAAGGCTAAATGTTTTAACTGTATGGAAATATCGCTAATCAGTGTGTCAAACCCTGTCAGAAATGTGAAATTTCTGAACATCTCATTACTACCTGTCCTTTTTAAATCTTTCAGCAAAAGAGTGGGAGCACCAGTAGAACCAATTAAAACGTATATATCAGAGAGGCATAAAGTAGAGTTCCTGAATCTTCTAATGAAGACTAATAAAGATGGCACTTTCAAATAAACTATACTTGGCAAAATAACAAAATGTGTGTGACAAAATCAGGCAGAAATTATCTTCAAAATTCCAGAACTGCAGCAGCCACTTTTCCAGTCAAATAAGAATGAAACAATATTAGTTGTAATTAATGATAATGAATCTAGTATAACAACTGAACAGATACAATACCGATTGCAAACAAATGAAATTGTTATATAAGGAGAGACCAGAGAAAAAACAGAAAGCAAGTAAAACATCCAAGAATGTAATATGAAGACAAGATCATCAAAAAGAAAAGATGAATTACTAAAAAAATTAAAAGACAAAATGAAAAAAAAAAAAAAAAGAAAGAATGAAAACCTAAAGGAGAAGAAATGATAAAAAAACGTAAAGATGGAGAAGGTTGTGGATCATCAAATGGCAGGTTCAGAAGAGTTTCTGAACTATGAGGGACCATTTTGTGCTAATAAGGGAAAGCAAAAGATGCAATTAAAGAAAAAAATAATAAAGTTTACTGATGCAGAGTTTTCTCAGTACAACTATCATCTACATGAAAAGAAAATAACCAGCTTCTAAATCAAGAATGGTAGCCATGAAAGTGTAGAGAACTAGAAAAGAGTTTACAAGAAGCAGGCTATGGAATTGCTCCTTCACAGACTGAAGACCACATCAAGTTCAAACAAATTTAGAAGTTAAAGACTTATCAGTGACACTTCACTAATCATATCTAGCTTCTGCATTGTCTCATTAAAAGGATTCCACAGTCAAGTTAAATATGAAGCTGTATGGAAATGTATGCTATGCCAAAATATCAGGTTTTTCTTTCTCCAAGAAACACTTTTTGCAGATACAAGATATAAAAACTTTAACAGATAAATATCCACTTCTTTCTTATTTCAGCTTTGGAAGATTTAATAGGCCAAGAATATGGATTCTTATTTCCCTCCATCCCAACCTTCCTGGGATCATTCTGTAATATCTAAAGGGATGCAGAACAGAGAATCCTGACAATAGCCTAGAAATACCGTGGATGTGTAATAAGGTTTATAAATGTTTATGCTCCATCCAATGGAACAATTAGAATAAAATTCTTCAAAGAATTGCAGCCATATTTATACAGCACACACTACATCGTAGTAGCTGTTGATTGGAATTGTATTGAAAACCCCACATTAGATAAAACAGGAGGAAACCCCAGAATCGGAAAAGTAGAAAAATGGGAATTTTTCCAATATTTCAACTAACATAACACATGGAGGATTCACAATCCTAATCTCCATGCTTACACATACATGAATCAAAGCACACACACACACACACACACACACACACACATATATACACACACACACAGTAAAACCCCATTTTTACATTTTCCTGCCATTTACGTCATTTTCCGTTGGTCCCGTCTTAAGGCCTATTCTTACGATATATTGTTTTCCTGCCATTAAAAACTTGATATGGGCATTATTTCCCATGATTTGCGTTTTCTTCTCAGGTGGCAATACTGATTTTCGAATCGATTTCTACAGAAATCTGTGCATTTCTGTTCCCAGATGGTGTTGCTTTTGGCTGTAGTTTCGTTTCCACCATCATGGTGACGTGCACGCTTGCAGCAGTAATGTAGTGATGAGCGATACTGTGATTTTTCAATCACAGTACGAAGAAAAATCACAGTACCAATTGATATTGCAGAATTTCTGCTATGTAATTTAGAGCGTGAAAGTTGCTTTCAAGTTGCGTGGTGGATTATCCATGTTAGTAACATGGATAAAAAAGACAGAAAATGTATTTCGGTAGAAGAAAAGATAGCAATTCTGCGACATGTAGATTGGCATGCTGGAACATGTGTGCATTTAGCAAAAGATCTTGGACTCTCTGTGTCCATTTTGAACACGATAGTAAAAACAGGTCAAGCATTGAACTCAATCTGGTGCTATGTCAAAAAATAAACGAAAAGCAAAAACAATCAACAATTAAAGATTTTTTTTTAAATAGATAAACGTAAGTAATTGTAAATTTATTTATTTTCAGTTATTAAATTTTGTAATCTAGTATGTAGACTCACATAATAGCAGTAAGTCATCTTTTAGATGACTTTTTTTTTAAATGATTTTTTACATTTCCTGCTATTTACACTTTTTTCCATCAGTCCCCTGAAAAGTGTAAAAAAAGGGTTTTACTGTATATATATTTGATCAGAATGGGTACTCATCCTGATCAAATATATATCTTCTTCCCTTAAGTGGAGTAATTTAGATAAAACATCTTGGCATCAAATTCAGTTCTACTTAAATTTTGCTGCATGGAACGAGTAGGGATCACTTCCAGAACATGGAGATTTCACCAAATTTCTCACTAATCTTTTTGACCAAACTCCAGACTCTCTGTTCAAACTAGAATAATGTTATCTGAAACTGGAATATATGGTTAAAATTCAAAGAAGGCAGTAAAACAGAATATGATTGAATGGGGAAAGGAACAGGCTTTCCTCAAAAGATAAAAAAAGTTGAAAGACCTGTATAAGGAGAGAAGCTGGGTGACAGCAAACCAATGAAATGGTATTGAATGCAGTAACATCATTAGAAACATCAACATATAAGTGGAAAGGAAGAAACAAGTGGAAGAAATTTTAAAATAAGAAGACAGCAGCACTTAGCAGATAACTCCTCAGCTGCATTCTTCAACAGACAATTCACCAAATTCCTCAAAGAAAGGACTATCACCCAAATCTGCATGGGGGGGGGGGGGGGGTAAAGACATATCCACCATTCAAGACATCCTTGACTTTTTCAAAAACACTATAAAAATCTATTTGAAGATAATAGTACTGTGGAAAATTATAACTCTTGGATCATTAAAGGCTTTCTTATTCATATCCAAGATAGACTCGACAGACCCATTACAGCATCTGAAGTTACTACAGCCTATAAAGAATGCCAGACAAAGAAATCCCCAGAACCTGATGGTCTAAGGCAGTGTTTCTCAAAGTGGGGTACGTGAAGGGTCTTCAGGGAGTACGTGGCAATTTTCGGCTTTGCATCATTAATGCATGGAATCACTATTAAGAAAAAAAGAATGATTTTTTTTCTTAATAATGTATCATTTATTGAGGAAGATAACATTTAAATGTATATCTTCCCCAATAAATGATATATTATGTATTAATTTTCCTACTCAAATTGTGAGTTACTATCGCCTTCTTCAACAGCCACTATACTGCAGATGCAAGAAACACAAGTAGTTTTATTGTATCACTGAATAAGGTACAGAGACATTTGTTGTCTGTGCAATATATTTCTCCACAAATAGTGAAATTAGATATTAGCGCAACTGGGATAAAAACGCCACTAATGAATCACATGTCCCCCTCCCACAGAAACTGCTGTGGGGGGAGGGGGGTGTTTTGCTTGACACCCCCTCCCCTCCATTGTGAAAGGTGTTAAAACTAAGAAATATATAGTGAATGCATTTCAGATATTATGGAATTCGGTTCAAGAGACTTAGCATTTCAACTTAATTGTTGGTTTGCTTTTGTCTTTGGGTCGCACGATCTTTTGTTAATTCTGTACCAATAATATGCTCATCTTCATAGCTGCTCTATCTCTATTGGACTACTGTCTGTTTCATACCCTGCTTTCACTTCGTATTAATCATTTGTGAAGGATTGTTCATTACTGGTAATTTTTGCTTGAAATAATGAGAAAGGAGAGAACGCTATTTGGGTAGATGACTTTTAAGATGCACACAAGGAAACAGCTCTCGAGGTCGGAAGTAGTGATAGAAAACAGGAGCTTCTTGGTAAGTCATACCCATTTTCAGTTTTTTTCTGAAAACATTAACAAAAATCCCTACATATATCTCACACCCTGATTTTTTTTTTTTTTTTTTTGCTTTAATTTTTGGAAAAAAGGGTGAGTTACATTAGAGTAAATATGGTAATTTTTTTAGCTTTCAAATTCTTAAGAATGGATCATTGATTAAAGATTGGATTTATAAAATACACAAAAGAGAGCAATATAGCAGATACAAGTAGAAAGATGTAAGCAACAAGAAATGTTGATATTGTATCTGGATCAAATGAAATTGATAAGGGTATGTCATCTGACATCTCTAAAGAACCAACTAGGAAGAAGATGAAAAAAACTTAAGTGTGATAGGAATTACTTGAAATGTGGATTTTCATAGACGGGAAATGAAGAGGAACTTATTCCATAACGTATCATTTGTGGCGAAACTTTAAAAAATGAAAGCATGAAACCATCTAATATAAATCACCATTCTGAATCAAAATAATGATTACAAGGCAAACCTGTAGAATTGTTTCAAAATAAACTAAAAAATTTAAAAGAATCTCAAAATATGAAGTCGATCGTGTCAGGAGGTGAAAATATGAAGGCTTTAGAAGCTTAGTATCGTCTGTCGCTATTGATAGCAAAAAGTGATGCAGCAGAAACTATTGGTGAAACTTTGGTCAAGCCTGCAGCAAAAATAATAGCAGAAATTATGATAGATAATGCAAAAAGTCTTTTGATCGGATTTGCCTTTCAAATAGTACTGTTCATCAAAGAATCATTGAAATGGCTGAAAAGATAAAACAAACATTGTTATCCAATATACATAAAAGTCGTTATTATGCGTTGCAAGTCGATGAAACCACCCACATTAAATTTTGCAAATTTGTAATGTGGGTAGTTTCTAGTGTTTGTTAGATCAAAAACTTCATGACGACCATTTTTATTGCCAACCCTTGCCAGAACATACAAAAGGAGAAAAAATATTCAACAATATAAATACATTTATGGATCAAAATAAGCTTGATTAGAAAAGCTGTGTTGGAATAAGCACAGATGGAGTGTGCTTATTCCAAACGAAATCCATGGTTGGATCTAAAAAAAGGGCTTGTTTCGAGGATTCAAATTGGTGCACAAAATGCAAAGGCGACACACTGCTGCATACACAGAAGGCTTTGGTTACACATGATCTCTACAGACCTAAGAAAAGTTCTGGAGATGAAGCTCTAAAAATCATAAATCATATTAAAGGCCATCCTCTAAATACCAGACTTTTCTGTCAGCTTTGCAAAGATATGGAAAGTAATCATACACAACTTCTTTTCCATACCACTGTTCGTTGGCTTTCTTGTGGAAAAAGTCCTTACTCGTTTATTTGAACTTCGGAATGAACTGCACGTTTTTCTTGATGAAAAGTTTGAATTGAAAAAACATTTACATAACTGGAAATGGCTCAGTCAAGTAGTATACCTGGCAGATATATTTACTGTATTAAATAATCTTAATTTGTCTTCACAAGGAAAGGAAATTTCTGTATTTCATGTCCAAGATAAAGTGAACGCCACGTTGGCAAAGATGAAGTTATGGCAAAAGTAGGTTGATAATGGAGAATTTGACTCGTTTCCATCTCTTCATAAATTGCTTGCAAGTTCAAATGAATAAATTGATGATAATGTGAAAATTACTATCATCATGCAGCATTTACAAAGCTTACAAATAAATTTAGAAAAGTATTGCCATGAATCGAGTGGATAAGATACCTTTTCAATATCAACAAATCTATGCCAAAGGGTCTGGCGCTAATAGAAGAACAACAACTTTTAGAACTAGCTTCTGATGGTTTTCTAAAAATAAACACAACGAGAATACATTATCATCATTTTGGCTACAAATACAGAATGAATTTCCTGAATTAACAGATAAAACTCTAGGTTCATTTTTCCATTTCCAAGTTCATGTCTGTGCAAAGCTGGAGTTTCGGACCTTGTAGATATTAAGACGAAGCAGAAGAAGAACCACATTACAGATGTCGAACTGCATCTGAGATTGAAATTAACACTACAGACCCAAATTCTGCTGAATTTTTATCCCACCATAAGCAATTTCACTCTTCTCATTGATGATAAATTATTTAAATTATATAAACATTTATAGTATCTTTATAAATTTTATTCTATTAAAAATAAATCATATTTACAATGAAATATACTTATTTATTTATTATTATAATTATTTTGATAAGGGGGTGCTTGGTAATAATGAAAATTTAAGAAGGGGTACATGGATATCTGAAGTTTGAGAAACACTGGTCTAAGGAGAGAACTTTACTGTAAGGCCTAGAATTTTATTCTTCCCATTCTAGTTATGCTGTTTAATTCTTTTTTTCTCCATAGGACACATACCAAGTGAATTTCTAGTAAGCCATACTATCCTTATTCCAGAACCCAATAGAGAACATACCTTAATCAGCTGAAGGCCTATTTTCTATCTAATACTGACTACAAGATATTTTTCCACATTATCAATAGAAGGCTCAAAGTAGTAATGAGATACATAAACAAAAGCACACAGGCGTATAGCGTTCAAGGCTGAGCATTAGAATTTAATCAGTTTCTGCTTTGCAGTCTACTCCACTAGTTAATATGAAAAAGCATACAATGGCAGTGCTTTTGGGAGACCTTACTCAGGCATTTGACAATGGCCAGCATCCTTTTCTGTTCCATATCCTCCAGCAAACTGGTGTGGGGAAAAGGATGCTATCTGTTATTATCAACTGAAGTTAATGGGTTCCTATCAGACCCTGTCAAAATTCTAAAAGGAATTAAGCAAGGTTGCCCTTTTAGTCCATTGCACTTTGCATTGGTTATTGAACCTTTCTTGCAGGAAATCGACAATACCTGTTCTGTGCAAGGGATAACAGTTCCTTCAACCATAAAGGAAAATAAGGTATTAGCATATGCCGATGATGTGGTAGGCAGTTTGAGGGATAATGATTCCATATACACCTTTTTTTTTTTTTTTTTTTTTTGGTATTTTAGAAAAATTCAGCAAAATTGGTGGATTAACTGCAAATGGCGACAGGAGAAAATTAAGTTTTTGGGAAGTGAGAACTCAGAAGCATTCCCTTTGGACTAACCTCTCACTATACTTGGAATTCCCTTCTCTACTTACCTAATATTACCAGTTCAAGAACTCAGATACAAAAACACTGAAACCTTACAAAACTGAAAAATTGAGCCATTTTCCATTTCTTCTAAAGCCATAATTTTCCCTGCTCAGTTGAACATAATAAATATCATGTTCAACGACAGAAGCTTAAAAAAAGCAATTATATATTAAGCCTGTGCAATTTTTTTATGTAGCCAACACCTTCTTCGCTTCATGTATTAGGCAATTGTTTTCAAGGGTTTAAAAATTCTTCTGCTCATCTCCTACTGGGTCTTCCTCTTGATTGGTATCCCTTTAGTTTATATCTCCAGGCAATATTTGGCCATCTGTCCTCATTCATTCTTTCTACATGGTTTTTCCAGTTCTTTCTATAGTTAGTGATGTCTTCTGTTATGTTAATTATGCATAATTGTTTTCTTATTTCTTCATTTCTTATCTTGCCTCTTCTTTTATAACCTGTGAGCAGTCTTAGGAATTTCATTTCTGCAACTTCCACTTGTCTTTTATCCCTTTCTCCCCAAGTCCACATTTCACTGCCATATTTCAGAATTGGTTTGGCTATTATTTTATATAGTTTTATTTGGGTTTTTCTATATATCTGTTTATTGAAGTGTCTGTTCAAAGTTAAAATGACTGCTAGGAATTTTTGCTTTTTTTATGCAATGACGATTTCTCCATTGTAATGTAATTTAAATTTGATATTTAAATTTGCTCACTTGTTCTATTACTTTGTTGTGGATGACTAGTTAGCATCTTTTAATTTCTTTACCTTGAAATGCTATTGATTTGTTTTATTTATTGAGATTTTCGTGTCATACTGATCTATTGTTTTGTTCAATACGTGTAGATTTTTCTGTAATTGGTATTGGTCTTCATTTTCAGCAAAAATAATTTGATTGTCAGCATATAAAAGGCTGGTTAATTCTTTATTTCCTATTTTAATTCCTATGATTTTGTTTTTCCTCTGCTCTCTTGAAATTTTTTCCATATACGAGGTGGTATCAAAAAGTTTCGAGACTAGGTTTGTAACACGCCAACAGATAGCAGCACAAGGCTGCACGCACAGTCACAGGTAGCACCTACCTTCATAAGTCAGTGTGCCAAAAGACATTGTCCTGGGTATATATCGGGAGCTGTGCAACTGATGCTATTTTAACCACCTGCATTACCACATCTGCGATTTCATCATGGACAGCAAGTTAGAACAAAGAGTAAACGTGAAATTCTGCATGAAACTGGGCAAATCTGCCACAGGGACGTCTGACATGATTAGGCAAATTTATGGCGATGCTGCAATGAGTCGTTCAAGGTGTTTTGAGTGGCATGCGTGCTTCAAGAGCGGCAGAACATCACTGGAAGACGATGAGAAATCAGGAAGACCCTCAACGAGCTCAACCCCCAAAAATGTCAAAACCATTCGGCAACTTGTGCATGAGGATTGTCGGAGAACACTCCACAACATTGCTGCCATTGTCGGTGTGTCATACTGAACAATCCCGGCAATCCTCACGTGTGATTTCAACATGCGGCATGTTGCTGCCAAGTTCGTCCCCAGGCTGTTGACCTAGGAGCAGAAGGAACACCGCGTCGAAGTCTGCCAAGAACTATGTCAGCGTGCCATGGATGACCCATCCTTCATGTCGAGGATCATTACCGGTGACAAAACTTGGGTGTACGGGTACGACCCTGAGATGAAGCAACAGTCTTCACAGTGGAAGAGCCCATCATCTCCACAACCGAAAAAGGCAAGCTCGACCAAGTGCATGCCCATCGTCTTTTTCGACATTTGTGGCATTGTGCATCGAGAATTCATCCTCAGGAGCCAGACCGTCAATGGCTAGTTCTACTGCAGGTTTTAAGGCAGCTGAGGAGGACATTTGGCAAAAGCGATCAGATCTGTGGCACGCGAAAGACTGGATGCTCCAATACGACAATGCACCTTATCATCGAGCTCGCCTCACATGCGAGTTTCTCGCCAGAAACAATATGATATCACTTCCGCACCCACCCTACTCAGCAGATTTGGCTCCTGCAGACTTCGCCCTCTTCCGGGAGATGAAGATCCAGCTCAAAGGTCACTGTTTTGACACCATTGCGGAGATCCAGTGCGAATCACAGAAGGTGCTTGACATGCTTCGAAAAGAAGACTTCCAGGACACATTCCAGAAGTGGCAAGAATGCTGGAAGAGCTGTATTGATACGCAAGGGAGACTATTTTGAAGGTGATAGTGTGTAAACGTAGATAAATAAAGTAATTTCTCGTAAAAAGATCAAGTCTCGAAACTTTTTAATACCACCGCATGTATGTATATTTATATATATATAAATATATATATATATATATTTTTTTTTTTTTTGAAGAGTACCGGTGATAATCCACGTCCTTGAATGAGACCTCTAATGGGTTTAATTTTTTCGGTTCTTTCATTATTAATTCATCATCATCAAATTTCTGCGATATACCCTCAAGGGGTGTACAGGATATGATAGTACTACATGAAAAAATTACATCATTACTAACTTCCTATCTACAATTTTCCTCCAAATCAGTCTATTACTTGTCAAGACTCCAACATTATCAGATCTTATATTTCTATCGTCTAAGGCACTTTGTACCATATCAATCCACCTATATCTTGGTCTTCCTCTGGGTCATTTTCCTGCCAACCTGGCAGAGAACACTTGTTTTGCTAATCTTTCTTCACCCATTCTGTTTACATGAACCATACCATTCTGAGATTAGCTCTGCTAACACATTCCTGGATGCTGACAATGTCGAGTTCTTTCCTCATTTGAATATGATATTGCCATTGATGCCATCTGTTCACGCCCTTAATTTTTCTCAGGACTCTCATATCTGCGGTCTCTAGTCTTTGGTCAAGTGTTTTACTTCTGACCAGGCTCTCAGATCCATAAGTTAAAACTGGTTAGAACACTGTTTTGTATATAGCTAATTTAGTGTTTCGACTAATTTCTCTCTTATTCCATATGAATTTATTCAATTGACTTCCCACAATACCAGCTTTGCTGATTCTGTTGTCTATTCTATATTGAATTTACCATCTTCAGTAAAAATCGTGCCTAAGTAGCTGAAATGTTTTACTTGTTCCACAGGTTCTCCATTCACAACACAGTTGACATTTTCAATGATTCTGCCTATTTCATTGTCTTTGTCTTTTTATTGCTGACCGTCATACCATATCTATTACAACAGCTATTCAATTTAGTCAGAGAATCTTGCAGACTTGTAGCGGATTTATTTAGAAGTATAACATCATCTGCATAAAGCAAGGAGCTGACATTAACATTTCCAATTTTGATATGATGTTTAATACCACTTCCCTTCATAATGTGATCCATATAGATAATAAATAACAGAGGAGATAATGTACATCCTTGTCTCATACCAGATTTAACATTAAACCATCTTCCTGTACTTCCTTCAATTCTAACTGCTGACTTAGAACTCAAATAAAGACTAAGTATTGCTTGATATAATGCCCCATTGACACCATATAACTGTAGTGTATTGAATAACTTCTCTCTTGGCACCTTGTCATGTGCCTTTTCCAAATAGACAAAACTTAAATACAGATCTTTGTTATATTCCAATGCTTTCTCGACTATTTGTCGTAAAGTGAAGATTTGATCCTGACAGCCTCTATTTGGCCTGAATCCAGCTTGTTCTTCACCCAGCTTTTCTTCCACAATTCTTCTCAATCGTTTCTCAAGTATACTTGCATAGATCTTGCCAGGAACACTTAGTAGGGAAATACCTCTGTAATTCTCACATTCAGTTTTATTTCTCTTTTTATATATGGGTACTATGAGAGCTCTACTCCAATCATCGGGAATTCGTCCCTGTGTCCAGGCTTTCTGAACTATGCAGTGCAGCCACTGTAAGACTTTTATACCACCATACTTCAGCATTTCTGGTCGAATATCATCTACTCCTGCTGCCTTTCCACATTTTAAGCCTTTGATGGTTTTTTCTACTTCAAGTATGGATATGTATTCCTGATTGCATGCCTGGTCAGTTTTTTTTACCACTGTGCTGTCATCACTGCTTGTTTCATTTAGCAGTTTTTCAAAGTAATTACTCCATACTTCAAGGATATCTTTTTCTTCCGTTTTCATGTCACCTTTAACATCTCTAACTCCTTTTACAGCACTCTTTTCTCCATTCCTAAGCTTCGTCAACAACCTCCAGAACATCTTACCACCTTCTTGATATTTATTTTCTATATTCTTGCCAAAGTCCTCCCATGACTTTTGTTTAGCTAGTTTTACACAGTGTTTAGCATTCTTGCATTTGTCTTTGTATTCTCTAAGAGCATAAGCTTAATTATTTGCCAGGAAATTTTGATATGCTTTCTTCTTTTCCTTCGTTGACTGTTTAACTTCTTGTGTCCACCACGAGTTCTAATTTTTCTATCCTTGCAGACAACTTCACCACATGCCTCTCTAGCTGAATCAATCAGGGATTTCTTCAAGGCTTGCCACTGAATCTCCAAGGTTTGATTCCTGTTCTCAAACTCTTTCATTTTTTCTTCAATAATCTTTGTGTATTTTAGCCTACAGTTCGCATCTGAGAACTGCTCAACTTTTATTCGCTTTAAAACTTTCTTATATGTCATTCTTTTCAATATGAAATTCAATTTTATCCTGTTCAAGACTAAATAGTGATGACTTCCAATTTCAAATCCTCTGTACAGTCTGGTGTCCTGCACCAAGGAGAAAACATCACTATCAACAATAACATAGTCAATGAGACTTTTCTTATTCCTTGCCTCTTCTCTCCATGTGAATTTGTGCACATTTTTATGTTGGAACATGGTGTTAGTAATAACTGGTCCATGTCCTGAGCAGAAATCCAACAGATATTTGCCATTATTATTAGCTTTGCCCTTTTCTCCAAATTTTCCCAGAATATTTTTGTATGTCTGACAATCATTTCCTACTCTGCTATTTAGATCCCCAACAAGGACCAACTTTTCCTTTTTCATTGTGTCAGTTGCTTTTTCTAAAGCATCAAAAAATTCCTCCATTTCTACCTTAGTAGAACTTTCTGCGGGACCATAGGCACAAATAAGTCTCATTGTCCAGTTCCCCATTCTCATATTTGCCCACATTACTCTACTTGAGACTGACTGCCATTCAAAAGATTAGCCTCGTATTTTGTGTTGAATACTATGGCTACTCCTTCTTTTCCTTGATTGTCATTGCCTGAATATAACATTTTGTATTTATTGCTCAGAAAGATCTCACCAGTTTTGGTCTTTTTTGTTTCAGTCACCCCTATTATGTCGATCTGGTACTTATCTAATTCCTCAGCTAGCTCCATTTCTTTGCCATTCAGGCTTCTTATGTTGATAGTACCGATCTTTAACTCTGGTGATGCTGAGTTGGGGTGTGTTTTCATATTTGTTCCAGTAGTTGACTTTTCACTGTTCGCCCTGGTTCCCTGGCAAAAACAACGGGGGCCTTGTTTAACCGGGCGACGCCCCAGCTGGCATGAAATTTTTCATGTTGTACCATCATTTTTTATTTTGGTTTAACCAATAAGAATACAATTTGGTCGGCTAAATCCCAAATTGCCAGACCATGCTTTTGTGGTTTGAGGTGGAGCTTTCAATTCACACAGTATATTAATTAATTTTGTTCTGTTGATTTAATTGTATGCTTTCTCACAATTCAGGAAGGCCATATATGTTGGCAGGTTAATTCTATTCATTTTTCTATAATTTGTTTGAGTGTAAATGTGGGATCTGTACAGGATCTTCCTTTCCTAAAGGCACACTGTTCTCCTCCAATAACTTTCATTCTTGTGGGATTTTTCCTTCTTCCATGTTCTGTTTAGGAATTTAATTAATCATAACTGAAATGGTTTAGAGCTGTATTTGTATAGTTCTGAATTTATTCCATCTATATTATCTTCTTAATTATATATTAAGATTGTTCAATGTTTTTATGTAGTCAATACCAAAGAAGTTAAAAAGGAATTTCTCTAACTGTCAAAGAAGCACTTCAAAAATCCATAAAATGTCATAATTGCCTTCTCCAGTACTAACTGGGTTTTCATCTTTCCCTGTTTGGAGTAAATGATTATAAAGGTCCAAAAGCTGAGATTGTTCCTGAATACTACAACACTCTGTGCTTAACTCTAAACTTACGACAACATTCTGGCATTGACATTCTTTCCATTAATGAAAGCAAAACTTGTTATAAAGAAATCTTTAACCTCTTTTGACATGAACCTCGACAGCTGAGTGCTGACAATAACACTTTGTTTAACAACTTACTGAAGTTCCAAGAATGCCCTAACAGGAGGGATCTTGCTTGAAGAATTGCATATGGTAACCTTCCAATAAATGCCATCAAATGAATGTAGATAGGTAGGTAGTTTAACATCAATGATCAATCTGTGACATTTGTTACTGACTGGAAACAGTAGAACATGCATTCTACAGCTGCCCCCTTTCCCCGAGTGTTTGGAACAGATTATGTAATGTATTGGGCATTCCATTATTTACAACAGAACAAGTTCTTTTTTTTTTTTGCAGTGCCCCCTCCACCCACCCACACACCTGTCAGCAATGGGAAGAGAAATCTGATTGTTATAATTAATGAATTAAAATACCATTTATGAAAAGTTAGGAAAACACATGGATTTGAAAACCAACAAATGCTTTATAATATTGGTCAATTGGTCTTTTGATTGTTCATGAGACTGGTGAAAAAGATAAAACAAGAGATTTGGCTATATGCTGATATAAAAGAGCTAAAACCTTTTTTCTATCTCTCTCATACTATCCATCTATCTTTTCTTTCTTCTAATTCTATCCGGCTCTCTTGCAACCTTATACTAACTACTCCAGGCCTATGATGAACTTCCTTTTATTATTCACCTCAATAAAGGTCAAACATGTATATTGTATCTTCCTTTCAGACATCTATACTACCATGTAATATACATGTCTGGAAGTATACTTTACATTATGGTATTCTGAAGCAAGTGATGTGAAGTCAATAGTCTCTATATATGTATGAGTTATAAACTTTCTAAGTCTCTATATGTTAGGAATAAAGCAGATGATCATAGATTAGAAAACACAGATAGAAAAGTTTGGAGAAAAATTAAGGGATGAACAGATGGCATCAATGGCATATTTAAGAAAATGTGAGCAGCAGTAATCCAAGATAATATGATTACTCAAAAATAATGGAAAAGGAAAAATTAGGAAAACAGGTGTTTGATGACAAGATAGTGGGGAAAAAGACACAGAGGAAACCCAAGTTCAAGGTAAAGGAATGTGCCTTAGAAGACAGGTCTATAAGATCTGATAACAGAATAGTCTTGACAAATGAGACTAATCTGGAGGAAAACTGCTGATAACATGTTAGCAGTAATGTAAACTTTTCATGTAATACTATGTTAGTACTACATGAAAGAAAAGAGTACACATCAGGAATTTGAGATATCCAGAACATCTTATTCCCTGTTTCCTTTATCACTCCAGAAGATTAGACCATATTGACATTATTTTTACATATATAATTTCTTCTTTTATAGGAATATCTTTAACTTCCTGAGTCCATGAAGTTCTGATTTTTCTTATTATTGCAGATAACTTTGCCACATGCATCATCACTGGCAGAATCAATCAATGTTTTCTTCTGGTTTGAACAGCAAGTCTGTATGGCTTGGATTTCATTGAATAATAACAGTTTTGGATGATATTTTTATATTTGAGTCGTCTACATTTCACCTCTAACATCTGCACAACTTTTTAACTTTCTTACAAGTTTATGTTTCCAATGTGATACTCAATTGTCCTTCTTAAAACTAAATAGTTATCCTTGTTATTTCAAATCCACTGTACACTCTTGTTTGTTATCCTGAATCAGTGTAAAGATATTACTATTGACAGTAAAATTAACTAATAGTAATATAGTCATTACGACTTTTGTTATTTCTTGTGTGTTCTCTCCATATAAATTTACACACATCCTTATGTTAGACCTTTGGTTAGTAATGACTAGTTCTTGAACAGAAATCCAATAGAAATCTAAATTATTATTAATTTTATATTTTTCTCCAGATTTCTCAAAACATTTCTATTGGACTGATATTCATTTCCTACTTTGCTGTTTATATCTCCAACAAGAACAAGTGCTTCCTTTATGTTAGTTGCCTTCTCCACTCTATGACTAAAAGAATTCATTTATTATTTAGAAGAATTTCACTGGTTCTTATCTTCTTTTTCCTCTAAATTTCTCTATTGGCTCCACCTCTTTTGTGTTGACACATCTCACATTAATGGTGTCTAACTTAAATTAAATTTAGTTGCTGACTTTTCACTATTTGTCCTGATTCCTAATAACAACAGCAGGAGGGTGATGTTTATCTGGATGATTCCACAGCCAGCAGCTAGACATTCGATAATAACATACCATAATATTTGTCTGTAGCTTGTAGCTGAAGTATATACAGAATACAATTTGGTTAGCTAGGTCCCAAATTGCAACTCATTTTTTTCCATTTCTTCAGTATTCAAGTGAATACCCAATAAGAGAGCCAACAGGAGAAGATCCAAATTGAACATTTGGCCAAAACCCCATTCAGGTGTCTGCAGAATTCTAGGTTACCAAGCAATGACCATCAAGTGACCACAGAAATAAAAATAAAAAATATATAAAAAATCAACAAACATTTCAAAAAAATGCATGCTTTTGAAATAACCCTTGTAATATAAGCAATAATAACAATTAATCTTATTATTGCATACAAATTAAAATAACATGCCATGTTCACACAGAATAAAATGCTTACAAAATTGGCAAATAATTGTCGAATTGTTTATGCAAACAATTTATTTTCATGTGATACATGTAAATTTTTGTAAAAAAATTCATTTAATTGTTTTTATTTATTTTAATTATAAAAAAATATTACTTTTATTTGCATAAAATAAGCCAAAATTATTATATGTTGGTCATGCATTTGCAGAATGCATCCACACTCAAAATTTTAATATATATCTATGGGATAAAGGTCTTATCTGTGACTTCTTGTTCATACACACAATACAGGAATGCAACTCGTGCATAAAGCATGATTGTTGTGTGTGTGTGTGTGTGTGTGTGTGTGTGTGTGTGTGTGTGTGTGTGTGTGTGTGTGTGTAGTTAATTAAAATATTATATTTATAATTTAGAAACAAATATACCATCAATGCTCCCAAATTCCCTTTCATGAGCTCTTGTTAGAACTTGCTTGTAAAGAATTTCAGCCTCCTTGTATTTTCCTTGTTTGAGATAAGCAGAAGCCTAACATAATTAAGAAAAAAAATAATTAGGAAAGGATAATTATGTTTAGTAAATTCAACTAAAACAGAAAAACACTGCCTATTTAAAGGATGAGTACATGTTATGATTATTTTTATTTTAATCATCCACTAGATTAGAATTTCACTTTTACTTAGAATTCTTATTCAATCCTCCACATGTAAACCAGATGTAATGACTAGTCCCGGTCTTGAACAGAAATCAGATAGGTATCTACTATTGTGATTTTAATTTTACATTCTCTCCACATTTCTCAATATATTTCTATTGGCTTGATATTGATATAGATTTTCTACTTAGTTGTTTATATCTCCAACAAGAATGAGCAAATGCTGTTAGAGCTGCCTATCCAGAGGCATTAGGTAACAACCCAACCACTGGACTTATCCAATGAAAAGTTAGGAACCTATCCTGGGGAAATTTAATATACTTTCAAATCTTATATACTTTCTGATATACTTTCAAGTAAACTGGTTATTCCGATTTACAAAAAAAGGAATAAAGATGACTGCAGTAACTATAGGGGAATTAGTCTGCTAAATGCAGGGTACAAAATATATGCAGGAATATTAAAAGAGAGATTAAATAATACTGTAGAGAAAAATCTACTAGAAGAACAGAATGGATTTGGAAAAGGCCAGTCTTGCATAGACTTAATTTTTACTCTAAAATTATTAATTAAAAAGAGAAGACAATTTCAAAAAGAAATACATGTGGCCTTTGTTGATTATGAAAAAGCCTTTGATAGCAGAGAACAATGATATGTAGAAGTAAGGATGTTTTTTGACTCCGTTGTACATAACTTTGATCATGCCACATATGAATTATTTGGCCATCACCAAGTTTTTAAAATGATTTGGTCATCACCAGGGTTTTTAAAATGATGATGAGCTGTTGGAGAGGGTCCAGAGACGATTGATCTAGCTGGTCTCTGGGATGTGGAATATAGGACAGATTGAGAGAATACAAATCACAGAGCCTAGTGGATAGAAGGAAGAGGAGGGTGGGGGGATGGGGGAGACATGATCGAGAGATATATCTTGGTAAGGGGTAATTATCATATTAGCATGGATGAGATTTTTCATAGAATATCTGGAGACAGGGGGAGAACAAAAGGCTAACCCTGGAAGCTTAATATTAAGTTTTCAAATTTACATGACTGGATCTCTCTTCTTGGATTGACTTACACCTTTAGTCTTTACTGGTGCAAATGCAAATATAGCCATAGTTTCTTTAGCCTCCAAAAAATTATTATTATGATTATTACATGGGCATCTTTAGACTCCATAAAAACTCAACATAGGAGAGTAACCGTTATTTACACAATGCCTATCACAGTTACTGAATAAGCAACTCCTTATGTTTTTAACCCATTCCACTTTCTCATCAACCATTCTCCAAGCAACAATACTAGTCCCATACACAACTTCCAAGGGTTCCCCCTTTGGAAGTTGTGTATATACAGTTCTCCTCTCTCAAGAAGAACTACATAAACCAGTCACCATTATGGCACTCACCTCTGAATCCTACCCACTGCTTACTCAGAGAAGAACTTACACACTCCAAGAGGTCCAAGTAATCAAATCTATCCACATAGTTCAGATGAGATCATATCCATGCCTTATGAAGAAGGATAATAATTTTTTTAATAAGTGTTTTTAATATCCAGGTGATCCTTTGAACCATTTGGCTGGTCAGTGAAATAACCTTTTTAAAGCTGCAAACCTGAAAAGAAGAAATGCTAGGTCTTTAAATAATGTCTGATGTAGCTTTGAAAACAGCCCTCATTATTTCATGCTGGAAGAAATAAAAAAGTAAACTGGATCATTGTTCTGGAATTCACTTCAAGCTTCCAATAAACAAAGTATTGGTATTACTCCAAGCAAATGAAACTATTACACTAGTACTACTGAGATTTAGCATTTCTTCTGAAGGAATGTGGATACCACACCTTGATCATGTGCCACCTGATTTCAAAACCATCATCATCACTGTGAATCATCATAAAATAAACAAAGGACTGTCTGGGTTTTAAAATTGCAAAATTTCTGGTGAAACATAACTTATTGAGAACAGAATATGGGATGCAGCTAATAGAGCTATGCAAACCTTTGAGTGTTGAAATTTATAAAACCTTTGAATGATTTGATCAATGTACAGAATGAAAAACTTAATCAAAAGAGTGGGCACTCTAGACTAGTGTTTCTCTAAATGTAGGCTGCATGGTTTTCTCAGTAGGCTGTGAGAGGGTTCTGTTAGTAAATAGACAGTATATTTTTTATCTTAGTTTGTAAATTTTTGGATACAGAGAGTTTATTTTTCATTTGGTTAGACTATAATAAGTTTAGTTTAATCCTTTATCCAAGTATGAGCAATCAAAGTTTGCGCCTGAAAGTATCTTCAGGACTGGGGTATGGTAGTGCAAAACCAGGCAACTCGTTGCAAAGGTGGAGAAAGCTCTCATCACTCCTATCTCAGTATCTCCCATAATGCAAAGCACATCTCCTTGCAGATATGTGTAATGCTATACATTAAGGCAAGGGGCACTACCCATACCAGTTTTGCATCATATCTGACTGCAGAGGGTCACTACAGTCAGGCCCAGTAGTGGAGATACAAAGGCAGAAGTAATGAGAGGTCATCCTAACCTATAGGAGTTGCCAAAGGGTGTGCAACCTCATTATTAAATTAATTCGGATTTAGAGAAAGATGTTGAGAGTTTATTTTTCACTTGGTTAGACTATAATAAGTTTAGTTTAATCCTTTATCCAAGTGTGAGCAAACAAAGTTTGCACCTGAAAGTATCTTCAGGACTGGGGTAAGGTAGTGCAAACTGAGATAGGAGTGATGAGAGCTTTCTCCACCTTTGCAATGAGTTGCCTGGTTTTGCACTACCTTACCCCAGTCCTGAAGATACTTTCAGGCACAAACTTTGTTTGCTCACACTTGGATAAAGGATTAAACTAAACTTATTATAGTCTAACCAAGTGAAAAATAAACTCTCAACATCTTTCTCTGAATCTGGAGTAATTTAATAATAAGGTTGCACACCCTTTGGCAACTCCTATAGGTTAGGATGACCTCTCATTACTTCTGCCTTTATATCTCCACTAATGGGCCTGGCTCCCACTGACGAGACCTCAATAACGGTCGAAACCGGTATGGGTAGTGGCCCTTGCCTTAATGCATAGCATTACACATATCCGCAAGGAGATGTGCTTTGCATTATGGGAGATACTGAGATAGGAGTGATGAAAGCTTTCTCCACCTTTGCAACGAGTTGCCTGGTTTTGCACTACCTTAACCCAGTCCTGAAGATACTTTCAGGTGCAAACTTTGTTTGCTCACACTTGGATAAAGGATTAAACTAACTTTATAAGAAAAATTACGTTTTTTTTTTGTTTTACATAATCAAAAATCAAAAAAGAACCAAAGGGTTCATTTCAGCAATATTAAAATAGATAGAAATAAGAAATATTAAAGATCATCCTTATTTCATAACCAAATAAAAAATAGAAACTCTGAAAGTTTCCAAAAATTGACCAGAGAGCTTAAGAGAATATAATCCCTAGCATCGGAGTTGTCTTAGCTTTCACTACTTGATATTAGTGCTGTTTAGGAGTCTGTATAGTTGTCTTTTATTAATGTCATGATAAAGATTTCACTGGCTTGGCAGCTGTTTTGAACTTTTTGGTTCTCATTAGAGATCATGCACTGAATTAATATTCCCTATTCTATCTGTTCTTTCACATAATTGATTTAATTTCCACATAATAATATGCATAATATTTTGCCACTTGCTGTATATCTCATATACAGCAAGTGGCAAAAATGGTACATAAAATCAGGCAATGTGTGTCACCATGGTACACTGAGAAATATGAGAAGAAATCCTATCCTAATTTTCCACTTAAATATATTAAAGTTGTGCATGTTATGCCAACTACTCCACAAATTTCACTCTTAGGTAGTGTGACATATGAAGACTCATCTCTAGTGATAAAATATGGCCTATCAATAAAATTTTGTCCACTTGGACAAAAGCCCAATGCATTCTCCAAGTGAGCCACAGTCAGCAAGGTTTGAGAAACACTGCTCTAAACCAGTGGGTCTCAATAGTTTTTTCCTGATGGCTGGAAAAATGGCCACTACATTAGCTGGTGGCCATATAATTCCTTTATCTAATTAATGAGAGGTATATTCTGAAATAATTCATTTTCAGGCTTTATAAGCCAAAATAGCCAATTTCAAAAATTCATCTTCGGTAAAAGGTTTGCAATATTTTCCTACCCCCAAAAAAAAAACCTCAGTTTAAAAGATCCTAAATATAATTTATCATTTCTTGAGAAGAAAGTCATTATTTGTTTCCTTTGAGAAGCCATATCTTTTTTATAACTTTCACTAAGTTTGCAGTTAAATGTGAAGTTGACCATTTTTTTCTTCAACTTCTGCTTCATGAGTATTTATAATAATGCTGAATAGCATAAGATTAATATGATGACCTCAGCTACATCATCTTTTTTTGTTTTCATTTAATATAATTAAATACAATTTTTTCCTATTCTTGATGAAAAGTTCTTTTTCTTCTCAAAAATTTTGACTTTGTTTCGATGCTGGCTGTGAAATACTTGTATCCCTTTCAGCATTTGTGTCCACTGAAATTTCATCTTTTGTTCTTTTCTTACCAAAAATTTCCTTATATCCATACTGAAATTATTAATAAGGAACAGAAATCTATAATAAAATAAATAAATACAATTTATATTAATGAAGCACTATTGTCACAAAAAAATTACTACAAAAAACTCTGATCACCTTTCTGGCTTAGAAGCACTCCATTTTCATTAAAATATACACCTAATGAAAATAATAGATGAAAGAAGAAATAAACTTCCCCCCAAAACAGCTTTCTTAGAAGCATGCAACTATTCTTAAAATCACTTCACTGATATCTTATGTACACAAATTCTTGTAAAACACTGAAAAGTAGTGTCTCTCCATGGCTTAGAAAACGAACATCCGACAAGTATCGGCAAATCTCTGTTGGCATTTAAAATAAATCTAGTACATTTATTAAAATGCTGGTATTCTGGATGAACAACTGCATCTCATACTATTGAATCTTGCTTTTTTAAAAATCTATATGATATTTTATTGTATATAAATCAATTTTATTAAATAAATTTTAATTTATTAAATATATAATGTTTACACTTATGTCTGGTGGCTGCACTTGTGAACCACTGCTCTAGACAACTATCACCCAAGAATGAAACTGTGGAAAAAGTGCACAATCAATTTTAAAAAATTACTGATAATTATGTGTAGCAAAATATTAAGAAAGTGAAAATTATATAGACTCATGCAATCAATTTTAAAGTGAAAGTCATATCATATCATCACAATATATCTAACATTTCTTGGAGATAAACAGAATACCATAAATACACTATCCACCTAATTTCGTAGATCTCACTTCGCACACATCTTCCTCCAACTTTTTTTTTCGATAAAAAAAAAAGTAAATAAAGATCAATAAAGAGTAACACTTTCGAATATGGATTTCAATGCACACTTTCAGTGGAAGAAATGTCAAAGTGTACTGCTGGAGAAAGAGGCTACTCTGAAGAAGATTAAATTGTATATCCTATAGATCTCTTATTCTTTGTGCAGCCTTATTAAGCTAGATAAATTTTGACCACACTGCATATGGCTTTTCATAAAAATCACACACACACTCTACTTATACTTTTAAATAAATATTTTCTTATCTTTCTTTCTTATTTTTTTTTTAAACTGGAGTTCACAGATTTCTCAAAAGCCTTCATTTCAATCAACAGACAAAGGATGTTCATAATTTGAAGTTACTATGCCATACCAGAACTACCATGCAAGAGCAATGGTTAATGGACAGATGACAAGTTTTCCTATTTCCATTGTAGATCTTCAAGGAGAATTTAGTACCATTTTTATTTAATTTATTATTATTTTACTGACCTCTATGGGATTCATAAGAATCATCATGTGAGGTCAACACAAAGTCTATCATACCACTCCTATAACTCATCCACGTCTGCACGTTCACCACTTTTTCAGGCAATGCATTCCATGCTCCTACAATTTTTCATGCAAAAAAAACTTCTTACCCTTTCACACACTACTTCCAGGGATGGCTCCTTGCTCTGCATTGTGAAAAATCTCCTGTGTTAATACAATAATAACCCTCCAACAGCTTAAATGTCTAGATCACATCTCACTTTGTCTTTTATACACCAAACTCTGCAGTCTGCATGCTCTCAGTTTATTCTCATAAACAACATTGTACAGTCCTGATATTTTTGTTATCCATCTTTGTACCCTCTCCAAGGTTACTTCATCTGCTTCAAATCTTGGTGACCAGGTATCTCTCGTGATCAATATCCTCCTTAACATTGCAGCAATTGTCTACTGAAATTCCAAGGACATTTCAAATGTCCTTGGAATTTCAAATGTCCTTGGAATTTCAAATCTCTATCCACAATCCCCAAGATCTCTTTTTTCCTCCACTTCTTTCAATATGACTTCATCACAAGTATGAAGCATCCCAACTGAGGATCTCAAATTTTACCACTGTATATCCCCATTCATTTGCCCAAATTCCTAGCTTATTCAAATTGTCTTGAAGAGCCAAAATATCAGCACTATTACTAATAATCCTCCTAAGCTTCATTTCATCTACAAACAACCGAACATCCTCCTCCATAGTCCTCTGACAACATCATTGACATAAATATTGAACAGTAATGGTCCCAGTACTGAACTGGAACTCCACTTGTAACCAACTCCTACTCTTTGATATCTATTAGAGAGCCAATTAGCAATCCAATCCACTAACCTGATATCCAGACCCATATGTTGCAACTTAAAAATCAACCTTCATGTGACACCCTATCAAATGCCTTTGGGGAAGGAGGGGAAAAAAAAAAAAACAAGAGCAGTGTAAGCCTTACACTTATCCACTGCTCTTGTTACTCTCAGAGTAGTGGAATTGGAGTCAGAATTAATTCTTAATATTTCAAGTTATATTTTAATTTCAAGTTCTTTGCAAAAGAAAACATATTTTATGATAATTTATATATCATATTAGTGAAAGCAGCACCCCATGAAAAAATTCACAATGGCAAAAAAAAAAAGTGAAAACAAAGTCTGCTGTTTTTTAACACTTTACAATAACAACAGATGGGAAATATTACATGTCAATGTATTATAGAAAATGATTGTGAAAACGCACGTGATGCAAAAAATTAGTAATTTTTGTGGTTCTGATATCCTACATTCCTATTACTTTATTATTTGATAAAAGTATAACCTCAATTCACTCGTGTTTTCATTTTCTAAGTTTTACCTTTTGTTTATAATTTAAGGTTACTGAATGTTTGGAATTTCTTTAATAAATAGAATAAAAATGCCACAATGACATAGCTATAGCCTTTAGACCCAAACTTCAACAGGTTAGAGTTCTAATAAGTAACCTGATGATTCATGTTGGCAGTGATGAAATGCCTTGTATGTTGAGTGCTTTCAATCAATATAAGAAATAAATCAACATCATCATCATCAAATTCCTGCCATGTACCCTTAAGGGGTGTACAGGATATGATAGTACATGAAAAATTTACCTCATTACTAATTTCCTATCTACAATTTTCCTCCAAATCAGTCTGTTATCTGTCAAGACTCCAACATTATCAGATCTTATATTTCTATCTTCTAAGGCACTTTTTACCGTATCAATCCACCTATACCTTGGTCTTCCTCTGGGTCTTTTTCCTGCCAACCTGGCAGAGAACACTTGTTTTGCTAATCTTTACTCGCCCATTCTATTTAAGTGACCATACCACCTGAAATTAGCTATGCTAACGTATTCCTGGATGCTGACAATGTCAAGTTCTTTCCTAATATCCTCATTTTTAATATGATATTGCCATTGATACCATCTGTACATGCCCCTAATATTTCTCAGGACTCTCATATCTGCGGTCTCTAGTCTCTGGTCAAGTGTTTCACTTCTGACCCAGCTCTCAGATCCATAAGTTAAAATTGGCTTGAACACTGTCTTGTATATAGCTATTTAGTATTTTGATTAATTTCTCTCTTATTCCATATAAATTTATTCAATTGACTTCCTACCATACCAGCTTTGTTGATTCTGTTGTTTATTTCCATATTTAATTTATCATCTTCACTAAAAATCGTGCCTAAGTAGCTGAAATGTTTTACTTGTTCTATTGGTTCTCCATTCACAATGTAGTTGATATTTTCAATGCTTCTGCTTATTTTCATTATCTTTGTGTTGTTATTTCTGACCTTCATACCATATCTATTACAACAGTTATTCAATTTAGTCAGGGAATCTTGCAGACTTCTAGAGGATTTATTTAAAAGTATAATATCATCTGCATAAAGTAAAGAGCTGACATTAACATCTCCAATTTTGATATCAGGTTTAATACCACTTTCCTTCATAATGTAATCCATATAGATAATTAGATAATGATGGTACAACATGACAGAATAAATAATTAGTATATTTATTATTTATTTCCTATATTGATACATAAATAAAGGTGTTAGAGTTAGAATTGGAGTCAAAGGTGTTACGTACCGATTCCACAGCTCTGGTTACTATATTGTAAACGGTAATCAGATTACTAAAACAAGAACACCCTTTCACAAATCCATGCTGACCTGCTTAAATAATATTACCTTCATCTTCCCGATTCTATATATGGCTGACAATAGAAATTTCTCCAAATTTTAACAACTACAGAAGAAATACAAACAGGCCTATAGTTTGATAGCTCAATTCTACCACCATCCTTATGCAATGGCATTATCTTACCCTCCTTCCACTCTCCAAGAAACTGAGGAGAGTCAGTTCCACAGTCAATGATACAGTCAGTTCCATAGCACATTCTCAAATTCGGAAAGCATCCTCTTCATTCATTTCTAATATTTCACCACTCATAATCCTTCTAAGAATAAAGCCTGCTGTACTCGGATGGACCACTAATAAAGTGATCATTAAATGGCCCAACTATGTCATCTGCTTTGGTCACCATTCCCATCTCCCCCCCAGCAAGGTAATCCATCCACTATCCATCTCCTACTCACCACATAGCAAAAAAACTTCTTGGGATTCTCCTTGGATTGCAGTGCCAGTCTCCTCTCATATGCTAATTTTTCTCTTCTTACAATACTAGTCACTTTCTTAGCCTGAGCCTTATATTCCTCATGCAACTGTCATTCACATCTCTCTTTATTTGTCTTCCATAATCTCTTTCTCTTTTGAAATTCCCTTTTTATTTCTATTGTCAGCCATATGACTCCAAATTGCTTGATCTTCTTCATTTGAGGTATACAATCTTTCATTACTCTCAACAATTTTTTTAACTATCTTCCATGCACTAATGACTCCCTCTTCCTTCAAATTTTTTCATTCACTATACTGCTGCAAGCTGGTTTCTAAGTCTGTGATAGTTTTCTGAATTAAATTCCACATAAATTCTTTCTGTTTTGATACTTCCACATGCCCATTACCTATTCATCCTCCAAGTCAGGACTAGATGGTCACTCTCTCACCAACAATTTAATGCAGAAAACTATCACAGACATAGAAACCAGCCTGCAGAAGTACAGTGGATGAAAAAATTTGAAGGAAGAAGGAGTCGTTAGTGCATGGGAGATAGCTAAAAAAATATTGTTGACAGTAATGACAGATTGTATACCTTAAATGAAGAAGATCGAGCAATTTGGAGTCATATAGCTGACAACAGAAATAAAAAGGGAATTTCAGAAGAAAAAGAGATTATGGAAGACAAATAAAAAGAGATGTGGAGAACAGTTGCATGAGGAATATAAGGCTCAGGACAAGAAAGTGACTAGTATTGTAAGGAGAGAAAAATTAGCATATGAGAGGAGACTGGCACTTTTGGATTTCATTATAGCATCATATCATTTGATGCTATAATCAAATCCAAAACTCCTTGATCCTCATGTTCCCTCCACTATATGCTACCTAAAACAGTTGTCCTACAAGAAATCCAAAAATTCAGTTCTCTTATTACTGTGTGCTGCATCCTCTCCTTGCCGGCCTGGTTGGCCGAGTGGTTAGTGTATCCGTTCTCATGCCAAAAAAGCTGCAGGTTCAAATCCTGCCATGGGCATGGATGTTTGTGATTGTCTGTGGAAATGCTAGTGGTGTTGTAGTTGGTGGAGACAGAGTTGTAAAGTAGGTGCCCTATCTCAATGAGTCTTTAGACTCCCTGGAGGTGTCACGTAATAATAATAATAATTTATATCACTATAGTCGCACATGATGATCACTCGCGTTGCACTGGCCAAACTAATCTGCCTAAGTATTTCCTGTTCATCACCATCTATATTCTCTGGTCTGGTCTGGTCAATGTCCCACTAAATACTGTGTCTTATAAATGTCTATGTCACATCATACTCTCAAAGCCATCAGTGTCATTTCTGTTGTGATTCTCCATTCTGAGAGGGCACGATTCATCTCTTATCATGAGTTACACTCTACCACCACATTTATCCTCCCTTTCTGCCAAAATATGCTATATCCTTTGATTTCTATCCCTGTTAGAATATCCTCCTCATTTAATCCAATTTCACTGGTACCAGCAACCTTTGAAGAGACTGAGTCAATCAATGCCAGAAACTCATTCCCTTTATTTCTAATGTTCCTAGCAATTGTATGCAGAAAAAACCAGTGTATTTCCAGTATTCTTATAGCCATCATTACTCCTCTCATATTCCACCTGGCTCTGTAATATAGTATACACCCTCTCATTTCTCAAGACACTATCTCCACAAGGCCATCACTGCTACATTTTGCCCATGCAAAAACACCAGTTTCCCTGTCCCAACACACTTACCTGCACAGAAAAACAACAGTCTCTTCAATGCTTGTGCCCGTCTGCATTCAAATGTAATCCCATCTCATGCATACAGTTCTCTTCTATCCTCAAACATACTCCATGCATCCACACATTCCAGACTTCTTTTCCTACACATTTTTGCTATCATTTCATTTGTTATCACCACTCTTCTCCTCCAGTCTGCATTACCATACTGAGGCAACTTGCTCACTATCTTTCTCGGACACGTTTCTGCTGCCTGAAAGTTTTTTCCCTTGGTTTTTCATTATACTATAAATTAAAGATGCCAAGAAATTATATTCTTGGTTACATCCTTTATCCAAGTGTAAGCAAAGTTCGCTTATACTTGGATAAAGGATGCTTACACAAACAAATTTCTTAGTATCTTTAATTTGTAGTATAACAAAGTGAAACAATTTTCTAAATCCATCTCTAATCCAGAGTATTTTAGTAATAAGGTGTGACACCTTTTGACTACTTGTATATGGAAATATGAATTCTACAATACTTCAATCTTGGTATCACTTCTAGGTCTGACTCCCACTGATGAGACCTCAATAAAGGTCGAAACTGGTCTGGGCAGTGACCCTTCCATAATACATAGCATTATACATTACACTCCCATAAGGATATGTGCATTGAATTATGGGATACTAAGGCAATTGATGTGAAGTCATTAGCCTATACAAGTGGCCTGATCATGAAGTAACTTGGATGAAGGATGAAGTAACTTAGATAAAGGATGAAACAAAGAATATAATTTCTTGGCATCTTTAATTTACATTTCTGCTGCATTATCCCTAACATCAACCTCAAATCTCATGCTACACGATTCAAGCTACCTCTCAGGCCATTCTTCCCAACCACTACTATCATCTCTACATTTTCATTCCTCTTCACTGCACTGCCATACTCTCTATCGTTCCACAAATACTTCTCTGACACTCGATTCTGCACACCCCAAATCATCGAATCTCCATACATAACACTATGAAGAGATTCATTTGTCCTCTCACTGGCATCCCTGACTCTTACAGCTTCCAATCTTTCTTTTCTTTCTCTTCCTCCTATCTCTCATCTCTCTCTCTCTCTCTCTCTATCCCATACTTCCACACTCTCTCAATTTTCTGCAATTTCTCTCGTCCACTGTCACTCCAATTTGCTCTCTCTCTCTCCCCCTTGCTTTCTGATAACATTCTCTTACACTTACTCTCATTCTTCTCACACTAGCCAACCTCTCCAGCCTCTTAAATATCTTCATTCACCCTCCTCAACTCAGTCTTCATTCCATTTATCTCCTTTCTCAGCAGTTCTATTTCTTTCTCCATGCATCCTGCTTTCAAGCGACATTCACACACAATGACCATCAGATAAACCATGTCTATCTGCTACACTGCTTAAAGTTAAATCCATATGTATCCTTAACTATGTTTGCAGATAATGTTGTGCTAATCAACTAACATTCAGCTGTTCAAAACCAATTAGATAATCTATGGAAAAATGAAGCAATGATTGGTTGGCAGTCAATAGCAGTAAAACTTAAGTTCTAAAAACTGAAAAAAATGAAATATTAAGCTAAATGACCATATACTTGAAATAAGATTTTCAATATCTTGATTCTTACATAAATACCCTGAAAAGTATGAAAAAAAGAAAGTACAAAGCTCTTCAATCCATAAAAGTCTGGTATCTGGATATCCAAACTCATCACCACAAACACTAAACTTTGTCTGTACAAAACTACTAGAGCCATATTTACATATGGTCAATTGATATTATCAATAGCTGTGGGACTATAATATTAGAATATACAAAACAAGGTCGCTTTCCCAATGCTGTCATTCATTCCAGCATAAAGTCAGCAAAAAAAAAAAACCTCTAATAGAAGTCTTCACTGATCTCTAATTCAAGGGAGATCGTTAATCTGAAGATCACTAATTCAAAAAAGTCTGAAGTGGTTGAGACACAACTTAGACATCCATTCTCACCTACTTATGTTCAGTGCTCTTCTCTGTAGACCAACTAATGGAACAGAAGAGGAAGGCTAACAAAACAGTCCTGGCAACAAATAAGTAAAATTCTTTTTGAGATAAGATTCATACACCATGTAATATTTACCAGTTGGCACATAAAAGAGCAACTTGGCAAACTATTAATTCATTTAATTAACAAATTATCTCCATGAGCTGCTGTTATATGCTTATTTCTGTACATATTTCTCTCTTCATTTCTTAATAAACCATGATGATGAAGAATGGAAGCTCGTAAAATATTATTATTATTATTACATGACACCTCCAGGGAGTTTCCAAAGACTCCTCGAGGGAGGGCGGCTGCTCTACAACTCTCTGTCTCCACCACTAAATCCATCAACTATAACGAACCGAACTACACTAATGCCATCTGCCACCCACCACCACTACTATTTTTACAGACAATTACAAACATCCATGCCCATGGTAGGATTCGAACCTGCAGCCTTTTGGCTGAAGAGCGGATATGCTAACCACTCGGCCAACCAGACCGGCTACATATGATACAGTGAAGTTCATGGTTTCAGTAATACTAGTATTACCTCAAAAACTATCATAATTATATACATTAAGTGGATATTAAATCCAACATAAAAAAAAAAAAAATACCATACTTATTGTAACTATTGATAAAAATGAAATACGATAGACAAATTATATAATAATTTATATAGTAGCTTACGGAGCCATATTAGCAGATGAATATGTATACATATTTACACATAACAAAATATAATGTGGTTCCAGACCAAATATTTTTCAATTTATTGTTTTATACATATATTTTAAAAAAATAACCTGATAATATATTGAAATGAAGCGTTTCCAAAAATGTTTCCAATGAAAATTTCTGTCCACGCGGTTAGCCTAATGGCTATGTGCTTCGCAACCATATGCCTGGGAAAGGAGTGTCCTGGGTTCGATTTCCGTTGCTGACGTGAGGAGCTTAAGGATCTTTCTCAGACATAGCCAGGTCTTGGGCATAGACAGCAGGGTTTTTCTCCGCAGTTTATCTGGGGTTTTTCCTCCTGCAAGCAGGCAAACCAGCTTCCTGAATGCACATGGACTACAGTCATGAATATGTCCCAGCCAAATGCCAGCCCCGAGCCTGCATAAAATTGGGGGTTGGAAAAAGCAATGGTGAATACCCTGTAAAAATCTCATCAGGGATACTTTGTGGACAACATGCCAACAAAGTCACCTATGGTCAGAAACGACTGAAACGGAAAAATCAGTCAATGAAAATTTCAAATGTGGTTCATTTAAGCTTATTTAATATTCAAATAGCATAACTCACCAAATTATTTTTGGTTTTGGCAACATTTGGATCATCTGGTCCAAGAGTCTTTTCATAAATCTCTAAGGCTCGTTGATAATATTGTTCAACCTCTTCATATTTTCCTTGATTCTGACACAGGAGAGCTAAATTATTTAATTGTTTTGCTACATCTGGATGATCTTTGCCCAGTACCTAATTACACAAAATATATTAAATTCATACTCAGATTATTATTATATTATGCCTAAATATTTGTTTTATATTTCTAAAAGCTTCACTAACAATTTTTCAGAGTTTGTCTTTAAGCTGTATTTTAAATTTTTGTGTGCCATAATAAATATTTTTCTGTAAATTACATGAAAAAAGATGCTCTGGCAAACAAAACATATAAAACATTTAAGTTTAATGATTAGAGGTTTTTTAGATTGAGCAGCCAAAATAATCTAATTCAAGAACATTTATGAGTTTAATTAGGTATACTTCAGCTGCAAGTATTTAGCTACAAAGTAAAAGCCATAATGCTGTGAAGAAGATTGCTGCATTTGATCATGTTTCCACTTTCAACAAATGTCAACAAACTGCTAAAGTCAATTCAGCTACAAATATCACAGACCATTGACTCAGCTTTTATTCCAAGAGAAATTGTGCACATCATATTCACCATAATGGTAATTTTAAAAATGAGATGAAAATGTAGTTCATATCATAACTAAAATGACTATTATGTCCTATAGTTTGCCAGAGTTAATTTGGCATCATCAGGGAACAATATGCAAGTAAAGATACATGCATACATGAGTAACAGTAATGTTGCTGATATTGTGAACGGCTTGAAAGAAGATATTTAAGAAATGGATATAGCCATTTCCATTCACTGCCACAAATAAAACATGGATTCTTATCCTGTACATAGCAGATATTTCCAAAAAAGTTGCCAGGCTCTTGAGAAAGTTTATCATTTATCAAACTTTCTGCACTGTCTAGCTTTCTTCCAAGCACCAAAACATGCTTTCTTATCTCAAGTGTTTATCAAGTGCTATGCAAGAACCTCTTTTGGTAAACAAGTTATTAAGTAAAGAAGAGGACTGATTGTAACCAAAGCTATAATAATTACATCAAACCTCATAAATCTGGACTGGACTAATATGTTTTTTGAAATTAACTGCCAAATCCTTTGGAGTAACATATGTAAATTCACAAAGCAGCTTTACATGAATGTTTATTCAAGAAGCATTCAGAACATTACCATGCACTTGATTAATTACATACAACAGTTTATAATGTATAGTAGTATAGCAGTCTTTTCTAGTGTGTGTGTGTGTGTGTGTGTGTGTGTAAGAGAGAGAGACTCCAACAAGGTTTGAAAATAGCATCTTGATCTATTCTTAGGCTGTTGTTTATTGAATAATATTTTTCTCATTAAAAAAGTATTCAATGTGTTTTGATTGTAGTAGTATAATAGGATGTGTGAAAGTGTACTATCAATTCGAACAAATGGTAATCAGCTGATGCTGGGTTAATATATATCATGAAAGAGAGACACTCTATTTTCACCTTCTTGATATATATATATATGTATGTATGTATGTATATATATTTATTTTTTGTACAATCCGACTACTGTGTACAGTATAGCATTGTCTTGTTAATGGCTTTGAGTTAATTAGTAATAGATAACAGCTTAGTAAATAGCATTTACTTGTTAGAGGTTATCACTAATGGCCTATCATGTATGACTCCTGAAACTTCTTTCAGGAGTCATACATGATACATTCCATTTGTGAATACAAATGGAATGTACTCGCAAAGTTCTGACAAACGCACAGAATGACCTTGTTCAAAGTTATATGCCATCCCAATGGTATGGAGGGAGTCTGGAGACTGTGCAAATGATCATTTTTATTTAAAAAATATCTCCAAATTTTCTGCAAGTAATAAAATACCTAAACTTACCATCAGATTACCAGTCTCTGATGGCAAATTGTCAAAGAATGAAAATAAACAAGAACATCTGGAATGTCAGGAGTATCCATCACAAATATAAAGATCTAGACAAAAAAAAAAAAAAAAACTAAACAGAAAAAAATAATCACATTAGCATTAAAAACAGAAATAAAGAAAAAACAAAAAAGTTCAGATGAACAGATAATTACATCTATATCTACAGTGAGTCAAAAAGGAAGAACGAGCAAAAGCAGGACCAACGATTATTTATTCACAAATCAATTTAAATAAATATCCCACATTACAATTACTGGAGCACGAGAATTCTAGAACTAAGATTACAGATAAGTCATGGCTTCCTGACTGTTATTGGTGTCTATGCCTCAGAGGAAGATAACAACAGCTTTTATTCAGATTTACAAAAAATAGAAGATGAGAAAGAGAATAAGATATCAGAATGAAAACATTGAAGACATAATCAAAGAGAAGAAAGAAGCATATAAACAATGGATAAACACAAAATCACTCGAAGCAGAAATTAATTATAAATATAAAAAGCATGCCAGAAAAAGAATAGAGAAACTTGGGGAGAGCTTCATAGTAACATTGGAAACAGATTTTACAAATGCATGCAAAATTCTACGAAAATGAATAAGGAGGTAAAAGAAAAAGTGTGACTTTGAAATTTATTTATTTTTATGGCAGCATTCAGCTATAGTTCAATGTCCAATGTTGAGAGCCACTCTAGAGCCTCCTTTGACACTTTGTATATCTCCTTCAGGTTGCCATGGAAACATCAAAAAGGGCAGTCACTGATATGTTTGATGGTCTGTCAAATTAGGATGAAGATAAGGGCTACTTGCCATATTCCATTTATGCAGGAGATAGCCGAATCTATCCTCATTCTGTTGATTGTTGTCCATAGCCTTCTTGGAAGGATGAAGACTGGCTGGCAGCTGCAGGGGTATTTCACAAGAGCCATTTATTGATTCTGCATGTCAGGAACTGAAAGTGCTGGGCCAGAAAAGGCTCCAGTTATGTCCCAAAATGGGTACGTTGATTTCAGCTGGGTTCCAGGGGGATTTATAAGGATTGAGTGGAAAGGCAGAAGGGAGTTATTTGTGCAGTTCTTTTAGTGAAGTCTGTCTTCTTCATATATTTGGTGGGGGCTATGTTGGAAAGCACTGGTAGCCATGACAAAGGGGCAGATTTCAGAGTCTCACTAATCATGCGCATAGTTATGTAATCATGAGATGATGTTGATTTTTTTTTTTTTTTACTTTACAAATATGATTTTTGTAGGTCAGACTTCTATTTCCAGGTAATGTAGGTGAGGATCATGCTTGAGTTGCCACAGAAAATTAGGTTAAGTTGGTGGTTTGCCTCCTTGTTAAGATGGAAAGGTGCAACTGTTTTGGCTTTAGGTGCCACTGCTCGAAATATTTCTCGAGAATCTTCACATCTGTGTGCAGACAACCACCAGGAAATTGAAAAGAGGTGTCATCTGTGCACATACATTTGCTTGATCTTGTTAAGGGAATGTCCAAAATATAGATGTTGAAAAGAGTTGAAGCCAAAACAGAGCCCTGGGTCATCCATTCTGAAAGAATCTGGGTCAGCTCTTCCTTCCTCCAATATGGACCTGAATTGTTCTGTTTGTAAGCATGGAATCTAGGAAGTGTAATTGGTTTGCATTTTATGAATCTGAAACTGAGCTTTGAGAGCAAGCTTCTCATCCAGACTGTATCATAGGCTGATGTCAAGTCAATGAAGATAGCTCCCGATTTTAATTTCTTTTGGAAACTAGCCTCAATTTGAGTTGTTAAAGCCAAGACTTGGTCACAGCAGTTTCTGCCAGGCCTAAAGCCAGCTTGCTCCATAGGGAGAAAGGATCTCCCCACTCATCTCAATGAGTGGGGAGATCCTTTTCAGTATGATTCTTTCCAGGACCTTGTAGGTTGAGCATAGAAGGGCAATTGGGACAAGGTTTCCAACGGAGCTGGGGTCTTTCCCTGGCTTGGAAACGTCAATTATCTTAGATTCTCGCCGGAGTGCTAGTAGTTCTCCATTAGAGATGATATGGAAATCAGGACTGACAGCCATGCCTTACCATGCTACCCAAGATGTTTAAGGAACTCGAGGAGGAGGCTATCAACTTCAGCAGCCTTGCCATTCTTGGTAAATGATAGAGCTTCCTGGATTTCCTCTGTGTGATTGGGCTACAGAGATCTGAAGTTTCAGGGCTTGAAATAAGTTGTGTCTCAGAGTAGTTGAAATAATCTTAAAATAATCAAAGAGAAAACTTGGCTGGACTTCTTCCAAAACTTATGGCAAGATAGTAATAAATCTAAAACTGATATAATGCTAGCTACTAATTATACAGTGGTAGAAATAACATTACAAGAAATCCAACAAGCAATACAGCAATGCAAATCAGGAAAATCCCCTGGAGAAGATGGAATAAATATAGAAGTTATTAAATATGTGGGCATCTTATTCATCAAACGACTTTTAAAATCATTCAGCAATTTCTGGTAGCAAGGAAAAATTTCCAAAAGTTGGAATAATCAATTATCATTCCAATATATAAAAAATGCATACGTGCAGCTGCGAAAACTACAGAGGAATAAGTCTCCTAAATACTCGTTATAAGTTATATGCACAAATGTTAACTTCAAAATTTAAATCATATGTAGAAGATAAACTTTGCGAAGAACAAAATGGCTTCTGAAAAGGATAATCATGCATTGACCCAGCTTTTACATTAAAAATATTAATGAAAAAATATTACAAATTCAATACAGAAAGCCTTTGGCAGAGTCTTAAGGAACAAAGTGTGGACCATAATCAAAAATCTAAACATTCCAAATCAGCTACTTGCTGCAATAACTAACGTGATCAAAACAACCAAACAGCTGAAAGAATCAATGAAAAAGTTACAGAATGGATATCAATAAACAGAGCATCGATCAAGGATGCACAATGTCACCACTCCTATTAAATATCTATATTAAAGAAATGGAAGAAAAAAAAAACAGCATTTAAACTGGATCATGGAAGTATATTTAATACCGTTTTGTTTATATATGACCAAGTAATCATAGCAAGAAGTGAAGGTGAACTCCAAAGCTCAATATGCTCCTTAAACATAATTGCTAAAAAAATTGTAATGCAAATATTAATAGATAAAACAAAAATCATACCTTTTACAGGACCATATTCAGTCAGAAGTAAAATCATGACTGAAAATAAAATTTTAGAACAAATTAACTGCTTCAAATACCTTGGATGCACTGCATCATACACAAAAGAAGCTGATGTTGATATCAAAATTTCAAACTTTCTAAAGATAACAGGAAGGATCAATAATATATTCAAACCTAACCAAATTCAAAAGGATACAAGATTAAGAGTTTATAAATTTAACGCAACTCTCACATCCAGAAATTAAAACTGGTTTGAACATTGTCATGTGCATTGCCAGTTTTAGTGTTTTGATTAATTTTTCTGTATTCCACATAAATTTATTCAACTGGCTTCCCCACTGTAAAATTTTGTTTTTATATAGTTATTGCTTGTTGTTATTAATTCCTTTAACTAATTCTTGCTTGGCTGCGCCCTTGTCAGATTTGCTGTTGTTCCCTTCGTGACTTCGTCTTAATACTCTCTTATTTGAATTTACTATCTCCGAGGTTCTTTAACATGCTATGTCTTTTCATTCTTAAGTAACTTGCTATAAATTCAGTTTACGTTGGTTTCAATGCAGTCGCATAGCTCGGTCCAGGCCATGAATCAGTCCAATCGGTAGTGCATGTGTATCAGCACATCAAGGGTCTGCCATGGCTTATCGCCAATTCCTTTGTTCTGCACTGGTGCTAATTCCCTTTCAGACTTAGAGAAATTTATTTTTAGCTGTGCCACTCTGTCTTAGATAGTTGAACAATGCAATATCAAGGAATTAAGTTAAAGCTTAGCACACTACAATGTTTATCTTAACCGAAACTATTAATTATTTAGATCATCTAAACTATCAAGAATTGCTTTGCATTCATAGCCTTCTTTACTTTCATTCCCTCCCCGCCTTGGTTCAATTTTTATGAGCGGTTCAATAGGAAGAAAATCAGGGTCAATAAATTAACATAACAAAAAAACATTTAATCATCAATTTTACGAAAGTATACAGATACAAATCATTTCAAGCATATTATTATATCAATACTAAAGCCCTAGAGTACTCTGTTAATTACGTTATATTTTTACACATTCTCTAAGACATTAATTAAGGATTACAGTTCAATTACAGGGCAATCTTATACTCCGTTAACAGCATTTCTGGAAGAGATTTGCACTTGACACGGTGAAAATATCTCTGAAGCAATTCTACACAGCTCTTCAGCTTAAAGCTCAAACATTCTCTAATTTCTTGAGTGAGAACACCAAAGTCCTTTCACTATTCAGTCTTAGCAATTTGAAGGTCCATCACACTAGCAACACGATTCTCTCAGTAATTATAAAACATATCAAAAGTCTACTTTACCCAGGCATGATTCTTATGAGACTTCATCTACGCGAATCTGCAATGGTCTCAGGTAGGTTCGCCGCTCTCAGGTCAATCAGTTCAGCATGGCATTCTATTCTCTAATGGGATCCTTGCTGGATTGGGGAACTTTGCTCTGCTTGGCTACAAGTTGACTCTCGAACTCTCCTGGACACATCCACGTGGCCCTCCGACCTCCTGAGTTCGTTGACCACTCCGTTGAAGAAAAGGACCAAGAGAACTCTAGGCACTGCAACCAATTTTATATTGCGCACCCTATGGGTTTCTTCCTACGTCACTCTTTTTCTTTACTGCGCATGGCACTTACTTCTCCCTGGCAACTAGCACCATATCATACTCTGGTGAGGTTCCTGGAGAAACTCGTGTGCTACTCTGCCTTGCTCATGTGTTTTGCTTCAGGCCATTTCCTTTTATAAGCTGATTACTTCGTTCTCCCTCTCGTACACAATTATTTATAGAAAGCACACAGTTATTACATTAGGAGATTTAAAAGAATTATCTACAATTAAATGACTCGAAACCGTATGTACAAAGAAAAAGGAATTATGTTGGTAAGTTAACATCATCTTATTTAGTCTGATAAACCAATACTGATTCTGGGAATGACATTTCGTGTTAAATTCTGAATGAAGCACTTATAGGTTTAATCTTCTTTCATTCAGAATTTAATACCCACCATACCAGTTTTGCTTATTCTATTGTCTATTTCCATATTTAATTTGCCATCATGATCACTAAAAATTGTGTCTAAATAGCTGAAATATTTTATTTGTTATAGGTCCCCTAATGAGAATGAAGTTGAAGTTTTTCATGTTCTTGCCTATCTTCATAGTTTTGGTCTTTTTATTACTAATTTTCATGACAAATTTGTTACAGCTATTATTCAATTTAGTTAAAGATTCCTAGAGACTTATATTGGAATTTGTTTAATAGTAGTATAACATTATCTGCATAAGCAAGGAGCTAAGTATATCTCCAATTCTGATATCATGTTTATTGCTACTTTCTTTCATGTGATCAATTTTGATGATGAATAAGAGTAGAGATGGCGACTTTAAGATTTATATTTAATTATATTAATATATATATATATTTAATTATATTAATATATATATATATATATATATATATATATAAAATAATTCATTTTACACACATTACATTAATAATTCAATATAGTTGATTTTAATTAAAGTCAAACTGGAAATTTTTCTGTGATTATAT
This sequence comes from Typopeltis vanoorti, assembly GCF_054136105.1. Lineage (NCBI taxonomy): Eukaryota > Metazoa > Arthropoda > Arachnida > Uropygi > Thelyphonidae > Typopeltis > Typopeltis vanoorti. Next base: position 57,372,092 of record NC_143559.1, on the reverse strand, counting down.
ATTTATTAACAATAACGTAAAATTGTTAAATTTTACATTATTGTAAATTTAAGAGTAGCTGCATGGATGTATAACAAACATTAATTACACTACAAATGTCATCTGAATAATTCTGGTGAAAGTGCAGGCATCTGATCTCTAGCTATTTTGATTTTGGTTGATTTGCCTTTAATCACCCAAAAAAAGCCATGTGGATGAAATATATGATATAAATTATGTATTATATCCATGTTATTTCTATAGTATTCAAATCGATCTGTGTATTTATTAATGTAAAAACATCAAAGGCTAGCATGGTGTTTAATCTTTGGATGAATTTAGTTTCATCTTTGATGCTTCTTTCCATCACCATGACATATGCTTATTTACATCTACTTAATTAGAGACCTAAGGGATTTATCTACTCAGGCCAGTTTTAGGGGAATCATAAAATTTACTGTATTAAATTTCTTTATATATGTAATATATAATATACTACTAATAATAATATAATATGTAATATACTTGGTGATCACCACAGGATAATAATTCAAATATACTTGGAAACCAAATTGATTACTTGCTAATTAATCAAAGATTTTGAAGTTCCATAAAGAGCACAAAAACCTATCCTAGTGCAGATATTGCTTCTGATCATAATCTACCTGGAGATAAAGTTAAAACTTAGACTGAAAGCTACACTTAAGAAACATCAACAAAAAATATTTGACCCAGGAAAGTTAAAAAATCCAGAAATAAGGAAAAAACTGAGTTAAGATCTGAATCGAGAGATAACACTTATCAAGAATGATAGCATCATGATGGTTGATGAATCATGGAACATATTAAAATCTATCTTCATAGAGAAATGTGTGATACTTTGTGTCCTGATACAGCAGTAAAAGAAAGATTGAATAACTGATGAAATTCTTTCATGGATTAATGCAGATCATAATAAAAATCATAGTCTAACAAAATATAAAGAGGTTCAGAAAATTATTAAAGACAAGATCAAAGAAGCAAAAGAAATCTGGATGAATGAAAAATGTAAAGAAATAGAATTTCTAAAGGAAAAGCATGACAGTTTTAATCTACACAAAAAGCTGAAAGAGACCTCAGGTATATTTAAGAAAAAACAACTATGTATCCTTCAAAACAAAAAGGGAGAATTAATATCTGAAAAGAATGATAAAATACAAGAATGGATGAAATGTGTAGAACTCTTTACTGATAACAGACAAAACCAAAATACTTATGAAAGATGGACGGTTCATGCATTCTAAGATCAGAGGCAGAATATGTGCTGAACTCAGCTAAAAATGGTAAAGCCATAGGCCTGATAGAATACCAGCAGAAACAGCAAAGTTATTAGAGGACGACAACATTACTATATTAGTTAAGCTATTTAACAAGATCGACAATACAAGCATAATCTCTCAAAACTAGTTACAGTGGACCTTCATTATGCTACCTATAAAAGCAAATGCCAAAACTTGTAATGACTACTAATGAGTCATTTTCTCAAAATGTTTCTGAAAATAATTCAAAAAAAAATATACAGAAAATGTGAAGATACCATCAGTGATACCCAAATCAGCTTTAGAAGCAGTTTGAGAATGAGAGAGGCTCTTTTCTGTTCTCAAATCTTATTCCAAAAATGCAGGGACCAAAACAAGGAAGTATTCATTTGCTTCATCGACTTTGAGAAAGCATTTAACAAAGTCAACACACTAAATGATTAAATTGTTAAAAAAATTGGATTAGATGGTAATGTAAAACTGGATGTAGCTTAAAAATACCAAAGTACTTTACATCGATTTTTACAGAGGTCAAGTCTCATGAGAACTGTTACAAAAATAACATTGTTTGTCTCTATGTAATTTTTGCTAAATATTTAATGTAAATAACCCTATGGCAGTGTTTCTCGAACTTCAGATATCCACGTATCCCTTCTTAAATTTTCATTATTACCAAATACCCCCTTATCATATAATAAATAAACGAAGTCTTTTTCATTGTAAATGTCTATTTTATTTGAATTTATATGTAAGCAGATATAGAGTTTGAGTTGAAATGCTAATTCTCTTCAACCGAATTCCATAATATCTGAAATACATTCACTATATAGGTATATATTTCTTAGTTTAACACATTCACGATGGAGTGGTGTCAAGCAAACCCATATGTTGCACCGGCAACATAAGGTTTTGCTTGAGTCTATACAGCAGTTTCTGTTGGAGAGGAGATGTGATTCATTAGTTAGTGCTGTTTTTATCTCAGTTGTCTCTAATTGCACTATTTGTTGAGAAATATAATGATTCCATGCATTAATGATGCATAGCCAAAAATTGCCACACCCCCCCCTAAAAACCTTTTGCGTACCCCCGGGGATACATGTACCACACTTTGAGAAACACTGCCCTATGGGAATTGATTGTATTTACTGTTTTAACTAAAGTTTCTAGAATGTCAAAAACAAAAGCAACACTTTGCCATTGGAACTTTTTTGTATAATGTATAATAGCTATGTATAAGAGCACAAGAAAGTTGTTTACGATTAAGTGTGTGAGAAAGTTGTTTGTAAGCTCTGTGCATGAACACCTTCAAAGCTAGTTTCAGAGAAGTTTCTGCTGCCTGATAAGGCAAAGAAAAAAAAGAGCGCACCAAGGAGAAAAAAGAACGGGCCTGCCTTAACAAAAGGATCAAGGAGAACTGCCGATTTCTTTGGGGTTTACAACCCTTGGTGCAAGGTCCCGAGAAGGCGAAAATAAAAGAGGACTAAACCGAACATCGGTAGGCAGTTTTCCGGCAGAGAAATAAGGGCAGTTTTCAGCAGAGAACCAGAGGCAGGCCCTCTGGTTCTCTATAAAAAATATTTATATTTTTCATAAGATACTTCAACTGATTATAAAAGTGCCCACATTATTATATGGCAGTGAAATTTGGGCAATAAATAAACAAAATAAACAAAGAATAAAAACACGTGAAATGAAATTTATGAAGAGAACTGCAAAATAAACGTTATTTGACCAAAAAAGGAACAAAGATATTTTAAAAGAACTAAAAACAAAATCAACAGAGAACTAAATCACTAGAGAACTAAAAATAAAAATCACACAAAATCAATCAAGAAAAACTAAACAATTATAAACAAAAATGGATAGAACATGTAAACTGTATGGCCAACACCAGATATCCTAAATAAATAAAATATAAACCAATTGGAAAGAGAAGGCCGGGTAGACCTCAAAAAAGGATAGTATAGGGATAATGAGGCTGGAAAAGACCAATATGGTTTATATCTGTAATTAGCATTATGATGATGAAGATAAATGGAAGAAGAGGACACTATTCAGAATGGCTGAAGATTGCTCAAAATTTGCCAAGATGGTTGCCGACCTCTAATAGGAGATGGCACTGAAAGAAGAAAATATGTATAATATGTATTTATTATACTTCTTATTACAGTGTACAGTAGAAATATATACATATATTAGAGAAAAAAAAGATATATGAATTTTGCAATGTGAAGAAGCAAATGAGTGAACCTGGGTAATTTAATATCTGGATTTAGAAGACAAATTACCTAGGTTCAGTGAAGTGCAATATATTTTATATTCCGAAGATTACCTAGCTATTTCACGGTAAAGAGTAACTGCACTTACTCTTTCTCTAATTTCTAAGGCTCTTTTGCAAAGTGGCTCAGCATCCTTATACTTTCCTCTTTTTCCATAGAGAACAGCAAGATTGTTGAGAGTAGCTGCCACCTATAAGTACAAAATGTAATACATACATGATTATGCATAATTTAAAATTAAATACTACTATCAGTAACAAATTATTGCAAGAAATCTCTGCAAAATAATTAAATATAAATGATGTTTAACATATTGTCCACTATGGAACTCCTCAGAATGCCATTGTAACTAGGTATCACAATCAGAAGACAAAGAAATAGTGGACTAATGACAGAATAATGTTTACGTATGGCAAGAACCATACACAACCTAACAAAAGGAAATGACAAAACAAATAGAGCAATGGAAATCCGAAAACAAAAACAAAAACTAAAGAAACTGCAGGGCAGGGAGAGAGAGAGAGAGAGAAGGAAACTATGGAAAACAGGACAAAGGGAATTGCGGGACACTGTACACTGAAGGCAGAACATTAAAAAAAAAAAAAAAAAGACTGCATAGAACCAAACAAAGAACACAAAACACACAGGCAAAGGAAAAATACAAACAATAATGGGAGACATAAAAGAGTATGAACTAGAACTAGATGAGTATGAAATTATAAATGAAAATTCAGAATTAAATGTTTACATTTCAAAATGTCATGTTAGCGTAAATTAATATCACCTGAAATCTTTATAATGAACTAAATAGATCAGAAAGACCATTAAAATTAAGAATTTAGATGAAAAAAAAATCCAAAATTCTAAATCAGAATTTTTTAATATGCTATTATTATTATTATTATTCAGGCCTCCGTGGAGTATAGAGAGTCATTGTGGGAGGACCTTCCTAGGAAACAAAGTCTATCACACCACTCCTTGAACTCATTGACCGTTCTTGCTCTCACCACTATATCAGGCAATGCATTCCATGGTTCAACTACCCTTCATGCAAAGAAACCATTCGTCACCCTCTTGCTCACAGTTCCTTCCGTAACTTCCAGGGATGCCCCCCCCCCTTGCCATCGCGCCTTCCTGCTGTTCCACCAAGTGAAAGAACTCCTCAGTGTCAACCCTGTAACTGCTTCTCAACAGTTTAAAAGTCTCAATCATATCACCTCTCCTTCTATCTACCCAACTCTGCAGTCCACATTCCCTCAGCTTGTCTTCATAACTAACATTGTACAGTCCTGATACCATCTTTGTTATTTGCCTCTGTACCCTTTCTACAGTTAATTTATCCCCTTCAAATCCTGGGACCAAATTTGAGAACAAAAGTATAGTCCATACAATGGAATGAGAACTTTTATCTCTGCAGGTCAGCGTCCTTCTCAGTATTGCAGCAATCCTCTGGGTTACCTTCACCACCTTTGCAATATGCTCCCTGAATTTCAGTTTTCTATCAATCATCACCCCCAGATTTCTTGTCTCCCTTACTTCCTCCAGTACAGCTCCTCCAATTGAGTATGCAGCCTCCAATTGATGTATCAAAAACTTCAAGACATTACATTTTGCTACATTAAACCCACAACCCATTCGTTGCCCATCTGTCTAGTTTATTCAAATCCTCGTGAGGGCTGCCACATCTGCACTATTACTAATAACCCTGTCCAGCTTCACATCATCTGCAAACAACTGAATATCCCCTGGCAATCCATTGACAATGTCATTGATATAAAGGTTAAACAATACAGGTTCCAGTACTGAGCCCTGTGGAACTCCACTTGTAACCTTCTGCCTCCTTGATATTGCCCCACCATACATAACTCTCATCAGACAGCCAATCCTGAATCCAGTTGACTAACACCCAACATCTAAACCCATGTGCTGCAACTTAAATATCAGCTTATCATGTGGCACCCTGTCAAATGCCTTTGCAAAATCAAAAAAAAAAAAAAGGCAGTATATGCCTTTCCCTCATCAATTATGAAAGGCAATCATATTACTAAAGAAAGAGTGCCCCTCAACAAATCCATGTTGATTCTCACAGATAACATTACCCTCATCTGCCCAACGCTGTATATGGTCCCTCATTAATTTCTCCAAGACCTTAACAACTACTGATGACACACAATGGCCTATAATTACACTTCCAGTCTGCTACTGCCCTTATGCAATGGCACTATCTTACCTTCCTTCTATTCCCTGAGTACCTTTCCCATAGCCAGACTTTCATTGAAAAGCCAGGTCAACGGAGCTCTTGAGCACATTCTCTCAAAACCTGTGGTGAAATACCATCGAGTCCCACCCCTTTACTGACATCCAGAGTACTCAGTATTTGGAACACACTCTCCTCTTGCACCTCTAAACCTTGAACCTACCCTATCCCTCTAGTATTAAAACCTATTTCTCCAGGATGAAATACTCCAATAAAGTGTTCATTGAACAATTCCACTGTTAGATCTGAAAGACTAACAGTGGAATTGTTAGTCTTCAAATTTTACATGACGTCACCATTCCAGAATCTAACAATCAACAAAAAATATATATGCATACTTATCTTTTAGCGCAGTGTAACTATGTTTTTTTTTGTAACAACATCTTGTATGATAAACTGTGAATTATGTGAATTTAAATTAATGTATCTATATGTCTAGCATGAATGTAAGTCAGCAAAAGGGGCAGATATAAGAGAAATCATTAGTGAAATATTATAAATGAAAGAATGCATATTATTCAGCAACATAGGGCAAAGATCGCCCTAATACTATAAGAGCAGCGTAAGCACCTGCGGGCATCACATCTGAGAAGACATCATGACGCATACGTTCCCGGAAACAAGAAGTCCCGTATGTTGATCGGTGAAGACACCCAGCCTGAGACCAATGGGTGAGACGATAAGAGAAATTCAAACTCGAAAAGGTGGCGCTCTAGGGGAGCGTATAAAACCCGCGACACGGAAGTAAATCACCCCGTTTTTTCTTGTTCCTGCATTTCTCTTCGTGTGCTCCAAGAGTTCATCGCAGTTCATCGCAGTTCAGCTCTCATTTTTGAGGGCTGACTTATGAAAAGTTCTGGCATGACACCGCAGCAGATTTCGGCAAGATCAACCGTAGGCCGTCAAAGAGAAGGTCATCGACGTAAAACCTTAGCAGAGCGATGGTGCCCAGCTCAGGCGAGTACGTGTAACCCACGTGGCGATAAGATCGAGACAACCAGAGTCGTAACAAAGGAAGGAAGGACGGAAGAAAACCGATAAAGAATAGATAAGTATTCTCACTTGTTCTAGCCCCTTTTGAGAATTGACTAACAGTGTTAAGAGAATGCATCTTAAAATTTGTAATGGAAGAAAGAGTGAAGAACTAAGATTTATGTAAATGACTATGCTTTTGAAACGAACTTTAAGAACTTTCAGTTAGATAGAGATTCTGTCGTAATTAATCCGAGAGATTATTTATGTGCTAAAATGCCTAAATGTCCAACTGAGCTGTAATTAAGAATGTATTATATGTTGAGTTACTGAATTTGCTAACACTTTGAAGTCAATGCTTAATGGTTTTAAGAGTGAGAGAGTGAAAGAATGGTAGAAGCTTAAATTAGATTTGATAACTACTTTAACTTGTATGGCATTATATAATGAGTTTAATAAATACTTTGATTCCTTACTTACATGTGTTTCTGATCATGATGACTGACCCTTCATAAAACATCGAACCTGTGATCGTGTGCGTGCGTGCGTGCGTGCGTGCGGGGATACCCCAATTGAAAATAGTAGGGCACGAATGCAAATAAAATAAGCCAGAGAACCCAAGACTTCTAAGAATTCAGTTAACATTATTAGTGGCACCTGATAATCTATGTTTATCCTAAAGGTTAAGTTTATCTCTAACTTTAAGACCCAGGCTGGCGCAGATAAAAAATAAATTTTGCCTGAGTGACCAGGATAGCTCATGGAATTCAGGGAACAGGTAATTTCTGGTGGCCCTTAAAGGTTAAATTACGTAAGAAAAGGTATAAGAGAAGTGAGACTTAATGTTAAGATTAATATTAATGAAGATCACATAACAATGCCGCAACCGACTTAACAAAGAGGTACATGCGATAGAATTTGATATAGCGGCTGTAGTAGGAAAGGATAAAGTTAAACATATTGCCTTGATGTATCAATATCAGAGATATACGACGCAACACCACTATGTCCTCTGTATTAGTCAGGTCAGTCTATTCCCATTTTTATCCCACAATGTCATTCTTCCACAATCATTTCTCCTCCTATTGGTCACATAGATAAAAAATTCCCTAGGATTTTCTTTGGATCTTAATGCCAATCTCTTCTCATATTCCAGTTTTGCCTTCCTCACCATACTAGTCACTTTCCTGGCTTGAGTCTTATATTCTTCATGCATCTGCTCTCCACCCCTCTCCTTATATCTTTTCCATAAACTATTTTTCACCTGCAGTTCCTGTTTGATATTGTTTGTCATCCACTTTACACCAAATTGTGTTCTCTTCTTCACTCGTGGAATACAGCTTACTATTGCTGCTAACAAATATTCCTTCACAATTTCCCAAGCACTAATGATATCTCACCCTTCCAATTCCTCCCTCCATGGAACTGTCCCAAGTTGATATCTAAGACTATTATAATCACCTGCCTTATAATTCCACATACGTTCCCTTTTCTTTGATACTCCTGCATGTCTATTCATCTTCTGAGACAAAACCATAGGTCACTTCACTCTCTCCAACTGGGTGGAGAGATGTCACAGTTATTATCAGCTCTTCTGATGCTATGACTAAGTCCAAAACTCTTGTTTCCTCTATTACATGTTGCCTAAGACATTTGTCCCTCAAAAATTCCATTCCCTTATTACTACATGCATTTTCCTCTTCCCAGCTTATACTGCTATAATTAAAATCTGATATTTTAAGGATACTTGTGACATAAAGATTGAATAATATAAGCACGTAAACACAAGATTTTTAATTATTCAATAATTAAAATTCCCATAACAATCATTCTTCTTGCACTTGCAAAACTCAACTGCCTAAACATCTCCTGGTACCCAATGTGTGCTCCTTGGCTTGTAGCAACACCCCACTAAATATCCTGTCTTGCCCACCTCTACCTCACACCATATGCTTTCAAAACCATTAGTGTGACTGCCTTCCAAAGTCCCCCACTCCTAGACGATATATGTCATCACTTATCATAAGCAGTACTCCACCACCGTGTTTTCCCTTCCTATCCTGCCGAAAAATGCTGTATCCTGCTACTTCTCCTGTTATTATATCATCTTCCATCAACCACGTCTCAGAGATCCCTGCAACTTCTATTCCTGTTATTATATCATCTTCCATCAACCACGTCTCAGAGATCCCAATAATCATTGGCCAGGCTGATGCTATCAGTGCCACCAATTCATCTCCTTTATTCCAGATACTCCTGGTATCAGTATAAAGCATAAAAATGTCATTGCTTCTATACCTATCATTATCCCCTCGAGACATGCACTGGACTCAGTGCCTGATGTCGTCTCCTTCCCCCAAGCACCCATTCCCACAAGAGGCCACCCCTGCTGCCATCCACCATGGGAATTCTAGTTTCCCTGCATTGACAAACCAACTCGTTCAGAAACAGCAATCTCTCCAGATGCCTACATCCTTCCTCATTCAAATGCAAGTGGTCTCTCACATACAGTTCCTTCCTGTCGGCAAATGCTCTCCAAGCATCCACATATTCTAATCCTCTCTTCTGACACATTCTGGCTATTATGCTATTCATTATTAGTGCTCTTCTGCTTGGCTCATCACTATCGTACCTGAGCAACACATACACAATCTTTCCTCTCTGTGTTTTTCTTTCATACAACTGAAGCAAGAATCTTAGATCTCTCGCCACCCGATTTACATTGCCTCTCAAGTCATTCATGCCCACCATCACATCTACCCTTTTACCCTGCTCAATTGCCATAGCCACACACTTTCTATCATTCCTTCAGGCAAACGCTCCTCTGGCATCCTATCTTGTACACCATGGATCATCGAGTTATATGATAACTAATATTTAAGGAATTGATAGCGTATACTAGAAATATAGATTAAATAAACTTTAATATATACTTTCCGATATTTCGGCGAACGTCACGTTGCCATCTTCTTGGGAACTTACTACAAAGACACGTGCACACAAGTACTAATAACAGCAAATGAGACTGAAGATAGGAAGCTAGCGTTTTCCTAAAGTCCTGATGGTGCCCCCTGGCAGGCTATATTGGTAGTTCTTGGCCTTTGGGCTGAAGTTCTTCTGATAAAAGTTTCCCAAATTTGGGGCAGTCTCATGCATCCAAATTTGTTGAGGTTTGGCATGTTCCTAAGGGCCGAGGCTGATTCCATGAATAGTCTTTCATACTTGAACTTGCTGCGGTGTATTACAGTGGCTTTCTTCCATCTTATTCTGTGGCGAGTATCCAGAGCGTGGTCTGCAAGCCCCGAGTGGCTGTACTGGTGAAATCGGATGTAATCCTTGTGTTCTGAGATTCTGATATTTGCTGTCCTGCCTGTTTGGCCAAAGTAGGACAGTTTACAGCTGCAAGGGACCTGGTATACACCAGGTAGGTCTAGGGGAAGTGGTTGGTCTTTGGTGGAGCGGATAAGGGATGCCAGTTTTCTATGTGGTCTGTAACAAGTGGTCAAGTCATGTTTTTTTAAGATTTTATTGATTTTTTCCGAGGTGCCTCGGATGTAGGGAATGGTGATGGATTTAGAGTAATCTTTTTTGTGAGGGGGGGGGGTTGTGGATAACTGGGTTAAGTATTTTTTTGGATTTTTTGGAGGGGGTAGCCGTTGGCTGAGAAAGTGTCACGGATGTGATTTAGTTCAGTGGTTAGGGCTTGATCATTAGAACAGATTATTTTTGCCCTGTTGAATAATGTTTTAATAACTCCATATTGTTGTGAGGGGGGGGGGGGTATTGTTGGTGAATGTATCTGCCTGTATGGGTGGGTTTTCTATAAACTGAGAAAACCAAGGTTCCATCAGGTTGGCGGGTGACTAGTGTGTCTAGGAAGGGGAGGTTATTGTTTTCCTCTTTTTCCAGGGTGAATTTGATTCTAGGGTGTTGGTTGTTCAAGTGTGTTAGGAAGGAGAGGAGTGAATCCGGGCCATGTGGCCAAATAGCAAAAACATCATCAACGTAGCGAAGCCATATGGTAGGTTTTTGTGGGGCTGAGTTTAAGGCTTTCTCTTCAAACGTCTCCATGAAGAAGTTGGCCAAGGGTGGGGAAAGTGGTGAACCCATGGCTATCCCCTCTATCTGTTTGTAGAATTTTTCCTGCCAAACGAAATAGCCTGAGTTCATTGTAAACTGAAATAGGGCTGCGATATCGGGAGGAAATTTAGCTTGGATTAGCTCTAAGGTTTGAGGGGGACATTCGTGAATAGGGAGGAGACATCAAAACTGACCATTATGTCATTATGTTGGAGTGTAAGGTTTTTTTTTTTTTTTTTTTTTTTTTTTTTTTTTTTTTATACTGGCTTTGAAGTGGGCTGAGTTTTTTATGTGTGATGGTGTATTGCCAGTATAGTGTGAGAGCACTTTGGCTAAATGCTTGGCTAGTTTGTAAGTGGGGGAATCAATGCCATCCACTATGGGACGTAATGGCACATTTTCTTTGTGTATTTTTGGGATTCCATATATGCGGGAGGGTCTAGAGTTATAGGGTTTTAGTCTGTTGGTAATCTCCACAGGCCAAGAAGTGACCTTCTTAAGGAGCCTATGGAGTTTTCTAATTTGTGAGTTGGTGGGATTGTAATCAATGGGGAGGTAAGTGGAACGATCTAATAATAAAGCCTTGAGCTTACCTGTGTAGTCTTTAAGATTGAGTACCACAGTGGCGTTCCCCTTATCCGCTTTGGTGATCACTATTTTTTTGTTTCTCTTCAATTCTTGTAGTGCCTTGTATTCACTAATGGATATGTTGGATTTTGGAGGTTTTGCTTTATTGAGAACACAGGCTACATCCAATCTAATATCGTTGGCGATGTGGTTTGGAAGTTGGCGAATCCCGCGTTCAATTTGGATCATTAATTCCTCGGCCGGTAATTTCTTAGGAGCAATGGCGAAGTTGTGACCACGTGACAGAGCGTGGAGTGCTTCTGGCTTTAAGGTAGCTGACGAAAGGTTAACAACAGTGTTGATTTGGATGCCGAGTTCTTTATTAATTTATCAAACTTGTTGATATGTCGGCTCCGTACTCGTTCAAATTCTTTTTTAGCTGCCGTACACGAGACGTCATGTAGGACCGACCAAAGCTTGTGATTCAGTGTAAGTGAAAGCTCATTTTCTAGCGTTGAAATAGCTCTGTTTATGTCGGCTAGGGAACCGCGTGTAGCGGTAATGATCCAAATTGAACGCGGGATTCGCCAACTTCCAAACCACATCGCCAACGATATTAGATTGGATGTAGCCTGTGTTCTCAATAAAGCAAAACCTCCAAAATCCAACATATCCATTAGTGAATACAAGGCACTACAAGAATTGAAGAGAAACAAAAAAATAGTGATCACCAAAGCGGATAAGGGGAACTCCACTGTGGTACTCAATCTTAAAGACTACACAGGTAAGCTCAAGGCTTTATTATTAGATCGTTCCACTTACCTCCCCATTGATTACAATCCCACCAACTCACAAATTAGAAAACTCCATAGGCTCCTTAAGAAGGTCACTTCTTGGCTTGTGGAGATTACCAACAGACTAAAACCCTATAACTCTAGACCCTCCCGCATATATGGACTCCCAAAAATACACAAAGAAAATGTGCCATTACGTCCCATAGTGGATGGCATTGATTCCCCCACTTACAAACTAGCCAAGCATTTAGCCAAAGTGCTCTCACACTATACTGGCAATACACCATCACACACAAAAAACTCAGCCCACTTCAAAGCCAGTATTAAAAAAAAAAAAAAAAAAAAAACTTACACTCCAACATAATGACATAATGGTCAGTTTTGATGTCTCCTCCCTATTCACGAATGTCCCCCTCAAAGAAACCTTAGAGCTAATCCAAGCTAAATTTCCTCCCGATATCGCAGCCCTATTTCAGTTTACAATGAACTCAGGCTATTTCGTTTGGCAGGAAAAATTCTACAAACAGATAGAGGGGATAGCCATGGGTTCACCACTTTCCCCACCCTTGGCCAACTTCTTCATGGAGAAGTTTGAAGAGAAAGCCTTAAACTCAGCCCCACAAAAACCTACCATATGGCTTCGCTACGTTGATGATGTTTTTGCTATTTGGCCACATGGCCCGGATTCACTCCTCTCCTTCCTAACACACTTGAACAACCAACACCCTAGAATCAAATTCACCCTGGAAAAAGAGGAAAACAATAACCTCCCCTTCCTAGACACACTAGTCACCCGCCAACCTGATGGAACCTTGGTTTTCTCAGTTTATAGAAAACCCACCCATACAGGCAGATACATTCACCAACAATCCCCCCCCCCTCACAACAATATGGAGTTATTAAAACATTATTCAACAGGGCAAAAATAATCTGTTCTAATGATCAAGCCCTAACCACTGAACTAAATCACATCTGTGACACTTTCTCAGCCAATGGCTACCCCTCCAAAAAATCCAAAAAATACTTAACCCAGTTATCCACAACCCACCACCCCCTCCCCTTCACAAAAAAGATTACTCTAAATCCATCACCATTCCCTACATCCGAGGCACCTCGGAAAAAATCAATAAAATCTTAAAAAAACATGACTTGACCACTTGTTACAGACCACATAGAAAACTGGCATCCCTTATCCGCTCCACCAAGACCAACCACTTCCCCTAGACCTACCTGGTGTACACCAGGTCCCTTGCAGCTGTAAACTGTCCTACTTTGGCCAAACAGGCAGGACAGCAAATATCAGAATCTCAGAACACAAGGATTACATCCGATTTCACCAGTACAGCCACTCGGGGCTTGCAGACCACGCTCTGGATACTCGCCACAGAATAAGATGGAAGAAACCCACACTAATACACCGCAGCAAGTTCAAGTATGAAAGACTATTCATGGAATCAGCCTCGGCCCTTAGGAACATGCCAAACCTCAACAAATTTGGATGCATGAGACTGCCCCAAATTTGGGAAACTTTTATCAGAAGAACTTCAGCCCAAAGGCCAAGAACTACCAATGTAGCCCGCCAGGGGGCACCATCAGGACTTTAGGAAAACGCTAGCTTCCTAGCTTCAGTCTCATTTGCTGTTATTAGTACTTGTGTGCACGTGTCTTTGTAGTAAGTTCCCAAGAAGATGGCAACGTGACGTTCGCCGAAATATCGGAAAGTATATATTAAAGTTTATTTAATCTATATTTCTAGTATACGCTGTCAATTCCTTAAATATTAGTTATCATGTTTAACCAGCGTATAAGCCTCTCAACAAGAATAAGGATCATCGAGTCTCCATACATCACAGCTCTTACCACTCTGTTCCTTTATCGCTTACCTGCATCCCTCACTCTCTCTCTCTCTCCTCTAACTCTTTCACTCTGTGTCCCCCCCCCTGTTTACCTACTGTCCTGGCATCACTCCATCCCTGGTTCCAGCACTCCCTCACATTCTTCTCATTCTCTCTGACTGTTTCCATTCTCTCCTCTTCTATAGTTCCCATAACTCTCTCTGATTCCTCTCTTCCACTGTTTCGATTCTCTCCTCTTCTATCATTCCCATACCTCTCTCATTCCCTCTCTTCTACTGCTCCTATTCTCTGCTCTTCTATCATTCTCATACCTCTCTCTCATTCCCTTTCTTCTACTGCTCCTATTCTCTATTCGTCTATCATTCCCATAACTCTCTCTCATTCCTACTCTGATTCGCCTTGCATTCATCTCTTCCATTCACCTAATCTCATCTTTCATACTTCTCATCTCATTCCCGAGACATTCCACCATCTCTTTCAGCTCATCTCTCTCTCTCTCTCTCTGCAAATTAACCACTCTTACTCGCCATTCATCCTCCTAACCATGACCATCTCCGAAAATTTCACAATCGTTCAAGCCTTCCACACTCCCCACTCTTATTTATATTCATATTTTGCTGCTTGTTATTCTCACCTATCACACTACTTGTCTCTCGAAAATCTTCCACTCCTGATGCAATGTGGTCAGATATTGTAACATCTAACTCACCGAATTCCTCCCATTGCCTACATTTTAAACATATACTCACTCCCCTTGCTCTCACCCACCACATATCCAACTGCTGGGAAACATACATGCCACAAGTCCAGTATGCCAAAAAATCCTTTATTACGTTACGTAAAATAGAGTCCTTCCTTGAACGGGGGAGGATTTGGTGACACGACATTTGTAATTGGAGAAGTAGCATCTGCCATCATTCAAATTGTGCCAAGGAACTACTACAACTAAATGCTAAATACTACTACAACTAAACCTAAACACTAGAACTAAATGCTAAATATTATGTTATACACTCTACTGTAAGCTAATTTACTTCTTCTTCTTCTTAGCGAATAACGAAAACTTGTTATGGGCAAAGAATTTTTCAATCACAAAACAAATTGTTATCCACACACTCTTCACAAATTTTATTTAAAATTTGAATTAAAAAAAACCATACAATCTCACATTTCTTTAATTTATAGTTCTAAGAGAACAACATCAGTTTATATCAATGGTCCATCAAATGGGTCACTTTCCAATTAGGAAGTTGACTTATTCACACCAGCTGTTACGTTTTCCTTTCCCTTGAACTGACTAATGGAGGGCAAACTAATGCTAACCACTTGTTTTTCTCCCTCTTGGTAATTGGGGATGACCAAATTATGAAGTCTAATGACTGTTGACGTTTTTAGGTTATTTTTTAATTATAAGTTCACACATTTAGTTCATTGTGATTTCAGATAAGTGACATTAAGCAAATGTCACATTTAGAAATTTAAATGATACTTCTAGATTTTCATTTTCATAACTTCATACTCTTCTAATCTCTTGTATCTTATTTGTTGAAAGCTTTTCCACATGGTTATTTTATTGCCAAGAAATTATATTCTGGTTTAATCCTTTATCCAAATGTAAGCATAAAAAGTTCGCACACGAAGTATCTTCACGACTGGGCTACTCGTATATACAGACTAATGCCTTCAAATTAATTGCCCTAGTATCCCATAATGTAAAGCACACATCCTAAGGCAACTGATGTGAAGCCATTAGCCTGTATAACTAGCCCAGCCCTGAAGATAAATGTGCAAGCTTTGTATGCTTACACCTAGATAAAGGATTAAACCAAGAATATAATTTCTTCTATGTCCAGAAAAGATAAGTGCAATTTTGCATAATGATTGGTGATATTGCTTATCACCAATATCACCAATTACTATTGTTTATTTTTGATAATATGGTGTGTCTATGTGATTATTTGGAAAATGTTACTGACTTTAATTTTGAATCTTGCCTTCTTTGAACAGAACACAATGGCAGTACTCATGAGATGAACTTTGTGGGCATCGATCAGTGTAACTAGGCAAGCGGTGCAAAAATCAAATGCTAGTAATGATGTAGATTTTTCAAAAATGGTTTGATGTCATGAATGTAGCATGTATGCATGGCAGAATGTGAAGGATATGTATGTGGACAGGCTAAACAGGAGACAAGAGAAAGTATGGGTTTGGAGAAATGTGATATTTTGTTAGACTACAAGTTAACGAATGCAAAACAGACTGAAGGAAGGAAAGGTAGTGTAAATGAATGTAACAGAAATGGAACAAAAGCTAGCAAGACTGAGGGAGAGAAAGAAGACAAGAATGAAGAAGCAAAAGTAAGTGATAAGGAAGTGAAAGGACATATGAATGAGGAAACGGTAGAAAGGTGCAACAGAACAAGGGGTAGCAAGACTACAGGAGCAGAGTTAAATTGCCAGAATGCAAGATTAAAGGAAAAAGTTATTCAAAATAAAGTAATGAAATAAGGAATCTGGAAAGTGATAGTAGACATTTGGTGAAAACAAATGAAAGCATGCAAAAGAATAGAATAGAATAAAAGAAAAAAGAGTAAAAGAAATGACAAATGATTCAAGAGTAACAGTGTATGGAGATTCCATTGTAAGAGGATTCGTTAATGAGAGAGAGTACATAACGTCTGCTATTCAGGAGGAAGAATGAGCAAGATAATTCATGCTTTGGACATAAGGTAAACAAGCAAAAGAATTAGTGGTGGTTGTGGGGATAATTGATTTAAGTGCACATAAGGAGAATGTAAAGGCAAATATCAGGTTATTGAGGAGAGTGAAAGATTACAATGTAGTGGAAAGGTCAGTGTGTTGCTGAGGTATGACAATGGTGAGTTGATAAAGAAAGCCAAAATCACAAATGGCATACCAACAGAGCTGTGTGAGGAGAAGAGAGTGCAGTCTTTCTTCTCCTTTTGAGAAGAGAGACTTTGAGGGAAGAATGAAATTATACAGATGTGATGGATTGCATTTGAATGGCTTTGGATTGAGTGAATTGCAGAAACTGTTGCTAGATGGAAGTGCAGTGTGTAATGCAAGCAAGAGATCAGAAGAGATGAAGTGAAAAACAGGAGAGTGGTATTGAAGAGACTGAAGTACATGGAACAATAGTGGTGTGAGAGATGAAGAGAGAATGGGAATGCAAAAGGAACATGGACACGAGGGGGGGGGTAGAGCCTGGGTGGACAGAGAAAGGGATAGGGAGAGTGGATTGGAAGTAGTAGTAGTAGTGAATGTATGGGATTGATTAGCATAGAAATTGAATAGATTGCAATGTGAGTAGGGTAGTTCAGACTGAGCAGACCTATGTGGTACGTGTTGATAAAGATGACTGGGCAAGTGCAGGTGTGGTGGGGAAACAACCAAGAAGTGGCTTGGGTAGGACTGGTTATAGACCTAAATGTGGACTATTGTGCTTATTTATAAATGCCAGCAGTATCAGAAATAAGAGAGATGAAACTATTTTGAGGTGAATAAACACTGATTGAGTTTATTCACCTCAAAATAGTTGGAATAAGTGAAACGTGGTTGAATGAAGATGATATCCAACAACAATAGAAATGGGAGGGTACAGTGTGTGTTTTTTCACAGAGGTAGAAAGTACAAGAAGAGAGAGAGAGAGGGAGGGAGTGTTGCTGATGACAGCAGGGGAATATGTCCACATAAAGTAGACACAAAAGAGGGAAATAGCAGTGATGGCTTTGAGGCAGGAAGGCATATTTAGTTGGATGTTGCTGTAGGCAGGGAATGTGGAGGGTGGTGATGAGGAAATGAATAAACAACTTTGGTTAGCACAAAGGGTAATTATTATGGGCGATTTTAATTATGATAGTATAGATTAGATGAAGAGATAACATTTGGGAATAAGGAAAATATATTGCTTGAGTTCTTGAGAGACAGCATGTAAAGGATAGCATGCAAGGATCAAGAGTTTTAGATTTGATCATTTCATCAGAGGATGTAATTGTCAGTGGGGATTTGCACTTCCCTCCAGTTGGTGAGAGTGATAATGAAGTGATCACTTGGATTATGGCTAGCCATTTGCAAACTTCTCTGAGGAAAGGATATATGTGGAAGTACAAGGCTGATGACAAGCTGAAGAAACAGCTTGGAGCTATAGCATGGAATAAGGAGTCGAGCAGTAAGGAAATAAATGCTGCTTGGGAAATGAAGAAGAAATACACAACAGCATCGATGCATGAATAAGGAAGATATAAAATAAATTAATGATGGGATTAAGTATGAATAGAAGAAGGCACTTTGGAGGCAGCACATGAAGTTGCATCAGTTGCATGACCAGGAGAGTGACTCGGTAAGGACAACAAAAGTACAATATGATAGAAATTAGCAAATCGAGCCAAGAAAAACCCTAGTAGCATTAGCATGCTTTAATAAGAGTCTTACAATGGCACAGTTTCCAAGTCATTGGAAGACCAGTGCATGTTATTATACTGATATTTGAGATAATTCAATTTTAACTATCCTGCAAAAGTTCTGCAGAAAATATCCAGCTGAATATTAAACATATAATAATATAACCAATGCAACAGCTGCAGCCACATTATACGAGGAAGAGAGTGCAAATGGCCCGTACAGAATCTCAATGTGAAGCTTGGACACTCCTGGAAAGAGGTAGGTCAGCTGTAATCAAGACCAAAATGTAAAAATTCACTAGATAAACTGAGGTGAGAGAAAAGCAAACATATTTTCTGTTTATCAGTAAGTAGTTGAAAAGCTACCCAGGAAAATGGTATCTAACAGCAGTCAAAGAGTGAATAATAGCATTTTGGTTTATAGTGGGAAAGAACACTCAAGTGTCTGTATCATTTTTAAAATATTGTGTATTTTCTTAATAAGAAAACATTAATACTTACAGCAGGATGGTTCTCCCCTAGTGTTTTCTCCCTGATTGCAAGAGCATCATTCAAAAGATTTGCTGCATCTTTATATTTATTCTGGTCTCTAAAAGAAAATAAATATTAATTAACACTGCATTTTGAGAGTCTATAAATCTTATAAACAGCATGCAAAAGCTGGATACCCAAAGAAGTACTTTAAGTCTTATTTTTTACTTAGTAAGTGAAGTATATAAATATATGTATATAAATTTTATATAGATTTATATAAGTATATAAATCAAACGTGAAGTAACAAATTTGATTTATATCACTTATGTGATATAAAACAAATACCCCAACCATTAATGAACCATTTCAATTCATTCATCATCATCAAATTCTGGATGTGTATCCACAGGAGGAATTTTTTGAGGCATTAGAGAAGACAGCTGGCATGAAGAAAAAGGAAGAGTTGGTCCTTGGAGATCTAAACAGCAGAGAAGGACATGATTATCAGACATACATTTTGGGAAAATTTGGAGAAAAGCACAAAGCTACTAATAATGGTAAATGCTTGCAGAATTTCTGTTCAGCACATAGATTAGGTATTACTAACACCATGTTTCAACATAAAACTGTGCACAAATTCACATGGAGAGAAGATGCAAGAAATAAAAAAAGTCTCATTGACTATGTTATAGCTGATAGTGATGTTTTCCCATTGGTTCAGGACACAAGAGTATATAGAGGATTTGAAATAGGAAGTGATCACTATTTATCTTTGAGCAAGATAAAATTGAACTTCATATTGAAATGCAAAGTGTGTAAGAAAGTTTTAAAATACAAGTCTGCAAGATTCTCTAACTAAATTGAATAACTGTTGTAATAAATTTGGTATGAAAATCAGCAATAAAAAGACAAAGATGACAAAAATAGATAGAAACATTTAGAACATCAACTACATGCCGAATGGTGAACCTATACAAGAAGTAAAACATTTCAGCTATTTAGGCACAATTTTAGTGAAGATGGCAAATTAAATATGGAAATAGACAATAGAATTAGTAAAGCTGGTATGATAGGAAGTCAGCTGAATAAATTTATATGGAATAAGAAAGAAATTAGTCAAAACACTAAATTAGCTATATACAAGATAGTGGTCAAACTAATGTTAACTTACAGATCTGAGAGTTAGGTTAGAAATAAAACACTTCATCAAAGACTGGAGACCATAGCTATGAGAGTCCTGAGAAAGATTAGGGGACTGGGCAGATGACATCAATGGTAGTATCATATTTAAAATGAGGATATCAGGAAAGAACTTGAAATTGTTAGCAGAGCTAACCTCAGGTGGTAGAATCAGTTAAGCAGAATGGGAGAGGAAAGATTAGCTAAACAAATGTTCTTTGCCAGGTTGGCAGGAAAAAGAACCAGAAGAAGAACAACAAGATGTAGATGGATTGATACAGTAAAAAGCACCTTAAAAAAACAGAAAAATAAGATCTGATAATATAGGAATCTTGACAGATAACAGATTAATTTGGAAGAAAATTGTTGAACAGAAGTTAATAATGGTGTAACTTTTTCATGTAGTGCTATATAACTAAACTAAATACTGAATATAACAGCAATAAAATGAATATTTACATCTGTGAATATATAATGCGGCTGAAAAGTTGTGAGACAATTAATATAAAACAACAAATTAATAAAGATACCATGCTAATTTTAGGTGAAACTCAAAGTAGACTCCTTGACTGATGCAATTATTTGAAGGTTCAGACAAGTTCAGATTCAGATGGACTACACTTTGGATTTGAGCATTTTGCTCAACTCCAAAGTGTAATCCATCCATTCATCAGATTCATGCTCATTGACATTTGTATCACTATTGCATCTACAAATCCCAGCTATATTTGTATATCAGATAATAAGGAGGTAAATTGTTGTCTATACAGATTCAGATGGACTACACTTTGGATTTGAGCATTTTGCTCAACTCCAAAGTGTAATCCATCCATTCATCAGATTCATGCTCATTGACATTTGTATCACTATTGCATCTACAAATCCCAGCTATATTTGTATATCAGATAATGCAGAGAGTCAGGGAAACTAGATCATCTTGGAAAGAATGATGTGGATGCAAATGCAGCTGGGATTTGTAGATGCAATAGTGATATGAATGTCAATGAGCATGAATCTGATGAATGGATGGACTACACTTTGAATTTGAGCATTTTGCATTGGGGAAAGGGGATAAGAAAACTGCCAAACTGAGCCAAGCAGACTAGAATTAAGTATAAGAAAAGGAAGGAGGTAAATTGTTGTCTATACACAAATGCCGGGAGCATTCGAAACCAAGTGGTTGAGTTTGTTGCTTTGATGAATATGAAATCAATAATATAGAAAAATTTGGAGAACCAACAGTAAACAAAAACAGAAAGTGACTCATTGATTATATAACATAAAAATAATTTAATGTATATATATAATATAATAAAATAATAATTTAAAAATAATGAATACATTCCACAAACTTAAAAATATACGTAAATATACATGGTGTGCAAAAGGACAAAAATCAATAATAGACTACTTTGCAGCAAATGAAAAAGCAGCAAACCTCTTCCTAGATGTTAAAGTCAGAAGAGGGCTAGAAATCAATATAAATCAGTATTTAATGCAGGCAAAATTAAGGTTTCCACCAAACTAGTTACGAAAAATACAAAAAATAAACCAACTAGAGAAACAAAATATAATTACAAAGTAAGACTACTAAATGATTAAAGTATAAGAAATTTATACCAACAGAGGATTAATAACTACTTAGAAAAAATACAAGAAAATGAAGACATCAAGAAAGAATAAAATACAAGGGTGTTCTGAAAAATTCTCGGCCTCAACCATAGATGGCAACACCATCGGCACGAGTTTTTTTTTTTTCCCCTAAGTTGGTACATCTGTCATAAGCATCCATGTGAAATTGCAAGTGAATCTATCAAGTAGTTTGTTTTATACAGCCCGAAGCAAAAGTGTTGTCTGTATCCCTTGAAATGGATAAAATTGAGTATCATGCAGTTATAAAATTCTTTGTAAAAGAGGGTTTAACGGCAAAAGAAATTCATTCGAAGTTCATAAAAGTTTATGGGCATTCTTCTCATTCTTCATTGTTTTTTCAACAATGAAGAAATGGGCTGCCAAGTTTAAACGTGGTCATACTAGCCTTGAAGATGATCCATGTGAAGGACGTCCCAACACCAGAAATCATTGATCAAGTGCATAATATGGTATTGGATGACCAATGAGTCAAAGTGCATGAAATTGCTGAGACTATAGGCATTTTAAAAGAATGTGTAAGATATATTTTGCATGAAGAATTGCAAATGAAAAAGCTTTGCGCAAGATGGGCACTGCACTTGCTCAAAGCAGATCCAAAATGCACTTGCATAAAAATCTCTGAACAGTGCTCGGAGTGTTTTAGCAAGAATAAAACTGCTTTTACGCGTCAATTTATTACTATTATTACTATCGATTAAACTTGGATTCACCAGTACAGACTAGAATCCAAACAGAAGTCAAAACAGTGGACAGAAGTCTGTTGTTCAGCACCAAGGAAGACAAGGTCATGTCATGGTATTGGTGTTTTGGGATGCTAGCATTTTGTTTATTAATTATCTTGAAAAGGGTAAAACAATAACCGGGAAATGTTATTCCAATCTTTTAACCAGACTAGACGAAAAAATTCGTGAGAAAAAACCCAATTTGCAGAAGAAAAAAATCATCTTTCATCAGAACAATGCACCTGCCCACAAAGGTATTTTGGCAATGGGAAAATTATGGAATCTGCACAATAAATTGTTGGAACATCCACTCAATTCCCCAGATTTGGCTCCCTCTGACTTCTATCTCTTCCCAAACTAAAACTCTTCCTCACTGGTCAGCATTTTTCTTCAAATCAAGAGGTGATTGCAGCTGTAGAGGGGTATTTTGCAGATATTACTGAGAACCACTGCAGGGACGGCATAATGGCACTGGAGCATCACTGGAATAAATGTATTAGTCTTAAGGGAGATTATGTTGAAAAAAGGAAATAATTTTGAAATTGTAAATTCGTTTTTTCATTGTTAGGCCGAGAACTTTTAAGACCACCCTCGTAATATAAAAAATTATTCATCAGTAGCATATGAAAGTATAGGAACACATAAAAAATATCATAAAAATAAAAAATTCATATATGGGACAATGAAATAAAAACAACAGGAACAACAATAATAAAAAGCTGTCTTTAAAAAAAATGGTAAATCAGCAGGAGAAGGTGGGATAAACTTCGAACTATATAAATTTGTTGGAAATAAATTTCATCAGAGATTATTAAAATTTTTAAATAAAATATATACAAATATATATACAAAATTAAATAAAAATATAGACAAACACCAACAGAATGGAATACAAGTATAGTAATACCTATATTTAAAAAGGGGGATAAAACAAAATCTGCTAATTACTGAGAATTAGTTTCTTGAATACGTGCTACTAAATATATAGTAGAATACTTAATGAAAAATTGAAAATATATAGTGAAAAAATATTATTAGAATGTCAAAATGGATTTAGAAAATAATGCTCTACATTGGATGCAGCTTTTTGTTTCAAACTACTTATAGAAAAAAGAAGAGAATTTAATTTAGAAACTCATCTTTTGTTTATAGATTATGAAAAAGCATTTGAAAAGTAAAAAGATATATACTGTTTGATATATTACAAAAAAGTATGCCTAATATTTTGCATGCAATATTGAATATATACAAAGATAATAAAAAAAAAAATGAAACAATGTCTAAAAAACAATCTATACACCAAGGAGGATAGGGATACGCTCTTCTCCAACACTTTTCAATATTTATATTACTGAAATATTAATGCAGTGGAACACCATAAACAATCCAGGTATAGAAATTTCTCAGAATAACAAAATAAATATGCTATTATTTGCAGATGATCAGGTAATAATATCAGAAAAGGAAGACAATTTACAGAGTAATATATAATTTAAACATTAAGTAGAAACAAATTAAGTAGAACAAATTAAGAACAAAAAAAGAAATTAAGTAGAACAAATCTGAAAATAAACCCCAACTCAACATCACCAGAGTTAAAGATCGGTACTATCAACGTAAGAAGCCTGAATGGCAAAGAAATGGAGCTAGCTGAGGAATTAGATAAGTACCAGATCGACATAATAGGGGTGACTGAAACAAAAATGACCAAAACTGGTGAGATCTTTCTAAGCAATAAATACAAAATGTTATATTCAGGCAACGACAATCAAGGAAAAGAAGGAGTAGCCATAGTATTCAACACAAAATATGAGGCTAATCTTCTTGAATGGCAGTCAGTCTCAAGTAGAGTAATGTG
This sequence comes from Typopeltis vanoorti, assembly GCF_054136105.1. Lineage (NCBI taxonomy): Eukaryota > Metazoa > Arthropoda > Arachnida > Uropygi > Thelyphonidae > Typopeltis > Typopeltis vanoorti. The sequence continues at coordinate 57,347,704 of NC_143559.1, read as the reverse complement.
GGCAAATATGAGAATGGGGAACTGGACAATGAGACTTATTTGTGCCTATGGTCCCACAGAAGGTTCTACTAAGGTAGAAGTGGAGGAATTTTTTGAGGCTTTAGAAAAAGCAACTGACACAATGAAAAAGGAAAAGTTGGTCCTTGTTGGGGATCTAAATAGCAGAGTAGGAAATGATTGTAAGACATACAAAAATATTTGGGGAAAATTTGGAGAAAAGAGCAAAGCTAATAATAATGGCAAATATCTGTTGGATTTCTGCTCAGGACATGGACTGGTTATTACTAACACCATGTTCCAACATAAAAATGTGCACAAATTCACATGGAGAGAAGAGGCTAGGAATAAGAAAAGTCTCATTGACTATGTTATTGTTGATAGTGATGTTTTCTCCCTGGTACAAGACACCAGAGTGTACAGAGGATTTGAAATTGGAAGTGATCACTATTTAGTCCTGAGCAGGATAAAATTGAATTTCATATTGAAAAGAATAACATGTAGGAAAGTTTTAAAGGGAATAAAAGTTGAGCAGCTCTCAGATGTGAACTGTAGACTAAAATACAGAAAGATTATTGAAAAGAAAATGAGAGTTTGAGAACAGAAATCAAACCTTGGAGATTCAGTGGCAAACTCTGAAGAAAACATTGATTGATTCTGCCAGAGAGGCATGTGGTGAGGTTGTGTGCAAGGATAAAAAAATCAGAACTCCCTGGTGGACACAGGAAGTTAAAGAGGCAGTGAAGGAAAAGAAGAAAGCATATCAAAAGTTCCTGGCAAATAAGTCAGCTTTTACTCTTACAGAATACAGAGACAAATGTAAGAAAGCTAAACAGTGTGTATAACTAGCTAAAAAAGTCATGGGAGGACTTTGGCAAGAATATAGAAAATAAATATCAAGAAGGTGGCAAAATATTCTGGAGGTTGTTGAAGAAGCTTAAGAATGGAGGAAAGAGTGCTGTAAAAGGAGTTAGAGATGATAAAGGTGACATGAAAACGGGAGAAAAAGATATCCTTGAAGTATGGAGTAATTACTTTGAAAAACTGCTAAATGAAACAAGCAGTGATAACAGCACAGTGATAAAAACACACTGACCAGGCATGCAGTCAGGAATACATATCCATACTTGAAGTAGAAAAAGCCATCAAAGGCTTGAAATGTGGAAAGGCAGCAGGAGTAGATGATATTCGACCAGAAATGCTGAAGTATGGTGGTATAAAAGTCTTACAGTGGCTGCGCTGCATAGTTCAGAAAGCCTGGACAGAGGGACGAATTCCCGATGATTGGAGTAGAGCTCTCATAGTATCCATATATAAAAAGGGAAATAAAACTGCATGTGAGAATTACAGAGGTATTTCCCTACTGAGTGTTCCTGGCAAGATCTATGCAAGTATACTTGAGAAACGGTATACTTGAGAAAAGAATTGTGGAAGAAAAGCTTGGTGAAGAACAAGCTGGATTCAGGCCAAATAGAGGCTGTCAGGATCAGATCTATATCAGATCTACGACAAATAGTCGAGAAAGCATGGGAATATAACAAAGATCTGTATTTAAGTTTTGTCGATTTGGAAAAGGCATATGACAAGGTTCCAAGAGAGAAGCTATTCAATACGCTGCAGTTATATGGTGTCAATGGGGCATTATATCAAGCAATACTTAGTCTTTATTTGAGTTGTAAGTCAGCAGTTAGAATTGAAGGAAATACAGGAAGATGGTTTAATGTTAAATCTGGTGTGAGACAAGGATGTACATTATCCCCTCTGTTATTCATTATCTATATGGATCACATTATGAAGGAAAGTGGTATTAAACCTGATATCAAAATTGGAGATGTTAATGTCCGCTCTTTGCTTTATGCGGATGATGTTATACTTCTAAATAAATCAGCTACAAGTCTGCAAGATTCTCTGACTAAATTGAATAGCTGTTGTAATAGATATGGTATGAAGGTCAGCAATAAAAAGACAAAGACAATTTAGATAGGCAGAATCATTGAAAATGTCAACTGTGTTGTGAATGGAGAACCTGTGGAACAAGTAAAACATTTCAGCTACTTAGGCACAATTTTTACTGAAGATGGTAAATTAAATATAGAAATAGACAACAGAATCAGCAAAGCTGGTATGGTGGGAAGTCAATTGAATAAATTCATATGGAATAAGAGAGAAATTAGTCGGAACACTAAATTAGCTGTATACAAGATAGTGTTCAAACCAGTTTTAACTTATGGATCTGAGAGCTGGGTCAGAAGTAAAACACTTGACCAAAGACTAGAGACCGCAGATACGAGAGTCCTGAGAAAGATTAGAGGCGTGAACAGATGGCATCAATGGCAATATCATATTAAAAACGAGGATATTAGGAAAGAACTTGACATTGTCAGCATCCAGGAATGCGTTAGCAGAGCTAATCTCAGGTGGCATGGTCACTTAAATAGAATGGGAGAGGAAAGATTAGCAAAACAAGTGTTCTCTGCCAGGTTGGCAGGAAAACGACCCAGAGGAAGACCAAGATATAGGTGGATTGATACGGTACAAAGTGCCTTAGACGATAGAAATATAAGATCTGATAATGTTGGAGTCTTGACAAGTAACAGACTGATTTGGAGGAAAATTGTAGATAGGAAGTTAGTAATGATGTAATTTTTTCATGTAGTACTGTCATATCCTGTACACCCCTTGAGGGTACATGGCAGCAATTTGATGATGATAATATATACTGTTGCCAACCTGATAAAAATAAATAATCAATCCTTTTACATCTTTCATTCCCCAAAAGAGCACACAGAATAATATTCTGAATCAGTCAGCTACAGTAAGTTCCCCCCCCCCCCCCAAAAAAAATACTGTCACAAGTACTTTCTCAAATATAAAGTTCATTATTATTATTATTATTGTTTGAGAACTTTCATGGAATCTGAAAACTCATGGGGATGTCACATGCTATCCACACAATATCCATCCTAACCCTCCTTGAATGCACTCACCAATAAAGTATTAGCTAGACTCGAGCAATTCATTCTACTCATTCACCACTCTCCAAGTGAAAAATATATATTAATCATACTCTTGCATACTAACACTCTTACACAAATTCCATAAATGACTCGTTCTACCCATCTAAGCAAATGCTGAAACAATTTCCTATGCAAACCCCAAATATATTGTTGTTAAGAGTATTCTGCACACCACTTCACCATCTTAGTCATTTGCTTCAAGATCCTCTCTTACACTTCCTTATTACCAAAAAACCCAGAAGATTATTCCTGTAGTTATGTCAAAGCTTCATAAAGAGGAACAGCAGCTTTCTTATCTGTTCCTGTTAGTATGCTTTGGCCACCTTAGCAACTTTGCCCACCAATACACTCTCTGGACTCTCCATGAGCAGCTCCAAATTTCCTTCATTAACTTCCTGGAGAACAGTTCATCAATGTGGCACACAGCTGTAATTATTTCATCCCAAAATGCTTAACTTTTCCACAGTAAACTGGTATCCATTATCTTCTGCCCATAACTGTCAGCCTATTTAACACAATGACATCAAACCGACACTAGCCGCAGGAGCTTGCTTTTTAGTATGTATGCCACTCCTGCACCCTTTCACAAAACTTATATGTCATTTAGATGCAACTTTTTCGGTAGAAAATCAGACTTTTTGAACTGTCTTAATGATATCTCAAATGCAATTCACACTTATTTCAAGTTATATATCTTTATTTGCTTTATAAAATTTGTTTTACATTAATTGTTTGCTCTCTGTACCCAATGACTTCATTATAAAACATGTTACCATATATTTTCTGCAAACTGAAATTTTGAAACAGGATGTCAGGACAAATGCATTTAGTTGGATACTGGTGCTGCAATAAAACATTTTCTTGCATGTATGTAGAATAGCATTTGTGGAAAGTGAACATGTTTTTCATTATGAGGAATCCTTCTAGTTGTCTTTAATTACACCAGCTGTTGTTAAATATAGTAAATAACCTGTGAATGTATTTAATGTACTGCATTTAATGATACAATAAAACTACTATTTTTTCTTGCTTTTGTAGTGTTGTGTCTGTTGGGATTTCCCCCTATCCCTCATACCTTAGGAACATTTTGATTCCAGTTTATGTAAAGAAGACATAGTAAGTAAAAATTCATATAAAAATTCACTGATGAGACCTCAAAAAAGGTCGAAACCGGTCTGGGTAGTGACCTTCTCTCATAATTTTGAACAATAATACAACTCCTAGGAGTTAAGTTCACATTATGGGTAAATATCAAGAATAGTGATCAGAGCTTGCTCCACCCTTTTTTTATGAGTTGCCACAGCTTACACTACCTTCAAGGGTCAGTTGCTGCTCTATCCAGGTGTTTGCTTACGCTTGGAATCGCCAAACTTTATATAGTTTCTATATTCGGCATGCAACTCTTTGAGTTTCTTATTCGGCTAAGAAACAATATGGGATGTAATATCCCTTAACTTAAATAAGTTCATGTCGCCGAATTGAAGCCTTTGGCTCTTCATTATAATTAAAAATTCATATATTCCTAAATAACAATTAATCCTATGTATTATAAGAAATGGATTTACATCTTTTAATCTCCAAGAAAATACTAGCATATGCAAGATATCTATTATTGATAAGACAGAAGAGATGCTGACAAAAAGAGAAAAAAATGTAATGAATGTAGATTCACAAAAGGGTGGAAAATTCCGATGATGATCAGAAATTATTAATGTATATATTACTGTGTAAAAAATGTAGACTGATCTTCACTGAATAAAAGAATATTCTTGGAAAACAAAGTGAAATACAAATAAAACATAGAAATAAATATACATAACAAGCACAACAAACTATACCAAAGGATCTGCTGCTCTATCAACCCACATGTATTTCTGCCTAGATAAATCACCTGATAAACAATAGTTCATTAAATTACCTCCTCCCTATAGTTATTTATTGGGCTACCAATGTACACAGCTATCCTTTATTATCATCGTCAAATTCCTGACATATACCCTCAAATGGATGTACAGGATCTTATAATAGCACTATATGAAAAGTTACATCATTACTAACTTTCTATTGACAATTTTCTTCCAGATTAGCCTGCTATCTGTCAACATTCTGATATTATCAGATCTTATATTTTTGTCTTCTAAGGCACTTTTTACTGTATCAATCCACCTACATCTTTGTCTTCCTCTGGCTCTTTTTCCTACAATTCTAGCAAAGAACACTTGTTTAGCTTATCTTTCTTCTCCCATTCTACTTAAGTGACCATACCACCTGAGGTTAGCTCTGCTAACACATTCCTGAATGCTAACAATGTCAAGTTCTTTCCTAATATCCTCATTTTTAATATGATACTGCCACTGATGCCAATTTGTTCAGTCCCCTAATCTTGCTCAGGACTTTCATAGATGTGGTCTTCAGTCTCTTTGATCAAGTATTTTATTTCTAACCTAGCTCTCTTATTCCATATAAATATATTCAACTGACTCCCTGTAGGGAGTAAACTGAATACCAGAATTCCTAATTCTGCTGTCTATTTCCAAATTTAATTTGCTATCTTCATTAAAAAAATTGTGTCTAAATAGCTAAAATGTTTTACTTGTTTTGTAGGTTTGCCATTCAATATGCAGTTGATGTTTCTGCTCTATTTTCATTGTCTTTGTCTTTTAAATGCTATTTTCATACCAAATTTATTACAACAGTTATTCAATTTGGTGAGGGAATCCTGCAGACTTATCCTGGATTTATTTGGAATATAGCATCATCTGCATAAAGTAAAGAACTGAGATTAACATCTCCAATTTTGATATCAGGTTTAATACTGCTTTCCTTCATAATGTCATTAATATAGACGATGAATAATGTGACAAAGGTGTCACACAACTGACTTCACACAAACCATATTCCTGTACCCCCTTCAGTTCTAACTGCTGATTTACAACTCAAATAGAAACCACGTATTTTTGATATAATGCCCCATTTGCACCATATAACTGTAGCATTTTGAACAGCTTTCCTCTTGATACCATATGCCTTTTCCAGATCTACAAAACTTAAATACAGATCTTTGTTATATTCCCACAATTTCTCAACTATTTGTCTTAAAATGAAAATCTGATCCTGACGATCTCTGTTTGGCCTGAACCCAGCTTGTTCTTCTCCACAATTTTTTGCAGCCATTTCTCAAGAATACTTGCACAAATCTTACCAGGAACATTCAGTAGAGAAATTCCCCTGTAATTCTCATATTTAGCTTTATTCCCTTTTTAATAGATTGATAATATGAGTGGTCTACTCCCATGTGGAATTCAATAATCTGACTAGGCCTTCTGAAGTATGCAGTGTAGCCACTGTAAAACTTTTATACCTCCATATTTTAGCATGCCTGGTCGAATATCTTCTACCTTTCCACATTTCAGTTTTGTGATAGCTCTTTCTACTTCATGTAAGATATATATATATATATATATATATATATATATATCCCAGATGGCATTCCTGTTGAGCGTTTTCTACCACCATGTGTCACTGCTTGTTTCATAGCAATCTTTCAAAGTAATTAGTCCATACATTACGAATATCTTTATCTTCAGTTTTCATGTCCTCTTTATCATCTCTAATTCCTTTTACAGTACTCTTTCCTCTATTTCTGAGCTTTTTCAATAGACTCCAGAATATTTTGCCACCTTCTGATATTCATTTTCTATGTTCTTACCAAAGTCTTCCCATGACTTCTGTTTAGCTAATTTTACAAAAAGGCTTTCTTTCTTACATTTTTCGATGTATTATTCCCCAAGAGTACAAACTGACTTACTTGCAGAACTTTCGATATGCTTTCTTCTTTTCTTTGACTGCCTCTTTTAACTTCCTGAGTCCACCGTGAAGTTTTGATTTTTCTATTCTTGCAGATTACCTCACAACAAGCCTCTCTGGCTAAATCAATCCAGTTTTCTTTAGGGTTTTTCATTGCATCGCCAATGTTTAGTTCTTGATTTTAAACTCTATTTTTTTTTTTTAACAATGTTTATGTATTTGAGCCTACTTGAACTTATTAAATCATCCTGAAAGATCTATACATCACCTTGATTAACTATTGCATTATCCAATTTTGCATCACTGGCACACAACTGAATATTTCCCTTCAAATCATTTCTATATAATTTATTATTGGTTAGTTATTTATATTTCACAAACAAATCCTTTTCCATCTCCTCATAAATGTAATAATAAAATAAAGTTATTTTTTATTTTATTTTAATTAATTTTTTTTTGTATTCTCCTTAATTATTATTTTCTAATATATCCTAAATGAACATATTCATTTCTCCCCCCCACACACACCTAAGCAGATGTGGTTACAGTCAAAGACCATGCCACAATATGTGGTGCATCCACTGATGCAAAAAGAGGAAGTTGTGGCAGAGCAAGGTGTATTCTCTTGACCTGCCAGATGGCAAACCTTTGCCATCTGGATGGTCAGATGAGAGTTTTTTTGAATGCCCCAGTGTGAACTGTTAAATCATCATGAAAGTTCTAACCTTGATTAACTATTGCATTATTCAATTTTGCATCACTGTCACACAACTGAATATTTCCTTTCAAATCACTTCTATAGCATTCAAGTACAAATTAAACAGTGGTGGAATACAGAGCCTCATGACACACCACTAGTTACCTGATTCTGTTCCTCCATATACTACTCATTTGTATGTTTCCACCAGCCGCCTTCCTATCCATATCACCATCTTCATATTCATCCAATTTGGTCCCTTACTTTTCTATTTGATTAGGTAACAGCTGTCAAATCAACTCATCTGAAATCTTAATGTGCAATCTGAGATTCCTCAGTGTTCACCTTGGTCACTTTTTTTTTTCCTTATTAATGATTTTTCCTTTCTCTCTTTTCTCCCCCTTCATAATATTCAATGCCTCCTTTCTGCTGATGACCTTAAACTTTTTTTTATACATCACAGAGTCAACTGATAATGCAATATACAATGCAGAATAATGATAATCTGAGCAAAAGGTGCTATCAAATGTAATCAAATGGTCTTAAGACTAAACCATGATAAACACAGTGTTTTCTTCTTTACTGAGAGACAAAACTTCCTACAAATACAAAAGTGCAGATCATACCATTAGTAGCAATTACTTTGGAAAATTATTTCAATTTTCATTTGCACATACATGATAAGGCCCTTTGGCCTTTACATACAGAAAACACTACAGGCTTTAGAAATATCAGTATATTAAAAATTCTGTTTGGCACAACTTATTCATTGTAAGTTGGAATTTGTTACCCACATTCTGATCTCTATACCACACAACTTACTTGAGAAATCAAAAAGTAAAGAATAGGTTTCTCATGTTAATCATTTTCAAACTGAATATCCATCCTGTAATTTTTACTACAGAAGACTTTTGGAACTTACCTGCCTATGAACACTGTCACCAAAGCAAAAACAATGGTTTTTTTTTTCTTTTTTTCTATAATGCAATATATATTGTAATCTTCAAAACCAAATACAATGTAATGAAATCTAGTGTTTGTCCCTTCTATTTTTTGTTGAAAGTTTATTTTTCACTAGTTTAGACTATGATAAATTTAGTTTAATCCTTTATCCCAGTGAGAGCAAACAAAGTTTGCGCCTGAAAATATCTTCAGGACTGAATATAGTGTTGTACTATCTTACCTGGGTAAGTAGTACAACACCAGGCAACTCGTAGCAAAGGTGGAGCAAGCTACCAACACTCCTATCCCAGTATCTCCCATAATGCAAAACATATCTCCTTGTGGATATGTATACTGTTATGCATTAAGGGATTGGCCACTACCCAGACTAGTTTCGACCTTTATTGAGGTCTCTTCAGTGGGAGCCAGGCCCAGAGTTGGAGATACCAGGCAGAAGCAGTAGCAAGGTAATCTTTACCTATAGGATTTGCAAAAGGTTTGCCACCTTTTTTTATTAAATTACTCTGGATTTAGAGAAAGATATTGAAAGTTTATTTTTCACTAGGTTAGACTATGATAAATTTAGTTTAATCCTTTATCTCAGTGAGAGCAAACAAAGGTTGCGCCGGAAAATATCTTCAGGACTGAATATAGTGTTGTACTATCTTATCTGGGTAAGTAGTACAACACCAGGCAACTCGTAGCAAAGGTGGAGCAAGTTACCAAAACTCCTATCCCAGTATCTCCCATAATGCAAAAGTACAAAAGTAGTACAACACCAGGTTACGAGTTGCCTGGTGTTGTACTACTTACCCAGGTAAGATAGTACAACACTATATTCAGTCCTGAAGATATTTTCAGGCACAAACTTTGTTTGCTCTCACTGAGATAAAGGATTAAACTAAATTTATCATAGTCTAACCTAGTGAAAAATAAACTTTCAACATCTTTTTCTAAATCCAGAGTAATTTAATAAAAAAAGGTGGCAAACCTTTTGCAAATCCTATAGGTAAAGATGACCTTGCTACTGCTTCTGCCTGGTATCTCCAACTCTGGGCCTGGCTCCCACTGAAGAGACCTCAATAAAGGTCGAAACTAGTCTGGGTAGTGGCCAATCCCTTAGTGCATAACAGTATACATATCCACAAGGAGATGTGTTTTGCATTATGGGAGATACTGGGATAGGAGTGTTGGTAGCTTGCTCCACCTTTGCTACGAGTTGCCTGGTGTTGTACTACTTACCCAGGTAAGATAGCACAACACTATATTCAGTCCTAAAGATATTTTCAGGTGCAAACTTTGTTTGCTCTCACTGGGATAAAGGATTAAACTAAATTTATCACCTTCTATTTTTCAATTGGCTTATAAATGTATATTTGTAACTGCCTAATACTGCATGACAATTCAAAATCTACGTATCTTCAAACTTGTGTAATTAATTGGTACTGACAATATACCTGAAATAAATATCAACAAAGTTAACTGGATAGACCTGTGGTAATTTCTATAATACTAGACCAATATGTTCAATTTTAGCTGCTAAGTAAAGGAACTTTTTCTAAGCCTCTTTTTTCAGGCAGTGTTCGTGAGTTAGTTGATCCCTTGCACAAACAAATAGGACTTTTTCTGATGGAAGCTTGGATTTTTAACCCAATTTAAAAAAATTAAAAAAAAATACTGATCACAGAACTTACACTATTTCAAGCAATATCATTTAGGACCAGGAACATAAGAAGGTAGCAGTTTGCCTGCTGAACTCCTGTCATCCATTGTTGGTAGATATGAACTTAACCAAACCAGTGATGACTAAGAGTGGAGACCAGCTGCTTACCAAAAAAAAAAAAAAAAAAGTCTGTGCTAAAAGAATTCAGCCTACTCTCCTTTTGGGGAATGACAAGGCAATAAAGAATATCAATAAATATCAGTTATTTTATCTTTCTATTATGTCAATAAGTAAATATCACTCAAGCTTTCTATTATAACTGACCAGTATTCAGATACACACAAATTACTTATTAAATACTTCTGCAACTCCAACTGGATCAGTCATTATTATTCACAAGGAGCTGGTTATGTGCTTAATTTGTTTGTTATGTTTAAATTTTTTGTTACATATTTACAAAAGCATTTCAGTTTAATCTTTTCCTAGCTAGCCATAATATAAATTTTTGCTTTACAATGTCTGTTGAACAACTTAGTTAATGCTAACTGTTGTTTATATCTATCGTACTCAGCAGCTATTTTCCAGATCTATACTCTTTTTAAAAACTCAATGTGAGTGTAACACAACTTCTAGACATTTGGATTAAAAGAATTCAGGCATTATTATTATTATTAGACACCTCCAGGGAGTCCAAAGATTCATCGAGGGAGGGCACCTGCTCTACAACTCTGTCTCCACCACTCAATCCACCAAAAATGACCACAACTACACCACGGCATCTACCGCTGACCACCACCACCACTAGTATTTCCAAAGATAATCTCAAGCATCCATGCCCATGACGGGATTCGAACCCGCAGCCTTTTGGCTGGAGAGCAGATACGCTGACCACTTGGCCAGCCAGGCTGGCATTACACAATGAACCAAAAAAATACATAAAAGGTCTACACATTATTTCCTTTGTTGGGATATTTGCCCATCTAAAAATGTTCATGCATATGGAAATGGAAAGAAGCAAATGTATTTAGAATCATTTATAATGATGACTGCCATTAAAAATTAGCTACCTAAACTTTAACAAAACAAAACAAAAAATGAATATATATATATACACAGGTATCCCTCGATTAACACAGTTAATTAATCCCTTGATGTTACCGCGTATATCAAAATCGCATTAATCAAATCTAATAATCAATGGTAAAAATTACAATTTCTCCATGATCGATTATTGTAATCATGATCGATTTGTGATCGATTATTAACAATTCGTTTTATATGGTACTCTTTTAGGAAAGATAAAAAATGAATGCAAAGTAAATGTTTAATAAATACTTGTACCCTCATTATTTACTGCAATTTTTTTTATCAAAAGAAGTTATCAAGAGTCATTTGAACAGTTTTAGTTTTTTCTTATCGGCATAAATCCTACAATAACAAGCAAAATGACTCTCCAGACATCGGCAAACAAGCAATAAAACAAAGAAAAAACACTGCAAATATAATACATGATGGGGTACCAATTAAGTGGATATTGAATCCAACATTATTTCATCGCCGAATATAGAAACTACAAGAGTTTCATGCCGAATATGTAGAAACTAAAAGTTTCAGAGGATTGTTGGATCCTATTTCGTCTTAACCTATACTTTGGATCCGTCAATTTGTCACTACGATGTTCTTAAACAAAAAAATAAGTTGCTAGTTGATTTCTAATCCAAATATAGAGAAAATTTGTATTTATTGACTGCGCCACTCTATATCTAAATTAGTCCAAGAATTAAAATAAAACCAGCTCTCAACTATTACCCTTTCATGTGTTGTTATTATGTATACAGGCCGAGTTTATTTAACTTATTTAATTCACCCGCTTTGGTTCGATTATTTTATGAACGGTGCAGTAAAAGAGATTCAGGCAAAGTACAACTTTAGATCAACAAAACAAACATTTAATATAGGCTTACAAATTATACACTTTAGTTTAAATCACTGAATAAGGTATTACAAACATTTTGGCTCATTTGGTAATATAGTCATATAATTTCAGGCAATGGTTAATCTGTTGTCTGAAATACAGCTTTTACAAAATTCAATTGACTATTTGATAAAGTTCAATGTCATAAAGTTCCTTAGTAACCAATTACAATAATATCTCATATTTACTTAAGTTTCAAATACAATATAAGGGTGACAATGCTTCTTCACAAGTATACACTCTTAAATCCATACTCTAGCTATTCTCCGCAAAAGTTACTGTTAATGTAGGGATATTTTAGGAAGAAACACGCACGTCTCCGCATAGGAGTAACAAAGTTGGTTAATTCTTACCGGTAAATTTCCTTGTTCATCTACTTATATACGGATACCTTTTATAACTGTATTCACTTAAAACAATTAATAGAACTTATTAAAAACAAATCCTCTTAGTAATAACTGAATAAATTAATGGCCGCAATTCACATAGTTAAAGGTTCTTGCTTGGAGCAAAATGCTTGTACTATCTTTGACATCACTTGACCAATTCAGTATTCTACTAATAACTCATGAACTAAAGTAACATGCAGTAATTCTTTAACTTGAAGTTTTTATGCACAGTTGCCTATTCTTCCAGCATTTAATTAATCTTTTAGGCACTATATCTCTTAGCACAGCTATCGTTTAAATTTAACCTTGCTGCCTCTACTTATTCTCTTAGTTACTCCATGCTATTCTTCAAGTTTCTGTGTGTCCCTGAAAGGTCAGTCCTGAATCAAAATCCCAACAAAATTATCGCTAGTCATCCAGTTGCTACTTTGCTATCTTCCGTTGCATAATTTGTTGTTCTGCAACTTACTAGCTAACTCGCTCCTCGACTAGTAGACCTTAGCGAGTTTCTTGACTGACTCGTTATTACCTCTCTCCTCACTGTTATCTCACTTTGATTCCCCCGAATGAATCATTTTGTCTGTTCTTCGCTTATATATCTCTTCTTCCCGACGAAATTATTCTCGTGCACTATTTCTATTAAAATCCTTTTCCAGCCCTTCAATACCGATCTGCCACGTTCTGTTCTAAACTTGCGCTCACTATCTTACATACATCTCCATGACAACTAAAACAAAATATAATAAAACTGAGGCATTGCACAACGTTATACCTCTACATATAGGAACAAATAAGGAATATTTACATTTCAATTAATATGCAGTTGAATACAAATTCTTATAATATTAACATAGCAATAAATAAAATAAACTTAATAATATTTTAATACAGAGTCTTTTCACTATTATTATATATCCTTGATTAATTAATTATTAATAGAGTTTAAAGGTAGTTACATGAATATTAATTTATAAACAAGTGATTTACATTAAATAATAATTACAAGTCTAGCTTATGTGATGGAAGATCATGTTGGATTCTGAAGTAAATATTAATTACTCAAATCTCTATATATTCAGAATCCAACAGGATGCAAGCATAAGCAACCTTATGGGCAACTCGTAGTAAAGGTGGAGTAAGCTCCAGATCACTTTCCTTAGTATTTTCCATAATGTAAAGCACATCTCCTAGAGGACATGTATGATAAATAAGCCTTTGGCTCTCTATTTCAGTAATGCATGATGGTTTGTTTATTTTCAGTTACAATCTAGAAATTATTGAACAAAGAATAAAAAAAAAAAAAAATCTAAACATCGGAGGTTGCGGTATGTCTCTCAGATACAATTTGCTGTCAAATATAACAAACCTTTCCATAACATGTGTTAAACCAAAACTGACAGCAAAAAAACAGTGCGGAATATCACTCGTAACATATGAATGCACAGCTACTCATGACCTCCAAGCTATATACTGAATTGTGTAAGAATCTTTATATTAAACAATTTTGCATGTATCTGTCAGATCAGCTGCGAGCTCCGCAAGGGTTAAAGGTGCATTAATCAAAACTCTTGCCGCAATTAATTTCGGCGCGTTAATCAAATCCCACGTTGAACAAAACCGCGTTAAGCAAGGGATACCTGTATATGTATGTATATATATATATATATATATATATATATATACAATAAAGAGGCTGATTCAGATTAAAAAAGAAAGAAAGAAAACTGTTCTCACAAGTGATTAAGCGATTAATAATTAATCAAATTAAGCAATGATATTACTCCATATGATGCAAATAGATGGGAAACAATACAACATATGCAACAATGCCAAACAAAATCAAAAAAATAATTACCTATAGACCAATGCTAATATATTTAACATTGTAGCGACATCCGGATGATCGCGCCCACTTGTCTTCTCTAGATCTTCTAATGCTTGTTTGCAAAGAGGTACAGCTACTTCATATCGACCCTGTGAAGCATACTGGATCACAAGATTGTGTAATGTACGAAGTCGTGCTGGAATCTCATAACCAACAGTTACTGACACAGACATTTGAGTTGATGGAGTTGGTGATAAAGCTAAAATGGATACAGAGTAAATCCATTTCATTAATATCTAAATAATTTGTTACAACAGACTGAAAATTTTGAATAAAAAACAAAATTTTTTGCTTCATCAAATGTTTATTTATACATCAGTGCTCTACATTTCTGGGCACATTTCTTTTTAGAGGGCTCATTAAAATGCTTATTATTGTTTGTAAATCTTCGTTGACAATTATCAAGTACAAAACTTTCAAGCTATTTTTCTCCCTCTTTCTTATTACTAATATTGAAATACAATATTCTCGTGGAAAGGCTTAGACGTTGGTTATGCATTTTCACTAAATTATTTCAGGAAATTACAACGTACTAGGATATACAACAAACAATAAATGAGTAAGAAGAATGAAGCTAATATTTCTCCTAAAGTCCTGATGGTGCCCTCTAGTGGGCGATGTTGGTATTCTTGGGCGATTGCAGCCCAATCGCCCAAGAATACCAACATCGCCCACTAGAGGGCACCATCAGGACTTTAGGAGAAATATTAGCTTCATTCTTCTTACTCATTTATTGTTTGACAGCCCAATCGCCCAAGAATACCAACATCGCCCACTAGAGGGCACCATCAGGACTTTAGGAGAAATATTAGCTTCATTCTTCTTACTCATTTATTGTTTGTGCTGTGCCTGCGTGCACATATTTTGTACCTAAGTTCTTGAAAATGGCAGCGTGACGTTGCCGAAATATAGAAATATATTAAAATTTATTTTAATGTATATCCTAGTACGTTGTAATTTCCTGAAATAATTTAGTGGAAATACAATATTATAATATTATAATTAGGATGCTAGTGAGAAAATATACTCGTCTATTCTCATTCCTTTCTTTTGTCCTGAATAACAATTCTAATGTTATTCAGGCTTCTAATGCTAGTATTCTACAGTTATCCATGAGCTTAATATTCTACAACATAGGTTTCAAGTAGTTCATTGTCAACTTAACATATACAATGTTTCGAACAGTGCTCTAATTAGATGCAAATGTCCTTCAGTTTGGAAACAGAAGGATTTCAATTCTATCTAAGATGAAAGGGACATTTATAAGGATTTCTTAACTGTAGGTGAGTTTGCTGGTCTTGTATGAAGATAAAAAAAGTTTTTAACCATGTACACCTGACAAACTGGCCAGAAAAACACAAACACTGAGATGACATAAGCCATGGTGAAGAAGTAACTACTCTATCATAAATAAAGTCTATGAAATGATAAGTTACCTGACAGCGCTCTAATCATATGCAACTGTCCTATTTGAAAACAACGGGGATTTCAATCCTATCTAGGATGCAAGAAACGTTTATAAGGATTTCTCAACTGTAGGTTAGTTAGTTGTCTTGTACAAAGATAAGTTTTTAACATATTGCAAACCACAATCTTACTCCAGACCAGTCACCATTTTAGTCACTCACCTCTGAATCCTCTCTCCCACTTAGAATAGGATGTTATAGAGAGTCTCTTATTCATATTCCAGCACGTTATTATGCCTTCAACAATTCCGGTATAATTATTATTACAGGGGATCATCGCCATGGAGGTGGAAGACTTATCAAAGGACGTCTACTCATTTGTGGATAAAGAACTCATGCCCATTCAAAGAAAAACATTTAGTCTTCACACTCCAAGGGTTTCACCTTGTTCTCTTCCATCCATGTATTGGAAAATTTCTTTAGCATCTATTCCTTTGAGTAACACATTTCTATCATAATCCTTCTTCTCTGCTTGTGAGCCAAACTTTGTAATCCACAAATCACAATCATATTCTATAGACCAATCACCATTTTAGTCACTCAAACCAAGGTGACCAAATCTGTGCAGTCCAGATGTGGTTATATCAAAGCCTTAAAAAGAGGGATAATTATCTTAATCACTGTCAACATATAGCTTAATATACAAGTGATTCTTTGAACCATTTTTCCCAGTTCTGTGGTGTCCTCTGAACTTCAATGCCCCACATCATTCTGAAATCCGTAGTCTCAATTTCCTATATTGTAATCCTATCAATATAATACAAAGCTTGCAATTCTCCTCACAGCCCGAAGTGCATTACTGTAGATTTTGCACATTAAACTGGGATATCCAAGAGGATGTGAGAGCATGTGTAGACAGGAAAGGAATGGGATGGGATGACCTGGGATCAAGAGGAAACAGTTGGAATTGAAGAGAGTTCTAAAATAAATAAGCAGGAAAGGGAAATGGCCCCAGTCGAGAATGGCGAGATCACATCGAATGACTGGTATCGGTGGAACTAGCTGTAGATCGAGGGAGCTGTTGTGTTTGTATAAAAATGCTAGAAGTGTAACAAACAATGCAGATGAAATGGTTGCACTAATTGAGTCTATTCACCCAAAAATTGTTGGAATAAGCGAGACATGGTAGACAAGGACGACATCCTGACAGAAATAGAGATGGAAGGGTATGATGTGTTTCGTAAGGATAGAAGGGATAATATGGGAGGGGGGAGTGCTATTAATGATAGAGAAAGAGTTATGTCTATACAAAGCAGAAATGCAAGAGAGAAATAGTGCCAGTGGTTTTTGAGGCCAGTATGGTGTGAATGGAATGAAATACAGGAATACCTTGTATAGCGCGGTTTTTATTATTACACTTATCATTATTACACTACACATTGTCAACACTGACCGGCAACTCCCGGGCACCGCAAGTGACAGTCGAGAGCCACGTTTATACAGTAGTGAATTCGATTGGCTCTCACATAGACACGTTCTTCCCCCCCCCGGCATTTTATTATTTACGTTAATATTAGTATTTAATATTTTTTTATTATTTAAGTATGAGTAAAAGAGACAAAACAAAGAAGACACTGTTGGAGTAACAAAAAAAAGGATTTTTCTCTAATGTCAACCACTTGACATTAGAGAAGTCTCTTCTCTAATGTCAAGTGGTTGACATTAGAAAAGAAATTTGAAATTATAAAATGTCATGAGAATGGTGCTTCATTTGCTAAAATAGCATGTGAGAATTCAATGAATGAGTCATCTGTATGAACAATTATTCTGAGCAAAGAAAAGATTAAACAACATGGAATGAGCACCGCTTCTTATATCTCAAAAGTGATCATGAGAAATCGATCTTCTACAATGGAAAATATGGAACGCCTTCTAATGATTTGGATTGAAGACTGTAATCAGAAAAATATTCCTTTGAGTCAAATGATAATTCATCAAATGCTACAAAGATCTAGTACTTGAAGAGACAAAGACAAGGATGGTTCAACGAACACTAAAAGATTACTTTAGTAAAAAGTAAATTACTGTATGCTAAAATTGAAGCAATATTTGTTTTGTTTTCTACAACTTTTATATCAGTTTAAAAGGATTTTATTTGTTATTTAGTTGATAAAAATTTTTTTTTCATTTTTAAACATTTTTATTATCCTAAATTTTTGTAATAAACAAATTAAATTGAAAACCTTTATAAACAGACTTTGAACAACACAGTTTTGCATAGTGCAGACGCTTCTTGGAACCAATTAACCACACTATACAAGGTATTCCTGTGCTTGGCTGGATGTTGTTATAGACCAGGTAATGTGCATGGTAGCGACTATGAAATTTATAATCAAATTAGCCAAGTAAATAAGAAAAGAGTAATCATTATGGGTGATTTTAATTATGGCAATATAGACTGGAATGATGAGATAGCAACTGGAAGTAGAGAAAATGGGTTTCTTGAGTTTCTGAGGGATAACTACCTCAGACAGTATGTAACAGAGGGCACACAAGGATTGAGGGTCTTGGATTTGGTCATCTCATCAGAGGATGTAATTATAAATGAGGTGTCAAATCACCCACCAATTGGCGAGAGTGACCATGAGGTGATTACCTGGGTGGTTGGCAGTAGTGTGAACAGTGTTCTAATCATATGCAACTGTCCTATTTGAAAACCAGGATGCAAGAAACATTTATAAGGATTTCTCAACTGTAGGTTAGTTAGTTGTCTTGTACGAAGATAAGTTTTTAACATATTCTCTGTAAGAAAAGGTAATATGTGAAACTATAAAGGTGGGGGGGGGTGATTATGAAGAGTTCAGGAGACAGCTTGTGGGTGTAGCATAGAATGAGTTAGCTGGAAAACAGATGCAGCTTGGGGGATTTTCAATAACTATCTAGCAGATGCAATGTCTAAATGTATTCCATGGGTGAGAAGGTTAAATAAGATAGGTGTTAAAATAATGAATAAAGAGATTAAGCATGCAATACAGAGAAAAGGGGCATTATGGAGGCAGCATAAGAGAAGTGGAAATAACCAATTTCATGAGGACTACAAAGACCAGGCAAGGCAGGTGATTTGGTTGGAATTATGAGGTATGAACAGCAGTTAGCTAATGAAACCAAAAAGAAAATATGTAGCCAGCATAAGAAAGAATGACATTGATTGGAGAAAATGGTATAAAGACAGCTGTTGTGGAAGGCATGGTGGAGATACTTAATGAACAGTTCATAAAGGTCTTTCAATCTTGTGAATGTGACTGCATGGAGAGATTGAGAATAGCTGATGATGGGGAAGAGAGACTGGCTGTAAGTGAGCAAGAGGTATATGGGGAGTTGAACAAACTAGATATAAATAAGGCTGTGGGACTTGATAATATATCACCACGTATTCTGAAGGAATGTGCCAGGGAGTTGACGCCAGCCTTGACATATTTTTTTTAATACGAGTCTTGCACTGGGTCAAGTTCCTAAGGAGTGGAAGGAGGGCAAGATTGTGCCACTTCATAAAGGAGGTGATAGAACTCAAGCATCAAACTATAGGCCTATCTGTGTGTCAGGTGTTGTAGTTAAGTTGTTGGAGAAGCCTGTGAGAACTAGGATCCAAAATTGGGTTGACAACATCTTTGATGGACAGCATGGATTTGCTAAAGAGAGGTCATGCTTTAGTAATCTACTTACTTATTACAGGTGACTGCTTCCTTGGACAGAGGAGAAGGATACACAGTAATAACTTAGATTTTGCAAAGGCTTTTGATAGATTACCACATGATAAGTTGATAGTCAAACTAGAGCGGATGGGGTTGGATATTAGATTGGTGCATTGGATTGGAGACTGGCTATTTGATAGGTATCAAAAAGTTGTGTATGAGGGAGCGATATTCAGGAAAAGGAGAGTTACTAGTGGTGTGCCTCGGGGGAGGGAGGGTCTGTTTTAGGGCTATTGCTGTTTGACTTATATATTAATGATATTGGTGAAGATTTGGATGGAGATATTCAGTTGTTCGCAGATGATGTAAAGCTGGGACGAACCATAAAGAGTAGTGAAGATCAGGACATCAGTCACGTCAGTTATTTACAGAAGATTCTGGGGATCTCCGACCCCAAAATAAGGAACTTCGGAGTCATATAAAAGAGGTCTTGAGAACCTCTAAATAAAAGGAGATGTGGAGTTTTTCTCGTCTTGCTGCAGTTCGTTGGCCCACTTGGACTTCCAAGATTTCGTTGGAGTGTGACCATTAGGCACGGGGAAACCAGGAGAGGTAGATTATTCTTCGGAGATGTATTTTCAGTAACGGAACGTGCCATGTGCGACTAGATACACGCTGCTTACAGTAGATCCAGAACTGACGGTGAGCTATGCCACAGTTCCCAGAAGAGGACTACAGCAGGACGACCGCCAAAAGCCATTCAGTAAAGGCTAGTATATAGAATGGAGGAAAGCAGTCAGCAGGACTGCCACAAATCTTCAAAGCTGGTAGGACTGTATATGTTTCTGCGAATCTTTGAGTAGATTCTATTGTATTAATGCTGAGGTAATGATTAAGAATTGTATGTCCACTGAACGTACCTCTGAAAAATAATTGTATAGTCACTATAAGAGATAATTGAGGCTGAAAGTTAACTACTATATATTAGGAAGAATGTTAACCAATGATGTAAATTGTAACAGCCAGATAACTGCCTAGATTTTGTGAAGCAAGCTATTTAAGTGTTGTGAATAGCAGGTCCAATTTGTAAGGTTACCAAATGAACTTAAGATAGGCATCAGAGTGAAATTGTTCAATTGTATATTATATTGTATAGTTGCTTATAGTAAAATAAACATGTTTTGTTTGCTTAAAATTATTGCCTGATCTTTGACCAATGCACTGTCTCATAAAAACAACCGAACCTGTGTGCTTAACTTAGAGAAATTGCCACGACTGACTATTTAAGAAATTATTTTTGTAAGTGATCTATTCTATAAGTGTTTTAACTAATCTTTTCATGCTATAAAATTAATTCAGGATGGCACAGTCAAAAAACAATATAAATTTTTCTTGAGTTAGATAGCAAGAGAGAGATAGTTAACTATAACTGTGAGTTGCCTATTCCAGAGGCACTTTCACTAACAGCGCTAACAGGCAGGGACTAAGTTAATTGGATTAGATTAGAATAAGGTAAGGAGTACTTAACAGAGGGTTTGAAGTTAAGGTAAACATAGGAAGGATAATGACAAAAGAGAAAAAATAATACAAAGGCACAGCAGCTGATATAGACATTGATATTGAAGAAAATAATTAGCATAAAAACTAACCTAAAATAACATAATGGTGCAATCGACTTTATTTTACACATCTTCCTTGTCGACCACTGAAAGACCATCAGTGGTAACTAACAGTGAAAATCACTGTAACAACTGAATAAATAGAAGATCAAATACAAACAAATGAAACACTTATTGAAGAAGAAATCAGAGAAGAGGAAACAAAAGAGTAAATAACAGATCTGAGATAATTTAGTCTAGACAAGATCATCAAAAGAAAAGATAAATTTAAAAACTTGAGGAAAAAGCAGAATAAACTAAAAGACAAAGTTAAAAAAGGAACAAAATCCAAAAGGAAGGAAGGAAGTAGTAAAAAATGTAAAGATACAAAAGATTGGTGAATATCAAATGAAGACTTTTCAGACTTGGCAGAGTTCACAGACTTTGAGAAACAACCATCTCATATTGATAAAGAGATCAAGAAAAAACAATAGTGTATACCGATGCAAAGTTATCTAAGTATCGATTATACCATCTACATAAAAAAAAATAATAATAACCAGCTTATAAATCAAGAATAGCAATCATGAAACTTATATAATTGCAAACAACTGCAAAAAAGCTGACAAAAAATTTACATGATGCAGAACACACAACTGCTCTTTCACAAACTAAAGAACACATCAGATTTATTTCAAATCTAAAGACTTACCTACCTACACTTAGCTATACATCACCAAACATGTCCTCTGACTTCTGCATTCTCTTTTTAAATGTATGATGATTCCACAACCTAACATATTTCTGCAGATATAAAAATATAACTAGCCTAGCGATAAGTAAATTATTGAGTAAATTATTAAATAAATCATTTACAGCTTTCAGGACGTACAAACCACACATGACGTGCATATAGCAGCACTCAATGTTTAAAATTTCCTCCTTTTGCCTTCATGCAAGCCAGAAGTCTGTGAGACCACATACTGATGGCAGCACACACACACACACACACACACACACACACACACAACATCCAACAGAAACTATGCCACTGCTTGCTCCAAATCCACCTTCAGGCTGGTGATGCTAAAGAATCATTTCTTGCAGGCTACTCTTTCTCTCAAGCTCTGATGACAATTTAAAGTTCAATGGATTCAGACTGGGACTTATAGATGACCAATCAGAGGGTGATGTGTGCAGGGTTGATTCATGTTGGAAGGTCGACTGCCTATCGTAAAACAAGGTGTCATTAAGGGCCCATACCACAGGTTTCACAGCAAAGTGTCTTGATAAACTTTGGTGGAGATTTTGATCCCCTTCTTGCAGAAAGGGTCAAAATCTCCACCAAAATTGATATCCAACTGGTTCATCACCCCCACCACCACCACAAACTATCACTGACATGGGATGATGACCATCTCTGAATCCTGGGTGCTATGGCACATGCTGTGTGATTGACCCATCTGGATCTTATACCAATAGTTTTGTCAGTTGTTTTTAAACAACTCTTCAGTGAATGAAAATCTTCTTATCTATGGAGATCGTTCATGTACTGCTGGAGCAGTGTCTTTGATTTTATAACCCTCTATAGTATAAGTTGTAGTGTTAGAAAGTTTCCAGTAGAATGATGATAGGCTCTTGCCCCCAGGTCATCAGTTAGTACAAGTAACATTGTTCTCTGTGAAATGTTCATCTCTCGCAATTCTGCATTCTCACAGGATTATGGTGGAGGCGTCCTTTCACAACCCTCACAAGCTGTTGCGTCCTCCTAACACAGCTTGGTCGACCTGTTCTTTGGCAGTCAGATATGTAATCCGTATTGTTATAATGGTTTATAGTCTGATACACAAACATCCTACTGATCACAAATGTTTTTAGCGTGTTGAAAATAACAGTTACAGCTATTACTGCTACACAGTTCTTCACACTTTGGAATGCCTAATAAGGCTAGGGTAGAAATTTTTATTCTTGCTTGACTGACTCCTTGGATCTTCCTGTAATCATTAAGCATGAATCCAGAGAGAGACTGGAAATACTGAGAGCATCTGATAAGGTTTATAAATGCATATGCTCCTTCCAATAGAACAGTTAGATGACAATTCTTTATGTGCAGCCATACCTGTATAGTGCAAACAATACTACAACAGTCACAGACTAGAAATGTATGGCAAATCCCATATTAGACAAAACAGGAGGTGAATTAAGAAGTGGAAAAGCAGGATGTGCATAATTAACAATATGTCTCGACAATGCTCAAATAGTAAATGTATGGATTATTCTCAGTCTTAAACTTTGTACACTTACATGAATAAAGGTACGACTTGTTAGCTTGATCAAATTTATATCTGCTCTTCTCTCATAAATGAAATTCAGATCAAACATCTTGAGGTCAGCATGTCAGATCATAATACAGTGTCCTCCTAAAATTCCACTGCATAGAACAAGTAGATCAGTTCTGGCCCCATGGAAGTTCGTTCCCATCAAGCTCTTCAATAAAACTCCAGACCAACTGTTTTGATTGGAATAATGTTCAAAGTTTCAGGAACAAAAAAAAACTACTGTATATGCTGGCATACAAGGTGACTGGAGATATAAGACAACCCTAAAGTCTCTTTTCGAAATGTTTATTTTGCACTATGCTCTCCATATAAGACAACCACAAATTTTACACTTTCTGCTGACGGCTTCTTATGCATTGCTTTTACTTTAATGTAGACACAGAAATCACAACAGGCATTTTCTTTACTGCAGTTTATGAATGATGTGTTTTTGTACAAGACAATCAGTAAAATTGTTTGTTACATTTATAGCAGTCTTCAGTTCCATAGATTGTAATTTATGTGATCATGCCACTCAAGTTTCATTATGATTTTAAAAAATTAAAAAAAAAAAAAAATAATAATAATAATAATTAAAAGTAAATTCTTATCTTACTGAATATATTTATTAAATACAAATATTTATATACAAAATATATTAATATGCTAATAGAACAGTATCAACATGCCAAAAGCTTATTAGAATACCACAAATGCATATAACATAGCACAGCTAGACAACATGTTATTGCAGAAGCTAGATGACTGCTTGACATTGTTTTCCACTGCCGAATTCAAAGGTTCAGATTTTATATCCAAAGTACAAGATGATCCCATGTTTCAGCAATTTTTTTTTTAACTTCAGATATCATATTATACATTGGCATATACTGTATGTTAAACTGGAATGTAAATAAATAATTTACTGACTAAAATTATTTACAAATCGATATTTTTGTTGTTTCAAGGATACTTGTGACATAAGACTGAATGATATAATCACGTAATCACAAGAAAGATATTTATTTAACCAAATATTTCGGTCTGGAAATAGCAGACCATCGTCAGTGGTATTACAAAATACAAGCTAGAATTTAAAAAATAAAGGTTTTATTTTTTAAATTCTAAAACATTTAAAAAATACAAGCTAGAATACTAACAATAGATCGTTAAAATTAGAACACGCCGCGTGATGTTATATCACTAAGTATGAAACAGAATATTTTGAAGTAGAAACATGATTGAATTTGCTAAAAAAAAAAAAAAAAAAAAAAAATTATGAGTAATCTTGATAACTCATTAATTTTTGATATAGATTTACAGTCATTACGATTCAGGTTGGGGCGATGGAGCAAGGTTTCCTTGAACAAACGTTTGAACCTATAACAGGATCTATGTAAGAGGCAAGTCCTGGACCAAAGGATGCTGTGGTCAGTTTCAATCCCGTGTTGAGCCAATCCAGACTTTTCAGGTTTGTTGTGAAGAATGGATGATTGATGTTCTTGGATTCTTTTTTCAAGAGAACGTCCAGTTTGTCCAAAATAAGAGAGATCACAGTTGCACAGAATCTGATAAACTCCAGGAAGAGATAAAGTTGAGCGTTTGTCTTTAGGAGAAGGAAAATGAGAAGACAATTTATTAATAGGTGAATACGTAGTTGTTAAATCATATTTCTTTAAAATTCTTGCGATAGGTTCTGAAATACCGGAGATATAAGGAACAGGTAATCAACGTATTGAAACTTTGTTGTTTTGTGGAGGATTATAAGAATTGAGAAGACGTTGAGTGCTTTTTTCAGAAAAGCCATTGAGTTTCATGTGTTGTTGGATAGTAGCAAGTTCTTTCTGTAGATAATCAAAAGTAGAACAATTAGTTTTGGCTCTTCTGATGAGGCATTTTATAATTCCTGTTTTTTGACATGGATGATGGGCTGATTCTTTAAGAATATAACGACCTGTGAATGTTGGTTTCCTGTATACAGTAGTTGTAAGAATATTTGCAGGTGATCGGATGAGGAGAACGTCTAAAAAAGATAACTGGTTGTTTTCTTCTAATTCCATAGTAAACTTTATGCGATGATGCAAGGAATTAATACTGTTTAAAAAGGAAGGTAAAGCGTTTTTGCTGTGAGGCCAAATAGTAAATATGTCATCTATATATCTTACCCAAAAAGATGGTTGAGGAAAATAGATGCGAAGAGGACTTTTTCTAAATGTTCTAAATAAAAGTTGGCTAAAGCCGGAGAAAGAGGACTTCCCATGGCCGTTCCTTCTACTTGGCTATAAAATTTGTTTCAACATACGAAATATCCAGAATGTATTACGAAATCGAATAGTTTTATAATATCTTGAGGAAAGATGTCAGCAAGTAATTTTAAAGTTTCCTTGAGAGGTACATTGGTATATAAAGATTCTATATCAAAACTAACCATAAGATCTGTAGGTTGTAATGAGACATTTTTTAATTTTTCTAAGAAATCTGAAGAGTTTTTTAAAAAAGAATTAGAGTTGCCAATGTAAGATTTCAATAATCTAGCTAGATATTTGGCTATACGGTAAGTAGGAGAATCAATACAATCTACTATTGGACGAAGAGGATAGTCAATCTTATGGATTTTTGGAAGGCCATAAAATCTAGGAGGTCTTGCAAAATGAGTTTTAAGTCTTTCAATTGTGTCTTTATCCAAACTGATGACTTCATCAAGGAGAGAATTTAATTTCTTTAGTTGTCTGTTGGTTGGATTATAATCAATTTCTTGATATGTGGAGCAATCTCTAAGCAAAAGAGAAAGTTTTCTTCTGTAATTTGCTGAGTCCATAACTACTGTTGCTTTTCCCTTGTCAGCTTTAGTGATAATGAGGTGATTATTTTTTCTCAAAGACTGTAAAGATTTCATTTCAGAAGGAGATATGTTGGAAGGAGGAAGTTTTGCCTTAAGTAGAAACGAAGTGACTTCTAGGCGAAGAGCATTAGCTTTATCACTGGTTAGATGATTAAGATTCCTTTCAATATTAACTAGGAAATCTAGATATGGTATTTTATTTGGAACAATAGAAAAATCATGTCCTTTTGACAGGATGAGAGTTTCGCTTTTAGTCAAAGGACGTCCGGATATATTTACAATCCAATTATCTGGAGTTATGAATGGCTTGGATTGTCTAGACGAAAGAGCTTCATATTTACGATTAAGATGTTGACTTAGTTTATTATAAGCACATTGAGTAGAACGTTTAGCCACATTTAGAACTATGTGAGAAAGATGTGGATCCAAATTTGTGGATATATAGGTGCGCAAATCAGAAATCTGATGACTGTGAATAGCAAGGTCACGTTTAGCAGCTTTAAGTTGATTACGGATTAGAGATAAACTAGTGTTCCGGTAAATATTATGAGCTCCAGGAGACTTTATTGTTTCTTTAATCTTAGCGAAATTGGGAATAATCTTGTTGTTGCGACACTTTTTTAAGAAATTAATCTTTGCTCGTAACCTACCTTGTATAACTGAAAGTTTTCCTAATTTACCAGTTATTTTGGTAGCATTTTCCACATGAAGGATAAGAATTTGTTGTTTCAAGGATACTTGCGACATAAGACTGAATGATGTAATCACGTAATCACAAGAAAGATATTTATTTAATCAAATATTTTGGTCTGGAAATAGTTTTAAACTGTTCTTGTAATACCACTGACGATGGTCTGCTATTTCCAGACCGAAATATTTGGTTAAATAAATATCTTTCTTGTGATTACGTGATTATATCATTTAATCGATATTTTTGTCAGCTCAAGCTAGCATTTTCAGGGACACTTGATTAATACACATTTAGTGAAAAATGTAATAAGGAAATGACTTAGAAAACAAGAACAGTCATGTGCATGGAGGTGCCTCTTATTAAAATGCATCTGATAATGTTAGCTTGAGCTGTCAAAACATTGGCTTGTAAATAATAATTCTGTAAATTATTTATTCCAGTTTTATTACAGAAATTTTGACATAGATCACAGCCGTTAAGGTATATTACATCCCATATCGTTTCTTAGCCGAATAAGAAACTCAAAGCGTTTCATGCCGAATATAGTAGAAACTATATAAAGTTCGGGGATTCCAAGCGTAAGCAAATACCTGGATACTGCAGCAACTGACCCTAAAGGTAGTGCAAGCTGAGGCAACTCATGTCTAAGGTGGAGCAAGCTCCGATCACTATTCTTGATATTTACCCATAATGTGAACTTAGCTCCTAGGAGCTGTATTTCTGTTCTACATTATGAGAGGTCACTACCCAGACCGGTTTTGACCTTTATTGAAATTAACTTAAACAAGTCATATGTCACCGAATTGAAGCTTTTGGCTCTTCATATATCTAATAATTTATTAGGACACCTCTCGGCAATACTCATAGAAGGGTTGTAAGTTCTGTTTGCTACAAACTTGATATTAACTAGGTCTACCAACTCACTGATGAGACCTCAATAAAGGTCGAAACCGGTCTGGGTAGTGACCTTCTCTCATAATGTAGAACAGAAATACAGCTCCTAGGAGCTAAGTTCACATTATGGGTAAATATCAAGAATAGTGATCGGAGCTTGCTCCACCTTAGACATGAGTTGCCTCAGCTTGCACTACCTTTAGGGTCAGTTGCTGCAGTATCCAGGTATTTGCTTATGCTTGGAATCGCCGAACTTTATATAGTTTCTACTATATTCGGCATGAAACTCTTTGAGTTTCTTATTTGGCTAAAAAACGATATGAGATGTAATATCCCTTAACTTAAACAAGTCATATGTTGCCGAATTGAAGCTTTTGGCTCTTCATATATCTAATAATGTAATACTTCCTGTATTCAACATTAGTAATTAATTAATTAATTTTTTATTTTTATTTCTTTTATTTATTTTTTTCTATTTTCACTAGAGGTCATGCCAGTAGAATAACCATTGATCAAATCATTGTCTCTTTAGCATATTGTGTGAAATGTAATTCAGCTTGTCTTTGTATATATGTGTATACTCCAGATGACCTTAATATGAAGGTCGAAACATTGGGAAATTAAAATAGTTATTTATAACACAGTTGTAGAGTCCATAATTTGTCTAAAATGAATGCTTATCACCATGTAACACTAAAGGAAAAGTAAACTGTTTTACCTTTTACCTGTTTTTTTTGCCAGAATTAATTAAAAAATATTTGATTCTTTTTCTACTGTGAAGTGAATTTTGGGGGTGTTGGCTATTAAGGTAAGTTACAAAGGAATATAGTCTTGCCCAAGGGACAAAAAGGCAAACATATCATTAATGAAGTGTAACCATACTAACAGTTAATGGTTTGAAAGTAGCTGTGGTGAGTACTTTTGTCCTCAAAATGTTCCATGTGGGGAGACTCATTTTAAGATCCGCTCCTACGTAACTGTAATACTTCCTTTATTCAACATTCGAAGGTGCCAAATTAGGACTTGAAATCTTTTGCTATCACAATTTAAAGGGTTTTGATTACTCATTGTCATGTGTTGTTTTTCTCTGAAGATGTTGGTTTGAATTTCAGTGAAATATAAGCCAGTTAAGTAACCACAAAGGCTAATCAATGTGGTCAAAAAGGATAACAAAAATTAAGGAAAGGTTTATTCTGTGCAGCCTACATAGTTCAGCCTGGCTTCAACAATGCCTTTGGTTGCAAATACGTAGTTAGAATCAAGACTTTTAAACTGAATGTGCATTAGCTAGTCTCAACCAGAAGTAGCAGTTTCACCTCCAAGAAACTGATTTTTTATCCTACAAAAGCCAAAAACATACTATAGTCAGCCATAATTAAGATTAACTGCTTTATCAGAGTCTTAACATATAATTGAAGGTTAGATAACTGAAAGCCCACTATATATATGTAGGGGTTTCACCTCATTGCATGGCACAACTAAACAAACCTTCTATCATGCATTTCACCTAGGCAAAACACAAAAACAAATAGGATACCATCTGGATCATTCTATGAAAAGTTTAAGACCTACGTGAGTAATAAAGTAGTTGTAATCATGATCTAAATACAGTCAAGGACTAACTGAACAAGTAAATTTCAGTAATAAGTACACATTCAATGTGAGAAACAAAAAGTTGGTAATTAAAAAAGGACAAAGTTTTATAAGACTTCTGTGATAGGGTACTGTAGAAATGACTTTTTTTTTTTTTTTTTTTTTGTCGACTCCACATGAAAGATTGGAAACCTATAGCAGATTTAATACAATGGGCAGGTTAGGGATTAAATAATCCAGATATCCACACTCCATTTAAAAGACCAAACACAAAACATCGATAAGAATGATATTTGAACCCATAGCCTAATGGTTGGATCCACTCACAGTTAACACCACGTTCATGCAAAAAAACATCTGACCGAATGTATAAATTTTTGACATTTTTTTTGCTCTTGATTACAACTGTTTCCCCATCCTCTCCAGGGATAACACTTTTAAGGTGCCATGATAATAATATGGAGATAAAGAAAAGATTCTTTTCTACATATCAGTAACAATGATAAAGAAAATGTGCTCTTTTTCTTTACTACGTATATGTCTAAGAATGCTTAAATTAATAAATTACAGAGTAGAGTAGCAGTCGGGGTGCTTAAGGGTCAAAGCTGTATAAGTGAGAGGAGACCTCAACATAGCCTTTAAAGGAATGCGGAGAACCGACCAGGGCTTCTGACCTAATGTCCAATCCTCACCTTCTCGTGGTGCACCCTGTTGGGTATCTACTTTGATACTGAACGAACGAGGATGGGCTGGCAATTTGGGATTTAGCCGACCAAACTGTATTCTTATTGGTTAAAGCAAAATAAAAAATGATGGTACAACATGACAAAATTTCATGCCGGCTGGGGCGTCGCCCGGTTAAACAAGGCCCCCATTGTTTTCGCCAGGGAACCAGGGCGAACAGCGAAAAGTCAGCTACTGGAACAAATCTGAAAACAAACCCCAACTCAACATCACCAGAGTTAAAGATCGGTACTATCAACGTAAGAAGCCTGAATGGCAAAGAAATGGAGCTAGCTGAGGAATTAGATAAGTACCAGATCGACATAATAGGGGTGACTGAAACAAAAATGACCAAAACTGGTGAGATCTTTCTAAGCAATAAATACAAAATGTTATATTCAGGCAACGACAATCAAGGAAAAGAAGGAGTAGCCATAGTATTCAACACAAAATACGAGCCTAATCTTCTTGAATGGCAGTCAGTCTCAAGTAGAGTAATGTGGGCAAATATGAGAATGGGGAACTGGACAATGAGACTTATTTCTGCTTATGGTCCCACAGAAGGTTCTACTAAGGTAGAAGTGGAGGAATTTTTTGAGGCTTCAGAAAAAGCAACTGACACAATGAAAAAGGAAAAGTTGGTCCTTGTTGAGGATCTAAATAGCAGAGTAGGAAATGATTGTGAGACATACAAAAATATTTGGGGAAAATTTGGAGAAAAGAGCAAAGCTAATAATAATGGCAAATATCTGTTGGATTTCTGCTCAGGACATTATTACTAACACCATGTTCCAACATAAAAATGTGCACAAATTCACATGGAGAGAAGAGGCTAGGAATAAGAAAAGTCTCATTGACTATGTTATTGTTGATAGTGATGTTTTCTCCCTGGTGCAGGACACCAGACTGTACAGAGGATTTGAAATTGGAAGTGATCACTATTTAGTCTTGAGCAGGATAAAATTGAATTTCATATTGAAAAGAATGACAATAAAGTTTTAAAGCGAATAAAAGTTGAGCAGCTCTCAGATGTGAACTGTAGACAAAAATACAGAAAGATTATTGAAAAGAAAATGAAAGAGTTTGAGAAAATGAATCAAACCTTGGAGATTCAGTGGCAAACTCTGAAGAAAACATTGATTGATTCTGCCAGAGAGGCATGTGGTGAGGTTGTGTGCAAGGATAAAAAAATCAGAACTCCCTGGTGGACACAGGAAGTTAAAGAGGCAGTGAAGGAAAAGAAGAAAGCATATCAAAAGTTCCTGGCAAATAAGTCAGCTTGTGCTCTTAGAGAATACAGAGACAAATGTAAGAAAGCTAAACAGTGTGTAAAACTAGCTAAACAAAAGTCATGGGAGGACTTTGGCAAGAATATAGAAAATAAATATCAAGAAGGTGGCAAAATATTCTGGAGTCTGTTGAAAAAGCTTAGGAATGGAGGAAAGAGTGCTGTAAAAGGAGTTAGAAATGATAAAGGTTACATGAAAACAGGAGAAAAAGATATCCTTGAAGTATGGAGTAATTACTTTGAAAAACTACTAAATGAAACAAGCAGTGATGACAGCACAGTGATAAAAAACACTGACCAGGCATGCAGTCAGGAATACATATCCATACTTGAAGTAGAAAAAGCCATCAAAGGCTTGAAATGTGGAAAGGCAGCAGGAGTAGATGATATTCGACCAGAAATGCTGAAGTATGGTAGTATAAAAGTCTTACAGTGGCTGCACTGCATAGTTCAGAAAGACTGGACAGAGGGACGAATTCCGGATGATTGGAGTAGAGCTCTCATAGTACCCATATATAAAAAGGGAAATAAAACTGAATGTGAGAATTACAGAGGTATTTCCCTACTGAGTGTTCCTGGCAAGATCTATGCAAGTATACTTGAGAAACGGTATACTTGAGAAAAGAATTGTGGAAGAAAAGCTTGGTGAAGAACAAGCTGGATTCAGGCCAAATAGAGGCTGTCAGGATCAGATCTTCACTTTACGACAAATAGTCGAGAAAGCATGGGAATATAACAAAGATCTGTATTTAAGTTTTGTCGATTTGGAAAAGGCATATGACAAGGTGCCAAGAGAGAAGCTATTCAATACGCTTCAGTTATATGGTGTCAATGGGGCATTATATCAAGCAATACTTAGTCTTTATTTGAGTTGTAAGTCAGCAGTTAGAATTGAAGGAAATACAGGAAGATGGTTTAATGTTAAATCTGGTGTGAGACAAGGATGTACATTATCCCCTCTGTTATTCATTATCTATATGGATCACATTATGAAGGAAAGTGGTATTAAACCTGATATCAAAATTGGAGATGTTAATGTCAGCTCTTTGCTTTATGCGGATGATGTTATACTTCTAAATAAATCCGCTACAAGTCTGCAAGATTCTCTGACTAAATTCAATTGCTGTTGTAAAAGATATGGTATGAAGGTCAGCAATAAAAAGACAAAGACAATGAAGATAGGCAGAATCATTGAAAATGTCAACTGTGTTGTGAATGGAGAACCTGTGGAACAAGTAAAACATTTCAGCTACTTAGGCACGATTTTTACTGAAGATGGTAAATTAAATATAGAAATAGACAACAGAATCAGCAAAGCTGGTATGGTGGGAAGTCAATTGAATAAACTCATATGGAATAAGAGAGAAGTTAGTCGGAACACTAAATTAGCTATATACAAGATGGTGTTCAAACCAGTTTTAACTTATGGATCTGAAAGCTGGGTCAGAAGTAAAACACTTGACCAAAGACTAGAGACCACAGATATGAGAGTCCTGAGAAAGATTAGAGGCGTGAACAGATGGCATCAATGGCAATATCATATTAAAAATGAGGATATTAGGAAAGAACTTGACATTGTCAGCATCCAGGAATGCGTTAGCAGAGCTAATCTCAGGTGGCATGGTCACTTAAATAGAATGGGAGAGGAAAGATTAGCAAAACAAGTGTTCTCTGCCAGGTTGGCAGGAAAACGACCCAGAGGAAACCAAGATATAGGTGGATTGATACGGTACAAAGTGCCTTAGACGATAGAAATATAAGATCTGATAATGTTGGAGTCTTGACAAGTAACAGACTGATTTGGAGGAAAATTGTAGATAGGAAGTTAGTAATGATGTAATTTTTTCATGTAGTATTGTCATATCCTGTAGGGTACATAGCAAGAATTTGATGATGATGATGATGATGTAGAGTAGTGGATGAGCAGCTTTGAATGGTTCACACTCTTGTATTCTTGTTGGGCTCAGAGCCTTCATGACAGTCATGGAGGCACTGAAATTCACCAAACCAATAAATATAAATGAAGTAAATGACAAGATATGTTACAAAAGATACAGATCGAATAAAAAAAATTGAATATTGCTAGGAAATCTACAATATCACAACAAGTCATATGCAATTATCATTAGGTAAGCAAAGATAGTCCTGTATTATTAGTTTAAAAAAAAATTCAATTACCTTCATTCTGTGCGTTATCATCATCATCTTCCGGAAATCCCAAATCTAAAGGTTGTTCAGCATCAGATTTCTTTTCGCTAGCTTCTTCTGTACCCTTTTGTAGTCATTAAAAAAAACACACACATATATATATATATATATATATTTTTTTTAAATATATATTTATTTATTTAAATATATATATTTATTATTATTATCTGACCTCCATTAAGTCAGAGACTCATCATAGGTAGTACACAACATCACATACACAAAACTCATCTAACCATGCCTTAAACTGATTCAACATTCACATTCACAACACATTCAGGCAATGATTTCCACTCACCAATCATTCTCCATATTAAGAACCTTCTCCTCACTCCTCTGCTTGCACCCTCCTTCTCGTGGAAAGGTTAGACGTTGGTTATGCATTTTCACTATATAATTTAAGGAAATTACAACGTACTAGGATATACATTAAAATAAATTTTAATATATTTCAATATTTCAGCAATGTCACGTTGCCATTTTCAAGAACTTAAGTACAAGACATGTGCATGCAGGCACAACAAAACAGTAAGTGAGGAAGAAGTAGGAAGCTATTATTTCTCCCAAAGTCCTGATTGTGCCCTCTAGCAGGCAATGTTGGTATTCTTGGGCAATTGGGCTGAAGGTCTTCTGATGTAGGTTTCCCATATTTGAGGAAGTCTCATGCAGCCAAATTTGTTGAGGTTTGGATCGTTTCTTAGGGCTGAAGCTGATTCCATGAAAAGCCTTTCATATCTGTATTTGCTACGGTGTATTATCCTGGCTTTCTTCCACCGTATTCTATGGCAGGTATCCAGCGCATGGTCAGCAAGACCAGAGTGGCTGTATTGGTGAAAACGGATGTAGTCCTTGTGTTTTGAAATTCTGATATTTGCTGTCCTGCCTGTTTGGCCAAAGTAGGACAGCTTACAGCTGCAAAGGACCTGGTATACACCAGGTAGGTCTTTAGTAGAGCGGATAAGGGATGCCAAATTTTTATATGGTCTGTAACAAGAAGTTAAGTTATGTTTTTTTAAGACTTTTGTGATTTTTTCCGAGGAGCCTCAGATGTAGAGTATGGTGATGGATTTAGAGTAATCCTTGTTGTGGGGGGTTGTGGTTTACTGGTTTCAATACTTTTTGGATTTTTTTTTTTTTTTTTTGGGGGGGGGGTAGCCATTGGCTGAGAAAGTGTTGAGAATGTGGTTTAGTTCTGTGGTTAGGGTACTGTCATTCGAGCAGATAAGTTTAGCCCTGTTGTGTAGTGTCTTAATGACTCCATATTGTTGTGTGTGGGGGGGGGAATTGTTGGTGAATGTATCTGCCTGTATGAGTGGGTTTTCTATATATTGAGATAACCAAGGTTCCATCAGGCTGGTGGGTGACTAGTGTGCCTAAGAAAGGAATGCAGTTGTTTTTTTCCTCTTCCAGGGTGAATTTGATCCTGGGGTGTTGGTTGTTTACGTGTGTTAAGAAGGAGAGGAGTGCATCAGAGCCATGTGGCCAAATAATGAATATAATCTACATAGCGAAGCCAAACGGTTGGTTTTTGTGGGGCAGAGTTTAAGGCTTTCTCTTCAAAAGTCTCCATATAAAAGTTGGCCAAGGGTGGGGAGAGTGGAGAACCCATGGCTGTCCCCTCTATTTGTTTGTAGAATTTTCCTTGCCAAACAAAATAGCCTGAGTTCATTGTGAACTGAAATAGGGCTGTGATATCGGGAGGAAATTTAGCTTGGATTAGCTCTAAGGATTCTTTGAGTGGGACATTTGTAAATAAGGAGGAGACATCAAAACTGACCATTATGTCAGTGTGTTTGAGTGTAAGGTTTTCTATGCTGGCTTTGAAGTGGGCTGAGTTTTTTATGTATGAAGGTTTGTTGCCAGTATAGTGTGAGAGAGCTTTGGCCAAATGTTTAGCTAGTTTGTATGTTGGGGAATCAATGCCATCCACTATGGGACGTAATGGCACATTTTTCTTGTGAATTTTTGGGAGTCCATAAATACGGGGGGGGGGGGGGGGAGTTATATAGTTTTAATTTGTTAGTGATTTCCACAGGCCAAGAAGTGACCTTCTTAAGGAGCCTGTGGAGTTTTCTAATTTGTGAGTTGGTGGGATTGTACTTGATAGGGAGGTAAGTGGCCCGATCTAACAATAGATTTCAGCTTACCTGTGTAATCTTTTTGGTTAAGCAATACTGTGACATTCCCTTTGTCAGCTTTCGTGATTATTATTTTCTTGTTTTTCTTTAATTCTAACAGAGATTTAATTTCTTTACTGGGCATGTTGGTTTTAGGTGGTTTAGCTTTGGTCAGAACACAAGCTACATCCAGTCTGATATGTTGGCGACGTGGCTTGGAAGGTGTCGAATCCCGTGTTCAATTCGTATCATGATATCCTCACCGGGTATTCTTCTGGGTGCAATGGTGAAGTTGTGGCCATGTGCGAGGGCGTCAAGTGCTTCAGGTGTCACACTAAGTGACGACAGGTTAACTACCATTTCGGTAGGATGCGGTTTCGAGATCGCGTCCTTTTTCAAATTTTTTTTGATGTGTTGATCTCGTACTTTTTTAAATTCTTTCTCCGCTGCAGTGCACGAGATGTCGTATAAAATCGACCAAATTTTATACGACACTCCTTATACAGTTTCCAGAGATGGCCTCTTGTTCCAACCGCCTCTCCCATTCAATGAAAAATCTCTTCCATGCCAACCTGATAACAAACCCTGACTAGCTTATATGTCTCAATCATATCCCCCCCCTCCTCCTCCTCCTATTCATGAGCCTTTGCAATTTACAATCTCTCAATCTGTCCTCATACTTCACATTCCAAAGACCACTGACCACCTATGTGAATTTCTCTGGACCGTTTCAAATATATCCTCATCACCATGAAAACCTGGTGACCAAATCTGTGCACAATAATCCATATGAGAACTGATCAAGGCCTCATACAATGGCATCATCACCTTTTATTTCTGCATGTTACAGCCCTCCACATCATTGCCATTATCCGATGTGACACCTTCGCAAATTGTACAAGGTGGTCTCGGAATTTCAGGTCCTTGTCCACCACCACTCCCCCTGACTCTCATCTCCAATAATCGCAATATATATCTCCTCTAATATATACTGCAAACTAGTTCTTTATTGTGATTGAACTATGGTCTTTTGTCTTTATTAGTGTTTTAAATTGAGTACTGAATTTGGTTTTAAATCACTTAAAAGTATTATATAAAATTTCAGGCATTGCATAAAAATTCTAGTTAAGCTGTCTTTTTTCTGAGGGAAAAAAAATAAAGATTTGAAACAATTTATTTTTAACCTTTGTTAAACAGAACAGTAGCTACAATCCCCCCCCCCACCACCACCACTTTAAGCCAGGAAATACTGTTCCTCTTAGATTTTTTTTGGTTGGTTAAAAACATAGAGCTTTTTTGGATGTTAATGCTGAGATTCTAAATGCTACAGACACTACAAATAAAAACTTTTGCTAACTTGTGTAATCCATAGTTTCCTTTCTAATCTTACAAGGGTTTAGTGGGGACTACATGATTCATGATGTTTGGTCAACTGTATAATATGGTAATAGCAAATAAATTTCCCATACAAATTTTGAGTTTTCATAGTGACACCCAAAGTTTGGCATATATGCCATAACCAGGCTTATGGCAAAAGATGAAACCAGAAGCTTCTGGACAAACCGCAAATGTACAGTTAGCAGCATGATTTGATTCACTGCGGAATTATTATATGCTTCATTACAAATTGGTCTGTTGAGCATTACACCATTCCAGCTTGCTATGTTTTCCCAAAAACATGACATAACTCAATATTCACTGTGTTCTGTAATTTTTGAAATGAGTAGCATGAAAGAGCAAAGAGCGTTTGCATCACATTTGTTATAAACTAGAGAACTGTTTCAGAGACCTCTGAAATGTTGCAAACAGCCATCATGAGGTTGATATCACATCATAACAAAGCAGGTCCCAGTCTAACATCAAATTCCTTGTATATAATGATTAAGTGCTATATCAGGGAATTTGTCTGTACAAATCAAACCTGGCAAACTAACAGTATTACTATATTATTCTCAAGAATGTGCCAAAAAAGATGTCCTTTTATCATGTGCTGAAAAGAAATATTCAGGTGTTGCAGGCACGTTTTTGCTGGGTTGGAAAGTATAATATACTTGACAAACAATATTCTTGTTTTCATCCTTATTTTAACCTAGCAGAAGTAAATAAAAAAGGTCAAGTGCAAAATATTTTCCACAACTAGGCTGCTTGTATACAAAGAACAGCTGATTTTCACATTAAGATGCACTGCATACAATAATGCATAGTACACTCCTTTCTCAGGTGTACATAATGCCATACATTACAGTGAAAGTTGTTTCATAAGAATACGTTCTTATTTTCATCCTTATTTTACCAAGCACAAGCAAAAATAACTTAATGATAGCAGTATGACTTCACATCATTGCTCTATATCCCATAATGCATTACAGAACCCGGAATATGGGGAAAGGCATGATAATACACCTCACTTACTGGCATTCTATCTCACTCACCAGAAAAACAAACTAGTTTCTGAGCCCTTGATAACTACGCTCCTATTCACCCAACTTCCAGGGATGACTTCCTTAGTTTCTCCCCTATCATATACTTCAAATTGGTGTAATCATTTGCGGGTAATAGTTGATTTTCACACCACAGATGTTAAATCACTGTCCTGCTTACTGAATGCCTGAAATGGCTTGCATTAGGTTTTATGGAGGGGATTGAGTCCAGGAGAAGACAAATGATCAGTGATATACCACAATACATATATCAATGATATAGGATATAATTTGAAAGGAAATATTGCTATTTATTGATGCTAAACTTGGAAGAGCAAAGGTAGATGAAGGTGGTGTAGAGATCTGCAGGAAGACTTAAATAGACTAGCACTATGGACAAAGGTAAATGGCTACCAGTTTAATGTGGCTAAGCATAATTTGATGCACTTTGGGAAGAAATCACAAGCTGTGTACTATGTTGATGGAACTGAACTACAGAGAACTGAAGAGTTAAAGTTTAGAGGGTATATTGTGAAGGGTAACCAAAACATAATATCAGATTATTTGGTTGTTGAAAAACACACTAACAAGCAGGGATAGAGAGGTTATTGTTCCCCTGTATACAGTTTTAATAAGGCCACATCCCTCGGGCAGAGCTGACTGCTACAAGGCACATCCCCAGGTGGCAGATAGGGGGAGTGACCTTTAGATATAAAGGCTAGCTGCAAGATGAGTAGGGGAAACCTGACAAATAAGCAGTTGCAGACCAGCAATGGTAATCACTAACAGGGCATAGGGAAACAGCTGGGAAAACACTGTCTCACTCAAATCTTCACATTAGCCCGGACAGCACTACATCATGGCAAGTCAGTGCCACCAGAAAAGCACTCATATATGATGGTGATCTGGCAACATCATCATCAACAAAGAAGATGAGGAGGAAGAGCCAAACTGAAGGCTGACTGCTTATCATCTCCATTCAGCAGGCAGAAGACCCTGTACGACAATGGCTGGTGAACATAGCCATGTTAGATGGTTACTGCGGGGAAACCACTTCACTACTAATCCCTAGTAAAATAGCACACATGAAAGAATGCTTACAACTGATATGTGAACTAGAAACTATGGGGCTGTGACTTTAACAGGCATCGTGCCTGGTAGGAGAGATGGCAAGGACTCTCAAGTCATTAGCATACAAAATCCTTGTATATCAACATAGCCACATGGAATGTACACATCCTACTGCAAGCAAAAAAGCTGAAGAATTTGAAAAATGAAATGAGAAAAAAAATAAATATTATAGGAGTAAGTGAAACAAATGGAAAGATGAAGGAGAGTTTCAAAGCAATGAATACAGAGTAATTCATACAGCCAGTGAAAATGGACAGGGTGGGCTAACATTTCTAATGGATAAGCAGGCAACCAAAGCACTAATGGAAGTTAGAGGTAATCAGTAAAAGGTGCATGATGGCAAGATTATCAGCCAAACCAGTGGATCTGATAATAATACAAGTACATATGCCAACATTGGGACATAATGAAGATGAAGTGGAAGAAATGTATGAACAAATCAAAGGACTATTGAGAAAGACAAAAACAAAAGAAAACGTAGTGATAATGGAAGACTGGAATGCCACAGTTGGAGAAGAAGAAACATCTGACATCAGTGGAAAGTTTGGCCTTGGAACAAGAAATGAAAAAGGATAAAGACTAATAGACTTCTGTAAACAAGAAAACCTTATGATCACTAACACTTGGTTTGAAGCCCCCAAGAGAAGAAGATACACTTGGAAGAGTCCAGGGGAACTGGATTGGGAAATGGTAAAACAGTAGTACTGGAACCAATTAAGAAAGCAATGGCTTTCCCCAGGAGCAGATATAGGATCTGATCACAACCTAGTAATCATGAAAAAACAAAAAAGGGGGAAAATCCCAAAAAAAGCCCAAAGCTAGAAAGAAATGTAATGTAGAAATTTTAAAAGAACAGAAAATGAAACAAAGATTCAGAGATTGCAACAACAATATATATATACATCATTTGTCCTCTGTTGTGTTAATATTTTTGCATTTTCATCTTTCTTCCATTTTGCTTAATATTTCAGTAGTGATCCATGGCTTTTACAGATACTGACACACTATGGAAAGACATTAAAACAATAATAAATGGAGCAGCAGAAGAATGCATAGGAATAAAACTACAAGAACTGTAAAAGCCATGGATCACTACTGAAATATTAAGCAAAATGGAAGAAAGATGAAAATGCAAAAATATTAACACAACAGAGGACAAATGATGTATAAAAAGCTCAAAAATGAAGTGGACAGAGAATGCAGAAAAGGTAAAGAAAATTGGTGGAATCAGCAATGTAAATGACATACAGGGAAACCCAATAACAAATCCTGAGATAAAGAAGAAAAGACGGCAAGAATATCTACAAGAACTGTATAAAGAAACAAAACCACTCCAGCAATTGCCAGAAAGGAAAGATAAACTGATAAATAATATAATGCAAATTACTTGACGAATTCGACAATGCACCCACAACTATTGCAACGACTAAGGCTAAGATAGAATACCAACTGAACTAATTAAGGAAGCAAGTGAACAGGTAAAAGACAAGGTATACCAACTGATCACTGATACTTTTGAAAAAGGAATACGGCTAGAATACGTTATACGCTCCCTGATGGTATCCATCCCTAGAGAGAGACTAAATCAATAGAATGTACTCACTACAGAAATAAGCTTAGTAAGTCATACATCAAAAATACTCCTAAAAATAATAAAAGACCATTGGAATCAAAATTGGAAACCTATCTTGAAGAAAACTAATTTGGTTTCAGAAAAGAACAAGGAACTCGGGATGCAATTCTGGCATTGAGGCATGTCAGGGAGTATATGATAGAACAAGGATGACTTCTGTATATATGCTTTACAGACCATGAAAAAGCATTTGACATGGTCTCATGGCATAAACTCTTCCCACTGCTGAGGGTGGGGGAGAGAGAGAGCGATGGCAGTAGAAGAAGAAGAAGAACAAATAATCAAGTTGATCTGGCAGCTGTATGAACACCAAACTGCAGTAGTGTCTCTACAAGAGATGGTCAGAACCAACTAAAATTGAGAAAGGTGTAAGACAAGCATGCCTACTCTCCCAATCGTTTTTAACATTGTTGCAGACAAAATGATGAGGGAAGCTTTAAAGAGTACAG
Organism: Typopeltis vanoorti; assembly: GCF_054136105.1. Lineage (NCBI taxonomy): Eukaryota > Metazoa > Arthropoda > Arachnida > Uropygi > Thelyphonidae > Typopeltis > Typopeltis vanoorti. The sequence goes on along the minus strand of NC_143559.1, from coordinate 57,306,329 downwards.
AATTGTGATAAATAGCAAAAGAGTAAATATTATTAAATTTGCAGATGACCAAGCAATAATAGCAGCTTGCTCCATGAGACTGGAGAAAACGCTGAAAGGAATAAATAACAAGACATCTGGATATGGCATGAGAATAAACTTCATGAAAACAAAGGCAATGATAACAGGAAAGAAACTCCATACTCTGAGCATCAGAATAGAAGATAAACCCATTAAACAAGTAACTTCCTTTCAATACTCGGAACAACTGATCACAGAAGATGCACATTGCACAGACAAAAAAAGCATTTTTTTGCATAGGCAAAAAAAAAAAGCTTTTTTTTTGCACCTACTAAGGCATAACAATTTCCTCAAAACAGTAATAGAAGGTAAAATCCTGGGTAAAAGAACGAGGGGAAGACCAAGAATGAACTTCATCAAACAACTATGTGAAAATTCAGGAACAAGAAGATATGAAGGAAGAGAATTGCCAAACAAAAGAACAAATGGTAGGAACAGTGTGCTACACCAACCAGTCCATGGACTGAAGGACCACACAGTGACGAAGGTCACATTCAGACTACTCTGTACAGATCCGCACTCCTGGATTTCAAGTGACAAATATTGTGGCAGGTCTATGGAATGCTCCCTACAAGAATAGAGTGATGGTCTGTGGGCTTCACAAAAACTAGCTGATAGGCAAAAAAGAGGAGACATGATAGAAGCATTTAAGTTATAAAAGGGTTTTATAGGATTGACACTGAAGATTTTTTTTTTTCTAGTACATGGCAGGAAGTAGATAATGAGTCACTAGGGGAAATTGTGTAAGAGCATAGTTAGCAGGAGTGTTAGTACTAGATTTTTTGCTTGGAGAGTGGTGAATGGATGGAATGGTCTGCCAGAAGTGGTTGTGAGTGCTCAGTGAATGAGTTTAAGGAGAATTATGGATAGGTATTGTGTGAATAACAAATTTCCAAAGATGAATCTTCTGACTTCATGGAGATGCCTGTATAACATTAAGTTCCATGCTTGGTTTTAAGAAAAAAAGTTCCTAGCTTATCTAACCTTAAGTCACTTATACTACTAAACGTGCTATAGATTTACTACATTTCAGGCACTGAAATTACCAGGGAAAAAACTTACTGAGAGTATTAAAATCTTTCATTTCATTTATGAAAACAATCTTGATTGTCTAACCTTAAATTATATTATATACCTAATCAATTTTATTTGATTAGTTTGATTATGATTACTCGTTTTGCATTTCTTTGTCAGCAGCAACCAATATACTTGGTCTGTAATAACACCCTGCTATGTCTTTGATCTTGTTAGACTCCATCTCAGACCAGATGGTTTCAGACTCACTGCAACATGAAAAAACTGGTACTAGCATTGCAGACATAGGTCTCGACTCTAACTGGATTCACATCATCCAATATCATTAACAGCATATCCCTCCTCTCCAATTCTGTCTATGCTTCCTAAAAATATTATACTCATTACACTTGATACCAGCTAATATGTCTGCCTTTATCAGCCAGGTCTCACGTTTTCCTACCATCTGAGACCATAGCATATTCATCTCAAGGCAACAAACATTAATCATTTGTTTCATTTGTGTACTGACATAAGTTACATGCATGATTTTTTTTTTTTGTATATTCTTCTGTTTTCTATATGACACAGTTGGAAAACTTGCTTATCTCTGTTCTTATCTAGTGTTTTATCTACGCAGCCATCCGTGCACTTGCTTGATAGATCTGAACTGAATAAATGAAATTATACTCTCCTCATAATAATTTCCTTGGTATTATCATGGAAATTAACATCATTAGCACAGTTATGAAACATTGTTGCTCTTACGCACAGTTTCTCACCATTCCTCCCATGATAATTTAGTTTCCATAACTCTCTGTGTTAGGTCTCATACCAATTAATACTACTGCTCCTCTTCTATCCAGTTTACCAATTAATAGTTTTTCAAGACTCCTGATAACAAAAGCATTCAAGTGTAGGCTGTCCCTCTTATACAAATCCATTCTTCCTTCTAAATAACACCACAAATTCAAAATCTCGCATCTATTCCTTTTACACAGCCTATGCATCAAATTCTTTTCTATCATAGGCTTTCTTCTTAATTCATTTCTATCATATATAGGTAACATACTTACAATTTTCACTTTCTCACTCTTCACTCTTGCTTCTTCTGACAATCCTTTCATATCCTCTCATACTGAACTTATCACTTTATCACTAGTTAAGTAGTTCGTACCTATACTAGAATTATGATATCTTTTGCTTTACTTTTCTGTTTTTCAATTGCATGTGCTATATTTTTAATTTTTGCTCCAGGAAAGCTTGAAGTTATAACCTGTTCATCAATGGCATGTTTTAAGAGTTGCCATAATGAATAATATCCTTCTTTTTTATAATAAATATTATTACCTGATTTTTGTTAACTGATTCTGTGTTTTGTTGTTTCTTATTTTGCTGCTTAATTTGCTTATCCTCACTATGTTCTCTTAAATGCCACTCAACTTTCTGTAATTCCAGCATTGTCTATCTAATAATCTGCTTTATTAAACTTTGCAGTTTCAAGTTAAATCATTTTTAATATCCTCTTTATAGTATGGCAAGCCTTCTCAACTTCGCTGTTGTTTTGTTAGCATTCCATTTTTGTGTGCATTTTTGGCACCATTTACAGCTATTTAGTATTGCAATGTCTCAGTAAAAAATATGCTATGAAAACAATAAATGCAATAAAAATATGAAAATTTGCACTGGTATATCATAAAACTCTAATGTTCTAAGGAAAAAAAAAACACAATAAAAGAGATAAAAAGTGCCAATTTACAGGAGCACAAAATACACTAACCACTCAGAATGTAGAGCATCAAACCCAAAATACTTAATATCATTTCAAATAAAATAATAATAAAACAGAAAGAATCAGTAACTAAATCTTTAACATGATTTTTACACAGGACTGATTAAATAATTAAGATACTGATGATACACCCCAAAACATAGTTGGGCCTTGAAGAAAACAGCCAAAGATTTCAGGGTGATAATGCCAAAACAAACAGAAATAGCAAAAACAATGGTTTTGAAGGTCAAGACCTAACTAGGAATAAAACTATATTAAATAAAAAAGTTTTACCATTACTTCTACTTATTTAGTATATGTTTCATATTAAGATACAAAAGGCATTAAAATGACAAAAAATCTGAACACAATAAATGCAATAAATTCTGAATTTAAAATCTAGCCCAATGCAACCAAATTAAAAGCTTTCAAAATGCAAGTTATATACAAAACTACTCGTGGAAGTTAAATTAGAGCAATGAACAAACAAACAAACAAATAATAATAAGATCAAAGCAGAAGAAATATTTATGGAAAAAAGCAGTAAAATACACACTATTTGGTTATTAAATAAATGAAAAAATAATAAAAGAATTAAACTAAATACCAGTAACAGAGAAAATAAAGAATACAAACAGAAAGATTAAGGTTAACATTTCTTATAATAGTAACAGTGAACAATAATTCAACATCAAATTTTGCTAATGAGTAATATAATAATTGTATGAGATAATAAAATGTACTAACAACTAAGGAAAAAAAATTGCTAATAAATTTCTATAATTTACAATTTGTGTTCATCTTAAACCATTTAACCTCAAATAATATCTGGTCAACAGTTATTTGTAAGAATTCAGTGCATGCATTTAAAGTTTACCAGTAATGCAAAATCTCTGCAGAAAATTGCAAATGTATAAACAAATTTCCTATTTGAGAAAGTTGAAACATGTTGAGTTTTGAAGTAAAAGTATGCATTCTAAATTTAGTGATGTAAACTCACCATTTCAGTATCATATTTTTTCAATCCATTCATAAATTCTAAATGCTTCTTTTCTTCCTCTAGTTGTGCTACCATTTGTTCAGATGCCTGTAATTTTTGTTGGGTGTTTGCTAGTTCATCTCTTAGCCAGGCATTTTCTTGGCACAATCGACGAACTTGAGCTCGCAATTTTTGTTTTTCTGCTTCAACCATTTGGAGATGACCAGCGAGTGCCATCATTACCTAAAATGAATAAAGTAAACAAAATGAAAATTTCTTTATTTTAATGTTCAAAGTATTTCACCATTGTTATTATTATTACAGTAAACTCCATGTGTTCAGTGGACTGATAATGGAAGGTCTGATCAACTAGCAACATGACTATCATATTGAACATTGAAATCATTCACACTCCTGGCGTTCACAATGCAATCCACAAGGCTGTGGGACTTGATGATGCATCACCACAAAGTTTGAAGGAACATGCCAGGGAGTTGACATTTGCATTGACAGGCATGTTTAACATGAGTTATTACATTAGTTCAAGTTTCAAAGGAGTGGAAAGAAGGAAGGAATGAAGACAAGATTGTACTATGTCATAAAGGAGGTCACAGAATTCAAGCAACAAATTATAGGCCAATCTGTGTGTGAGGTGTTGTGGTTAAAGTGTTGGAAAGACTGGTGAGAATCAGGATTCAGAACTGGATTGACAGCAATGGTATTATTTGATGGATGGCACAGATTTGCTGAAGGGAGGTTATGTTTTAGTAATCTATTGTTATTAGAATATAATATAGTGACAGACGTATTGAATGTGAATATGGATACACAGTAGTATACTTAGACTTTGTAAAGGCTTTTGTTAGAATACCACATGATAAGTTGATAGTCAAATTACAGGGGATGGGGTTGGATATACCAGTGCATTGGATTGGAGATTGGCTGTCTGAAAGGTATTGTTAGATCCTGAATGAAGAACTTGGAAAAGGAAACGTGATATAACCATTTAAATTCATTCAGGATTTAACAAGTTTAATATAAAAGCTGAAGGAGAAACTTGCATATGAAGTAGGAATAAAAGGTGATGCGTGCAGGTTTTCTCCTGGGATTTTGGTCCTTTCTGTTCAAGACGGACGTGAGACAGGACAGCGAGCCTATTCCTAAAGATGTTTGATAGATTTCAGAAGGAGCTGAGCGTGAGATATCGGCATCAGCAGTTACGAGCCTACGCTAAATATCCCATCGGAAAGGAACACTGAACGTCTCCTTAGAAGCGGCAGCAGATACGAGTATGTCCGGCAGCTAATCAAGGACAACGCAGACACAACACAAGGTGCGAAGTATAGCCTAATCAGATGGCAACCAGACCCTATACGTGGACGTGATCGGATGGAAGTACCGAGTTGTGCTTAACAAAAGGTAGACAGATCTGGCAGACCAGATTTCTGGCATAGAGCTGGTAAAGTACAGAAATTTTGTTATGTTATTCAGTTGCATTAGAGGAAAGAAAGTAGTTGTGTAATGGTTGAAGTTGGACAATTTACTAGAGAACTTTAAGTGGTTATTCTAATTTGTAATAGCTGGTTTCCATTAGACAAATTTTCTGGGAACGACTATATATGAATGTGACAGAATTCAATATATGAGACTAGTGTAGCAGATAGAATCTGATTGGAATTTCTTTAACGTTAAATCTGTATATATATTAATGAGTAACTTATGGAAGAGAATTATTGCTTATATAGTACTGTGCTTATTTCCTTTGTCTAGTATTGTTTAGTATGAGGTTAGAATTAACTTAGTATGAATTGATTTTGTGTGACCTTGAGTCCATTGAATGTGTGATATATTATAGCTGTATGCGTCTTAAGATCCAAATAAACATGTTTCATTTTATACTTGAGTTTTGCCTGAATATAAGATCAAACTACCACTCATAAAATCTGAACCTAATTGGGAGGGAATTGAAGGTTTATAGAGTTAGATTAGAGGTCACGACCGCTAGCTGAAATTTACATAGCCGTAGTAAAGAGTTTTGTTAATGAGCATATGCATGAAATTCTGGGAACGTCTCTCTGAATAAAAGTCCCTTCTATTATAGGATATTGGCTGGCACAGCTCAAAAAAATATAAATTTGTCAATATCCGAAAAGGAGACAGCCCCAAAATAGATAATTCTTAGGTCTAATTGTAGAATAGAAGAATAGTGATAAAAGGGTTAATAAAAGTAAAATATAGGAGAAAGCAATGACCTAACAGTATCAACAAGTTGTGTATAAGGGAGCAATATCAGAGAAGAGGAAAATTAACAAGGGGTGTGCCTCGGGGATATGTTTTAGGGCCATTGCTGTTTAACCTGTATGTTAATGACTCTGGGGAAGATTTGAATGGGAATCTACAGCTATTTGCAGATGATGCAAAACTTAAATAAACTACAAGGGTGTGTGAAAAGTTGTGATAATCACCATGAAGAAACTGAGGTAGAACCATGTAACTTACAGATTATTCTACATATTCATTATTCTATATATTCTGCATACCAGATTTTAAAGATATGTTCTTTCTTGTGGTTATATCAGTTGCTTTAATATCATTTTTGTTCTATGTGTTTATCAGAACTTTTCAGCCCCCCCCCCCCAAAGCTCTCCTCACGTGAGTTTCTTGCCAGAAACAACATGATCTCACTTCCACACCCACCCTACTCGCCAGATATGGCTCTTACAGACTTCCACCCTCTTCCCGGAGATGAAAATCTAGCTCAAAGGTCAACATTTTGACATCATTGCAGAGATCCAGCGCGAATCGCAGAAGGTGCTTGACATGCTTCGAAAAGAAGACTTCCAGGACACATTCCAGAAGTGGCAAGAATGCTGGGAGCGCTGTATTGATATGCAAGGGGACTATTTTGAAGGTGATAGTGTGTAAACGTAGATAAATAAAGTAATTTCTCATAAACAGAGCTAGTCTCGAAACTTTTTGATACCACCTCGTATAAAGTGCTCTGTCCCTGCAAGTTAGCTCACTATGGACAGACAAGAAGATCAGTCAACATTCGCATAGGAAAACAAAAAAAAATACATTTGCAGTCATGATTATGGTCAATCAGGCCTGTGGATGCTTTAGAAATGGTTCACAGGATCAAGTGAAAAAAGTGGTATAATGAAATCAAGTGGTATAATGTCATGCCTCTATATGAGTTGCCCAGGCATGAAGTTGCTATATGGCCTCACAACAGAGACTCCTCACCTTCCTTTTTAAGCAGTATCAATTCCTTACATCCTCGTATAAAGTTTACTATGGAAATTGAAAAAGACAACAAGTTATCCTTTTTAGACGTCCTTCTCATCCGTTCACCTTCTGGTATTCTTACAACAACAGTTTACAGAAAACCAACTTTCACAGGTCATTATATTCTCAAAGAATCTGCTCATCATCCTTGTCAAAAAACAGGAGTCACAAAATGTTTAATCCGACGAGCAAAAACTCACTGTTCAACTTCTCATTTATTACAGAAGGAACTTTCAACTATCAAACATCACATGAAACTAAATGGCTTCTCCGAAAAGAGTACACAACATCTTTTCGATTCTTACAAACCAACACAGAACAACCAAGATTCAATATGTCGAGTTCCAATTCCTTACATTTCCGGGATTTCAGAACCAATTTCAAGAATTCTAAAGAAATACGATCTAACAGCCACTTATACACCTATTAACAAATTATCCACCCAGTGTCCTTCATCTAAAGATAAATGCTCAACCTTGTCTCTACCTGGTGTGTATCAAGTTCCTTGTAATTGTAATCTTTCTTACTTTGGACAAACTGGACGTTCCATAGAAAAAAGAATTCAACACAACAAACCTGAGAAATCTGGATTAGCTCAGCATGGATTAGAAACAATCCTTAGGTCCAAGACGACTCTCCTCCTACACAGATATCGCTACAAATCTGAATGTTTATTTAAAGAAAGTGTAGAGGCCTTACTTCAACGTCCTAAATTGAATCATAATGACTGTATATCTTTATCAAAAATTTGGGAAAGTTTAATCAGGATAAAACATTAAATTTTATTTATTTTTTTTATCAGTATAATGTTATTTAAGTTTAATCAGGATAAAACATTAAATTTTATTTATTTTTTTTATGAGTATAATGTTATTTAAGTTTAATCAGGATAAAACATTAAATTTTATTTATTTTTTTTATCAGTATAATGTTATTTAAGATCATTATATAAATTTCTGAATTAATATCTTTAATTATGGTTTTTTTAAAATTTTTTTTTAATGTTTACTCTTCTAATACTTAGCGATACGACATCACGTGGTGCGTTCTATGTATGAATGATCAATTGTTCATATTCCACTTTGTTTTTTAAAACTATTCCTATGTAGCCACTGAAAATGGTCTGTAATATTCAGACCGAAATATTTGGCAAATTAAAGATTATTCTTGTGCTAACACGTATATATTTCTAATGTTTAATTTATTATGAGCAAAGTATTATTCAAAAAATAAATTATAATAATGAAGTATAAGGAAAGAAAGAGTTTGAGAGCACTTGGCAAGAAGAAGTGCATTTGTTGTGTCAACAAATGTTTAATTTACTTTTTTTTCTTCTGCTTCTTCCCTTCACGTATTAGGCCTAGTGGCCTGTTGTGGAGCTATTCTTAGCCCTTCTAAACCATACCCGTCCCAAGGATAAGGTAGCTAGCCTTATGCCTCCCAGTGTGTCCTATGTCTGTAGATGCATGTGTTCACGGGACCAGTTTGCCTGATTGCGGGAGGGAAAACCCCAGATAAACTGGGGAGAAAATCCCTGCAGTCCATGCCCAAGACCGGCTAACTTGGCTATGTCTGAGAAAGATCCTTAAGCTCCTCACGTCAGCTACAAGAATTGAACCCAGGACACTCCTTTCTTAGGCATATGGTTGCAAAGCACATAGGCACTCGGCTAACCGTGCAGACGTATTTTTTTTAATATTACAATTTATAAAGAGTCTCCGTAGCTCAGTTGGATTCCATGATGCCCTTTGGTTAGAAAGACCTTTGTCTGAATCATGCCTGGGATGCAAAGAACCATTATCAAGGCTTTATGACTGAAGGTTTGTTAACCAGTCTCACAGTTTTTCCTCATTTTTATCAGATTTTTTTCATCCCACAAGACAGGCAAACCAGCCATAATACATTATAGATACAGATAGAATTAACTGTCCTATCAGAGCATTAATTAGGTTTCAAATAAAAGCAAAGTTATGGGCCATGACTACAGTGACCATATGTCTTTATTTCACTGCTCTGTCCTTTAGCTTTTTATTGTTTATTTTTTTTCTAAAATGGCCATTTGTCCTTTATTTTGTGAATTGAAATAGTAATTTGAATATTGGTGCACAGCACACGGCCCACAGAAACATGAAGCTGTCATTTTCACTGGCACTTGCTAGCCGACTGGCATATACGGCTGCATTGTTGATGTGTGTGTGTACATATTGTAACTGTGTGTAATGTAGGAGTGAGTGAACATCTTGAAGTTGCAACGCTGCGTTGTTACTGGTGTACTAAAAGTGTATTAAAAGTTATGTCACCAGTGAAAAGATCAAAGAATGGCAACAAAATGATGAGTCCTGCCAACATAAATGGGTTGAAATTTTTAAATATTTCACAGATAAACAAGTATCTTTTAAAAACATTTTAAAAATCATTGAATTTTGCTTATGTCTCCCTGGATCTAATGCCTCCACTGAAAGTATTTTCATTAGTGAACAATATGTGGACCAGTGAAAAAAAAACCAATTAAAAATCGAAACATTGAAAGCATGCATTTATACCAAATGCAACTTGGATATGAATTGTATACAGTTTTATGAATTTTTAAAACACAAACCTGATTTATTAAAAAAGTTCATTCTTGTGAAAAGTTTCAAAATTATATTTTTTAAGTAATAATATGATCGTTTAAAATGCTATGTATATGCTTATATTTTATAATAAATGTTCTAAAGCTTTTTAGTTTTAGTGAAACAAATAAACCTGGTTTTTTTTATTATGAAACTATTTCTGATGTCCTTTATTTTCTCCAAAAAAATATGGTCATTGTAGCCATGACAGCCAAGCCTAACATGCAATGGAAAATGGAAAAATATTAGGATTTATATTTAGTTATATATTTACTTTGAGTGTCTTAATTAAATGAAAACATACTTGAGTATGCATTTCTACATACATACACAGTATATATATTTAATAGAATTAGTTAATGTGTACAGTAACATAACAACAGGTGGTTATTTTAGTTTAACTTCAATATAAGTAGCTGGGTTTGATGAGGAGTATGTCTGAGATGTATTTGTTAGCAAATGTGAGTAATTCGTGGGAGAAAGGAGAAAATGGTAAGAAAATCTGTCAGAAGCATGCTTATTAGGCAGAAAGGAAAACATTGTGGTTTTGAATGTATGGATCTCAATATGAAGAAACAAATAAGCAGATATGGTAGGCACTGACAGAAAGAATGCATGCATGAATAAAAGTGGTAGAATTCATGACAGTGATAAGGGCATGAAAGAAAAGCTAAGTAATACAGTAAAGTTGAATAAAAAGAGAAGAGTGCAGTATGATGACAGAAATCTCATTGCTACAACAAGTTGCATAATATAAAATGAGAGGTGGAGACTGGAAAACTGCTTATTAAGTATTAGGAAAGCAAGAAATTAGACAAAATATATGTGGAGGAGGATCACAAAAGAACAGAAAAAGATGATAAAAGATATAATAAAGTATAGTGATTCTACAATTAGGACTGTATTAGATGAGTGAATAATGCAAGTTAACTTTCCAAGAACAAAGATCAGTGAGGTGACTGAGGCTATAGGCAAGCAGATAGACCAAGCAGAAGATATATTGATTAGAGCAAACTTGAAAGGAAATAAGTATGAGAGAAGGTATGCAAGGGTAGTTGAATAAGGTAAAAAGGAAGAGCAAAAGGATCAAGACTGTAAACCTGTTACCAAGGTATAACATAAATGAACTGAGCCAAAGAGCTATTATTTTCCCAATATTTCAATGCACATAATATGTAGGAGAAATGGTACACAGTATGTTGATATATGGATGTTTTTGATGTAGTGAAGGATTTGTACTTGAAGAATGGATTAAACCAAAGTGGATTTGGTGTTAAGTGTTTGGAGAAACTGTTCAGTGAAGGGGTAAATGTAGTGTCAGAGATAGTAAGTATGTCAGAGTGGATGAAAGCTTTGACACATATACAAATGCTGAGAGATAGATTGTTACTCAGGCAGAACATGATGGATGGTCCTAAAAATGGTCCTCTCTAAACTTCAGTCTACTGTCAACCATCACTTCCAAATCTTGAATCCCATCCACTTCTTGCAGTACAGTGCCATCAATATAGTACACAGCCTTATATTTAATTATTATTATTAAGAGAGACTTCCAGGGAGTCAGAGCCTCATCAAGGGAGACCATTTTTGCACTCCAAAATGCAATACTTTGCAGTTATTAATATTAAGACTATAATCCCACTCCTTTGTCCAAGTCAAAAGTATATTCAAATCTTTCTGAAGGGAATTAACATCAGTAGTGCTACCTATAATTCTCCCCAACTTTGCAACATCAGCAAACAACTGAAGATCCCTACTCAGCTCACATGATATATCATTTACAAACAAGTTAAACAGCAAGGGCCCAAGAACAGAACACTGAAGCATGGCACTGGTTACCCACCTTTTTTGAGACACTACTCCATCATACACAACTTGCTGGTATCATTCAGAGAGAGACATTCACCAATCCACCTAACCAATATACTATTTATTCCCATCCTATGCAGCTTATACACCAACTTATCATGTGGTAATCTATCAAATGCTTTTGCAAAATCCAAAAACATCATTGCACATGATTCTCTTCTATCTCACATACCTATTATCATAAAATGCAAGTAAATTGCTAAAACAAGACCTATCACTTACAAATCCATGCTAACCATAATAAAGAATACTATGTCCATCAACTCAATCTCAATCTATTTCTAATCAATCTCTCACCTTGACTTGACTACAACTGCAGTTATACCGACTGGTCTATAATTGGAAACTTCTGTCCTAGAACTATGCTTGTGGAGAGGTACTATTTTGTCTTCTTTCCACTCCACAAGAACCTTACCCACTGCAAGACTTTCATTATATAACCAAGTCAAGGGCATAGCTAATTGTTGTGCACATTCCCTAAAAAATGTGGTGATATGTCCTCCATTCTCAGAGCCTTAGCCTTATTAATATCTAATCCAATCAACACCTGATAAACCTATGATTCTTTCACTTCCAATCCTCTTAACACTTTTTTTGCCCTTCTACATGTTGCACAGCATTATTTACACCAGAATGATATATGCCAATGAAATGATCATTCAATAATTCCACTATATCCTTTGCAATAGTCACTCTGGCACCATGACTATCCACCAGTGTCAACCTGCTATAATTATTCTTCCTTTTGCTTGCCATATAGCAGAAAAATTCCCTTGAATTAACCTTCCTAGTCACTCACTGCAAGACTTTCATTACATAACCAAGTCGAGGGCATAGCTAATTGTTGTGCACATTCCTTAAAAATATGTGGTGATTATGTCATTCATTCCCGGAGCCTTAGCCTTATTAATCTAATCCAATCAACACCCGATAAACCTCTGATTCCTTCACTTCCAATCATCTTAACACTTTTTGTCCTTCTACATATTGCACAGCATTATTTACACCAGAATGATATATGCCGATGAAATGATCATTCAATAATTCCACTATATCCTTTGCAATAGTCACTCTGGCACCATGACTATCCACCAGTATCAACCTGCTATAATTATTCTTCCTTTTGCTTGCCATATAGCAGAAAAATTCCCTTGAATTAACCTTCCTAGTGTTACACCCTGATACCTTAAGAATGTAGAATTCCCAGTTATCATGGTGTAACATGAAGAGAAATAAAATGAAACCCCTGTATAAAAGCTAATAGATGAATTATTTAAAAGAAAGAAAAATATTCTTGCATTCAAGTAAAATATATAACAAAAAAAGTGTTTGAAGAACTAAATAATAAAAGAAGGAAAATATTACAGTTGTGATATAAAACAATTAGCTAAGTAAAACAGAAAAGATTAGTAATAAGAAATTGTATGTGAGAGGCTAGAGATTAAAATATTAAGTAAATTCTTAAAAATTTGGAAGGGGATTAATTTAGAGGCTAGCAAAAGAAAAGCAATAGACTATCGCTCAAGGTCAATTCCCGGATTTGAGACATTGTCACGGGCTCGCCGACCAAAGAATGTTTGGCAGAAAAATGCCACCCTAACTGGTCGGTGAAGTCGAATCAAGTAAGGGGCGGAGAAAAGAAATTAAAGTGAGTGCTGTTAGGAGTCAAGGTATAAAAGGGTTAGAACCCCCCCCCCCCCCAATGAGGCTTTTTTCCCAGATAGTTTCTTCACGAGCTCCTTCGTATAGGTTTCACGTGGTTTTCCTGAGTGGTGGGATCGGAGTTATCTCCGTTGTCACAACAAGGAAACAAAAGTGAGCGGGATTTCAATTCCGTATTTCCTATGGTAAGAAACGAGGAATGCCATTTAGCTAAAGGAAAGAAGGTATTATCTAAGTGTTTCATCATCCAGTGAAAAGGAAATCTGTAAAGAAGTCGGTGTCCATGTGATTAGTTTCACAGCCATTGTATAAATGATTCAAAGTGTGTCCTTAATTCAAGAACGAAAATTTGAGATCGTGTAAGCACAGTTTATTGCCAAAAGAACTTAGGAGTGACAGATTATAGGAGAGATCATGCCAGGATAGTACAATCGGAAAAGGGTAGAGGCCAACATAGAAAACTCAAGAGAAAAAGGTACTGTAAAAAAATCTCATGTTAACTGAAAATCGTCTGTAATTGTAATCATTTTTCTATTACTGAACTGTTGAAGAGACTAAAGGAAATTATACTAGGACTTTAGTACATGACTGATTATAATGAGAGTATGCTTGTTAATATTAATATTATATAAGTAATTATGTGTCCTGAGAATCATGCATGTGTATTGTAACGTATAGGAAAGTTTAAATGTCAAAGTTATGTGTTAGCACAGTGAAAGGATGATTTAATCTACATAGTTAAATAGAGTGAGTTGATCACATATGTCCAGGTGCTACAGCATATAGCGCATATTCAGACTAATATAGGGTTAACTAATGTGTTAATTAGATAAGGGATTTTACTTATGATTTTATGTGTTGAATTTGTTATGGCAGCATGATCGTAATACCCATATAGGATCATAGCCAAGTTACTTGTGATAAGCTAATGCTAATTTGTAAATGTTTTCTTACTATTGAATTGAATTATATTAGAAATTGAATTGTACCATACTAATGAGTTTAATAAACCTTTGTTCATTGATAAAACAGTTGTCTGAAATTGCTGCCCAATGCACCACTTGAAAAACGTACGAACCTAATCACGCGGGAAATTAATGTGTTAAAAAAACGAGATAAAGCGTCACGACTGCAATATTGTTTCACATTCAGACATATTTTAGTACTTTCTCCTTGTTTTTGTATTTAATATCTCAAACTAAATGTCCCAAAAGGCGCAGTATAATATAAATATTAGGGACACTAAGGGGAGAAATAGCTAAAATATTTGTATTTTGGGGTGATATCTCGTGCATAGATAATAGTAGAACATAGATAAGCAGAATTTCACTAGATAGAATAAAAATCATAAATTGGGACACAACACTAGCCTGCAGTTTATACTCTTCATGGATCCGATCACTACCAACTGTCTTGTACCTCCTTCATAACCTTTTCTTTTCAAACACAGTTTGTTTGATTTCACTGTTCATCCATTTCACTTCTACTCTATATACCTGCCTAACGCTTGAAATGCATATATACAGTCCTTGTGTCATATACTGCCTTATGAATTTCGATGCGCTGCCAACATCTTTGGTAGACAAATTAACTCCAGCTGCTTCTTTGAACCAGTCAGGTGTTAAAAGTTACCTGAATATACATCAATCCAGTAGATGATCATCATGCACGTTCACCAATACCAAAAACATCAAGAATAAAGGCAATGCATTTTTATCGTTGGAAAATGTGGAACAAAAATTATTAGCATTAATGAAACCTGGCCTGGCCAAATGAGGTTATCCTTATAGGAATACAATATTATTTATAATGTGTATTCAGAGTGAACACAAAGGATGGGGAGTGTTGCTAATAATTGCAGTTGAATTAAAACCAAGTAATATAGAGGATCTGAATGGTGGTACCGAGTAATAAATAAAAGCAGTGGGTTTGAGGCTGTTCATAAAAGGTAGCAGTTACCAGAACAAAATAGGATGCTACTATAAAACTTCTTCTGAAGAAGACTGAACTGCACAGACAGATAAACTTTTGGATATAAGTAGAATTATCATTACAGGTGATTTTAACTATAGAAATATAGACTGGACGAAAAGTTACAGATGGATAACTAGCTTAAGTAGCAGTGAAGAAAGGGACTTGTGGTGCCAAAATATTAAATCTAGTAAAAGCATCTGCATATAAATGGGTTAACTGTTTTCCCTCCGATGGGATGAGAAAGTGAGCTTGCAGCTTTAATTTGGTATGGGGCAAATCATATGAGAGCTTTGAATAAAAAAGGTATAGCTATTAAACTATAAAGTAGGCAATTTTAATAGACTGAGAAGGAAGCTGGAAATAGTGCCTTGTACCTCAGCATGAAAAACTGCATGGCAGAGAAGTCAGCAGTGATTGAGAAGTGTTAAAGGATGTATGAAGAAAGCTTTAGCTGACAAAATCCCTAGACAAAGAAGAATAAATGAGTGTTAAATGGTTGAATAAGACTCTGAAGCAAGAGTTGCACAAAAAGAAAATTTTATGGATCTGGTAATGGAAGAAAAGTGATAACTTTTCTTCCATTACTGGAGCAGAGCAATATACAAAGCAGGCTAGGAAAGTGACATTTCTGGTGAGGAAGGTGAAATCAAACTATGAAATGCAGTTAGCCTTATTTAAACTGTGTTATAATAAATGAGAAATAGCCCTGTGTGAATTCCCCCCCCCTCATCTTAATAAAAACCTGAAAAGCAAAGAAATGATGTTGAAACAATTAAACAAGATGCGACTATGCAATGATACTGAAAACTGCTTGACTGGTGCTTGCAACAGAGACAGAAATATTGGTGTAAGTGCCTATATGCAAATAGTGTCCGCAATGCAAGACTTTTCACCCCTTTATGTTAATCTTGCCCATGAAAGTCAAACTACAGAGTACATTAGTATTAGTATCATGGTTGGACTAAGGGTTTTATATATTCTGGAAAACCTGGTATAGAAACTAAATGTGGAACTTTAGATATCATTTTAGGTTAATAAGCAGGAGAATGATCTCAGATCAGATGAAATTCATCTACCACCTAATTTATTTATTTATTTTATTTTTTATGATTTTTTTTTACTCACCCATAAAACCACAAACATCTATGCCCATAGTGGGATTCAAAGACACAGTTGTTGGTTGTCGAGCAAATACATTAACCACTCTGCAAAACAGGCCTGATCTAACTCCACAAGTTCTGTGGCTTTAGCTGGAATTATGGTCAAAAAAAAAAAAAAAAGGCTACAAGGTGAGTGTTTTAAATTTTCCAGGTGGGAAGACGTGTTACCTCCACATGAGACTAGCTAACTCACCTTTAGTTGAAAAGTCCTTATAATGATTCTTACATTCTAGATGGTATACAAATCCATTATGGAAGTCCTTATGACTGTCACTCTGAAAGTCAAACATTTTGTACAATTTCTGCTACTTTACTTTTGATATTTGTCATCAGATCTCATATATTTAAAAATTTAAATGAAATAAGCATTTCACATTAAAGAACTTAATGCATGTGAAAGTTCTTAAGCAGCATCTGAGAAAAAATACAATGCAGAATAAAGGTAACATGCTACACGCACCATGTGGCTTATAAGTTGTGTATTTTCATGTTAAATTTTCCTTAATTATCTTTAAAAAGTCTTACCTGTGCCTCACCAAGACCAAGTTCTATGCTTTCTAATGTTTTTTTAATAAGGGAAGCTTTTTCTTCTACTACATTGCTATCACCCTTTTCCTGCTGAACTGCTTTTAATGAAGACAGCAATCCATTCAAGATTGAATTATGTTCATTCTTTAAAGCTTCGAGTCCTTGAAGAACTGTTTTGGTGTTATTGATAATTTCCTCTTGGGTCATCTGTGTCATTTTGCCAATTGATTCGATCTTCTTTCTGAAAAAGAAATACAGACATATAATTTGCAATCCTGTTATTTAAAAATAATTTGTCACCAAAAATATTTTTTCTATATACTTCAATTTCAAAGGCAGAACACCTTAATACAGAAAAGAATATTAAAAAAAAAAAAAGAAAGAAAGAAAAGAAAAAAAATATTTACCATCACAGAATGTAAAATAATAAATAAAATAAATAACCATTCAAAGGATGCACAATCAAGAATCATAAAATATCCAATTTCTGTCAGAAAAGGTAATATCCCAGGCCTGTAGAATTTCCACAATCATTTCCAAGAGGTTCTTTCTATCATGTTTCTCTCATATGTTACCTCAAACTCATTCAGTATCAGTAAGGATATAAACTATCCCATCAGGATTCCTTACCCCACTTTTTCAGGTTTAAAAAAAAAAATTCTTTAAACATACTTCTCCTCTTATGAAATAAAAGTTCAAATGTTCTTCAACACACACAACAGTATAAAAAAGGAAGACCTATCTCTGTAAGTGATAAGGACCTTATCGTTAAGGCAGTATTTTGTCTTGATGTTCTTCAAAATCCCGCTATCCATAAATCATTATTTCAGTGTCCCTTTCCAACTCCTGCCTTTTACAAAATGAAGGAAGGGAAGGAAAATAGTACAGTCTGAAAGATAGCAGTTCGACAGAATGCAAAACCTTGCTTGTAGAACAAGCAACTGAAATTCCCATCCATGAAATTCCTATGCCAGACTGGTTGGCCGAGTGGTTAGCATATTCGCTCTGCAGCCAAAAGGCTGTGGGTTCGAATCCTGCTGTGGGCATGGATGTTTGTGATCGTCTGTGGAAATACTAGTGGTGGTAGTGTTCGGTGGTAGATGGCATTAGTGTAGTTGGGGTCAGTTGGTGGATTGAGTGGTGGAGACAGAGCTGTAGAGCAGGTGCCCTCCCTCGATGAGTCTTTGGACTCCCTGGAGGTGTCAAATAATAATAATAATAAATTAAAATTAAAAGAAACACACGTACACAGTGAAAATTATTTAATTATAAATATTTCATCCTAAGTATCTTAGGACATCATCAGTACAGTAGTTTAAAACAATAATAGGAATAACATACAGTTAGGGTGCATGATTACAATAGAATCTCATTAAACGTGCATAATGTGTTACAAAAAAAAAATAATAATAATAATTATTATTTAACACAATTTTGTATGACAATTTCCCATACTTTTGGAATAGTAAGAATGTCGTTGCGGTTTAAGTTTGGTCTGTGTAGTAGGGTTTCAGATATAATCCGAAAACAACTCAAAAAATCATCAGTCACTTCTCCACACATCAAACCAGACAGGAAGAAGTCCATAGGATTCCCATACCTTACGTCAAAGGCATATCCAAACGTCTTTCTAAAATTATGAAAAAATATAATTTTGCCACTACTTACAAACCTATCAACCAAATTTACAACTTGTTACCTTCTCCTAAGGACAAACTCTCACCTTTGATGTTGCCTGGAGTTTATGAAATTCCATGCTCATGCAAATTGTCTTACTTTGGACAGACAGGCAGGTCTGTTCAGAAACACATCCCGGAACATCAAGACCACATTCGTCTTTTTAAACCGCAGAAATCTGGCCTCTCTCAACACGGAATTGAAAATCCAAACAATAGGATCCATTGGGAAAAGTCTAAACTTTTACATAGATCTTTATATAAACATGAACATTTATACAAAGAAAGTTCTGAAGCCCTACTACACAGACCAAACTTAAACCGTAACGACATTCTTACTATTCCAAAAGTATGGGAAATTGTCATACAAAATTGTGTTAAATAATTAATTTTTTTTTTTTTTTTGTGACACGTTATGCACGTTTAATGAGATTCTATTGTAATCATGCGCCATAACTGTATGTTATTCCTATTATTGTTTTAAACTACTGTACTGATGATGTCCTAAGATACTTAAGATGAAATATTTACAATTAAATAATTTTCACTGTGGTTAATACGTGTGTTTCTTTTAATTATGATCGCACCACAGGTTTCGTTATTTTAAAAAATAAATAAATAAATAAAAACAATAATAATAATGATAATTACCATATTTTCCGGCGTATAAGATGCACTTTTTTTCTTTGAAAATAGGTCTGAAAAACAGGGTGCATCTTATACACAGATATTCAGTTTTTTTATTACTTTCATTTCTGGAAATTTTCTCTGTTACGAGTTACGCAATTTCTTTTTTGCTTCCTTCCAGCGTGTGAGAGCATTCCAGTTACATAGAGTTCAGTGGATGTGCATGCACTGTCATCGACGATAACAGCTGTGTTCCTGTTTGTTTAAACTTTCCAATTGTCGCAGTTGTTGTGAATGGTGATAAATTTCTGCCATTAAATTTTCTCTAAATTTCTTGGCAAATTATGGCTGAAAAACGTCAGCATTGCTACAATATTGCATACAAGCTACGTGTGATTGCGTATGCTAAAGGACATGGAAGCAGGGCTGCAGAGAGCTATTTTGGGCCACCCCAACTGAGAAAATGATAAGAACTTGGTGGAATCAGGAAGAGGATCTAAAAAAAGTTTTTGTTCTAAAAAATGTGTACAAAAAAGGGGGTGCATCTTATACGCCAGAAAATATGGTACTTGTTGTACTAGTTGATTTACATCCTCTTGAACCACTGCAAACAACCATAATGTATCAGTTGTCATAGGGATAATATAGTTCGGTGATGACAAACCTTTTATAGCTAGTGTACCAAAACCACAAAATTAAAAGAATCTTTACCTTACATTCCACTATTGGGATATAAACTAGTAAATATTCTCTAAAGAATGTTGTCCAATATTTCCAATTTTATGAAATGTAAATACACACACACACACACAAATGTACTAAAAAAAAAAAATCAGCTAAAGATTTTTTATTCCCGTATATATAGGGAGTAGACGAGGCCTTTTAGCCCTATCTAACTTTTGGAAACTGAGTGAGCAGTTCAATCTCCACTGGTACCCAATCAGAGATAGCTGGCCTGAGGCTATTACTAATTAAGCGGAACACAGTGAAGAGAGACAGCTCAACAAGTGCCGCCATCTCGTAGTCCCTAACACTCGTATTTAATGTCTGAAATAATGTGGGTTCTACGGTCGATTTTCTTGAATTTCCGGGAGAAAAAAACCAGCTTGCCCGTGCCAGAGATCAACTAACTCGGGAACCGGTCAAAAAAAAGCTTAGAAAAATTTCTTCTAGTCATCTACTAGATTCGAAACCAAGAAGTCTTCCTTCGTGCGGTCAAGCACCGTGGTGTGCAAACGCCACATCCACTGAGCTACAGGCTCTGTGTAGCTCAGTGATACAAATGTACTAATAAAATTTAATTATTAAATCAAAAATTAATTTAAATTTATAAAATTTTATTTACTTTAAAAGGATATAACACATTAAAAATAAATAAACTGGACTAGCATACAAAACAATTTTCTACACAGGATGTGAATATACTGGATGCCATGATAACAAAGCATTCTTTGTTTGCAAACAATAACTAGAGATGGCACATTATATTCTCTTCCAAAAAAAGTGAATTTTCAGAAAATAATTTAGTTACTTGACATTTAAGTAGTGTACCAATAAAATACTGTCTAATATGTGCCTTTTGACATGAATGCCACAGATTCAACACCACTGACAGAATCCATGAATATATTCATATATCTCATCAACATGTAAATTAAATAGCAGTAAGCCAAACTATCAACTAAAGAATACACATCCTCCTGATTAGCATTTCTCTGCCTGGTACAACTCATTCATATCTATTACTCAGTAAATAATTTTTTTGTTTCATTTTTTTAAATTTTTTTTTATTTCGCAGTAAATAATGCAAATATCTGAACAATGAGGATGATTTCCCCCCCCCCAGCCTGTGAACACACACGTGCATCTACAGACATAGGACACACTGGGACGCACAGGGCTAACCACCTTATCCTCGATACAGTAGCGGTAAAATGTAGAAAAATCCTTGACACTGCAAGGATGAAATACATATACATAAAGAATGGCATTGCCAAAATGTCAAAGCTTTTTATATTAATAGATTGTATACAGTACAGTTCCCCAAATCCCTCAGTAAATAGACATTTAGTGGCCTTGAATGATCAGCTTAATACTATGTATATCATGCAAATATATATAAATATATATTGCTGTAAGAATAAAGATATTCCTGTTCAAATTTGATAATAATAATAACAAATTTAGTTTAATCCTTTATCCAAGTGTGAGCAAACAAAGTTTGCGCCTGAAAATATCTTCAGGACTGGGGTAAGGTGGTACAACACAAGGTAACCCCAGTCCTGAAAGTATTTTCAGGCGCAAACTTTGTTTGCTCACACTTGGATAAAGGATTAAACTAAATTTATTATAGTCTAAACAAGTGAAAAATAAACTTTCAATAATAATAACAATAATAAGTAATTAATCAAAAAAATAATCTCCCTGGTGCATCTTGTGTTGGCTTTTTTTTGGGGGGGGGGGGAAATGATTATGTATACAGTTAATATACGGTCAATTCACAATATACAGCTTCTCCCAGTCAAGTCAAGTCAGCTATGCCTTCTCATGGTGTGGCTTATTTCTATAAATTGGCTTTGGTGACAGCGAATATTCTTGCTGTAGTAGGGATAACTTCCTAGTTGGAGTAAATGCCAACTAATCCTAGGTGGTAGATGACTTTCATTGTACAGAAAGTTTTCGGTATCAAGACCACATTATGATATAAATAAAGAGTTTAATAAAAATAGGCAATTAAAACCCGACAAGTTTCGTAAGTCGTAAGACTTACATGATCAGGGTAATGGTACAGAAAAGTTTTACACAACAAAAGCCTATTAACAATTAATTACACAACTTCACAACTGTTACATATAACTGATAAACCAGAATACAAATGATAAATTCGTTACTGTATGTGTGTTGGAACGTTGCTAGTTGTTGCTATCGCATTCTGTGGTATCATGTGTGCTATATCCTAGGTCCATGGCAGTTAAATTTTTGATGAAAGCAGATCACACTTGATGTAAAATTAAGCCTTAAGTTTTAACAACAGGAAGTTTTTAAATGCAGCTTCACACCACCACCCATTGTTGCAAAAGATAGGCATAATTAAAACTTTATGAGACATGGCATACAATATATCAAGCATGTCGATTAAAAGGAATAAAGAGTTGCACTACCTGAAGCAGAACCTCACACTTAATGGTTTTGAACTCAAGACAATCATAAAAATTCTTAATCCATCTCCTGCAACAACTCCCTTACTTAAACAAGATTTCAAGAATGCAATCAAGCTGCCTTACATCAAGCATATCACAGACAAAGTGGCTATTGCTCCACAAGTACAATGTAAAAGTTGTTTACCTTTACAAAAAATGTATTGCAATTTTGCAAATATACAAAAAATACCTTTACAAAAAATATACAAATATATTGCAATTTTGCAAATATACAAAAAATATTGCTACATCCACCAAAACCTCCATATCACCCCATGAAAAAACCAGGTATATATCAGATTTGTCGCTCTTGTGGTATTTGTTATGTAGGCCAGACAGGAAGGTCAGAAGAGATCCACGTCTAAACACATAAAAGGTGTTGAAAAAAGAAGAGAGCATAAATTTGGGGCCTGGCATTCCACACAAGCGCTACTGGCCATCATGTAGTAGTGGCAACAACAAAAATGTCATATACTGATTGTAACTATTTTAAAAAAAAATTTCAAGAAGCCTTGCAAATGCTTAGGATCCATACACAATGCAATAAAAATCAATGCTTAATTTTACATCAAGTATGGTCTGCTTTCATCAAAAATTTAACTGCCACAGACTTAGGATATAACACGCATGATACTACAGAACGTGATGGCAACAACTAGCAACGTTCCAACATGCATACAGTAATGAATTTATCATTTGTATTCTGGTTTTTTGATTATATGTAACAGTTGTGAAGTTATCAAAAACATCCAATATCTGTAATTAATTGTTAATAGGCTTTTGTTGTGTAAACTTTTTTATGTACCAGTATCCCTGATGATGAAAGCTTTACAACTTATGAAAGTTGTCAGGTTTTAATTGCTTATTTTTATTAAACTCTTTATTTACATCATAATGTGGTCTCAATACTGCTAAATCACAGAAACTTATGTTTGCATCCAGATGACTTTGGTGGTATTTCAATTGAAATACCACCACCTTGCTTTATTGGGGACCTGAAGTAATTAAAGCCATGTTTGGTTTCCAGAACACGAGTTCCAGTTTCTGCCCCCCCCCCCTCCAACTTTCAACATGCAGTGTGAATGATACCCTTTGATGATATGCCAAACATACTGCAGGGATCCAGTATCTCCTCCACCTATGAGAATACAACAATAAAGCAGTTCTGCAGGCTTGGTGCCAGGTAGTGTATGGGACAGACCAGATAGTAATGCATCTTTTATGAGGCTTCCTGATCAAATGGCACATAATCTCATTGCCAACTTCATTGCCAGGTCATGTATGGAAGGGGTGTGTGTAATGAAATGTGGCTGTCAAGTCCATAATGTGGTTCAGAAGCTGGATACTTTCTGTCTGGGTGACATGTTCAAAAGTCTATTTTTTCTCACTAAATGTTTCTCTTCTCTTTTTCTCTTCAAATTTTGTAACATTAAACATGAAACTAAGTATAAATAGGTATAG
The DNA here is from genome assembly GCF_054136105.1 of Typopeltis vanoorti. Lineage (NCBI taxonomy): Eukaryota > Metazoa > Arthropoda > Arachnida > Uropygi > Thelyphonidae > Typopeltis > Typopeltis vanoorti. The sequence continues at coordinate 57,282,448 of NC_143559.1, read as the reverse complement.
AGTCTCTGCTGTTCAACAAAAAACAAACGTCCCTAAAATTCCGAAAATTTAATTCAAAAATCTAAAAAAAATCTTCCACGTTCGCTTTACCAACATCCGTGCTTCCAAAAAAATTGACATCCTTTTCCAATCAAGACAGTACTTCTCTGCCAAACAGTCAAAACTGTGGGACAGGCGATCTCTTGTGTGTGTGTGTGTGTGTGTGTGTGTGTGTGTGTGTGTGTGTGTGTGTGGAGGGGGAGGATATGAAACAATGGTCAATATTATTTATTTTTATTATTTTTTTTATTTTCATTAATGTACTAAGTTATGAATTCAAAAATTATTATCATCATCTGTACAGACTATTGCACGCAATGCTCATCCAACCGTGCCTTAAACTGATTCAATATGTACATTCGCAACACACTCGGGCAATGCATTCTACTCACAACCACTCTCCATGCAAGGAACCTGCTCCTTACTCTCCTCTCCTCACACCCTCCTTATGCAGCTTCCAGAGATCGCCTTTGTTGTTCTACCCCCCCCCTCCTCCCATTCTAAGAAAAATCTCTTCCATATCCACCTGATAGCAACCCCTGACTAGCTTATATATCGCAATCGTACCCCCCCCCTCTTCATCCTATTTATGAGGCTTTGCAACTTACATTTTCTCAAACTGTCCTCATACCCCTCATTCCAAAGACCATGACTACCTTTGTGAATCTTCTCTGGAACTTTTCCACCTTCGTCATCATAATTAATTTTTTTTAAAAATATCTTTGTGCTATTTATTTTTAGTTTTGTTTAAAGTATAACTGTCTACTGTCATAAAATTGTAAAACCACCATAGTTTTACTAATAAAATATCAGATCATCCCAAAAGTAATGTTTGTTTTTCATTAATGAAATGTTGCAAACTTCGAAATAAGTGGTAATCTGAAGTTGCAAGATCAGGAGAATACGGAGAATGTGCAAGCTTTCCTAGCCAAGTTCCTCAATCTAGGTACAGGTGATTCTTGCACTATGAGGGCAAGAATCATGGCGTTATCATGGTAAAAAACAACACCCTTTCGAATGACCAGAGAACACCTCTTTTCATTCAGTTTTTCATTCAATCGATTGACTTGTTCACAGTATACCTCAGCTGTGATTGTTTGGTTCTGTGGCAAGAGTTCAAAGTGTATAATATCAGCCATATCCCACCAAATATTTAAGACCATCTTGTTTTGGCTGAAGTTTAGCCTGTTCCCCTGAATGAACAAATCCACTGCCTTCAGTATTTAACATTCTTGTAAAGTGACCACTTTTCATCACCGGTGACTACACGACTCAAAAACAGAGACTGAACCTCTTGAGAATAAAGAGCAGTGCAGATTTATTTTTAGTTTTTTGTTGACTTGCTCTCTTTGACTGTTGTTTTTCAGTTTGTGAGGAACCCACTTGATGAGCCTTAGACACTATTCCAAGTTCTTGCAAATGGTGATGGATGGTCAATGAAGATGAATTAAGATCTTTTGCTAAATCTTCAACAGTTTTGTGCTAAATCATCAACAGTTGTTTTTGGAATTTCTTGCAATGGTGACTTCCAGTATATCATTATCGGGAGACAGGGCATCCAGAATGAGGGAAGTCTTTCAAGCTAAAGTGCCCCCTTGTCGAAATTTTTGCAATCATCATTGGCACTTTCGCACAGTTAAAACATTATCGCCATACACTTCTTGCACATTTTTAGTGTTAGCAGCACTGTTGCTTTTTTTTTTTTTTTTTGAATTCATAAAACATGATGTGCCTAATGTACTCATTTTAGAAATTATGGACTTTACAACCATGTTATAAATAACTCTTAATATTCCAACATTTTGATCTTCATATCAAGATAATTATCTGGAGCATATACAAATATACAGGACAAGCTAAGTTACATTACATACAGTAAGATAGAGAAACAATGAATTGATCACAAGTTATTCTACTGGCATGACCTCTAGTAAAAAAAAAAAAACATTTATGATAACATGAATAAACATTTTTTCTTACAGATAGAATTACAATTGTTATTTTTGATTTAGGATCCTGTATTTTCTACAGTCCTGTTTATAGTTGCTCTTAGAGAGAAAGGTTCCGTGGGTCGAATATATGCCTTCCATATGTTTGGGATTTTTAGACCATCATTATTGTTCAGATTGGGGTGGTTGGTAATAATCTCACAGGCTTCCTTAAATTTGCGTTCATACCATGTTTTAGTGTGATGTAGACAACTAGTGCTTTTCCAGTCATGGTATGAACGCAAATTTAAGGAAGCCTATGAGATTATTACCAACCACCCCAATCTGAACAATAATGATCGTCTAAAAATCCCAACCATATGGAAGGCATATATTCGACCCACGGAACCTTCCTCTCTAAGAGCAACTATAAGCAGGACTGTAGAAAATCCAGGATCCTAAATCCAAAATAACAATTGTAATGCTAAAAATAGGACATCATTGTTACGGAAAGAAAACTATCTGTAAGAAAGAATGTTTATTCATGTTATCATAAACAGAATTTAGCTTGATGTAGTTTATAAGTTTTTTTTTTTTCACTAGAGGTCATGCCAGTAGAATAACTTGTGATCAATTCATTGTTTCTCTAGCTTACTGTATGTAATGTAACTTAGCTTGTCCTGTATATTTGTATATGCTCCAGATGATGATCTTGATATGAAGATCAAAACGTCGGGATATTAAAAGTTATTTATAACACGGTTGTAATGTTCATAATTTCTAAAATGAATGCTGATCACCATATAACACTAAAAGAAAGGATGCCTAATGTACTCTTCAGTAACCTCCATAGTAATAGGGTTATTTAAACAATAACTTGCAAGGTGGAATTCCTTAGAATGAGGCCACCTCAGCTTAGCGGTACTTATAAAGCTTTAAAAATTCATGTTTAGACAAGCTGAGACACGTTTAAACAAGTACAGTATAAAAACAAAATTACTTTTGGGATGACCTGATATATGCTAAGAAAAGTATAGTTGATATTGTTGATATAAATACTGTGTGTGGGGGGGGGGGTGCATGCTATTTTGCAAAATGGGGAAGGGCATCTTTTTAAGCAGTAAGCAGAAGAGAACATGAAATAGTAGATTATTCATGTACAGTGATTTAATTAATGAACTAAGATTTTGGCTGATATTTAGTCTATCAAAACATCAGTTAATAACCAGCTCAGAAAGGTCTTGGCTTACAATGGGTTCCTGATAAGGATATATTAACAATTAACATGCTAAAATGTGTAGGTCTCTTATGTTATATTTTAATAATTTTAATCCTGTTTATAATGAAATGATACAGTGTATAAATTGTAACACCACTGTATACAGTACAGTACTGCACTGTAATAAATAAGGAAACATACATACATACACATACAGTAACTGTGTGTTTACTACTAAAATAGTCATTTGGAAAGAGGAGCAATAATTCTTCGAAGCTACTGCTTTATTAAATGGACAATTCATCAGAGAATGCAGGTTAATTCCAAATTCTTGAAATTCAGAAATGCAACAAAGCATTCTAAGGATGGTTCATCAGATACATAACTTGAGGAAGGTCTGCCTAAAAATTTGCATTACATCCATTTCAATCTGAACACTGCCATTTCTTTTCTGCATAAAGTTCACTGCAGCAAGCAACTGCAACTTGCATCACTTTATCTATTCTGCTTAATCTCTCCATATTGGTCCATTTCTTCAAACAAATGAACTATGTTATTAGCAGAGGTAATTACCGCTGCCATTTTTTTTTCACTGTAATATTTTTGGGGGAACTCAGCAACATCTATTTCTTTTCATTTTTTTTTTTTTTGCAACTTTGTCTCCTAATTACTCACTTGAGAGCTCTTCTTCAACAGCTTCCATCATTTAAAAGTGAATCATTTGTCGACTTATGACTACTTGTACTAATGATGGCCATCCTATTAACAATTTCACCAAATGCCACTTCACACTTGTAACTCATAGACCAGGTTGTTATTGCTGTCTTCAAGGCATATTATTTAAGAAATACTTTTTCTCAGGCTATTGCTGCTACTGATGGTGAGACAATGCTCAGAGACTTTTGGAAGAAATATCTTTGTGTGTGTGTGACACAAAGGATTAGATGAAGCATGGAATGAGGTGACAGCAGAGTGTATGAATGTTGTTTTGAAGAAGCTGCTGAAAATATATGTTCACACATTCACATGATTTGACAGTCTTACAAATGATTTCTGACAAGATAATCCTGCTAACTAATGAACTGAAGTTGGAGATTCATAATAAGATGTAGAGCATCTTATGCTCTACATCTCTCCAATTTTGATATCAGGTTTAATACCACTTTCCTTCATAATGTGATCCATTATAGATAATGAATAACAGAGTGGATAATGTACATCCTTGTCTGACACCTGATTTAACATTAAGCCACCTGTACTTCAATTCTAACTTCTGACTTACTCAAACTTTCCATGTGGATCATATTTGTCTCTCTGTTTTCTCATTTGGAAATATGGTGGCATAAACACCACTTGATATTGCCTCTCATTCGAGAAGTTTAATGTTTTTACATTGAATACTATAACTCCTTCCTTTTGCTGATTCTTACCAGCTGTATAAATCATCTCATAGACTTACCTGCTTGAGTTATGCTGAACTTCTTAAAACATATTTCATAAGAAAAGTTGCTTCACTAAAATTTTTAAAAAATAATCATTCACACTATCTCACAAATAGTGTTAATGACATATTATTTGTTATATTAATCATATTTCCATTAGTTGTATTTGTTATATTGACTGACTGATATGATTGATGGACTATATTAAGTAACAGTTGGTCAGGCATTTGTGCCATGCATCAGACAGTGCAGTCTATGGCCATTAGCTCAATATGACATGGGGATAAGTATTTCAGCATTGACTGATATTTAAGAGATCTTTGCAAGAACTGATTTTTTAGGTAGTCATTTCTATTGGAATTAGGAGAATGGATAAAGGATCTTGCACTTCTTCTTCTATAAAATTTTCATCTTTTATCACTATACAATAGTACTGCTGTTTGTAGTAGCAGTGGCATTTACATAAGAACAAGATCTATAACATTCTGCTTGATGAATAATATTTTCTGTGCATTTCAGCATATATTCAGTCTGAATATGTATGGCAGATGTTCTCTTTATGTTTATCATTGCTGGATATCTCTTCCTCCATGGGATTTCAATTGCCTGTAAGCTTTATTACATCCACTTTTATGTTGCATTAATAATATTCTTTAGTGATTGTTAATTTAAAAGTGAATTATTTGTCGACTTATGACTACTTGTAATAATGATGGCCATCCTATTAACAATTTCACCAAATGATATGAAATACTGTACTCACAATTTTAGCAATATTTCCTATGTCCTCTAAATTTTAGATCCTTATCCACCATCACTAGATCTCTTACTTCCTCCACTTCCAACAATATATCCTCACCAAGAGTCTATATCCCATTTTTGATTTCCAAATTTTAAAACCTTACATTTTGCAACATTGAACTGGTATCCACACTCCTGTGACCATTTACTCACTATATTCAAATCTTCTTGTAAGGCAATAACATCTGCTCTACTCATCATTTTTCATCCCAACTTTGCATCATCTACAAAAACTGTATAACCCCAATATCATTAACATACAGGTTTAACATCAGTGGCTCTTAAAAAGACTCCTGACACACACACACACACACACACACACACACACACACACACACACACACAGCTAGTGACTTTTCTCTTCTGGGATATTGTTCCACCATACACAACTTGTTAATACCTATCAGACAGCCAATCTCCAATCCAGTGCTCTAGTCTAATATCCAACCCCATCTGCTGTAGTTTGACTATCAACTTATCATGCAGTAATCTATCAAAAGCCTTTGCAAAGTCTAAGTATACTACTGTGTATTCATCTTCCACGTCGAATGCAGTTGTGACCTTACTGTAATAAGTAAGTCTTCATCATCATCAAATTCCTGACCTGTACCCTCAAGGGGTGTACATGGTCAGGAATTTGATTCATTACTAACTTCATTTGTACAATTTTTCGCCAAATCAATCTGTTACCTGTTCAAGACTCCAACATTATCAGATCTTATATTTCTATCTTCTAAGGCACTTTTACCATATCAATCCACCTATATCTTGGTCTTCCTCTGGATCTTTTTCCTGCCAACCTGGCAGAGAACACTTTCTAATCTTTGCTAATCTTTCTTTTCCCATTCTGTTTAAGTGACCATACCACCTGAGATTACTTCTGCTAACACATTCCTGGATGCTAACAATGTCAAGTTCCTTCCTAATATCCTTGCTTTTAATATGATATTGCCACTGATGCCATCTGTTCATACCCCTAATCTTTCTCGGCACTCTCATATCAGTAGTCTCTAGTCTTTGGTAAAGTGTTTTATTTCTAACCCAGCTCTCAGATCCATAAGTTAAAATTGGTTTAAACACTGTCTTGTATACAGCTAATTTAGTGTTTTGACTAATTTCTCTCTTATTCCATATAAATTTATTTAGTTGACTTCCTACTATACCAGCTTTGTCAATTCTATTGTCTATTTCCATATTTAATTTACCATCTTTACTAAAAATCGTGCCTAAGTAGCTGAAATGTTTTACTTGTTCTATAGATTCTCCATTCATAATGCAGTTGAAAATATCAACTGCATTATGAATGGAGAATCTATAGAACAAGTAAACCAATGTATCAATTGTGGTAGTTTATGCACCCCACATGGATAGGCCTGAAGAAGAGAGCGAGAAATTCTATGAAAACTTAAACTGTTTTGGACTGCCTACCAAGGAAAGACATTTTTTGGATGATTTTTTGGAGACCAATGAGAAGAACTCATGGTGGTAGCATAAACCTGTATTATTGTTAATGATTTGTTTTTTCCTAATGCTAACTTTAAAGAGGCAATTCTGCTTAAATTTTGTGATATACTTTTTCCATTTGCTCTTAATTAAGAAACCAACTCCATTAAGTTCATTTTCGCCTTCATTATGATAAAATAGAAGTCTTGCCTCTGAAAGTCCAATGATGTCCCAGTTGATTTTTTCCAAGGCTTCTTCTAGTTCTACTAATCTCTCCTCTGATTGTAATGTATGGACATTCAACGAGGCAAGTTTTATTGTATATATTTTAGTGGTAGATTTAGTTATAGTTTTAATAAAAGTTTTTGTGATAGTTTTCCAGTCTATGGGTGCTGCTCTACTAAACTAGTCACCACTTTCCTACAATCATATACAAGCATGAGCAGCGCTCATCATCCATACATGATTCAGCTTCAAAACTTAATGGCCCAGATTCTCGTTCACTTCCTTCAATCCATCTTTCTCAGTTCTTTGGAACAGTCTACCATTTTTCCCTCAATGAATGCAACTTTAGCACCTCAAGAAACATTAACAGATTCCTTTTTTTCTCTTTAACCATTTGCCAAACACAGCACTGTCATGTTATAGGTCTTGAGACCTCTCATATGGGAGGGTGGATATTAAAAAAAAAAAAAAAGTCTATAATCTGCAGTTATAGTCGAAAGTATTGGAGAGGTTGGTCAGGAATAGAATACAGAACTGAGAACTAGGATTCTTTATGTCAGTATAAGTGAAAGGTAGGTCTTGTTTTATCAATCTACTTGCATTTTATATGATGGATAATGATAATTCATATACAGTCATATCCTTAGGTCTTGTGAAGGCATTAAACAGATTATTCACATGATAGGAAAAGATTACTTAGATGGATATGAGTTAGATTCTCTGAACATTACCATCAAGTTGTGCATAATGAGACAGTGTCTTCTCAAAAAAAAAAAAAAAAAAAAAAAAAAAGGTAACCAACCAGAGGCATGCAGCAGGGCTCTATCCTTTGGACTCTATTGTTAACTTATTTGTATATGATATTTCATGTGGACTGACTGGAGATAGTCAGCTGTTTGCTGATGATGCAAAGTTGGAAAGATAATAAGTAGCATTGTTGATGTTAATTTCTCTTAGGAAGATTTGATGCATTTTACCTTGTACAAAGGAGTGGAGATTATAGTTTTAATATTAATAAGTGCAGCATATTGCATTGGGAGTGTAGAGTTAAGGCTGTGTGCAGTTGGAACTGAGTGCTTCAAGGAGGTGGTTAAGATTTTCAAGATTTTGAGGGATGATGATTAACAGTGAAATGAAGTATAGAGCACATACTAAGGAAATTATAAAAACAATGTAAAGTGAGATGGGAAGAAATAGAGGCCATCCCTAGAAGTTGTGTAAAGATGTGGTGAAGAATAGTTGTTTTACATGGAAATGCAGGGGGGGCAAGTAAAATGAATTACCAGAATGTGTTATGAATGCTGGAGGCATTAAGGAGTTTAAGGTTCAATATGATAAATATGTTGCTAGTTAAGTGGATCCTCCTTGAAAGTATCTGGTTTGATTTGAATAATTGACAAAACAATTAATTTACTATGAAGCCAGGATATTATGGCATAATTATATGTATTCTCTAGGTGTTTTTTTTTTCGATGTAAAAATATGAGTTTCTAAAAGGGGAAACACACCTTCAAATGAAGCCAACTAATTCAACTTCATTGAAGATACCAGTGGCGGCTTGTCCATAAGGGCTGCATTGAATGTAGCCCTTATGGATGAGCCGCCACTGAAAATACACTTACTGATACTCTTATAGTATCAGTAAGTATTTAAGTGAAACACTGATATTTCAGCTACATGGCTGAAATATCAGTGTTTTATTAAAATTAACACTATCTTCACTGTCGGTTGACTACTGACATGATTATTCTTGTACCTGTTTTGAATATTTACAGTTAGTATGAAATAATGCCGGCCTGGTTGGCCAAGTGGTTAGCATATCCGCTCTCCAGCTAAGAGACAGCAGGTTCGAATCCCATCTAGGTATGGATGTTTGTGATTGTCTTCCACCTTCATACATTCATTCACCCAAGTATACACTCACCCAAGATAAACTAGGTCACCACGGGAGAAGTAGACCCAACCCTCCCACGATGGGAGAGGCCTTTACCCTGTAGTGGGTAGAAAAAAAAACAGGCTGATCATCATCATGAGACAATATCTCAATCAAGAACATTTTAATAGAGAGAGAGAGAGAGGGAGATTAGCCTGGGGTAAAGTTAAGTAAAGTAGCGGAATACAGCTGTTGTCAGCTGTGGTTTACTCACTCAGGAGAACTCAGTGAGAGCCAGATCTTAATCAAGATCTAGAGTGGTCTGGGTAGTGACCCCCTTCCCATAAATAGTTACAAGTTCAAAAGGAATGTGTGCTTTGGATTATGTGATACCAAGGGAATTGATGTGAAGTCAATGCAAGTAGCCTAGTTGTGAAGATACCTCACAAACAAATTTTGTTTATCTACACCCAGATAAAGGATTTATGAACAAGAATTTTTTTCACTAGAGGTCAGGCCAGTTAAATAACAGTTGATCAAAGTAGTATCGCTTTGACTTACTATTTGAATTGTAATGCAACTTGTCTCTGTATATATAGGGTGGACCATAAGTCATGAAGGGGTTTAAACATTTACTTTTTTTATTTATTAATTATTTTTATTCTTTTTTTTTGTTATAAACATAACCTGGAGATTTCTTTTTTTTATTAGTTATCAAAAATCACTTATTTTAAAACCTTCTGACTTAGAGGCTTTAAATGCCTCTAAGTCAGAAGGTTTTCTGACTTAGAGATATATGTCATCATATATCTCTAAGTCAGAAATATATGACTGTATATGTCATCAACATCAAATTCCTGATATTTACCCTCAAGGTGTGTACAGGATAATTACGATAGTACTACATGAAAACGTATTTATACCCTACATATGTATATACTTCAAATGATGACTTTTAATATGAAAGTTGAAAGGTCAGAAAATTAAAGTACTTATTCTTGACATGGTAGTAGTCTCCATAATTTTATCAAAATGAATGATGATCACCACGTAACATTAAAAGAAAGGATCAAAATGAAACAAGAAAATAATTTCTTGTTAAGTATAATTTACTTTGTATCCAAGTTTTAAAAAAAAAAAAACTGTCAACAACTATCTCTGATTAGAGTATTTTAATAACAAGGTGATACACCTTTTTATGACTTGTATATTATGAAAAAGGTATTTTGGTATTTTCCTAGGTCTGGCTCCTATTGAGGAAACCCTGATAAAGATCAAAGTCTGGGTAATGGTGGACTTCACATAATGCTTAGCAATATACACATCCAAAAGAGAATGTGCTTCGCATTATGGATATTAAGGTAACTGATATGAAGTTAACAGAATATTCTTATTACCCATTGCTGAATCATGGTATGCCCAACTATTCCAGTATTTTTACAATTAATCTTGAGATACTGATTGGTATCACCTTCATGCAAAGGAATTATTTTATCTCTCTTTCCACTCCCTTGGGATTTTTTCCAGCACTTGGACTCAAATTAGTGAGAGGCATTGCTAGTTCCCTTGTACATTGTATGCAATATCCTACATGCCTTCAATTCATCAACCTATGTTCTCCCATTAGTCACTGTCACATCTATCATAGAAATAAATTAAAGTCATCCTCACTTGGATGATAAGCCATTGAAAGGTGATCACTCAGTAACTCAACTATTTTACATACTTCTGTCACCTCACTACCCTTAGCACTTGTTAATGTCATCCTTTCATAGTCATTCTTCCTCTTACTGGCCACATAATGAAAGAACTTTTTGGGGATTTCCTCTGGCTTGCTCAGCTAATTTTTTTCATAATCTGATTTTGCTTTTCTTACTATAGTACCTATATGACAATATAGGTGATTCAGATAGCATAGAAATGGACAAATGCCTTGTGTATTCTTCACAAACATTTATCTACTATTGGATTAGTTGATACTCACTCCAAAGAAAGACTGGCTGTCAACTAATCCAAGTAGAAAGAACAGTTAGGTGACTGGCAAATGGAGCTAACATGGGACCACATCATGAGTCCTCATAAAATACTGGTACCATGACTGTTGCTGCAGGAAGCATCATTCTGAGTTAAAAAATGATGGTCACTTGGCTAAGGACCAGAAATCTGAGGGGGGGGGGTTATTTTTTATTTTTTTATGTTGGGCCCATATACGAGAGGTTGGCTGATCAACCATAGTGCATTAGTATTATGGGCAGTGGGTTGGAAAAGGAGAAACTTGTTTACATTTGATTTAAAAGCCTGTATATTGTATTCCTTGTGAAATAAGTCAGGTGGAAGACTGTTCCACAGTAGTAAGGATGAGTAATAAGGAGGAGAAAAAGAAAGTTGTTCTGTGGATTTTAAGGTGTATTGTGAAAGGATGTTGGGTGGCAGCTGTACATGCTACAATGGGCTTAGTACAGAGTGAAGGAATTATTGATGCTGTTTCAGATGAACATTTCCCGTGGAAATATTTATAGAATATACAAATTGCAGAGACCAAACGTCTATGTGAAATGAGGGAAGTGAGTTGGTAAGAAATGGGTCATTTATCAGTCTAACTGCTCTCCTCTGTATTGAGTCAAGCATTTTGAGGGAGCTTTTAGGAGCTCCACCCACTCCAAAATGGGAGAACAGTATTCGATAGCTGGGCAAATTTGTGATTTGTATATGGTTAACAGCTGTTTAGAGAAAAAGTAATGTCTTGAGCAAAAGAGAAATCCTAGTTTTTTTTGGGAACTGAAGATGCAATGGTTGTGATGTTTTTATGCCAGGAGTGGCCTGATGTTAGGGTAATTCCAAGAAGAGAAATCTCATCTTGTCTGGGAATTTGAGTGTTATCAAAAATAATTCTGGAGGAAAATGGTTCTTTTTTGTGAGAAATACGACAGAACTGGGTTTTACTAGCGTTTAAGTTGACGAGGTTATCTGAGCCCATTGAAGGTCAGTGGTAGTTGATGTTCTGTGGGTTGAAGTGAGTTGTGTAGAGTAGGGTTTGTCACATGAAAGGGAGGAGTGCAATGTGCTGTCATCTGCAAAATTGTGTATTATTGGATTGGAGGTCAACTGAAGTTTGCAGATGATTTGGTGTTGATATCTTATATCTCATCCCATTTCTGTCTGGCACTGTCATTATTTCGACTGCTTTCCTGCTAATATCCTCAAATAATTCTGGTGACACCAGCAGCACTTAAATTTAAAAATACTACCAAAATATGTCCAATATTGGTTTTAGGGGAATATTGGGGCTCAGAGAAGCAAACCAAATGAGTGCTAAAAAATTAAACTATCAGCAGGTATACTGATTCATCAAAACTAATCATTCAAAAGGCATAATTTGCAAGCATGATTGCATAAGTAATAAAATATAACAAGCCACATTTGATATAAATGATCCATTACAGTACTAAATAAACTATAAGCTATGGCAATTTTAAACATAGAAGGCAGTACATGTAATAATAAATTATTTCATAAAACAATTATGCGACTTACTCTCATGTAGGTGTCACACACTTTCAGAGAGAGAGAGAGAGATCTATGTACAAAGAATTATTCAACTTTTTCCATGAGATTCATTATCTGTTCCTCTGATTAAATATGCTAATAATTTGTTATAAACAGTAAATTTTTTTGAAGACACATGGAAAGATGTTTACAACAAAGTTTATCACTGATAAACTATGCCTATGGAAGTAACTATAAAAATCTCCATTCATTATAAAAGGTAAATCTAAAAATACTGCTAGAATTTTAAAAACTATATAACTTGAACGCATTCTCTTTCTTTATACCATCTATCTCTTTTGCAAGTTATGTTACTTCAATTAGACCAACACAACAGAGATATATCTCCTTCACAAACATAAGGACTACATCTACTTTCTTAAATTAGACTAAACTGCTCGTGTTAATACTATTGGATTTGATGGACTATTTCAAACATCATCCACTGCAGGAAAAAGTTTGAGTCTTATCCAAGTCTTGTGGTGGACTACTGCAATGACTATATATGCTTTCTGTAAGTTTTTCTTTTTTTCCCCACTTGATTAGAAATAAATTTTACTTAAGAAAAAACACTCTCAGTTTTGTCCTCTATCCAAGAGTGAGTATGTGAAGCAACATCCCAATAGGCTACTTGTATATGGAATCAAACATCATATCAAATTATCCTAGTATTTTATGATGTACAACACACTTCCTTGCAGATATGTATACTGCCATGCATTATAGGAAAGCTCAGTGCTCAGACCAGTTTCAACCCTTTACTGAGGTCTCATCAGAGGTAGATATGCCTATAAAAATACTGAGAACTAAATCAATGGCAGAAGTGACATTATAATATGGAATACACCATTTCTTTCCTACTTGTATGTAAACACACGACTTCCACCACTAGACAGATTGGGATACTAAGAACTAAATCCATGGTATGAAGTATGGATGTTTCAATCAATAGTTAGACAATCATGCAATAATATGGTGGTATACCATTTTCCTATTTCTATGTGAAAACATGACTTCTACCACTGAAGTTCTTATTATCTAAAAGAGTCCAACTACCACCGATAAAACCTTAATAAAGGTCAAAATGAATCTGGCAAATTCTCATGGCAATATATAGTCCAAAAGGAAGTGTTAAGAATGAACAATTTGATGTGAAGTCATCTGTTTCCACATACAAGTAGTTTATGATGATCTTATTTCATACCAGATAGAGGGAACAAAAACAAAATTATATTAAGTATAATTTATACACTTTTTGGTCGATTATATTGTTCAGTTAGACTGAATGCCTTTATTTGTGTTTTTAAGGAATTGAGCAGCAGAGACTCTAAATATTAAAATATTTCTTTATTGTTCTTGGCATTCTTAAGGCATCACTTTAATTCAATTGTATTTTTATTTCATTATTGTTTTTTAACTTCCATCATCTAACAATCTTATTAGGTAATTCTTTGTACAATGAAGCATGTATGACACTCATAAGAAAGATCAATGTTAAATTATAGTACTAATTAATTTTTATTATTACAAGTAGTGCTTATCATACTCAAAAAAATTTGTACTTCTTCAATATAAATCAAATATAATTATTTCGATATTTTATAACATAAAGCATGATCAGCATAATAAAAATAATTAAAACATTCAAATTCATATATCAATGAATGTACTATTCCTTGAAAAAAGAATTGAAACAATAAAAAAGAAGAATGTCATTTATAATGATACTGAGCTCTTTTAACAAAGGTATATATATATACCAATAAAAACAATGTCAGCTATTAAGATCAAAAATATATGCAATTTTAGTTCCAAAGCAAGGGTGATTGCATTCACTCCTGCTTTGGAAGTACAATAAATTTCCATATTATCAACTACTCTCATGATATTATCATGAGAGTAGTTGATAATATGGAAATTTATTATTGTAAAAAATATAATGTAAAAAAATTCTATTTTTACATTATGTCATCATAATCAAAAAATAAAGCAACATTTGCTGAGTAATCAGAATTTTTTTTTTAAAAAAAATGCTCTTAAAGCTTCAAGAGCATTGGGACTTGATCCATGTGGTATAGTTGTGATGTGCTAAGATAGTATAAATACCACAAAACATTAATGCACCAAAAAATAAAAAAGGAATATTCATGCTAGCTTCTAGTTTCATTCTTGGCATTAATATCAAGGTCATTTCATCCTAAATATGCTAAAAACATGTTATTTGAATTTTAAAAAATTCTATTTTACATTATGTTAAATGAATATGTTATAATAGCATGATTTCATTCTCTTATAATAATGACTTGTAAAATATATAAATTATGCCAGACAATAGAAAGTATTCTTGGAGAATTAAAATTTTTGTAAGCATAACAATTGCTTATTTAATTAAAGCTTTAAAGCTTAATTTAAAAATTGCACTTCATATTTAGAAGACAACATGTTTTTGAAATGTGTATTACATTAAAATAAAATACAACCTATTATAACAGCTTATTTATTATCAACTATTCCATTAAATACCAGTTATGTATTAAATTTAAAATGCAGAAGTTTGAAGCATAAAATAATAGGGAAGGAACCCAAAATGCGATAATCACTATAGGCAGCATCTTGGGGGGGGGGGGGACCCTAATCACTACAGCAGCATACCAAAATGTATGTGTGCATGTGGGAAAGGCATTTTAATCCCCACTGGACATGTGATTTTTATATATGTGTTATCACTATGATAGTATAGTTATCTGAGCTATGAGTGAATCTCCATTGGTATTTTCTGGACATTCCAGTATATCTACAGTTGTGAACAATTTCTTAGAGTGTTTATTTTTAACTCAAAGTAATATACAGAATCACATATGAATGTGACTATGTTATCAAGTTACATGCTTAATTTAAGCAGTGATAACAATAAATCGATTTTAATTATGTACTTTTTAGCATTAATGGCACATTCAATTGCACCTTCAAACAAGTTAAGAAAATATTTTAATTTACAGTATATCAACAACTATCAAAGTTAAAAGATGGAAATTCCTTCTCATGAAATATTATATTCAGAGCCGAGTTCTAAATATAATCCATGTGATAATGGTTTTAGTTAGAACCTACTTTAGGCCTAATTCATTTAATGAGGCACCACCTAGTCTTATATGTATTATGATATACGCATAACACTACTCACAGCCTATAAGCCTTGATTGCTTCGGACATGTTTCACAAATTTAAAGCCAAAGAGGCGACGATGAGCCACACCTGACTGCAGAAGTTCAAACATTCACTGGTGGAAATTTGCAACATGGAAGTAAAGAGTAATCACACCAACCTCCAAAAAATACTTAGAGCTTCCTATTTATAAGTGTAGGCGGTTGTAAAATAAGACAAATGAAAGATGTAGTAATCTTGGTGTTGACTAGCTGAAAAACTTTCTCTGACACTTCCAATGTAAAAGGAGCTTCTCCGCATTGCAGGGAACACTCCAACAAACGATGCGGGAAAGCTGCACTTAAACTTGTGGCTTGTTTTATTAACGAACTATTCCTAGAAGCGGCTTATGTTATCCAACTAAGCTAAAATAATTTTTACGCGAAAAAATAGAAAAACTGTGGGCTAAAAATTCCACAGACTATAGATTCAACACTACATAAAGGCACTCGGAAGTTAAGACTAAAAACGAGATTGCGCCCGCCACTGCTAAGACTGATTTTAAGCTTCCACTGCTAGGTGAATTTCTAGAAGCGCGCATGCACACAGGCCAACTCTGTTACCGACAAGGAATCAGCTGGCTGCAGTCAGTGAGCAGAGACATGGCGCCAGTTAAATGAATCTATCGATCGTAATTCTGGAGACGGCATGACGAGAAGGATGACTAAGGCTGGACTACACCAAGTTGAAAGGTTGGGCAGGCCTCAGATAATCACAGTTAAATACATCGTTGCTGTATTTGTTATTCAGGTTCATTCAGTGGGGAAAAGAAACAGCGTCATTCTCGTGCATTTTTCGGTGACTAAACGACTGCAGCATGTTCAAATTCTAATATAATGTCGATATTTACAGTCATCCTTAAATCAGGTTACCCCCTTTTTTTTTCTTTTTTTTTTTTGGGACGTTCAGACTCCTCCCACCTTTCCTCCTCCAATCGCATATTAATAAAAAAATTACTATAATATTATTATATTATATATATATACATATATATATATAGGTGAAACTGACAACAATACAACACAGAATGACAAAAGCAAAGATTGCTTTTGAAAGAACTGGATAATATATGGAAACCATCCGAATATTATAATAAAACCAAAATAAAGATTTTCAATAGCAATGTCATTATATTCATCAGAGACATGGAAACTGACAAAAAAAACAAAAAAAAAACAGGAAGCTAAAGAGTTTTCATACAGAGTCGTTGCGTAAAATAGTTTAACCCCCCCCCCAGCATGGGGGGTTAAACTATTTTACGCAATAGTTTAATATTTTATATAATATTTTATCAAAAGCAACATTATTATATGGCAATGAAGCAAAAACAAGAAAAAGAAATAAGAAAAGAATCATTGCAGCAGATAGGAAATAAATATATGAGAAGAACAGCGGGTGATATAAGACTAGAAAAAAAGAGAAATGAAGATGAACTAAACCAACCATCAATAATGGAAACAATGGGAAAATACAGAACCAAATGGAAAGAACATCTAAAACGAACAGAATATGATAGAATACTCAGGAAGATGATGAACTAAAAAAACCTAAGGATCGAAGAAACAGGGATAGAGCGATGAAACGCTGAAATGAGACCGAAACACCACTCAAAGGAGGAAGCAGCAGCAGCATAAGAAATGATGAATTACATAAACAGACAAAGCAACAAAATGTATCACCAGCGAAATAAAAAGACGCAGATGGAAATGGGATGACAGATTCCTAGGATAGCTTTAACACGGATCCCAAAAGAATGGGATGGCAGATTCCTAGGATAGCTTTAAACGGATCCCAAAAGAAAAAAGCCTAAACTAACTTGGTGGGAAAATGACAGAAAATTAAAGGATGGCTGGTTGAGAGAGCTGGAGAGAAACAGTTGCAAAAGACAAGATTAACTGGTGAAGACGGATTTCTTAGTGCCACGGGACATGAAGACTATAGATGTATATACATAGACACACACGTGTGCGAATACCGTTTAATTAACAGTATTTCTAGTGTGTGTGTATATGGTGTTCCTAACCAAAAAAATTCATTTTTTTTTAAGAAACTGCACTTTTTAACTGTGAGTGAAGCAACCTGAGAAAAATACAAGGGCAGCTAGATGCAATATTCCTTTTTACTTCTGTAAATAGATCGCATTAAAAATTTAACAGAAAAGTCGGCCTATGACTCATTAATAATTTAAAACGTTTTGAATTGGGGGAATTCGGGAAGGAGATATAAAAATCGAAAATATGACACATAACTTATGGACAAGCCACCCAAAATATACAGGAGAAAAAAAAATCTAACATCCAAAAATATTTTGAAATTTCACCCGTATAGATAATAATCCGAAGCGAAAGTTCATTACCATAGGCATAGAGGCATCCACAAAAGATGCCTCGATAGTAATTTGGAAAAGAAAGCGGGATGAAGTCAACAAGAAGCAACGCGGGATCGTTATTCTATTTAATTACTATATGACTCGATTTTTAATGTTCTGAACAACAGTGTTTCCAAAGGTAGGTACACTATACCATAATATCTAACTTTTTTTTTTTTTTTAATACAAAGACAAGACTGGAATGAGTTCTAGAATAAATGAACTCTAACGGTTTTCCTTTTGCCTTTTTCTAATGGAAAATAGAGATCAGAGAGAATGAGAATCAGCAATGAGAATCAGCATTTTAGCTAACTGGTTAAATCATGCTTAGTATTAAGATTCTGGAATGAAATCATCAATAATGCTGTAAAATGAGATCAGCATGTAGTGAAAGCCAATCACTGTTGTTAGAGAAAAAATGTAAGGAATTTTAGGAGACTTGCGGTATTAATGCAGATGCATGACTGAATAGAGAAGAAACTAGTTGCAAAACTGGTGAAAGATCATAAGCTTGCTTAAGGAGTTGCAACATCTTAGTGGTACCAAGGATTACAAAGGTTGGAGAAATAACCAACATCGGTGGAACCTGAGGTAGAAATTTATAAATATCCATAATACGCTCCGTAAAGCTGAGAGGCCCACATTCAAAATTAACAAAAATGGAATCATATGGATCATTATATACATCTGCTGTGCCCCAACATATGAAATTCATCGCTACCAATAAAAATTATTACTATCTGATTACAAACTGTACTTGAGTCAGATCGTAATAACAACAATAATCTCCCCTGCTTATGGGTGTAGCATGTATTTAGAATACACCATTAATTCGGAATTTTAACTACACGTTTGAACATCGGTTTGTGCATTATCGAATTTAGTATTTTAGTCTGTTGTGAAATGTACACACTCTCTTTTATTCTAAATTAAGTGAAGCTTCTTGAATTTTCTCAAATAAGGATATACGGGAAAATTTGTGTATTTAAGCAAGCCTTAGAATTCAGCCCAAGGCAGGTAAAAGATCTATGCTTTAGATAGTGCTTTACTTATCCTTCATGTTTATTTTTGAGAATGAACATTCATTTTAATGAAAAATATTTACAGCAAAACTTACTTAACGGAGCTGGAGCTTCCTTCTTATATAAAAAAATGATAGGCTGCGTTTAAAACAGGTTAATTAATATAAATTGCCATCAACAGGAGTGTGAAATTTGAAACATACTTGGATTTTTTTTAGAGATGAATATGATGGCGATGTTACATTCATTTTATTTCTTTTGATAATGTGTGTGTGTCTGCATGTACGAACGGGTATTTTCTTTTATCTCGATAAAAGAAACATTGATTATAAACAAAATACAGTTTAATAATATACAGTAATAGTATAAAAAAAAAAGGGGGGGATAGTACACATGTTATGAATTAGCTCATATCTATCCCGATGCGAGATGGGTATGAACTAAACATAAAGCAAAACACCTGGCTT
Source organism: Typopeltis vanoorti (assembly GCF_054136105.1). NCBI lineage: Eukaryota > Metazoa > Arthropoda > Arachnida > Uropygi > Thelyphonidae > Typopeltis > Typopeltis vanoorti. The sequence continues at coordinate 57,262,871 of NC_143559.1, read as the reverse complement.
TATTCCTCTCTAACTCCTGGAGCACGGATGGAACTACGCCAATGATCTCTTACTACCAGAAAATGTGCTATATGCTTACTGGGATATTTCGCAAGAAAAACATCTGCAGAAAATCGAATAAAATAGACAAAAAAAAAAAAAACCTGCAAGTCCTATGTTATCTCCATTTGAATGCAGAATTAACATTGCTTGACACCTTCCACACTTTTTTTGTACTCAGCTAACTTCCACTCATGGAATCAGGAATATATCCATACCATAAAAAAAAAAAAATTAAAAATTAAAAAAAAAAGATAGGTCAATCATCAAATTATTAATCCATTACGTTAACTTCGGTCATCTCTAAATAAATGCAGAAAATAATGAATATTCAACTTACATGTAATCTACTTATTAGTAGATCACATGATCTTTATTAGTAGATTACACGAGCGCCAGTATGGATTTTGTTCTTCTGGATTCACAATAGTTTTATTTAAATTCCTAACCTACATTACTCGCACCTAGGTGCTATGAAAAACTTTTGACGAAACTTGTGCAGTCGCTCAATACTTACAAATCATTGGATCGGGTTCAGGACAGGAACATGCTTCAAAAAGTGCCATCCATTCTTTGCAACAGGTCACCAGTTTCCTGTGCGATCATTCAATATATACAATATTCGATATTCAGTATAGACGCAAAAACTGTACCGTGGTGCAGTATGATTTCTTAACTTGCAAAATTCCTTGAAAACACAGTTGAAAAAGTTACTGAAGATGAAACAAAATATGGCAGACATCACCGTAGTCGAAGGGTATGTGTGGTTTACTGATGTAACAATACAGGGGATAGCGGAGCGGAAGAAAAGGTGCATGAAAAACTGACTATAGAGATCTGGAGATTGAAATTCAACGGCTTTGGAACAAAAGGACAAGTACCCACAGTTTCCAATTAGCATAGAAGCGCTGGAGCACCAAGTGCATTAATGAAAGATAAAGCTAAGCATCCCAGATATAACACCATCTCAACTTCAGAAAACTGTACTCTTCAGGACATCTCACATTTTACGACATCTAGTCGATTCCTTGGCTTTTGGATAATACCCGAATTGGACTAATTTAAAAGTCAAAGATTTCATTATACTGTTTCATGTTTCTTGTTACTCTTTGGCTGTGAACTCTGTTAAATGAATACAAAAATAATAAAATGTGAAATGAGTATGTTTTCCACTCCACTAAGAATGATAATTTTTTCCGATAGCTGCAGGACAAAGTCTTCTTGCTCCCAAACTTAGCGACTATCGGAAAAAATTATCATTCTTTGTGGAGTGGAAAACATACTGTGGTTCCATACAAAAGGAAGGAATAAGAAAACGTTTATAAAAAAATCGGGATTCCACAAAGAGAAATATTGAAACAGGAGGTGGAGACTACAATTAGCACAAATCATAGACTAAGATAATTTAACGAATTCAGACTTCTTTCTAACATTTTCATAATGAAAACATTCTTTTTGAGAATATGAAAATCACTATTGAATTTATTTTTGATACTTCCTTTGCTTCATAGAAATATTTTCGTCATTAGTGAATCGATTGCTTATCAATCCAGTAAAATCAATAATTACAAAAATCTATTTTAAAGGAATGAATGTGAATAAAGTAAGAACTATATTAAATTAAAAAAAAAAAAAAAAAAAAAACTTCCGAAAAGTGCTGTATTTGAGACAAGAACACGCCAGCTGCATGAACCATAACAGCAAAATTCCTTCTAGGACTTCAAGTGCGACAAGCGGAAAAATCGTGAGGTACTTATGTATTTTGCTTTAAATTTCATTTTATATTTTTTAATTAATGGCAATTTAATCTTTTTTTGTTTCATTTACTAATTACCAATTTACCCTTTATGTATTACTAAAGAACTGTCTTTCATTAGAGAACTTTCGCCTCCACTCGCCACAATCCCCCCCCCCCAACATTACCCAAGTCATTAATTTTAGCAGCTATCACATTCCTTTTTCATAAAGCTTGCCAGATTCACAAACTAATTTCATTTTTTACACTCTCCTAAAAAGGACAAATATCCTTCTTTCGCTAACCGGAGTTTAGAGAATTCCTTTCTCGTGAAACCTCTCTTTATTATGGGCAAATAGGTCGGTTCAAATACGCTTAGAAGAGCATTAGGATTATGTCTGATAAGTTAGGTTTGTCTTGTCGGTCGCACTATATCTTATTAGCCACAGGATTCAATGGATAAGACTAAGGTTTTACACAGGAGACTGATTTTTTATTAGAATGACTGTATTAAGAAAGCTGTGAAGTCCACATTCATCATCTTAACCAGAACAGAAATTATTCCTTTAGACCTTCCCAATGAATTTACTCGATACTCCTCGTGACTGTATTTATTAATTGAGAATAATTTCAATGTTCATTCCTTGAATCCTAATAGTTATAGATCCAGCTCCTATTGCAATGAATATTATGTCACGAGCTATAATTTTCAATTGGTATTCGTTTGTATTTTGTCTCTTTAACTGTTTTGAGAATAGTCTTGAAATCAGACAAAAAAAAAATTGTATTGTGCTCTTAATAAATATTTATGAAGAAATCTTACAATCCCTGAAAATAAAACCAATTAATTACTACATAAGACAGTATAAACAGTATAGAACATTTAAATCGAATGGACAACAGCAGACTACCAAAAATATTATACAGATATAAAATAAGTGGAAAAAGAAGAATCGGAAGACCAAGAAAGAGATGGCACGAGACCGGAACAGGCCACATGGCCTAAATTCCATGTTAAGAAGAAGAAGAAGATAAATATTTATTTCCAACATAAGTGAAGGCTGTAATTTAGTTACTTAAAATAAGAAGTGAAATTAGTGCAATTTGGTATTCAGGATGTATGTCAGAATATGGCCAATGTTCGAATCATTTCGCTATTATTTATTATGATAATGGCTAATTATATATGCCATTATATTTGCCGCTGGGCTAGCTGGGAGGATTTGGTGTATTTAAGAGATGATTGAATCGACAAAAAATTGTAGATCTGACCCAATCACAACTTTAACTTTTCTTTTAAGCACAAATGTTTTATACTTTAGGAAAGGAAAAATGTGTAACAAATAATGAAAAATGTAGTTTCTATTTAACAAAATTCAATCAATTTTGTTTGTGCGCGCGTGTATGGTCAGTCCACAAGGTTGACACAAGGTTCCGTTACGACGATCCCGTCGTAAGTCGAAAAGGTTGTAAATCGGAAATCACTGTATGGCCATGTTCACAATGAACATGCTAAAATGCCTATATTTTTAACTGATTTTACTCTGTTTATAGTGAAATAATACAATTTACAAAATATAACAAAATTACTGTAGACAATACTATACTGTAATGAAACGAGCGTACAATGCTTCTGTGCGCTTCCAGTTTGGACACACGTGAAGATAGATAATTCTTCAAAGATGCTGCGTTATAAATTAAACCGAAACTGCGTATATTAAGTTAGACATAATGTGCAATTAAAGAAGCTCCTGCTGTCACCTCATCTCCTTACGTTGAGCCTAGATCTGCCACAAATTATGCATCTGGCGAACCCTTCTCAGAAGGCTTTGTTGGGGTTCCTGAATTTGACGGGGAGGGGGCTAATTCATCAACAGCTAATTCTTCAAATTCAGAAATTGTAACAGAGCAATCTGAGAACGATTCATCAGATGCATAACTTGTGGTAGGTCTAGACTGAACTTAAAGAGGCGATAACTGGTATAAGCTTCTTAAAAATTTGCACATTATGTTCTACTTTTTTACTCTTTTCTTCTTCAGCAACTTTTTTTGTGATTTTAAACTCTTAACTCCTTCGTTAGCAGCACTATCTTGTCACCAAACTCCTGTAAGGTTTTGTCTTTGTCGAATCCTGTGAATGTATGAACACGTATTTTCAGAATGATATAATCACGTAATCACAAGAAAGATATTTATTTAACCAAATATTTCGGTCTGGAAATAGCAGACCATCGTCGGTGGTATTACAAGAACAGTTTAAAAAATATACAAGCTAGAATACTAACAATAGATCGTTGAAATTAGAACATGCCGCCTGATGTTATATCACTAAGTATGAAACGAAATATTTTGAAGTAGAAACATGATTGAATTTGCTATTAAAAAAAAAAAAAAAAAAAAAAAAAAAAAAAATTAATGAGTAATCTTGATTAGGCTTTCCCAGATTTTTGATATAGATATGCAGTCATTACGATTCAGGTTGGGATGATGGAGCAAGGCCTCCACGCTTTCCTTGAACAAACGTTCGAACCTATAACGGGATCTATGTAAGAGGCGCGTTTTGGACCAAAGGATGCTGTGGTCAGTTTCAATCCCGTGTTGAGCCAAACCAGACTTTTCAGGTTTATTGTGAAGAATGGATGATTGATGTTCTTGGATTCTTTTTTCAAGAGAACGTCCAGTCTGTCCAAAGTAAGAGAGATCACAGTTGCAAGGAATTTGATAAACTCCAGGAAGAGATAAAGTTGAGCGTTTGTCTTTAGGAGAAGGAAAATGAGAAGACAATTTGTTAATAGGAGAATACGTAGCTATTAAATCATATTTCTTCAAAATTCTTGCGATAGGTTCTGAAATACCGGAGATATAAGGAATAGGTACTCGACGTATTGAATCTTTGTTGTTTTGTGCAGGATTATAAGATGTAAGAAGACGTTGAATACTTTTTTCAGAAAAGCCATTGAGTTTCATGTGTTGCTGGATAGTAGAAAGTTCTTTCTGTAGATAATCAAAAGTAGAAGGTATTCCGGTATTTCAGAACCTATCGCAAGAATTTTGAAGAAATATGATTTAATAGCTACGTATTCTCCTATTAACAAATTGTCTTCTCATTTTCCTTCTCCTAAAGACAAACGCTCAACTTTATCTCTTCCTGGAGTTTATCAAATTCCTTGCAACTGTGATCTCTCTTACTTTGGACAGACTGGACGTTCTCTTGAAAAAAGAATCCAAGAACATCAATCATCCATTCTTCACAATAAACCTGAAAAGTCTGGTTTGGCTCAACACGGGATTGAAACTGACCACAGCATCCTTTGGTCCAAAACGCGCCTCTTACATAGATCCCGTTATAGGTTCGAACGTTTGTTCAAGGAAAGCGTGGAGGCCTTGCTCCATCATCCCAACCTGAATCGTAATGACTGCATATCTATATCAAAAATCTGGGAAAGCCTAATCAAGATTACTCATTAATTTTTTTTTTTTTTTTTTTTTTTTTTTTTTTAATAGCAAATTCAATCATGTTTCTACTTCAAAATATTTCGTTTCATACTTAGTGATATAACATCAGGCGGCATGTTCTAATTTCAACGATCTATTGTTAGTATTCTAGCTTGTATATTTTTTAAACTGTTCTTGTAATACCACCGACGATGGTCTGCTATTTCCAGACCGAAATATTTGGTTAAATAAATATCTTTCTTGTGATTACGTGATTATATCATTCAGTCTTATGTCGCAAGTATCCTTAAAACAACAAATTCTTATCCTTCACGTATTTTCAGGATTTTCTTCCAAAAAACCATTCATACATTCTGTCGTCACCTTACTCCATGCTATACTAAATTCTTTGTAGAGTGCAAGCTATTATATTCCTTGAAAACGTCTCAGAGGTTTACTCACCTTCAGTAGCAGCGATAGCTTGAGCAAAAGCATTTCTTAAATAGCATGCCTTGGAGACACCAATCAAACCCTGGTCTAAGTATCGCAGGAGTGAGGTGATATTCGCGAAGATGTTATTTAACGGATGGCCGTCGTAAGTCGAAGGCTAACTGTGTGTATGTTATTTAACGGATGGCCGTCGTAAGTCGAAGCTAACTGTGTGTATGGGGCTAAAAAGTTTTAGAAAAAAAAAAAAAAAAGAAGGAAAGCTATAAAAATAGAAAAAATTCTCAGTCCACCCACATACGAATATACTATAGGTTTACATGAACCAAAATCAGAAAAATCCAAATTATGAAAGCAAAGTCTTTATAAGCAAGCGCGACGTTTGTTTCCAAGATGCTTCTCTTTTCTTTATAAATTTCACAAGTATGCACTTTATACTTGTACATACTTTATAAATATGCACAAGCATTTTATTTTATTATTTTTTTTAATCTGCAACAACTTTTCTAGTGCGACGAATTTTGAACTTCTCGAAAATTTCAATTGCTTTCTCTGTGTTGAAAATCAAGCCCCCTTGAGAGAGTGAGGAAACGTATTAACGATTCATTCCTTCACGGAACGAAGGAACGATTTTACGGCTGAATAGAATTTCAGCCGTTAAATCTTATTCATATTTTGCCATTTCAAGATCTTCATTTGTGTGCTCTCCACTGTATGTATGAAGCAAATCAGTGACATCGGCTGTAGAAACCTCATGCTGCAATTTCATTTTGTACGATCTCTGCTAGGCTTTGAAATACTTCAAAATTATCAATAAACTTAGTACAGTAGTACTGCAATTGTATAGCTATGCACGTAATTTTAAATGCTGCATATGAATGTTTACCATCTATTTACTGCAATTAATATTTATATTTTCGATTTTGTCGATACTTGGAGGTAAAAATATTTTTAAAAAATCGTAAATCCGGAAACTCGTAAAGCGGGACTGCCTGTATATTTATACACACCCTCCCACAAATTAAGTACTACTACTCATGGATAATTACAAAATCTGTTGTCAAATTTTATGAAAGAGTTTCTAATAAGCAAAATAACCTCAAAACCAAACAATTATTATCAATAAAAGAGAATGCCCAATTAGATTATGAGTTTCTCACCCCTTCAGTAATTCCTACCATTTGGGAGAAGCAAGACAAAGGATTTCGTTTCTCTCTTTAAAAAATGCAGTTTGCAAAGGCAGATTACATTTTTTAAAGAGAGAAGATTAAAATTTTACGTTACGTCTCTGACCAAAATGCTTATAAATAAATGCAAGCATTCTTAAGGATGCGAAAAAGTCTAATATACTTCGGAACGAGAGGGAGAGAGAGAGACATTAAATAGCCACTGCTTAAATTAGTTATTTCTCAGTAACTACCCCTGAATTCCATGAAGTAAATATGGCACGATGTCAAAATGTGGGTGAAATAAAATAAGTACCATGACTGGTATAAACCAGGAAAGGGAAATCGCCACATATTGTAATAATCGGAGAAGCCTTCGAACATAATCATCGAATCAAACTGGAATGCGATTTTACTAACACACTGAATACGGCCATAATAAACTAAATAAAACGGATACACGAGAGATTGTCCAACCTACAATAAATCAGTACACAGAAAGACTAAATCTAGGAGAAAGAACTTGTTAGCGCTGAATTTGAAGACCGCTGCAGGATTTTTTTTAATTATTATTTATAAAAATACATAAAAAGCTGTCTATTCTAAAGGAAAGCAGGAGATGGAATAAATAAAGAGAGAGAGATTTAAGGGAAAGTGGAACAGGAGGGGTGGAATTACCAGTACAAGTTTTGTACTGGTCATTCGAAATGCAAGCACCAGAAACTGAATATGGCGTACTGAACTGGTGAGAGACGAGACATTAATTATTCAACCTAATTGTTATTTTCTGATGAGCCAAAAAGTTTTAGGGAGCTCTTCGGAAGTACTATTCTAAATATGAAAACAATATACAATGGCTGGACCAATTGTTTATTATTTAGAATTACGGCAGAAGCAACTAAGGCTATGAGACCAGTGTACCTTGTCCGTTAATCGCGCGTATTGTTCTGGCTAGTTTGTCTTTTGCGGGAGTCTATGAGGCCAACGTACGAGTGCTGTCCGTCAGTTGCTTGTGTGTTCTGGAGGCAGAAGAAAAACCCTTTCGTCTCCAGCTTATTTATCATCAATTGAAAAGCCACTTATAACTATTTTTCACGTTCTACTCAGGTCCTTCCGACGAAAGTGCATCGTCGATACCGACGAGACTACCAGTAGTGTACGTACTAATGAGAAGCCTCGAAGCAACCTGAGGTTCAAAAGAAGTTTCCAACACCTAGTATAAACAAACAATCCTGAAAACCTTCTGCAATATAATTCCCACATGCTCGTTACTAACGCCAACGGTGAGTATACAAATTGCCGAATGCTGATGACCATGAAATTTAAAAATCCTCGTCAAGTACAGGTAGATGGATTCAAGTTTTTGAAGGGAATACATTCTATGGCCTCATTTTTCTGCGATATTCAGACAGCGCGGTGGGTAAATTCTTTTAATAGCAATTTTAAATAGCAGTTTGTTACGGCTCACTGTTATCATTCTAAAGCATTCTACTAATCAGTTTGGGATGCACTTCCGCTAACCAAGGCCACTTAAGGAGATGGCATTTACAGAAGCGGGAGTTCACCCACACTTCTATGATGTAATATTGTGAATATGATTTCGCAACAGTGAAGTCATCTTCCTTGGCGATTTTATTCTTGACAATTTTAACTGGCTTACTCTGAACTAAAAACTGCAAGTACAGAGCCATTTTTTTTTTAATCACCATTGATCTCATAGAAAATGTTCACGCGCTTACCACAATACCATAACAACCCTCTTCATGTTTTACTCATTAGTAATGCGCTTTAGCATACCATGGATGATGATGTTTCTCTTAGTTTAGTGTTTTCCAAACTCCCTTTGAAAATTTTAGGAACTCCTGAATCCTCTCAGGCCAAGGCAATTTGAGAGGGGGTTGTAACAATAGTTCATTCAAATAGAAAAATAACTCCTTTTATCAGTGTCGTAACGAGGGCTTGGCGAAAGAGGCGCCCTCTACGGGCGTAAAACGTAAAAAATATAAATAAATAAATAGATATAAAAGTCCACTATTTTATATTGTATTTTTAAATTTCGGCAATACGCCGCTTTAGACAAACAAATTCTGCAACACAGCGGAATTACGCTATATTTGGTAACACCAGCGAGTTCGAATTCGTCTCGAGTTAGATGGCAACAACAGCGCCTAATATCACGACTTGAACACAACATTTTTTTGCAATTGTTCTCGTTTTTGTCTCAAGTAAATTGTTCCGTCGCGCCATTAACTATTAATGAATGTATTTTCCAATTTTATGATTTTGTATCTCCAAATTCCCGTCTAATTTGGAGATACAAATTAGACATTTGTATCTCCAAATTAATAATAATCTAATACATTCTTCCGTTATCCTCCTAATGTGTCTAGCTGCCCATCCCAAGTTTATTACCTTCCATATTATAATTTTAATCCCTTAATGACCTCCTTCGATATTATTCCATCTACCTGAATCTCTCCTTTCATGACCCACCCACAAAAATTATTCGCCAGCCCTTATTTACACCCATCAAACCCAGGATCCAATGAAAATCACAATCTTCCCACCCTCAATATTTCCGTTCGTCTCTACTTTGTAGATAAGAGAATTTCAAAAATCATGTAATTAATATTAGTCTTGTTTTTCATTCATAAGATCAGTTGTGTTGTTGCTGTGTCGTAATTATTGTGAGATATTTTCACTCTTTTGTAGAACAAAACATACTGGAAAAGACATACTTTTATTTATATACAACATACTGGCATGCTGAGTAAGTACTATAAATAATTATATTATTAAAAACACAAATTAAATTAAAAAACACTTCTAGGGTAATATGCCACCAAAAAAAAAAAAACTTTCCGGTGCACAGTTTAAAAAAAATAAGAGAACAGAAGATTGAAAATATAAAGAAAAATATAACTCCAATTGATATTTTTATTAAAAAATCATCTACACCTCTAGTTCATTCAAGCTTAATAACTGAATTAAATCCGCCTTCTACAAGTATACATGTTTCATGTGAAATTGAAACAGAAGAGAAGAGTACAATTCATCTCATCTTCCTTTATCCCTCTTTTACCTTGTGGTGTCGAGGGTTTATTAATCATCGGACCTCAAACCGTTCACAGGATGAGGTGGCCAGCCCTACACCCCGGTGTATCCTATGTCCGTAGTGTTGAGTTCTCAAGGCCGGTTTGCCTACTTTGAGGGATGAAAACCTCCAGGATAAACTAGCGAAAAAACCCTACCGTCCACGCCCAAGACCGGCTAACTTGGCTATGTCTGAGGAAGATCCACAGCTCCTCACGTCACCGACGGGAATCGAACTTAGGCCACTCCTTCCCCAGGCATATGGTTGCGAAGCGCACAGCCACTAGGCTAACCCGCGCGGACAAAAGTACAATTGAACATCAAAACCAGGAAATCGAGAAGCAATGTAATAATGATAATTATATGGTGGATGTTAAATTAGAAAATATTGATAATGCAAAAATAATAGATTTTAATAATCCCACAACATGGCACATAACCAATAGAAACATACAAATATTTGTTCAACATGGACTCGAGTTGTGCGATAATATAAGTGTTTTTCCTGATACAGAAAATCGGCATTTTGATAAAAAAATGGTTTATAAAAACCATGTCAAACGGAAAACAAGTACTCAGAAATTGGTTGACATGTTGCAAGCGAAAAGATGCACTGTTCTGTTTTCCATGTATTCTTTTTGGAAAAAATCAGAATGTATGGACCGCTGCGGGTTTCGAGACTGGCAGTATTTGAATCCTATGTTACAACGACATGAAAATTCATTATATCATAAAAAAATTACGTCGAATGGAAAACTTTCGAATCAAAAATTAAGAAAGGTGGTTTTATAGACGATCAATTACAAGAAGCAATTTTAAAAGAAAAAGAAAAGTGGAAGCATATTTTAAAAGTTATTTTGGATGCCATTCTACACGTAAAAAATAATGACGCTTTGAGAACTTGTGAAAAGATTGGTCATCCCGAACGTGGAAATTTTTGAACACGATAGAATTAATTAGTCATTACGTTCCTATTACTGTGCAACATATTGAAAGTCATAAGAAAAATCAAGTTAATTATTTCTCTCCTATAATACAAAAGGATATAATTAATATAGTTGCTTCTAAAATTAGACAGCATATTATTTCAAATATTCAAAAATCATAATATTTTTCTATTTTATTTGATAGCACACCTGACACTTCTCACCAGGAACAGATAACTCAAATTTTGCGCTATGTTAACATTGATCCTGACGAGAATAAATGTAGCATTGAAGAAACCTTCATAGATTTTATTGTGACACATGAAAAAACTGGCGAAGCACTTGCGAATGACATCGAAAAAAAGTTAATATCAGACGGATTAAATATTAGAAATATAAGAGGACAGTAATATGATAATGGAGCGAATATGGCAGGTAAATACAAGGGGGTACAAGCCAGGATATTATATTTAAACAATATGGCGAGGTTTGTTCCATGCACTGCTCACAGACTTAATTTAATAGGCGTTCATACTGCACAAATATCTGTTCAAATGAATCATGTTTTGGAACAATTCAATTTTCAATTTCTGTTCGTCTTAAAGGTTTAAGTGACATGATGTGGTCCGCGAACGCTAACGCGGTAAAAGCCTTACGAAATCAAATGCCTTTAATAATACAACTTCTTAATGAAATGTTGTGATGGACAAAGACAAGTTACAGTAGACTCTGTAACAAATGCTCGAATGTTGCTAAAATTATTAACAACATTTAATTTTGTTGCACTATTAATATTTTGGGATACAATATTAGGAAAGATCAATTAAAGTAAATTTACTTTTACAAGAAAAAAAAAAAAAAACATGGTCGAAAATGCTGCGAAAAAATGATAAAAGCTCTAAAAAACGAAATTCAACAGTACCGAAATTATATTTTCAATTCGCTTCACAATTCGGCAAAAAGTTTAGCCGAAACAATAAATATTGAAACTTGCATTCGAGAAAAGAGACGGCGCAAAATAAAAAATATGCCTGATGATTCGTTTGCCATGAATGAAACTGCATTACTAAAAAAAGAAATGTGAGAAGTTTTAGATCTAATACTCATACAACTCAATGATAGATTTACTGTTTTACAAGAGGTCGAAAACGACTTTTTTTAAATGGACACGCTTTAAAAATTATGCAGCTAGATGACCTCAAACGATGCGCAGCTGACCTGGCAGTGAAATATAATAGCGACTTAGATGCTCCAGAATTTGTATGTGAAACCATGAAAGTTTTTGAAAATTTAGGCGATATGGACGCTTCTCAAATCTTGCAAAAAAATTACGAACTCTCATTACAAAACACATATCCAAATCAGGGCTGCCACTACTTTGGATTTTTCCCAAGATCTAGGGAATTTAGCCGCTACCTAGGGATCTAAGGGTTTTTTTAATAAAAAACTCCAAAAATCTTGGGAAATTTGAACAAAAGTTTGAATTTTAATATTTTTGTCATATTTTACTATTATATTCACGCTTTTTTTTTAATAACTCTGATAAATAAACCGTTTTTGCTCTGTTCTAGTTTCGTTTTCCCTTTCTCATCACACAGGTTTTACATCGTTGCATACATACAGTGCAACCTCTTGCAGTGTTATCGTAGATCCTTGTGCTTGTACAGTGTTTGACAAATTGTTTAAATTATCAATATTTTTACTTATTTTCATATTTATGGTACTTCCAATTCAACCATATGGAGCCATCAAAGAAAAAAAACAGAAGTGGTATTCTCAAGCATTTAAAGAAGATTGGTTAAAATATCCTGAATTAAAAGACTGGCTGCAGCAAGACTTGAACAGCAAAGATACCAGTTACTGTAAGTGTTGTAATATTACATTTAAAAACGCAAACAAATCTACGTTAATAAAGCATAAAGATTCAGCCAAACATAAAAGTAATTATCAGTCTGCTAAGTCGACAGCTGTTATTACTCAATTTCTTAATAAGAAAGCGTCAACAGAGGATAAACAATTAGCTAGGAGTGAGTTAATAATTGCTAGCTTCTTTTCTGAGCATAACGTCCCATTTTCTCATGTTGATCATTTTGTAACGATGTGTAAATGCGCATTTCCGGATAGCCAAAATTGCTGGAATATTGGCAATGAAGAAAACTAAACTTTCTTATGTTATTCAGGATGGAATATCATTCCATGAAATGTCTCAACTTACCGAAATATGCAAGAATCAAAAATTTTCAATTATAATAGATGAGAGTACAGATATCTCCGTCACTCAAATCTTGGCTGTTGTTGTACGGTATTTTGATACAGATAAAAAAGATGTAGCTGATGCATTACTAGACATAGTAGAGAACGGAAGTGCTCTTGAACTGAAGAGTTTTGACAGTGCTGTCAAAACTCTTCTGCTGGATCATGGCATTCCCCTTAGCAATATCACTGGGTTTGGTAGTAATAACTGTTCCTCCATGATGGGCGTTAACAGTGGATTTCAGAAATTGTTGAAAGATGACGTCCCATCTGTTTTTGTGATGGGTTCGTTTGTCATTAATTTGCTCTATGCGCTAGTCATGCAGTCAGTGTTTTACCCTCATACTTAGAAGCTTTTCTAAAGGATTAAACCTCCTACTTCTCCAGCAGTGCTAAGCGGCAAAGAGATTTTGTACTCATTCAAGAAGCTGCTGATATAGCTACACATAAAATTCCCAAACTTGGGAATTTTATGTGTAGCTATATCAGCTATTTGTAGCTATTTCCCTCGACAGCCACCTCAAACCAGGTGGCTGTCGAGGGAAAAAGTGATATCAACTATTTTAGAACAGTATGACGCATTAGTTCTATACTTTCAAAATGAATAAGGACAGATAAAATTGACAATGCCAAAAAATTTATGATACACTTACTGACCTTGGAACCAGACCAATGCTTTTTTTCCATCAATATATTCTTGAAAAAGTAAATACACTTAATATAGATTTTCAATCAGAGCATTTCAGGTTACACCAACTATTCCTAAATGTATCAACAGAATATCTCAATTTACTCAGTTGCTTCATTAAAGATGAGATTTCAAGAACAGCTAAATTATCAGAAATTGATCCAAGAAACCAAAACAACTATAAAAATGTCAATGATATTTACTTCGGTGGTAGAGCAATGGCGCATTTAATTAGAAACCCTTTCGAAGATAACTCTATTTTGTTGAGATTTAAAAATTATTGTTTAAAGATTCTTGTGGAACTTAGTTCGCAAATAAAGAAAAGATTTGTCTTCGAAGACGACAGCATTGTTGCAAAATTACGAATCTTGGACCCAAAAGTTGCTAGTGACCCTAGCCAGTCACCATCTACCATTATTCCTCTTGTTGCTCAATTCCCCTCACTTGTTGATGATATTAGGTTAAATCAAATAGATGATGAGTGGAGAAGTTATCGTCTCGTAGCATCAGATCTACCAATTCCTAAAGATATTGGCATTCATTGACTGACATAAAAGACGGAATGAATAATAATAAATATGGTTTACTGTCATATTTTATGACAAATCTTACTATTCTGCCGCATTCATCTGCATGCGTGGAGCGAATTTTCTCACAAGTGAATTGTATAAAAACAAAATTAGCTAATTCATTAAAAACAGAAAGTGAGAGACAGAACTGTAGCAAAACTGTGCTTGGCGAGACAAAATGCAACGTGTACTTCTTGGGAGCCACCGAAAACATTAATCAAGGAGTTGGAAAGTCACACAGTTCATAATAGATATAAAAATCGACTTAATACCTCAAAGCAGCAAAGGGAATGTAATCAATTACCAGAAGATATTGGCGAAGAGGAGGGAGGAAATATCAATTAAAGTAAGTAGTTAAGCATGTATTCTTCGTATAATATAAACTTATAATTTTTTTTTAAATGAAAGTATACTTTGTTAGAGGAAAAGAGAAAGAGAGAATTAATAAAAAAAAATGAGCAAATTTTTAATTTTTCTGGTCAGTTAGTAGGTAACTATTTAAATTTCATTTTTTTGTATTTTATATCATGTTTTTAATTTGTGTAATGTTTTAATTAAACCATGCAGAATTATAAATTAATAAAGGCATATTTAAGTACATAGTTTGAGTTTTTTGCATATTTAAGAGCATATTTCGGATATTTTTAGTGTATATTTGGACGCATATTTTGAACTTTTTTACGACCTAAAAATCCGAGCCCTAGTTATTACTACCCGGGGAATTTTTCCCTAATCTGAGGAATTTTTGAGGTCTAATCTGGGGAATTTCGAAAAATGTGAGTGGCAGTCCTGATCCAAATCTAGACATAGGATTAAGGATTTTCATAACAATGCCTGTAACAACAGCTTCCTGCGAATGTTCGTTTAGCAAATTGAAAATCGTACCTTTGTTCTTCTATTGGACAAGAGCGATTGACAAACATATCTATAATATCAACTGAAAAAGATATTGCAAAAACATTAAATTATGACGACATAATAGATGTGTTTGCAAATGAAAAAGCTAGAAAAATTTCTTTATAAAATATGCTGCTGTTTTTATTATATTATTTTATATTATACCCATGTCGTGTATTTCTTTAATCTATTTGTCATAGAATATGAATAAAATATTTTCTTATGGGGTTAATTTTAATTCTTATGGGGGTCATTTTAATGTGGTTAATAGTAAGTATTTAACATATTGCATTTAGTAAAATTTAACTTGTTGCATTTATTTAAATTTATGAAAATTTTGAAAAATTTAAATTTTTCAAAATTTTTGGGTTAGGGGGGGCGCAAGTTAGACACTTGCCACAGGCGCTTCATACCCTCGTTACGGCACTGCCTTTTATAATTATTCAACATTTGCGTTATAATAAATTGCAAACATGTGAAACGATCTTTTTTAATCATTAACACGTTACAAATTGCGTCGTACGGTACTCTCCATTGGGCGGGATGCAACAAATTGTCTTGTACTTCCGGTTTGCAATATGGCAGGCACGCGACTAACATTTACGCATGCTTTCTGGAGAAACCAAAAGTTATGTTAGAAGGGAAAAGACTGTTTGTTGTCCAATTATATACAGTACTGTATATGCCGTAACGAGGGCGTGGCGAAAGAGGCAGGTTTGGGGAGCAAAACGTAAAAAATAAAAATAAATAAATAGATATAAAAGTCCACTATTGTATATTGTATTTTTAAATTTCCGCAATACGCCGCTTTATACACACATTCTGCAACACATTTTAATAGTAAGTAATTTAACTTACTATTAAAATTGTAAGTTAAATATATATCAAGTTAATAGTAAGATTTAACATATTGCATTTAGTAAAAATTTAACATGTTACATTTAAATTTTTCAAAATTTTTGTCATTTTTGGGTTAGGGGGCGCAAGTTAGACACTTGCCACAGGCGCTTCATACCCTCGTTACTGTACTACTGTAATTCATTGATAATTATGAGAAATTCTATAATTGTTTGCATTTTTAAATTTCTAAAGTTGTGGGATTATTCTGATGACAGTTCACAAATATCAGTTTTACATGAAATAACTTGAAATTTGCAAGTCATATATTGCCGGATGTGTAAAATGGTCCGTTCGAAACTGAAAGGCAAATCAAATTCAGGCGAGCGAGCTCCAGTTGCGCGACACGTGCAAAATATAGCCCGGCGTGAATGTGTTAAACACAGTTTTTGTTATACGAATTCAATATGCATAGAGTGGAAACAAAATATTATTAAATTAAAATTTTCAAAAATAAAAAAGTGTAATGAGACGAATGAAATTTATCCGAAGGTACCTCCGCATGGGTTGAACTCCAGTATATGAATTCAAACTTTAATACAAACAGTTCAAACCACGTCATTGGAACGTGGCTGTAAATAAAATTGTTTAAAATTTTAGACTTTTTATTATTATAATTTGTCACCTCCAGGGAGTCCAAAGACTCATCGAGGGAGGGCATCTACTCTAAAACTCTGTCTCCACCACTCACAATCCACCAACTGACCGCAACTACACCAACGTCATCTATCGCCGCCCACCACCACCAGTATTTCCACAGACAATCACAAACATCGATGCCCACGGCGAGATTCGAACCCGCAGCCTTTTGGCTGGGGAACGGATACGCTAACCACTGAGTGGTTTTAGTTTCTGAAAAATTAATTATATAATAGGCCTGCACTTACCCACAACAATATGGCAATTAAAAAATAATAAAAAAAAACTAATCAAAATTTAAAGCGAAAAAAAAAAGTGCCTCGTATCTCTAAGTGTTGTACGTACCCACCTTATGACACATTGAGGGACACTGCTCCAGGCAATTTAAACCACAATGTTTATAATGTTGATTCGTTTTCTTAAGCAGCAGGGCACGTGAACACAGGCAAACAACATCTCTGGAGTTATAGAGAATACCAAATTGAACGGCTTCATAATTACTGCGCTACGTTTTTCCGGGAAGATTTTTGCTTTCATACGAATGAATTCGTGACCTGAATTGCACTGAACAGCACCGAAACAATAGTTACTGGTATTGGATTTAAGTTAGATTTTCTTCCCGTAAACTCAAGGTTTCTCATCCGGAAATACACGCAAACCTGGCCAGAAGAACACAGGCGAACAAACTAATTAACAAACAAAGCAATTAACAAACTAATACACTACCTTCCATAGCATGTTGCTCAATTCAAAAACAACCCAACTCATTCTGCTTTGAGTTCTCATCCCTTATCTAAGCCTAGATAAAGGAAATTGGACTACGTGAAATTACAGCCGAAGCTGTTCAACTTTATTATGATGATCATTCGTGTTGGGTCCCTCCCACCCACCGTCTCTTAGGACTGGTTGAGCCCTCCTAATGAAGGATTAAGTATGTATTTTGTGACTGTAGATCCGTGTGTGTGTGTGTTCACGGACCGGTTTGGCTGTTCTGAGGGACGAAAAAACCCCTCTATCTCGCATGAGACCGGCTAACTCACCTTTAGTCGAAAGAGACCAGATAAAAGTTCCTCACGTCATGGACGGGAATCGAACCCAGGTCTTTCCAACCAAAGAGCTTCGTCTATACCGACTGAGTTAAGGAGGCTCTTTGCAGTTAAACTGAGGTTAACTAATGAAACACAGTGTATTATGTCTGTTAACTGCTAGCATTTTTTTGGCGGATTTCTATTTCTAAGGATAAAAAAGCACTGCCACCTGCGTATGATACCCAATATATTAAAGAGCTTTTCACCGTCAGTTGAAAAAGTGCTTAGAGAGGAGGTTAAAGAATATCGCCGATACTAACCGGATTAGGAACCTCAAATAAGAGAAAAGTATGCCAACAAGGTACAACAAAAGAGTCAAGTATATCGCAACTGGCTTTCATTGAAATCTCCATCTTTCTTATCTCATAATAAAACTCGAAACGGATGCAAGAAATTTCTCAACACGTTCAAAACTGATTTCGGAAAGAGCAAAAAGAGGGAAATATCCAATGGCGAGAATACACACGTATTCAATCTATTCCTAAGAGAGATATATATCTTAATTATCATATTACTATTTTCCTCCATTCTTTCTGAATGTGGAATCTATTAACAGTCAACATCTATACCTTGGAAATCGCTCAACTAATGACATCCAGTATAAATTCTGCCATCTACTGACTACACTGGACAAATACCATGAAAAGGTTTGTAGAAAATGAAATTATTACTTATATTTGGCGCAGAGGTCTATCAAGTAAATTCCCTTTTTTTTTTCTTTCTTTTTTTTTTCCTGGTCTGTCTTCAGATTTCTGGAACTGGGTTCCAGAAATCTGAAGACAGACCAGGACTTTGCAACTAATGCAGGGGCTAGCACAGAACTTCGTTCTTTTATACATTCTCTTTATTATAACATATATCAACGATCTTCCCTAACTGCATGAAAGATCATTACAGATATACTGGTGAGAACACACTGCATTCTTCTTCCTCACCTGACAAGTCCCCAACGCTACACACAATCACCAAATTCCAGAATATGAACTTCTACCGCTTAAATTCTAATTTTCAAACCATTCTCGAGTAGGCTTATGATATTCTGTACTGCTTTTCGCATATCTTCGATTCATATTTTTGAGAACTGCATCTTACGAAAAGATGAGTTCTTGCATTCTTCATTGGAAACCTCTTCCATCTTTATTTTTTAGAACATACTACACGTATCGTCTCTTCTGAACACCTATGAACTCTATAAATCGCAAACATATTGAACCACTGAATACTATCCTTACAACAGAGATGGACCCTAAATCCCTTCCTTCAGCACAAATCCGAATACTTAGGTTGATTATAGACCACCTATCGCTCACAGTTCATTTTGTTCTTTTTCACGAAGATGTTCAGTTTCTGCTAACTGGGCCTAGGCCCGCGGTGTACAACAGACAGCATCTCCCGATCAAGTCAACCCCTCCCCCCTCCCCCCCATCTTCTCGAGGTGTGGCCAGTTCTGTTAATGCGGCTCTGACGACAGCGAGAATTTGCGCTATAAAGAATGTGACAATGGTTCTGTAATTAACTTAAACATACAGTTTCATTCTTGCTTGTCCTTTTATCATTTCGGAATCATAAGGTCTTTGAGTTTATCATAACTTTGAGTTTAAAACCAGCGCTTGTAACGTGAACGTTTCTCAATATTTCAAACAAAAATTACCAGTAATTTACAAGACCTGAGATACGTAATAAACAATTCTTCACGAATGACTAATGAGAAGTGAAAGCAGAGCGCAAAGTGGACATCAATGGTAGGCAGGTAGACACAGAGCAGCTATGAAGACGACCATATGATTGGTGCAGTATTAACAAAAGATCGCGTGAGTCAACGACAAATGCAAGCCGACAATTGTTGAGTTGAAATGCTGATTCTCTTCAACCGAATTCAAAATATCTGACACTGCCATAAGCCTATAACAACATTCACTATATATTTCTTAATTTTAACACGTTCACGTCGGGGTAGTGTTTCGCCTGTTTATCGTTCCGTTCCGACGGGACTTCTCATTACTGTTTGTGTACCGCTTCCGCGTCGCACTCAACTGATACAAAGTTTCAATCCTGCGATTGAATTTTTATTGCTGCTTGTTTGCGTGCCGCTTCCAGGTCGGACTGGCAGGCAGACTCACACACATTATACGCACTTTAATTTCAATTCGCCAGTGGAATTTTATTTGAAGTTAGCCTTTGTGATCTGAAAATTTCGAAAACATCGAAAATTTCAAATACAATCGAAACAAACACTTACTTCTCTATATGAAAATTTGGAGAAATGTTTGGACAATAGTTTTAAGTTAAATACTGTGTTTGGTGGTACAACATACGTTTTTGCTTGAGTCTATACAGCATAATTTCTGTGGAAGGGGACATGTGATTCATTAGCACCGTTTTTATCCCAGTTGTCTCTAATTGCACTATTTGTTGACAAATATATTACACACACTGCAAAATGTCTCTGCACCTTATTCAGTGATACAATAAAACTACTTGTTTTTCTTGCTTCTGCAGTATAGTGGCTGTTGGGGAGGGCGTGTTATTTACCACGGCGACCCAGTTACTATCGCCCCGACGTAAACGTGTTTAAATTTTCTTTCGTGTGCGCGGTACATGCGAAACTTAATTTATTTTTTCGTAAAGTAAAATCAAGGGTGCAAATTATATTCGAGTAAATATGATAGCTTCCAAATTGCTTTTACCTGAGAGAGGATCCGCCAGTGTTACTAAAATTTCAAAAGGGATACACGGATACTGAAAGTTTGGAAAACAATTTCTCTAAATGACTAGAATGACTTATGGAGCACAGAAAGGAACAATCGGAAAATATTTTATCAATTATAGAATACAAAGCAGAAATTTAAAAAAAAATGCCATTTTTTTTTTTAATTTCTGCTAGAAAATACTAGAGCTAGAAAACACCGATGAAACTGAAATAGAGAATTTAATAGAATCCGTCATCTCAAAATTGAAAAAAATATAGGAAATAAGCTGGAAATGAAGGAAATTATAACTGAATGCTAAGATAAGCAGGTAAAGAAATGGCTGAAAACATGGGAAACTTAATTAAAATATCTTCAAGAAAAAGGCACGTTACCAACGAATGGAGAATGAACATTAGCAATACCAATATTTATAAGAGGAAACAAAATCTGAACCCAAAAACTATCGAGAAATAAATTTATTATGCACTACCCTAAAAATGTGTACAAAAATTATCCGGAACTAGAATCAGTAGTAAATTACAATGTGAACAACAAGGAATGTACGAAGTACACAATGAAGTAAGAGAGGTTATATTTGTAATAAAGCAAATAATTATATATATCTACTCTATAATATAAAATGATAAGCATTTTTTGTAACGTTTTTGTCAAGTTATTTGAAACGTTTTTTTGAAACCCAGGGCTACCCTGAGTGTCGAGTCTTCAAAATTCGAGTCATCAGAATTCAAGGAGAACAGGCCAACCAGTCCGGAGAACAGGGGGTTGGGCGCCGTATGCACCTGGGGGGGGAAGGAACCCCCCTTTCGAGTCTTCAAAATTCGAGTCATCAGAATTCAAGAATAACCGGCCTACCAGTCCGGAACTCGGGGATGGGGGACGTATGCGTCGGGGGAACCCCCCCTTTCGAGTCATCAGAATTCAAGAACTGGGTGTCAGAACCCCCCCCCCCCCTTTTCCAGTCATCAGAATTCAAGGAGAACTGGTCTACCCGTCCGGAACTCGGGGGGGAACCGTGGGCGTCAAGGGGAAGACCCCCCCCCAGTATATATATATATATATATAAATTAATGAGTAGAAGCCAAGAGATACCAAAACAGAAAAGCAATTTACTCCAAAACGCACAACTAGTTTCGTCTTCTTAGAAGACTTGCATTGGATGCATAACATGGAAAGAGAAATACAAAAATATACATTACAAGAGAAACAACAGTTATAAATCAATTTGCAAAAATATTTGATGCAATTGCAACGTGCCCTATTTTGGTTTGGGTATTCACGGGATTGTGCACAACAATAATATAGCATCCAGAACGCCTTCATATGTCAGCAATACATTTGCAAGTTAATATATAACTTTGTTACTCTTGTAATGTTATAAACCCGATGAAGATTTCTAAGAAGTTGTGCGTTCAATTAATATATTGATTTTTTCATTGATTTGAGAAAGTTTTTGATAAAATCATATTATATTTACTGAAAATACTAGCATCAAGAAATATCTCACTGACATATACGACAAGAAATATTCCAAAACCCCTATAAGGAAAGGAATCAAACACAGCGATTCTTCAAGTCCATGTTTCTTTAACATAAGTATGGATGAAATATGAAGAGAAATATAACTGACTAAAAATCAAAAAGGAAATTTAAATTCCGTTGGATACGCGGATAATGTAGTATATTACTTGCAGGAAACGAAGATGATCTCCAGAATAATCACTGAAACTGTAACCCATAATGAAGTAAAAGAACAATCCCTGAAGACTAACAAAATATAAGGTTTTAAATTCGGCTATATCGAAAAATAACGATTAAAAAAAAAAAAAAGAAGAAAAAAGAGAAAAAGAAAGTGAAATATGATATTGACTCTTATTATCAGTAGCCAGACCAATAACTGACTTATGCATGATAAACAAGAACATCAAAAATGTGAGAGATAAACACTACTATGCGAAATGAAAACGCTAAAGAATTTAGTTAATAAAACAAAATTTGATTAAATAAAGAAATGAAAAGATTTACAAAGAATGTCAATTACAATCCATTAAAACGATATCACAATGAAATAAACATATTAATACAAAGAGATCAATTGGTGTGTCTGGGGGGGGGGGGGAGCTGCCTACACTGAAGAAGACGCGTATCCCACTTCACGCGACACGTTAGGTTCCAAGACCACCGTCATATAGCGAATCATTGGCTTTTGTATATGCATGGAAATGGTTTAATAACATGTTAAGCAGTCATATGCAGTATGTTCATAACTGATGTAAATAAAATATTTAAGTCAGTTACACAAACGAAAAACTTCATTTTTAACAACTGCTATAACAATAATGCGAGTTTATCCTGCGGCCTATCTCACTGTTCGATACACCATCGTCGCTAATTTAATAGTTTTTATCTTATTATTATTATTATTGTTATTATTATGTGACACCTACAGGGAGTCCTAAGACTCATCGAGGGAGAGTGTGCCAACAGCATCGAACGATTGATCTCCTTCCAACTACTAACCGCGCTAAATCATCTTAATGTCTAATTAATAGGTTCACAAGTCGTCCTCTATTCACTATAAGCAACAGTGCGCCACTCTTTTTTTTTTGTCTGCCATTATTAACAATAATTAAATAATTATAAACTGTTTAGAAATAGTTCTAAACAGTTTATAATTCGCAGAGAAAGAGATAACACTGCCAGAAAAGCCGTCGTAAGTCCACGAAAACTGCGCACCGGTTGATTCACGGCAGCGTCATGTCATAAAAACAATCGCATGAGCCAATGTCATGGCGTATAAATGTCGAATGGTTGTAATTGAAAACTGTCATATAAGTGGATAGCGAAATCGTAAGGCCTTAGTGTATGGTAGATACAACAAGCTGAGGCTGAAAGCAAGAAGATAAGATATGTAAAATATACTGCTAATTTAACTTTTTTTTAGAAGACTAATGAAGAACATTATTACAACCTTCATTAAGCCACATGCCAAAAAAGTATCAACTATCAGTGAACGGAAGGGCGATAACAATAGTAATGGAACTACATTACAATTCTAGATTGTAACTGCCTGTTTCATATGATATATACAAAAATAATCCATTCTCTTATCATAGACATAGCCTTTACACATACATAGCGGTCGATACAGTTGCTACGACAACAGCATAGGTATAGTTCAGACAGACTACATTAAATTGCTATTCATGACACTAATACAAACAATGGTGAGTGACCCACGGTCGGCTAGCTGCCCTCAAAGTGCAACCGGCTACAAATTTCACTGAACGTACGAAAAATTCAACCTACTACTGTATATTTAAAATTAAAAATATTAATATTAAAAAATTTTCAAATAACATTGTGCAAGTACAGTGGCGCACCCAGAGGGGGGGCCAAGGGGCCCGGGCACCCCCCAAAGAAAAGGAAAAAATACTAGAAAAATTTCCAAAAATCTTTTCCTAATTAAAATTCATTTTTTTTATTTATGTTGTGTGCTACTTATGAATTAGCGATCACTGCTGCAGATGCTCAGTTATAGGTCGTATGCGATGTGTGGTGTGTGTATTCGCAAAACGTCTACTCAACTCGCTCCCCCCCCCCCCCCCAAAGGTTAAATCCTGAGCGCTCGGCCCCCTCCGAGATTAAATCCTGAGTGCGCCACTGTGCAAGTATGAATATATATATATATATATATTGAAATGGGTAACTAAAAGTATTACAGTAATAACAAATACACTCTGTTAAATTGTGAATGAAGAATTTTATGATTATTAATACTTCATTCATGATTTAACATAAATTGCATATCCTGAGCTAATTTTACTCCTAAGTAAATTCTAAACTAAATACTTACTGTTATTTTTTTTATTGAAATAATAATTGTAATTTTTTAATTATTTATTCTGTATAAATTCATTATATAATTTGTAAATGTATCCTAAGTGGCATAACGCATAACGGTACTGACTTGATGGGTGAAGCATAAATGCTTTTCATATTCCCCTCCATCTGAAAAGGAAAGTTCTTTGGGTGGAGAATTATTGAGCTTTAAGCTCGCCCTGAAAGGGCAGTGAGATTAACTGTGTTCAGCTGAGCATAGAATTGACTTGGGTCTCTTGTATTTGCAGAAATCTGCTTCATTATAGTCTGATGCTTGTTTGACCAGTGGGTTCGGATGATTAATTGTCTTATTGAAGAACTTTTCAGCTAGATCATGAAGAGATGTGATGTAGGGAATGCTGACGTCTCTGTGAATTTGGGAGTTTCTGATGAACCACGGAGCATCCAAACTCATTCTCAGACATTTGTTTTGAATTCTCTGCAGCTTTTGAATATTTGTTTTCGAAGTATGACTCCAAGCAGGAGATGCATAAGTTATGACTGGGCGTATTACCATCTTGTATATGAGCACTTTGTTCTGAGTATCGAATTTACTTTTTCTGTTGATCATGGGGTAGAGCTGCGCTATTGCTTTGGATGTCTTTGAACTTATGTGTTCTGTATGATTGGTGAATTGTAGTTTTTTATCCAGAATTACTCCAAGATATTTGACTGTATTCTGCCATGGGACTTTAACACCTAGTAAATGTATATCTTCCTTGATTTGAGGCTTTTTTCTAGTGAACAGTATGGCTGAGTTCTTCTGTGGATTGGTTTGAATTCTCCAGTCCATAAACCATCTTTCCAGCGTGTGAATGCTGCTTTGAAGTCTCTTAATAGCTAGTTTGGGGCTGAGAGATCTTGCTAATAATGTAGTGTCATCAGCATATAATGCAATGATTGTTGAGCTTGGGTTTTGAGGGATATCAGCAATATAGATAGAAAACAGCAAGGGGGCCAAGAGTGAGCCCAGCGGCACTCCCGCCAGAACCTTGCGTCCGGTTGATAGTTTCATTTATTTTGACTTGCATGTATCTGTCTCTGAGGTAAGAGTGAATTATTTTAACTAGATTAGTAGGCATATTGAATGTGATGAGCTTGTAGAGAAGACCTTGATTCCACAC
The DNA here is from genome assembly GCF_054136105.1 of Typopeltis vanoorti. Classification (NCBI taxonomy): domain Eukaryota; kingdom Metazoa; phylum Arthropoda; class Arachnida; order Uropygi; family Thelyphonidae; genus Typopeltis; species Typopeltis vanoorti. The sequence continues at coordinate 57,237,285 of NC_143559.1, read as the reverse complement.
CTTATCAAAAGCCTTTGCAGCATCTAAAAAGACTGCAGATGTATGAAGGTTCCAGTTGAAGCCTTCGGAAATGTATTCGATCAGCCTGTGAATCTGCTGAACGGTGGAGTGGTTTTTTCTAAATCCAAATTGCTCATTTGGGATTATACCTAGTTTATCCGTTTGTAATTGAAGTCTTGTAAGGATTACTTTTTCTGCAATCTTTCCAAGGTTAGACAGAAGACTGATAGGTCTGTAGTTTTCAGGGAGTTGAGCGTTTTTTCCCATCTTTTTGATTGGTGTGACATCTGCTAATTTCCATGTTAAAGGGAAATACTGGAGTCTGAGGATGGCATTAATTATGTTGACTAGATGTACAATGGCTTTTCTGGGGAGTAGTTTAATTATTTTGTTAGTAATTCCATCTGAGCCTGGAGCTTTATTGTTGTTCAGGTGGGCTATAATGTTTATAACTTCTGTTGGAGAAGTAGGTGAGAGAGGTTCTAGGTCATCTTTTTGCTGTGTTATGGCCTGCCTAACTCGGCGGTGAATCTTGTAGATGAGATTGATGTTTAAATTTTCATATGAGGGGTTGCAATGACTTTCCAAGCTGTCAGCCAGAGCCTCCACCTTTTCCCCATCAGTGTGAGCTATACCATTCGAGGTTTGAATTGGGGAGTAAAAGTTGTCTTTTGGTGCGGAAGGTTCTCAGAAACTTCCATATGGAGTTGTCCTCAGGGTTTAATTTTGTTAGCTTAGATTCCCATTCTTGGTTTCGATGTTTTTGGAGGGCTTCACGTACATATGTTTAATTGATTCAAGTTTGCTTTATCTTGAGGGGCTCTTGTGTTATGATACCTCTTTCTGGTTTTTCAGTCTAATAAAATCCATAATCTCCTCGAGGATCCGTCCACTAGGGTGAAAGACTGTAGTTTGGGTAATTGACTTTATTGCAGTTTTGATTTGACTGGTAAAGTTGTTTGCAGCCATTTCTATCTCCTCTTTAGTGTAAATAGTAGGGACTGGGCCAATGTGATCAGGTAGGATTCTGGAGAGTTTGTCCCAAGATATGAAAGAGTGGGGAGGGGAGAATTGTTCTTGTGTACCAAGTTGAAGCAGAATAGGGTTATGATCTGATGAAAGTTCATTTATTGTTTCCAGCTGATATTGGTATCTGATGTTTTTGAGGACAACTATGTCAAGTACATCTGAACTTCCAGTTGAGCTGTGATGGGTGGGCTCTGTGGGTCGTTACAACAATAAAATTTTGCGTTGAGTAATTATTTAGAATTCGACCTTTGTCGTTGATTGTGGAGCTATGCCAAGCTGTATGTTTGGCATTCAAAATCACCAGCAATGATGATGGAGTCAGTGAAGCCGAGAATGGAGTCAAAGTCAGATACCAGCAGTGGAATGCTAGGTGGATTATATACAGCATAGATTTTAATATTGCCAGCATTGTTGGTATTAACTTCAATGCCTGTTATCTCTAGGCTCTTGGTTTGGGGATTGGTCAGAACATTGTGGCTTAGGTAGTTAATGTATAGAGCTGTTCCTCCTCTGCTTCCGGTTAGTCTATCTGTTTTGTACATAGTATAGTTCCGTAATTTGGGATTATTAGCTGGTCTGAGATGTGTTTTGTTTACCAGTATTATGCCTGTGAGAGAACTCTTGTAGTTCTAGTTTTATTGCTGAGTCCGTTGGCATTCTATGCCGTGATCATGAGAGAGTTGGGATGGAATTTTCTTCTATTCATTGTTGAGGGCTGTCAGAATTGAGTGGGTACCTTGTAGGAATCTTTTCGTGGAAGACGGCGAAGGATTCGTCATACTGAATTCTTGTAGCATGGTAGTTAGTACTGATGTTAGATTTGAGCCTATATGATCATGAGATGGAGTAGCGCTTGTTCGTGCTGCCTCTGCGTAAGTTTTAGGCATGTTTCCTTTCTTGAGTTGTTGGGCTAGAGATAGTTTGGGCTGGGGTGTGACTGGCACGGCTGTCTTGAGCATTGCTGAATTGTGTTGGAAGGGTAGTTTTTTGTAACCCTCGGTTATTTGGGTGTGTAATGCATCCCTTGCAGTTTGCAGGGTGAGGTCCTCCACAATTGGCGCATTTAGCTGGAGTGGATCTTGGTTTTGTACACATGACTGTCTGGTGGCCCTCGCCACATTTTAAACACCTGTAATTTGCCTTGCAAAGTTTTTGGACATGGCCAAACCTTTGGCACCTATGGCACTGCCCAGCTGTTGACCTCTTCCTTAGTGGTTCAGTAGAAATTCTGAGGCCACATATCGTTGTTAATTCATAGATCTCTTTTTTTGTGTCTTATCAATTTCTACAAGTATCAGTGGCATTGGCCGTTTATATGCCCTAAGCATCCTGCTCACTTTCACTGGTGTTAGGTTCTAACTCATAAGATCAGTGGTGACTTCTTCACAGGTGACACCCTCGGTCACACCGCAAAGCACAACCTTGAGATTTTTCTCACTGGGTAAAGCAAAAGTATGATATGGGAGACTTTTGTTATCCATTAGTCTTATCTGTCAGCTGTCTGTAGTCAGTGACTGAGGCTGGTTGGATTTTGACTCCTTCATCTTGATTTTTTGCCCAGGAATATGCAATTTTGTGTTCCCTAAGGGCTGTTGTGACAGCGGTCCATTTGTCCTTGTCCCTTAGTATTACTGGTGGAACCTTTTCGGTGTTCCTTGGGACTTCTAATTTTGGTGTGTCTTCATCCATCTAGTCTTCTATGGTTCTTCTTCATTTGTGAGAGTGCTCCCCTTGAGAGCTGTTTTGACAGGGGGATTTTGGTGACAGAGCAGCAATGAGTTCCTCTTGTGAGATCTCATTCTCCTCCTCCTCTCCATCATTAGAGTAAATGTACTCTTATAAATCCTGGCCAGTCAGTTTCTAATTTGCTTATTATAAGTTTGAGCACCTCTAGAGACTGCTCCTTGTTAAGGATCTGGATGTGATCTTTGATGTTGTCCATCTCAAAGTGGCGATTTCCTGCCAGCAGAGATGGGTTAAAAGCAGTATAATAATCCCGCAGAGCCGGGGGCCTGCCAGCAAAGTATCCTGTAGACCTAGACAGACTACTAGCAATGTATGATCGACATTTGCTGGCAGGCTTCAAGCCACAGGGCTTGAAGCCTGCCAGCAAATGTCTTGTAGACTGAGTTAGTCTACTAGCAAAGTCTTTTTAGAACCTACTAGTTTGGGAAAAGGAGTATCAATATCTCACTTGGCCACAGTTAGAAACCTACCTCCCTATAAAACCTTAATACCACCCACTGGTCCTCATTGCGGGTGGGGCCGGCCGGCCATTTGACCTCTTGCACATTTCGTGCAGAGGGGGAGACAATAGGAATCACACTATGTTAGCACCAGTACAATGTGAGATTACTGAGAAACCTTGTATGCAATGTAATCACGCTCAGTCTAAAATAACACGTCCGTTCTCCACGTAAACAACACTCGCTCATCCTAAGTGGACTGTAATATGTGCATTTTATTTATTGTAAATGAAAGTGAAAGTAAATTTAAGAAATTCTGCTAATGAGATTTGATTGGTCACTGTCAAGGAAACGGAGTTAATTTTAGATAGCACGTGGTGGAGCGTGAGCTACGGTATTCGAAGGGAGTTGATACGAGCTGGACTGGCTAGACCCAGATTTTGGCGGGAAGAATGAAGGTATTTTATTGGAAAACGAGAATAAACAGGGGAGAAGCATTCGGGATAGCACGGAGTGAAGTAACGGATGGCAGTAAAGGGAATTTGGAAATGCCATAAATAAATTAAGAAGGGACCCGGAAATTAATAGGCAATTAGAAATATTTCTACGTAATTCTAAAATTACGTCGAATTCCAATTGTTTTGAGGAAGAATAGTACAAAGTTGAAATTAATGCGTAGAAGAAAATAAGGAATAAATAGATTACCTGAAACGAGTGCGTCAAGACTTGTGAGGATCTATGTTTAATATTTCAGTTATATAGTGAAGATTCCTTTTGAATAGTGTTACTTCAAAGTGATAGTTAACTTCAGTTTTAAGTGTGCCTATAGTGAATCCAATGTGCAAAGGATGTAACCCAGTAAAAGCAGTCCATTTTTTTATATTTCAGCGTGAATATATCTCCGCCCGATATATCTTAACATTAACTAATTAAGCTCTCCAGAAAAACCTTGGAGACTCAGTGGGAAAAAAAAAAAAAAGTTCACTCGTTAAGTCAGGGAGGCAAACATATGGTGAATAAGCTTCATGAAGTTCAAAAAGTTATCCTGAAAAAAAAAAAATAATAATAATAATGCAAAGAAAATTGTAAGAAAGCTACGTTAAAGTAGCTAACTAAAAATTTATGAGAAACACTGGTAAGAACACAGAAGACAAATATCACAAAGGTGACAAAATGTTATGAGGCTATTGGGAAAAAAAACAACTTAGAAATGGAGGGAAGGGTACCACGAAAGGAACCAGAGATGAAAAAGGTTATATGAAAACTGTTATAGAAATTCGAGAGCAACAGAAATACACATACTGGAAGTAGAAAATTCCAACAAAAACCTGAAAGCTGGAGAGTTAACTGATGTAGATGATATTAAATTAGAAATGCATTGCATAATTCAGCTGCATGGGTGAAAGTCAAATTTTGCAGAATTGGAGTGGAGTTCTTACTACTCATCTATAAAGGAAAAAGAAACAAAATGAGTCTGAGAATTACAGAGGAATTCTCTATTGAGTATTCCTAGTAAGATTTACAGAAGAGTACTTAAGAAGAGGCTAAGATAAACTTGAGGAAGAACATGCTGATTCAGATCAAAGAGTGGTTGTGGAAATATTAGTTTTTTTCAATTTAAAACAAATAGATCAGAAAACATGGGAATATAACAAGGATCTGCAGTTCTGTAGGTCTGGAAAAGGCATGAAACAAAGTACCAGGAGAAGAGATGGTCAAAACACTACAATGTTGTGATGTAAACAAGAAATTATATAAGCAATACGTAACCTATATTTAAGCTGTAAGTTAGCAATTAGAATTGAAGAAGCTCTGATATAAAATCAGGTCTAAGGGATCCTACTGTCTCTACTGTTATTTATCATCTATATGGATCACATATAATGAAGGAAAATTATATTAAACCTGATATCAAAATTAGACATGTTAATCTCAGTTCTTTATGCAGATAATGTTAAATAAAATCCAGTACACTTCTACAGCATTAACTAAATCGAATAACTCTAAAATAATTAAATTAAATAACTCATGTAACAAATTCAAAATGAAAATCGGCAATAAAATTTTAAAAAATCTATAAAAATAGGCAGGGACATAAAAAAACATCACCTAATCCCAATGGAGAACCTATAAAACAAGTAAAATATTTCAGCATTTATATATTTCAGTAAAATATTTAGGCACAATTTTAGTATAAATGGCAAATTAAATTATGGAAACAGACAAAAGAATAAGCAAAGTTTGTGTGGTTGGTAGTCAATTTAATAAATTTATAAGGAATAACAAAACGAAACTAGCTGAATACATGATGACAATATTCAAACCAATTTTAACTTATAGATCTGGAGAGCTGTGTAGTGATAAAACAGCTGACATCACAAACATGAGAATTCTGCAAATTATTAGGGTAGTAACAGATGACATCAATGGCAGAATCATATTTAAAATGAAAATGTTAGGATCTCGACTTCGATAATAAGACTGTGATCGATCTAGATCATAGGTTCCCAAAGTGGGCGGTATCCCCCCCAGTGGGCGCTGAAGCCTTCTGGGGGGGGGGGGGCTATAGTGAGATCAGAAGCATTTGGGGCGTTCAGGCGGCTCTTTATAGAAGAAATTAATAATATATAATTAAAACTTAATTTTTTTCGTGATTTTGCGATTAGATAATCATTTAAAATTTAAACATTGCATTTTAATTCATCTTATGCCGTCTTACACGATCAATTTTTTTATCAATTTTCTATGTCAAAGAGAAAATAGATCATGTATATGTGTGTGTATAATAGGTTATAATAAATTTAGTTTAATCCTTTATCCAAGTGTGTGCAAACAAAGTTTGCGCCTGAAAGTATCTTCAGGACTGGGGTAAAGTGGTACAACACCGGGCGACTCCTTGCAAAGGTGGAGCAAGCTACCAACACTCCTATCTCAGTATCTCCCATAATGCAAAAACACATCTCCTTGCGGATATGTATAATATTATGCATTAAGGGAAGGCCCACTACCCAGATTAGTTTCGACCTTTATTGAGGTCACTTCAGCGGGAGCCAGACCCAAGTGGCTCCCACTGATGTTGGTAGCTTGCTCCACCTTTGCATGGGCCTGGCTCCCACTGAAGAGACCTCAATAAAGGTCGAAACTAGTCTGGATAGTGGCCCTTCCCTTAATGCATAACATTATAAATATCCGCAAAGAGATGTGTTTTGCATTATGGGAGATACTGAGATAGGAGTGTTGGTAGCTTGCTCCACCTTTGCAAAGAGTCGCCCGGTGTTGTACCACTTTACCCCAGTCCTGAAGATACTTTGTTTGCACACACTTGGATAAAGGATTAAACTAAATTTATTATAGTCTGACCAAGTGAAAAATAAACTTTCAATATAATAGGTTATGTTTACAGTAGCAAATATATTCGTTATATTTCATTTCAAAATATACAGGGTGTTCGGGATAAATTTGACATATTTATAATTAATTATATTTTTCCGTAAGTTACATGTATTAACACACACTTCTCTTCATTTAAAAGTTTGGACCCTTCTTCATTCATATACAAGATGTCAGAAAGGATGGATAGCTGGAACCCACCTGAATCATGGAAGAGAATAACTTGTATCATGATGATTTGTGCCCGCCATCAAAATAAGGATATTACGACTGCTGCCCAATGCTCCCTGAATACAGTAAAAACAATCAGGCATGAACTAGAGACTTGCAATGGTGACTACGAGGATGTAGCAAGAAGAAAGATCCCTAGCAGACGATCTGATTGCGTTCGTACAGCAGAATTCCTCGCAAATCTGCAGGAACAGGTGTTGAAGAACCCTGGCATTGGAATTCGGGCTTTGTTCGTGGAGTTGCTAACTGTAGTCAAGCCCTGGATAACAAGGGTAGCCAATGGTAGGCCGTATGTATGGCAGCAGGATTCGGCCCCTTGCCACACCTCTGGGAAAAGTCAAAAATGGTTGTCTGAAAATTTCTACGACTTCACCAGTCCAAATGTTTGGCCTCCAAACTCCCCAGACCTTAACCCCATGGATTATTTTGTATGGGGCGCAGTTGAAAAAGACACCAATCGCACTTCCAGTAATACAAAAGCCCAGTTAATGGATAAAATTAAAACAGTTTTTGCGGCCCTTCCCAGGGAGACTGTAGCATCAGCTTGTTCGAGGTTCCGAAGCAGAATTGAAGCTGTGATCGATGCTAATGGTGGTTATTTTGAGTAAATCTTGTTGATAGTATTGTAATTAACTCTGCCTGTAATGTTTTTTTGTCAATTCATTAAATTTAATAGATACAAAGAAGATTTTCTTTTTCCTTACGAAACTGTCAAATTTATCCCGAACACCCTGTATATATAAAATATATAAAACCACTTTTCTAATTGATTTGTACAAAAATAAACCCAATTTTATATAATTTAATATTACGAGTAAAAATAATAATGGCAAGAAAGAAATAAAATCGTAAATTTTAGTTAGCACTAACTTATATTGCTAACTAGGGGAGAAAAAACAAAGCAAATATTATTCGAAATTTATTATACTGTTTTCTGTGGTTATTTTTTGTAGGTTTGTTGCTTATATCTTGCGTAATTATTTTATTTATTAATTATTTATAATTATTCGGATAATGTCGTGGTCGGACGAACAAAATGCGCTTGCGTGCAAAATAAAAAATTGAGCGTGTCATACAGGATATTTTAACTTCTATTTTTTATATACTTAAAAAATTTTATTCATTTTTTGCTATTGTAAAAATTGATCGTGCCATACAGGCTTTAGTCTATCCACGCAGCAGACGAGTCTTAACTAGTAGTATGTCGGTCAACTATTACATAGGTAATTCACTCAATTCAGCATGTTTTGACAGGAATATGGGTGCTTGCAGTGACTTGTTCAAAAGCACGAGTACGATGGTACCGCAAACAAGTCGATTCGGGCTAGATTTCAACTCTATAAATACCAGTGGTTTAGGAATAAGTTTCATTATTTTTTGTGTGCTTTGCCAACAATCATCAGTCAAAAGTGTGATAGATAAGTGGAGTCATACAAAGTGTAAATTAAATCTTTTATTTTGTGAATATTTTTGCAAATTTTATTACTTCATTATATCTGAATATCAGAAGAAATGTCGACAGTACAGTATTGAGTATTTGAAATATGGTTTTATTCAGTCTCCTACGAACCAATTATTACCCATATGCTTGATTTGCCAAAAAGTGTTTTCAAATGAAGCCGTCTAGGCTACAAGAGCATTCGACTAAAATGCATGCTGACAAAAAGGATAACGATTTGTCCTATTTTCAAGTACTAGAAGAAAAATATTTTAAACGTCTAACTATATCAAAACTTTTTACGTCCTCCACTAAACAAGATAATGACGGATTACAAGCTTCTTATCATATTTCATTATTAATCGCAAAAGCGGGAAAACCACACACAATTGGTGAGGAATTAATCTTGCCGGCAGTAAAAGAAGTAATAAACACTGTGCTTCATAAGCCAGCGTCAGATATCATCAGGAAAATTCCTTTGAGCAATAATTCAGTGCAAAGAAGAATCGATGAAATGGCTGAAGACGTTGAAAAAATCATTGTGCGATTATTTGAAGACATGCCAATTTTCCATTCAACTCGATGAATCAACTCTCCCAAATAATGAACCACTACTCTTATCATACGTACGATTCATAAAAGAAGAAAAAGTTTGTCAAGAATTATTATAAAAACTTGGAAGCGGATACAAAGGGAGAATCTATGTTTAATATCATGAATAAGTTTTTTTCAAGAGAAAGACATTCCTATTGGTAATATTTTGTCTGCTGCTACTGATGGTGCTCCAGCAATGACAGGGCGCCACAAGGGTTTCATAACGCATTTGAAACAAGCAGTACCAAATGTACTCGCTATACATTGTGTTCTTCATCGTCAACATTTAATTGCGAAAAATTTAAGTGAACGCCTGCACACGTCGCTCCATTACGTTATTAGAGTAGTCAACAAGATTAGAAGCAATTCATTGAGTGGCAGATTGTTTAGCCAACTTTGTAGTGAAAACGATGAAGATTTCAATCGTTTGCTGCTTCACACAGAAGTTCGCTGGCTTTCAAAAGGTATTTGTCTGAATCGATTTTACAATTTGTTTGATTTAGTACTAGAGTTCCTAGAAAACAGAGACGACGGATTGCGGGCCAACCTGATTACATCCAAAAATGACATCGCTTATTTGACAGACCTCTATAAAATATTTAATGACGTCAATCTACAACTACAAGATGGTGAATTGAATTGAATTGAATTAAAACAAAAAAAAACATTATTTCCGCTTTTGTAGGGAAACTTCTGTTCAAGCGGAATATGGGCCCGAGGGGAATATAGCCACTTTTCAAATTTATCAGCAGTGTCTCTCAAAAAGGAAGATTTACTTACATATTGCCAACACGTTGAGGTTCTCCATGCTGATTTCAATGAGCGATTCAAGGATATTCTAAACATGAATATACCAAATTGGGTTCTAGATCCTTTCTCACAATAAGCACAGCCGGATCATCAAATTTAGAAGTGGAACTCATAGAACTCACAACAAATGAAGAACTAAAAATAAAATTCAAAACTGGATATCAAGAGTTCTGGCTTCAAAAACCAATACCGACACTGTAGCCTGGATTATGGGAAATAGTGCAGAAAATTTTAATTGTATTTCCATCTTCTTATTTGGCTGAGCGTTGGTTTAGTGCTGTAGTGAATTTACTATCTAGGAAAAGGCATATAACTGAGCGTGGCGATTTACGACTGTTTTTAACGAAGTTGAACCCGATATTAACAAACTTTTAAAAATGCACCAGGCTCATCCTTCACATTAATTTGTTATTTTTTCTTTGTATTTTTACTTTGTAAGTTCGAAATAAACCATCTAATACATTTGATGGTGTTTTAATTATTACAATAAGATTCTTACTAATGTAATGCAATCTCTTAATATGTATTCCGAATTTTCATATTTAAACCATTGTATGAAACTGTGCATAATTATTCGAGCATACATTTTACAATCTTTACATATGGGCTACGTTTCACCAAAATCGGTATAGTAATAACTGTGTTCAAGATGAAGCATATATTGGCCAGTTCTTTTTAAAAATTTAAAAATCTAGATCAGGGGGTCGCCAAACTTCTTGACTTGAGTTTCTTGACTTTTTATCGACCCCCTCTATTTTACTATTACGTAATTTTAATATGACCTAATATGCATGTTGATGACTTTTAGAACATTAACGCTCACTTGTATGTCGATGCGCAGAAATGAGACTGGGTTCGAATAAAGAAGCAACCGCGCACGTGTTGGAATCTCGCTCCTGCCACGCCGGCCGGGTGGGAACTACCGACATCCGTTTATTGGTAAATACGTCATTTTGGCCTACTTGATTGGCCTCTAACTATTTTCATGATTTTGCTCCATCTTCTTCTTATTATTGTGCTATCTTCTATCGAAAGTCAGCGACCATCTTGGCGAACAAACTGCGCTCTTGTGCTAATCTGAGCAGTTGTGCACTGCTCTTTCCTGTCCACGTCTTGATGTTGTCAAACCATGATATTCTTTTTCTTCCTCTAGTTCCTTTGCCACCAATTCTTCCTATCAAAATAGTTGTAGAAGTTGGTATTTGCTGTTTCTCATGATGTGGCCAAGATATGATGTTTTTCGTTTCTTGATTATTTGTACAAGATGTTTAGCTTTGCTAATGGATTTTAAGACATCTTCATTGGTAATGTTTTCTGTCCATGATATCTTTAGCATTCTTCTGTATAGCCACATCTCAAAGGCTTCGATTTTCTTGATGGTTGTCGCCTTCCATGTCCATGTTTCAACTCCATAGAGCAGAATAGACCACATGTAGCATTTCAGCATTCGGCATCTGACTTCCATGTTTAGGTCTTTATTGCAGAATAGTGTTCTCATTTTCATGAAGGACTGCCGTGCAACTTCAATCCTTGTCTTTATATCTATTTCTGGATCCCGCCGTTCATTAAGCCAGCAACCAAGATATTTATATCTTGACACTTGATCAATATTTTTCCCATTGAGTGTCAGTTTCATTGATGAGGCTGGATGTTTGCTGATGATCATGTATTTTGTCTTGTTGATGTTTATATTTATTCCCATTCTTTGGCTTTCTATGTATACTCTGTCAATGAGTTTTTGGAGATCAATAGTATTATATGCAATTAGCACGGTGTCATCTGCATATCGAAGGTTGTTAACAATCTTTCCATTTATTGTGATTCCCTCTGAACATTCTTCCAATGCTTTTTTAAAGATTACCTCTGCATATATGTTGAACAGGAGTGGTGAGAGTACACATCCTTGTCTCACTCCTCTTTTGATGTTAATATCACTGGTGGTAATGTTGTCTAATTGAACGGTAGCCGACTGATTCCAATACAGATTTGTTATTAGTCTTATGTCTTGTTCGTCTAGCCTTATTTGTTGAAGGACTTCTATTAAGTTAGTGTGTCTGACTTTGTCGAATGCTTTTTCAAAATCTATGAAACACATAAAGACAGATTTCTGTTTTTCTATGCATTTTTGTATCAATATTTGGGTACAGAAAAGGGCCTCCTAGTACCAAAACCATTCCGAAAGCCGAATTGCGTTTCACTTAGAGTTTCTTCACTTTTTCTATAAATACGATTCTGAATTACTTTCAAAAATATTTTTAATGTTTGGCTCATTAGACTAATAAGTCGGAAGTCACCACAGGAATTCGCTTTGGGTTTCTTTGGGACAGTGATAAATGTAGATAAACGCTCTCGAGGACAGAAGAAGTGATGGAGAATAGAAGCTTCTTGGTAAGTCATACCCATTTTAAGTTTTGAAAATGGGTATGACTTACCAAGAAGCTTCTTAACAACTTAAAATGAGTATTTCGGAAAACTTTAGTTTCCGAAAATTCCCGCATATATCTCGCACCACGATATTTTAGCTTTAATTTTGGGAAAAAAGTGCGCGTTATATTCCAGTAAATACAGTAACTTTTTTAACTTTCAAATTCTTAAGTATAGATCATTGGTTAAAGACTGGATTTATAAAACGCACAAAAGAGAGCAATATAGCAGATATAGAAATAAGAATTTTCACTCCTCTCATTGATGATAAATTATTTATACAAAATAATTTATCATCAATGAGAGGAGTACAAATTAAGTACAAATGTATAGTATCTTTATAAATTTTGTTCTATTAAAAAGAAATCATATATTTTTGTTTAAATGTACATCTAAATTCAAATAAAACACACATTTACAATGAAATATATTTTTATTTATTTTTTATAAAAAAAAAAAAAAAAAAAAAATGATTATTTTGATAAGGTACTTGGTAATAATGAAAATTAAAGAAGAGGTACACGGATATCTGAAGTTTCAGAAACACTGTCCAAATATTTAGTCTGAAACATAGGTGTATATTACGTCTGTTCGTTTTCTTAAATTCTGCTTCGAATTTCGATAGACGAAACAGCAAGATATGCACTTCTTAGATTTTTTTTTTTTTTCAGCATCATTTCAATTTTGAATGTGAAACATATTGAGTGTATTGTGTATCAATATTTAAGTGACTTTGGACAATTTTTGACTTTGATTTTAATTGTGTACTTATTTTTGGATTTTTGATAGACAAATAAAATTTTAAAGGTAAGTAGTTTATAAATAATAAACATATTATTATTTATAAATCAGAGGCGCATTTTGCTAAAATGCCAAAATCGCTCGTTGAGCAGCATACTTTACGTCTTACATTGCCCTCAATCATTATAGTTTACCTTTAATTATCAAATTATTGTATAAATTAATTATTTATAGTAAAAATCCGTAGAAGGAAACTGTTTTAAATCGATTTTTAAATAAGATTTTATTATTTTAAAACTCTTAAAAATAATAAATTAATTAACTCAAAATTAATAATTAATAGAAAAAGAATAATTTATCAATACGAAATTTATTGTCATTTAGATCAGTAATTTGAAAGAGAAAAAGTTATCGGGAGCTGCTTTTCTCAAAAGGAAGAGAGAAAAGAAAGCAACAAGCGATATAAGGAGATTTGGAATTTTAACGAAAGACACTAAAGAGAACAAGTTTTCAACAGAACCAGCACCAAAAGTTCTAAAAATATCAGCAGCAGCCGTTGGAGCAGCTTCTACATCCTTGTCCACCAATACCAACGATTCCCCCTGCATCAGCCATTGATACCGACGTAACAACCATTTGTGGTGATTCCAAAAATGATGATAGTGACAAACAGGAATTACGAACAGATGATCCACCTCTTTTATGCAAGCTTAACAACTGAATTAAATCCGCCTTCTACAAGTAGTTATGTCATGTGAAATTGAAACAGAAGAGAAAAGTACAATTAAACATCAAAACCGAGAAATCAAGAAGCAATGTAATAATGATAATTATATGGTGGATGTTAAATTAGAAAATATTGATAATGCAAAAATAATAGATTTTAATGATCCACAACATGGCACATAACCAAGAGTAATGGTGAGCAGTGTTGATGATGATAGTTGCAGTTCGTTGTAGTTGGCGGATTGAGTGGTAGAGATAGAGTTGCAGAGTAAGTGCCCTCCCTCGATGAGTCCTTGGACTCCCTGGAGGTGTCGTGTAATAATGATATTATTATTATTATTATTATACCTATATCGTGTATTTCTTTAATTTATTTGTCACTGAATATGAATAAAAATTTGTTTTTATTTAATAGATTATTTATTTATACAAATACATAATTGGGTTTACAGACAACTCATTTTGATGGGGTTAACAGTAAGTATTTAACATATTGCATTTAGTAAAATTTAACTTGTTATATTTAAATTTTTTAAAATTTTTGGGTTAATAGAGGGGCGCAAGTTAGACACCTGCCACAGGCGCTTCATACCCTCGTTACGGCACTGCGCTCCATAACACAACTTTCCAAGCTTCCGCGTCTCGAAGAGCATATATGCTCTTTGCACCACTGAAGAAGACGCTGCATGTTGGTTTGGGTAATGTGGGGCTTGCATATTGTGGTCCTACCACGGAAACATGTTGTGAGCCTCGGTTCAGTCAATAACAGGAATTCTGCATTCAACATGTCAGCCGACGAAAGGCAGTTTTTACATATTATCCTTCGTAGCACCTTACGGTCACATTCGGCGAGTGTGGTGGGCGGTCCACTGTGGGTAGCACTTGCAGTTGAATCCCTGCGCTTCAACCTCAGTACGGTATCACTGATTGTTGACCTGGGATGGCCCAATTTGCCAACGATTTTCCTGCAATATGGCATCCTACTATAATGCCTCTTTCGAACTCCCTTCTCGTAGCTATTTCACCCGGACACAGTTGCACTGACTTGGGAACATAATTTATACGGGCTACAAATACGAGTTATGTGGCAAGACGCACCTTGCCCATGGGGCATCCGTTGACTTTTTTTCCACTCATAAGGGATATCCTTACCTGCAATCACTTTGTTGAATATCACCGTAACGAACTGTAATACTAGAATCCCTGAAACCTTTCAACAGCAACTGTACAAAGGTGATAATATAAGCAAGATCCTCCCATGTAGTCCAAATATGGCAAAATCCATATTGGTGATCTTTTTAGTTCAGAGGATTCAAGATAGCTTATAAAAGTTTAGTGTTAATGGTTGCTTTCATTATTTCAGAAAGAACTGAAGTAAGTGATTAAATGGCAAGGATTTCTCAATTCTATATTCAACATTGTTTTTAGAAACAGGTTGTTTTTTATATTATACTGTATATATATAAAAAGAAGATAAGCCGAAATTTGAAGCATTTTTATGTCACGTTTTTTGTCTCCAGCTTACCAGCCCGAAACTCGGGGGATTGGGGGGAAGATCCCCTAGTGTGTGTGTGTGTGTGTGTGTGTATACACACACACACACACACACACACACACACACACACACACACACAGAGAGAGACTAAAACAGGGTTTCCCACACTATGTTCCGCGGAAAGTGAATGTGTTCTGTGAAAAATTATCAAAACTGATGAGAGCGTGGAAGGGTTTTAAATGCTGTGACAAGTTCAAACATGTTTGATAATCAGGCGCTCCTCACTTTGCATGTGGATTGTGCTATTAAGACCAGCATGCGCTGGCCTTGACTCAGCCGCCCGCGGTTGTCGAAACCTCCGAGCACGAGTAAGGTACGGAGGTGTCTATTTTAAGAAACCTGCGGTCACAAGCATTCAAGGTCAATGAGTTGCGCTACAGCCCATGACACCTGCAGTGTGTACTGTCGCATTTTTGCGATGCAATACAGCCTGCTTCGGCGATAGTGTGTGCTTAGCTTTACATTGAATACGAGATAGATGATACTCAACTCTAACGAAGGTGTCCGTTAAAATTTCATGATTTGTGAAGTGTTCCATCATAGGAAGGTTGAGAAACGTTGCACTAAAAAATTGGTTAAATATGGACTCATTTCTAGGGTGACGAACAGATATCACTGGAACAGTAGAGTTAAAAAAAAGGCATGAAGAACAGAAGTCAATTCTGGAGCAAAAACTTTCACTAACTAGAGAAACACCGTGAGGACAGTGACTTTTTGGAATCCCATTTACACAAGATTCTTCTGTTCTCTTTCAGGCAAAAAAAAAAAAAAATGAAAGGGGTATTAAATGTTGTGTTTGGAATGGTAGGAAGACATTTGCCAAAATGCTCTGTGCAAGAATTACAGTAAGAGTAAGAATCCAGGTGAATGGATTTTTTTTTCTGTAATGATGCAATGGAACATTCCAAATGCAAAAGAGATGGAAGCACAGACAGACAAAAGTTACAGCCAATAGTTCTGGAAAAAGACCAAAAAGCAATTCAGACTACTTAGGATATGATGCTGGTTTCCCAACTTTGCTTTTTGCCCTTTCTAAGTCAGTTTTGGTTTCCTGTAGTCATTTCCATGGACAATGTTCATCAGAACTACCAATGGTAAACTCTCACTCTCCCAACTCTTAAGCCATATGCAATGGCTATTCACTACCCCTCCCCACCTTCACAGTTCAAATTTCTTTCACATACTTTCCTCCTGTTGCGGCTATCCAATTGGAACAGCTTTCTCCAATGTGCACTTACTAAAGAGGTATATTTACATTTGTACTCGTATCTGCAGATTTTCAAATCCAATATTAACAGCTTTCATTCCATCAACAGTATACTAATGTACTATAGGTTGAACACCTTGCAAATTATATAGGCTTACCATAAACAAATAATGCAAGGAACCTAAAACAGTTTCCAAAATTGCAGGAAATTCCTAATTAAGTTGTAACTCGATTATTAATAAGTTGCATCTCGTGAAGGAGATCACTCTATGCCTGCAATCTTTCATAAATATTTCCCTGTCAACTGTGTGTTGCCCTGTGCCTGTTCTTGTTAAAATGATAACCTTTCATTTTGTTAACCAATCTAAAATCAAATTTAGAAATTGATGTTAAAATAGACATTAATGCTGTATTAGGTATGATCACTAAAACTGTTAAAAATTAAATGAAACATCCTTCTTTAGTAATTTAATTATGTATGCTTAATATGAAAGGATTACATTTTGAAGAATTCAGCTAACGCCTTTTATTCCCTTATAGGGAGTGGGCGAGGCCTTTATATCATATCTAGCTTTTGGAGATTGAGTGGGCAGTTCAATCTCCACTGGTAGCCAATCAGAGATAGCTGGCCTATATATCATTAATTATAGCAGCCACCGATAAAGAGGCTGGCAAACAAGTGGTGCCATCTCTTGGTACCTAACCCTAACAAGATATGTTACTGTCTGAAATAATGTGGACACTACAGTCAATTTTCTTGAGTTTACAGGATGAAAAAACCTGCTTACCCATGCTAGAGATCGACTAACTCAGGAACTGGTCGAAGAGAGGCTTAGAAAAAGTTCCTCCAGTCAGCGACTAGACTTGAACTTGAGCCAGAATAACTTCAAGCGACCAAGCGCCGCTTCCACTGAGCTACACAGGCCTGCATATTGTGAAGAATTTTCAACCAGAATATTTAATAATGCAAATAAAAAAGGGTTTGTTGTTCATTTTGGTTAAAAGTTGCATATTAAATTAGAAGAAACTGGCTAGTTTTACCAGCTTACTGGTGGCTTCAAGGTAAACAATACAAACGTACAGTTGATAAATACAAGATATAAAGGGTCATAGCATGAACAGTCAAAAAATACATAGGACAGTGAAAGGTAGCACGAGTCATCCATTTTCCATGGAATTCTTTGGAGGTGATAAGCTGAAATCTGACATATGAGATACCTTTAGGACATTTGGGAGTCTCCATGAATTAGATTTGTTCATCTGCCAGATTTCAACTTTTCAGTTACTGTCTCCCATTATTAGAAAATGAATGACTTCTACTATCCTTCACTGTCTCCACATTTTTCAACTATTCATACTATAATGGTTTTTGTTGGCTTCCCTTGTTTAACTTACATCTTGTATTCGTCAACCATCCATTTATATTTTTTAACCTGAAAAAGCTATAAGTAATCTATGGTAATATATATATATATAAATTTTCTTGAAACAGTGTAGATACATTGGGGGGTGTGTGTGTGTGTGTGTGTGTATATATATATATATATATATCATCAGCAATCATCAATCCACTGCTGGATGATGGCCTTTCCAAGATTACTCCAAAATGGTCTTTCCATGGCTCTCTTTCCCATGTCGCTCCTGCAAATCTGATGACATCAATTGACTATTATTTAGATCGGCATCGTGGTCGTTTTCCCTGTAAGCAATATGCCAAGTCCATTGAGACTTCAAATGTTCCACTATTCCTATGTGAGATTTTGGTTTGATTTCTCATCCACGTATTCCTTTTGTGATCCAGTCTTGTGATACGAAGCAAACTTTCTATACTAAATTGTGTTGTTCTTAATTTTTGAATTTCCTTTGCATTTTATGTACATGTTTCACAGCCATATTTCAATATAGAAAGAATACATTGGTTAAAAACTTTTCTCTTCAGGCATAATGGTAGTTGGCTTTAGAATATTGAATGTAATTTTCCCAATGCTTTCCACTCAAGCATCGTGTGTCTTTTAATTTCATCCATGATATCTTGTCCATTGATATCAGTTGTCTTAAGTATATATATAATGATCTACTTGTTTAATTTCATCATTATTCATTTTTATTATTTCTGGTTGGACATAGCTATTGAACATAACTTGGGTCTTCTTTAGGGTTATCTTTAGGCCAGTTGTTTTGCTGGCAATTTGGAGCGCATGGATATGGGTCTAATTTATGTGCAGTTGAAATAAAGATAATTATGTCATCTGCAAAGCGCAAATGGCTTAAAAATATTCCATTTATCTTCAGACCTTTCCCTTCCCATCAAGAAGTTTGAATATTTCTTCTAGACATGCTGTGAATAATTTTGGAAATATTGTGTCATCCTGTCTTATACCTCTCAGTATTTCCACAGTAGAGATGTTCCCATTGAAATGAACTGCTGCCACAGCAGCAGTTCATGCCGATTTGATGATTTAAATTAAGTTGATTCCTGAGAGCAGATGTAGATTCAAAGAAGTCTTTCTTTTTTTAATTAACTATGGTGGAACATGGTGTTTTTTTCCCCAGGAGATCCAGTGGACTGTATCCAAAACATGCAAGGCCAGATTGACCATAATCGTGATTGCAGATGTATGACTCGTGTTCTTCTAATCGGATGGTTGCTGATCTGCCTGTCTGTCCGAAGTAAATTCAAAAAAGACTGTTCTTTGATTCTGCATCTGCACTCAGGAATCAACCTAATTTAAACAAATATGGTTGCATAAAACTTCCCAAAATTTGGGAAACATTATCAGAGATCCCTCTTTACATCCTAGGCCACCTGCAAATGCCCACAGAGGGTGCACCACCTAGATAGGACCTTAGTTTATTATTATTATTATTATTATTATTAGAATGGGCAACTCCAAGGAGTCCTTAGACTCATCAAGGGAGGCCCTAACATCATGACGAGTAATAAAAGAGGGATTAAGTAAACAACAATATGGTTTTATTGCTTCCACTTTCCCTTGCTGTTTTTGTCAG
The DNA here is from genome assembly GCF_054136105.1 of Typopeltis vanoorti. Lineage (NCBI taxonomy): Eukaryota > Metazoa > Arthropoda > Arachnida > Uropygi > Thelyphonidae > Typopeltis > Typopeltis vanoorti. The sequence continues at coordinate 57,217,945 of NC_143559.1, read as the reverse complement.
ATTTCAAGTGAACATGTGTTGTCCACATGACCACATTTCAACCAATTGCTTGTTGTTTATTGATTTTTATTGTTGAAGGGTTTCCTCCTTCAACCAAGGCTCAATATATTTCAGAAGTGCTAAGTAATACTTGGACAAAGTGTGTTGTGAGTTAACCCCAGTATTTATATATTTTTAGGAAATCGAACAACTGAAAGATAAAAGCAAGCTGCCAGTTGAGTTGAAATGCTAACTCTCTTCAACTGAATTCCATATGGGAAACTGCCATAACAACATTCACTATATATATATTTCTAAGTTTTAACACGCTTACGAATTTTAACACCTTCGGTTGAACTTTATTGCTGCTTTGGGGGCAGGCGAACTCACACACATCTAATTAATAACAATAGTTTTTAGTTAGATACTGTGTTTGCCGGTGCAACATATGGTTTTGCTCGAGTCTAAATAGCATACTTTCTGTATGAAAGGACATGTGATTAATTAATTAGCATCGTTTTTATCCCAGTTGTCTCTAATTGCACTATTTGTTGAGGAAATATAATACACAGACTGCTGGTACCTTATTCACTGACATAATAAAAGTACTTGTTTTTCTTAACTCTGCAATATAGTGGCTATTGGGGAGGGCGTGTTGTTTACCGCGGGAGCAATTACTATCCCCGCTCTGAAGGTGTTTCAGCTTTTTTTCATTTGCAAGGTATATGAGAAATATACCTCACATATGCCTTGCAAAAAAAAAAAAAAAAAAAAAAAAAAAAAAAAAAAATAATTTCTTTTTTTGAAAAGTAAAATCAGGGGTACGAGTTATATGCGAGGGCGAGTTATATTCGAGTAAGTACGGTATTTCAATTATGGATAAGTACATTGGTACCTTCTTTAAATGGAAAAATAGCTCGGATGACATTGATAATACAAAACGAGTTTGTAATGACAGTTTGTGCGTAGTTTCTGAAGAGAAAGACTTCTGTAACAAATCCACAGAAACACAGAATTCCCATCAGTTGCAATGCAATAATATTAATACGCTGAACGAAAGGAAAGATTGGCTGACTTGCTGGACACTCGACCAGTGAATCTCATTCAAAGGTAAATACAATTGGTTATTTTGTAGGAACATTTTTCTGTTTTGTGACTTTTCTTCCTTTAAGGTAATTATGCCTACATTATTGTGTTATTATTCAACAATTATTTACAGTTTTGAATGTGTATATAAATCAATATCAACAGTAGCCTGATTACGAACACGTGATGAAAGGGACGGGGAGGTTTGGAGCTTCCCAGATAGTGTTCAAAAGGTAAATACAATTGGTTATTTTGTAGGGCCCCGAAACTTATTAGTTTAGAATTTAACCACTGGGAAAGAGTTTGTGTCCACCTGAAAACTCTGAAACAGAATCATCGCTCCTTCAAATAAAAACAAAATACAGAATTTGTCTTAGTATGTGTGCTGATCTTTGACTGAAGTTGACCAATATTGAGTCAGATATCCAGCAACTCTGCAATGCCGAGAAGCTCATCCATCTCATTAAAAGTAAATAATTATATTATATTATTTGTTTAATAAAAATTAAAACTTTGTTCGATGATGATACACTTTTACTCGTTTACTTCAAAGTTAATTATGTTTCCATATATATTCAAAACATGCTTTTAGATTTATTATGTTATAAATGGCACAGTTTTTCCCAAATGTTGGTAACCCCCACATACGTTTTGGAAAAAATTACATAACGTAGTGGTCCATAGAATTGTTTTAGGCATTTTATTTGTCCTTGGGCTTAGAAAGGGTGAGAAATGCTGTCCTATAGCTGTCTGAGCCGGGCCAGAGAGGATCATAGGTATCATGTATTGGCAAATCATTGCAGATGCTCAGGCATAGGTTGTGTGCGATATGCTCGTATTCTGTGCTATTTTTCATTGAGGTTGTTGAAAAGCATGTCTTGAACTTGAAACTTCTTTCCATCTCTTAAGAGAAACCTTACCATATGTGAATTCTTCAATAACATTGAAGTTAAGTTAAAGTTAAATTTGTAAAAGATTTTATTTTGTTTTTTTGGATTTTGTGCTTCAAATTATGGCTGAAAAACGTACCCAAAGTATTTTATTGAACTATTTCAAAAAAACCAAAAAAGGATGATTCAAATGTTAGTAGCAATGTTGGTGCTATTAATATTCTCAATACTGATTTGGATTCAGTTTTGCCAGTCGTAGGTCTGACAAAACCATCAAATTATCCAGAAGAAAGTACTTCCTTAGTTAATACTCATCTAATTTTTGAAAGAACAAACATTTAATTCTGACGATAATTTAGATATTGTGAAATAGTTGTGGAAACCAGAACCAAATTTTAATTTTCCTGCAACCTGTGCTGCAATTCACAACCAAAGTTTTCAATACACATGGTTTGAAAAATTTACATGCTTTTTTACTACTCTCAAGTTGAAAATAGTGCATACTGTAAATATTGTGTTTTTGCACCTGCTAATGTTGGAAAATCTAAATCTGAAGTACCTGGGCAGTTAGTTATGCAAGGTTATAATAATTGGAAGAAAGCAATTGAAAAATTTAATATTCATCAAAAAACAAAATATCATATAACGGCTGTTATGACTTACGAAAGGCTAAACAATATTCGAGATGGAAAATGTATTCTAATCAATCGACAAATTGGTGTAGATAGTGCAGTGCTTTCCAAACTTTTCATGTTGGTGACACACTTTTTAGACAAACATAATTTTGCAGTACAGTAATTCAGTCTGATGTGCCTCTCATGGGTCATATTTTTAATGCAAATTCATTGCATTAAAAATATTTTTATCCATTCAACTCAGGGCCCCCAAGATTAAATCCTGGGTGCGCCACTGATCCCCCATATGCTGCAGTTTACTAATTAGAATTCCATGTGGTATCCAGTCAAAGGCCTTAGCAAGGTCCAGTAGGATTACTGTAAACACATTACCCTTATCCAGTTCAGCCATCACTGTGTTATAAAACATGAGCAAGTTACTGAGGTATGATCTACCCTTCACAAAACCATGCTATTCCCCATACAGTATCCCATTTTTCTATCCATTCCTGTATTCTCCTCTTGACTATTTTCTCCAAGACCTTGACAATGATTCCTGATATGCTAATCGGTAGGTCAGTAATTTACATCAGTTTTGGAACCTCATTTATGCAGTGGAACTTTTTTTCACTCACTGTTGTATTGTATTTGTGTGTGTTGTTACAAAACGTTTTTTGTAATCCATGAAGTTATCTCTGTGACTGAGACAAAATATTGGAAGCATTAAAATTAGTTTTAATCCTTTCTCGGTGCTGATAATATTTCCATTAAACCTCCAACATGAATAATGTCATTACTTTCTGATGGATCAGCAATCATCTATAATAAAATCTTTAAATTTATTGTTTAGTTCATGGAACATATCTTTTTTAATGTTGAGTTTGTGTACATCCATGTTTTGCTTTGATCTTCGAAACATTTTTCTTCTTTCTTTTTGGCAATTTATTTGAATCTTACTGCATATCATGCGATGGTCACTTCCAATGATGAAGGTGTTTATAACAGAACAGTCTTGAAAGATGTTTTTCTTATTGCAGAGGATAAAATCAATTTCACTAGTTTTTCCATTTGCACTTTACCGTGTCCACTTCCTATGCGTTTTTTTTTTCTTGAAAAAAAAAAAAATCATCATGCATAGGTTTTCTTTTTCTGCAAATTCTATTAACCTTTATCTTTTATCATCTCTCATGCCATATTCAAAATTTCCCATTGAGCATTCATCTGATTGTTGTATACCAATTCTAGCATTAAAGTTTCAATGTTACAATTCTGAAATGATATTTTCCTTTATTGTAAAGTTGGGATACATCATGATAGAAGTCTGCAATTTCTTCCTTTGATAATCTTCTCCTCATCCATTCATTGTACATGTTCTCTCCAATTTGGTGTTCTTTTATCATTTATTTCATATATTTGTAGTTCATTCCTCATTTCATCATTTAATATTCTAACTATTCTTGTATATAGTCTTTAATTCCACAAAGAAATTTTATTTCTGCTGTTTGTATTCTACTTTCATCTCCCCCCCCCCCTCTATCCACCATTTCAAACTATATAAATATTGTTGGTACCATGTGTTCCTTTTTTGTTTTGCATTTTGTTGTTTGCTTGATAGTACCACAGATTACTTGAAGTGATGTATTATATTATCGACATCATTACCTATATCAAGTGTTATATCACATCCTATATTGAAAATATGTTACTTGTTCTAAGTTTTTGGTTTTCAATTACTATTTTAGTTTGTATGAGGTATTTATCTCAGAATGCCATAATTTTCTTTAATGAAGTTTATAAATTAAATTCACTGCTTAGTTGCTATAAATGATAAAAAGATCTTTGGAGGTCCTCTTCTGGTTATGATTACTTGATCATCTGCACAAAACATTGTATTTACTATCATATGCTGACTGATTCTTGAATTTACTATGGATTCCTTATCATCTACATACAAGATAAGAGAAAAGCTATATCACTGCCAGACTGTCTGATTAGTTTCTATTTGTGCAACTATGGATTTATTAATATTTATGACTGCAGTTGTCCTGTTGTATAAGCTCAAAATTGCATTTAATAACTGATTTGGATAGCCTTGATTTTCTATTATATTCCATACTTTTTTATTAACTGTCAAAGGCTTTTTTCATAAGTTATAAATGCCAAGTGGATCTCAAATTAAAGGCCAGTCGTTTTTCAGTGGTAAATAAACTATCTATTAGTTTATTATTTACCATAGAATATTATGTGTTTTCTCACAGCTGATTTGCCTGTATGCTGGATGAAAAACCTGAGTTTCTGGGAGAAAAAACCTGCTACCTCCGCATGAGATTGGCTAACTCACCTTCAATTAAAAAAATTTTACATAACAAATTCTCTCTTCACGACGAGAATTGAGCTCAGGTCTTTTCCAATGGAAGGCCGTAATGTTCAGCTCTTCCAACTGTGCTACGGAAGCACTTAAGTTTAGTTTTTTGTTCTAAGAACATTGTCTATAGTTTGTTTTAATAAGTTGCTTATGTTAATTCATTATTCATTTATGCAAGAAAATACAAAATTTGACATTAGTAATGACTCAGTTGATTTAGATATTATTATTATATGGGAACCTCCATGGAGTCCGAACACTCATCGCAGGAGATCCAATCTATCATATCTCTCCTTGAACCCATTAACAGACAAAGCACTCACAACTGACTCTGCAAACCCATTCCACTCATTCACCACTCTCAAAGCAAAAAATCTAGTCATTGCATCCCTACTGACCACACCTTTATTCAACTGCCAGGGATGACTCCTTGTTCTGGCCCCTCCAACCAAGTGCTGAAACATTTCCTCTGCATCAATCCTATAAAATGCTTTATCACTATACCTACTTTTTTTCTCCTGTCAACAAGCTTCTGCAATCCACACACCCTCAATCTATCTTCATAGGGAACATTCCACAGACCACTCTCTCACCATCTTGGTCACTCGCCTCTGAATCCTCTCCACCACTTCCTCATTCCCAAGAAATCAAGGGGACCAGATTTGAGAGCAGTAATCCAGATGTGGACATATCAAGACCTTATAAAGAGGAATAACAACTTGCAAAATTTTTTTTGCTAATGTTTTTTTTCAATAACTAAGAAATCTTAAGTAACCTTAGCAATATGCAGGGCCGTCGCCAGATTAGATCATGCCCTGACGGAAACAATTAAATATTGCCCCTGATGGATTATAAGACAAAAAATAAGAAAATCTCCAATTGCTATTTTGTTTTTATTACAAGAGAAACATTAATGCAAAACAATTACATAATAATATTAATTAAATGTTTGCTCTACAGGGATATCGCAGAATAGAACTGTTTATAAGCTCTTCTAAATTTAAATTATAAGCAATGTCCACCAATATGTCATAGATGAAGCTCTTCATGAATATGACACTGGAATAGTAGTTGGCAGACTAAGAATAAATAACTTATGTTTTGCAGATGATATCGAAAGTGAAAAAGAATTACAAGAGATAACCAGTCGCATTTTTGGAACATTAAAAAATATGGATTATACATAAACCTACAAAAAACAAAAACAATGATAACCTCAAAATCAGACACTGAACTCTAAAAGATACAAATTGGTAATAAACAAATTGAGAATGTAAAAAAGTTCACTTATCTAGGAAGCACGTCGAGTCAAGATGGTTGCTCAAAAACTGACATTAAATACCGAATTGCTAAGGCAACCGTAGCCCTACAGAAGTTAAAACCATTGTGGGGAGATAACAGAATAGCAATCACAACCAGACTAAGACTAATTGACACCTTGGTGAATTCTATCCTCTTGTATGGTTGTGAGTCCTGGACTTAATTGAGGGAAGATGAGAGGATACTACTGTCTTTTGAAATGAAAACTCACAGAAGACTTTTGAGAATTTTCCTATACCGCTCATGAAACCAATGAAAATGTCTGAAAACTGATTGATTCAATAGATGGGAGAAAAAGGGGAAATATTCTGACAGTCATCAGAAGAAGACAGATGAAATAATTCGGACATGTGGAGAGGGTTAATGGCATTCCAAAGCAAGCACTAGAAGGAATCGTTCCAGGATCATGGGTTAGGGGCCGACCTCAATTAAAATGGACTGATAACATCAAAAAATGGACAAATTCTTCCCTTTCTCAACTGACATCAAGAACAAGAGACCAAGATGATTGGAGGAGGCTGACAAAGAATATCACCTACTAGCCAGGAGTGACCCAATGGTCCATTTAGGACTACGGGAAAGAAAGAAAGAAAGAGAAATCTATTTATCTCAAAATGCATAACTTTACATTTCTCTACATTAAACTGACACCCATTAACTTTTGCCTGTACTGACAGCCTATTTAAATCTTCCTGCAAGTTCTTCACATCACCTTGATTAACTATTACTCTACTTAATTTTTCATCATCAGCAAACAACTGAATATTTCCTATATCATTTATGTACAAATTAAACACCAATGGATCCTGGACTGAACCTTGTGGCACGTCAAGTTCTTCCCCTCCATATACCACTTTTTGATATCTGTACAGCAGCCACCCTCTTATCCACTTAACCAGTGTCATATCCATCCCAATTTATTCTAATTTGTGTAACAGTGTCCCATTCTGTCAAATGCTTTTGTAAAATCCAGCAAAATCATCATGTAGCCATTTCCTTTATCCAACTCAGCTGTTACTCTATTATAAAAAGTTAGTGAATTACTAAAGCATGACCAACCCTTCACAAAGCCATGTTGACCCTCATACAGTATCATATTTTTATCTACCCATTCTTGAATTCTCTTTTTTACCATTTTTCTAGTACCTTTACCACCACGCCTGAGATACTGATTGGTCTAGAACTTTCTCATGTTTTACAATCTTCCAAGTCAAGGCTGCATGGTTACTTTCACCAATTGGAAGCAATGTTGTAACCTTGGTTATGGATAGCTCTTCTGATCCTGTGACCAGGTCCAATACTCTCCCACCCCTAGTCCCCCCATCACATGCTGCCTTAAGTAATTATCCCTCGGCAGGTGTATAAAAATTCTGTTTCCTTCCTGCCACGTGATCTTTCTTCCTTCCAGTCTATATATCCATAGTTGAAGTCCCCCATAATAATCACTAGACCCGTACTCTTTTATATTATATAGATTATCTATATCTATCTATCTATCTATATATATATATATATATATATATATACACACACACACACACACACACACACACACACATGAGGGGCATCCAGAAAGTTAGTTCCATTTTTAAATATTTTCACTATAGCGCAGCGATCGCAATGGTGCACATGTGTGTTGAATTTGTTGATTCGTTAGCAAGGCATTGATGCCATTTTTAGACATTCTTGCAGTGCGTATGCTTCTTGGTGTGTGTTTATAATGTCTAAGAAAATCGAATCGCCCACTGCATGTGAAATGCGAGGAACGTTAAAGCAGCCGAAATTCATCGGCAAATTATTAAGGTTTATGGAAAACACATAATGAGTGATTCAATGGTATGAAGATGGGTAAGACTCGCCACCTTTGGTTGTGAACAATTCCATCATCCTCCCATATAGTCCGACCTCGTGCCTAGCAATTTTTCACTTGTTCAAACATCTGAAATCTTTTCTTTTCGTGGCCGGTGGTTTCAAGACGACGACAGGTCAAAGCAGTAGTCAATATGTGATTTGCGTCACAGGCGGAAACTTTCTACGATGAAGGTATACAACTCTTGGTGCCCCCTTACGATAGGTGCCTGAACAATGGCAGAAATTATGTAGAAAAGTAGTGAAAGATGTCTACTTTAATTTCCAATAGTGTTTTGTTTTGTAAATATAATTTTGTTTCTCTGACGGCCCATTGGAACTTGCTTTCTGGACATCCCTCATATATAGATTATCTGTATCAATCTATCTATCTATATATATATAATTTATCAAATTTGATAAATTTTAATGACTAAACGCTGAGGATTTAAATTTAAGCAGTGATGGTAAAGCACACAGCATTTCAGAATCTAGATGTCACATACTTTTGGAACATTTTACCAATATGTCTGAAATACTGATTGGTCTATAATTTGCTACTGCAAGTTCCTCCCTTAAGCAAGGGAATTATTTTACCCTCTTTCCACTCCCTTGGAACCAGAGCTAAGACTTAAATTAAAGATCCCAGTCAGAGGCATTGCCACAGTTCCCTGTATATAATTTGCAGGAAGATATTCAGCGTTTTGCTGATGCAGAGTTGGGTAAGGTTACAGTTAATCAAGAAAACAATGGATGTTAATTTATTGTGAAAAAGTGTAAAATTATTCATTCTGGGATAAGAAGATTACAAGCTGTGTACCACACCGAGAGAACTGTACTCCAGGAAATTGATGAAGCCAGGGATTTGAGAGTAGTAGTAGTAAGAAATTTGAAGTTTAGAGGACATATATTGCAAAGGTAGCCAAAGTAGATCACAGGATAACTTGGTTATTGAAGAACATACTAACAAGGGGGTTACCATTCCTCTTTACAAAGCCTTGATATAACCACATCTGGATCACGGTGCTCAGGTCTGTTACCTGAGTTTCTTGGGGATGAGGAAGTGTTGGAGAGGATCCAGAGGTGAGTGAATTGTGGAATGCTCCCTGTGTGAATAAACTGGGGATTTGTGGGTTGTAAAAGTTGGTTGATAGGCAAAAAAAAAAAAGGGATATAATAGAAGCATTTAAGTTACTTCAAAAATTTTATATGATTAATAGAGGAAATATTTCAACACTTGGCTAGAGGGAGCAGGACAAGAAGTCATCCCTGGAAGGGTGTGAGGACTAGATTGTTCACTTGGAGAGTGGAATGAGTTGCCAGAGTTAGTTTTTAAGTGTTCTGCCTGTTAATAGATTCAAACAGAGATATATTGTGTGGATAGTTTGGGTCTCCCATGGGCATGATAAATATTGTGTGGATAGTCTGAGTCTTCCACGATGAGTTTTAGGTCTCCATGGAGGTGCTTGTGCAATGACAATAATAATAAACAAAAAACCTTGTGGCTAGTTTGGAAACTTTCAAGTAGCATATTGTTTCTGTATAATGTTTTCAGTCAGACAATAAAAGGAACAACAATATTGAAAAGTACAAAGATGTTGCAAGTAATGACCAACAATAATGGACTGATAATCCTAATGCAAGGGATAGCAATGATAAAACTAAGAAATTACCTAAATGCTAACCAGTCACATATTTTTGAACTCCCCTGCCCCCAAGCTATGGTCAAATAAAAAGTCCTCCAACTTCTCTGTTTAGTGAAGCTTAATAATATCTTCAAAAGAGTTCCACACATCACAATCTAGTTCTGAAAATATCAAGGAGTGAATAATTTGTCTCAAGAGTCTTCTATAGAAACCTATATTGACCATTTTGCTTGAAATTTTCATTCCTTATCTAATAATACAGCTTGAATTTTCTCTCTGATGTTAACAATCAATTATATCTTTCTATAAAACATCAAAAATATACTTTCTTTTCTACTTATAGAATTCAGCTAATTATCAGTATGTGAAACACTGATTTTGGAAAGGTCAAAAGAAGGATCTGTGTATCATCTTCAAAAGGCAATCCTAATTTCTGGTCTTATATCCAAACTTGCTACTTATGCACCTCTCTCTCTCTCTCTCTCTCTGGATCTGAATTCTTTTGCTACACCATTATCCACAGAAGACAAATTTTTAGCTTTTTTTTTAGCTTCTCCAACTGATAATATTTGAAGTTCCAATGCCTCTTTTGATTTTCTGTCAGCAGTAATCAGATGAATCTTTAGTACCATAATGTCTCTTGGACTGATTACCTTTTTTTTTCTTCTTTTTATTTTTATTTTTATTTTTATGATTGGTTTAGGAGGAGGAGTTGTGTCCCAGAGTAGTACCTGTTTAGTATTTTTTCCTTTTTTTTTTTTTTTTTTTTTTTTGCTGCACCTATTCAGTGGTATTCTGCAACTTAGAAATTAGCCCACATTCAACCTATTCCTGAGAAAGATGATAGGTCTCTACCATCAAAGTATTATTCTACTGCTCTCTCACTTCAATCCTTTCTAAAATAATAATACATGAACACAATATTTGCATTATCTGGATAAGTGGTATTAAAAATTTTGAAGAACCTTGAGTAATTGCTCTTGATACTTCTTCGGTTTTTCTAACTTAATTGCTTCCCTTTGTAGTAACAACCTTTTCCAATTACATATCCATTGTATAAATCAGATGACAGAATACTGCATGTCTTTTTTCCTTATGACAAACCTTAAATCACACAAATTAATAAAACTTCTGCCTCAGCTATATGATAATAAAGAAATTTAATTGATATTCACAATACAGAAGTAAAAAAAAATGAATAATTTTATTCCAATATTTTAACTAACAGGAAGGTACCCTCAAGGATAAAGATAATATAGTAAACAAAGTAAACCGAATAAGAACAGAGAGCACCAATTAACTATGCTCTGGCACAATCAAAGGCAGCTTTTTTTTATTTCATTTTTTTATTACCCAGAATTAGTCTCACAGGTGTTTGAAGTTTAGGTTAAGCAAATTGCCAGAATAATCTATCATTAAAACTGAATCATATACAAAGTCTTTTTCCATCTAAATGCATGTTTAAATAAACTTATTCAGCAATATTAAATAATTAAATTTAAAATATTATATCCATTATATTTTAAATGGATATAAAAAATATATTTTTTTGTTTTTGTTTTTAATCCCATTCTTGCCTTTGATATTCCCTCTTTGGATCACTAGTCTGTAACCTTGCTTCCCATGAGCATGTCACATGGAACACCTCCTTAAGCATTCAATCAAGTCTTTTGCACTTTAGAACTACTATTAATCCTGTACAAATTCTGAATCTACTTTCTAACCAAAAATTATTGTTCATACATCTGGAGATATCACTGCGACCCTAAAATTCTTAACTGTGCAGAATAATTGAGTTAATGCAGAATAATTAAGTTAAATGATACCGCTAGCAATTCATTTCATCTTTCACACAACATTCAATTTTTCTTACACGTATTCCTACAGATATTTCTATCACTTCTAATCAGAATTAGCAACAATAATTCTCCTGACCTCTTTGATACATGTTTATGACACATACTGTAACCACCCATCACTTATTCACAGTTCAACTCTAAACTCACAAAAAGCTTTTACTTCTCTTCTTTCATCCACTGTACTTTCCTTCTGGAACAACCATCAAATTTATGTGTATATCCTAAAAGTAAATGCGTTTACTAGTATTCAAATTTGATATTAACACTTTCTTCTCAACATTCTACACCATAGAAACTACACATTTTACTTGCAGGGTCAAGAAGTGTACATACTATGCTCCAGTAAAGGAAAAATTACCTAATTTATTTCTATTTCTCTAAACTCAATCCCATCCAATTTTTAAGGAAAGGGAGGGGGAGGAATACATTCGAGTACCTTCCCAACTTCACCTGCACCCCTCCCACACACACACACAGCAATGATGTACTTATAGGAACATTCTTCTGCCTCTTGTGTATGGGATCAATATATATATATATATATATATATATAAAAGTATGTATGTAGTAGCAATCAACTTTGCAAGTTAGCACAGTGTGCCATAATGCAAGTTAAACATGCTGAAATTTCACAAAATAACACGATACTACAAGGAAAACAGTGAATAATTTATTTAATAACCATATATTTCAATCTAAAAATTACAGGTCATCATCAGTGGCATCAGGCAGTTTGAATACAAAGTAGAACTCAAACAACAGATTATTTAAAAGTAAGACCGGTGTGATGTTGTACATAGAACAATGCATATTGATAACAGAGGAAACATGGCATTATTATTTTTTAAAAAAATAATAATTAATCATGTATGATTAGAATAAGACTCTCCTATATCTTTGATAGTGAGAGGTAGTCATTCCAATTCAGGTTTGGATGGTGGAGTAAGGCTTCAACACTTTCTTTAAACAAATGTTATCCATTTGCGTTGTTCTATATAACACCACACAGATCTTACTATTTTAAACAATCCATTGTTTGTATTCTACTTTGTATTTAGGGCTAATAAATATATTATTCACATGTCTCCTTTTGTTATCGCGTTAATCTGTGAAACCTTATGGCACAAGTATTGCTGAAACAACATACATGTTGAAAGATAGCAAGCTATGCATTATGGGATACTGAAGCAAACTATGTGAAATCAATTGTTCTTATATACAAGTAGCCTAGTCATAAAGATATTTCACATGCACACTTGGGTATAATAATGATGAAAACAAGAATATAATTTATGAATAAAACAGAATAGAATACAGACACCTGAACAGCACAACCAGTAATGACAATGTCCTTCATTTCGAAAGATCTGATTTTGAATCCCATCTAAGAATTCAAAATCAGATATGGAAATCAGTCTTCTTTCCAAATGAAGAATCTTGCAAGGGCTTTTTCAATTGAAAATGAATTAGCAAGTGTCATAAGCTTAGCAAGATTTTTTCTACTGTTAAACTGGTAAACATGCCAAAGAACATACAATTCAAAACAAAAACATATTTTCATAATAGATTAGTGTGGAGCAGTGATGCCCCCCCCGACTCCTAATTAAATGCTACAGGAAAAATCATAACCATTCCTGCTCATCTTCCAGAGATAACCCTCCTCCTTTTAGGCCATTCTAGTACATATAATGGCTATCATTTTCTTGAAACTCCCTCACCATTAGACCATTAGTGCAGTGATCATTTCTTCTTTAGCAACATGCTATACTCACCTACCAGTTAGCATAAGCAAAATTATTATTTGTTGTTCACTTCACTCTTGCTAATTTTCTAGGGCTGACTCCCTTGTTGCCAAGCGCTGAAAAATCTTCCATGAATATATTATATAAGATCCCTTTACTAACTTATACTTGTTTCACATCCTCCTTATCTAGCGCCAAACACTACACAATTATAACACAGAATTCCTTAATCAGTTCTCTGAATCAATATTCCATGATTATTAAATCTTAATTATATTAGTCTTCGTACCCTTCAACTGTTTCCACATCTACTTGAAAGTTAAGTGACCAAATATGTGTGCAAACAAGAGGAAGAATAACTTCTTTATTTCTACTTCAGTTTGTCTTAGCACTATAAAATTTATTATATTATTATGTGACACCTCCAAGCACTCATCAAGGACACTCTACTCTACAGCTCTCCATCTACACAGGATGTTGTCACTACCATCATCATCTACATACAACACCATCTAGTACTCACCACCCACTCGTATTTTTTGTGTAAACTGCATGTGTTCTCATGGCCAATTTGTCTGTATGCAGGATGAAAAACCTGAATTTCTGGGAGAAAAACCCTGGTACCTCCATACGAGATCAGCTAACTCAGCTTCAGTTGAAAAAACTATATAAACATTCCTCTCTCATCACGACAAGAATCAAATGTAGGCCATTTCCAATCGAAGAGTGAAACATACAGTCATATTTCCAATTGTGCTATGGAAGCATCATTATACACCAATGATTTTTTTTAAATACCTGATTAAAATATTAACCCACCAAACTGCTTCCCCGTCCCCTTTTTTTTTTTTTTAAGAATACAACCCAAGCATCACAGTCAGTTGTGTATAGTGTGCTCTCCCACAATGAACCCTTGGACTCCTTGGAAAGTGTTATATAATAATTAGTTTGTAACGCATGTGGTATATCACAAACTATTTTAGTTCTTTAAAATTAATAAATTAACATTAAAGATATTTTAGTTAGGCTTACATTCATCAATAAATGATGGTATATTGAGAGATTGTAGCTAATTTTTCCTGGCATTCTGATAAAAATTTAGGTATGAAAAATATTAAATATAAATTATGATATGATCAAAATTGTCCAATAGGAACAAACTTTTAATCAAATAAAATTTGATCAAATAAATATGATAATAAATAATAACAGATAAACATATTATATTCACATATATACAGTTGTGGTGAATGTAAACATTTACAGTGATGTACAAGTCAATGCAAATACATGAGTATATTTTCCTTATTTTAGTTCTTTTTTATACAAGCATCCTTAAATGATAGTTGCCATGATTATTATATTTTATTCAACAGTAATGTGAAATTAATGGAGCATAATATTCCCTAATTATAAGAATTACTACCCCCCCCCCGTAATAAAAGGAACAGCGTCACACTTTGTGCAGTACAACTTATCAGGACTTGAAACTAACTGCTTTCAACACCACCTAATATGCTCCCAAAGCAGCTAGCATAAATGCTATTTACTATATATTAATGATATCTTAAATGAGTTATTATAGCACCTGTTTTTGAAAAAAAAACAAGGTATGTGTAAGTGCAATGGATCCTAACCCATTGCTGCTAACTGTAAGATTTCAATCGTTCATCAGAAGAGATAGAAGACTATATAATATACTGATATGACTACAATAAATGAAATGGAAGAGACCAGAATTCAGTTGACAAGCATTTGGATAGTTGAAATGTTCACTTAACTAAATGTTATTAAATGCAGAATTCAACCACCTTTCTCATTGTTCAGTCTATAAATTCTTTTAGTAAAGAATGCTTAGTCTTTCAGTAAACCAAGACAAGCATTTGGATAGTTGAAATGTTCACTTAACTAAATGTTATTAAATGCAGAATTCAACCACCTTTCTCATTGTTCAGTCTATAAATTCTTTTAGTAAAGAATGCTTAGTCTTTCAGTAAACCACATAACATCTCCATTCATACAAGAATAGTGTGTACTATTCTTGTATGAATGTCATTACTCATCACAGTTTTTGCAAAAAAATAGTATAAATGACAAATTCAAAAGAACATTGTCTTTAATCCTCCAGCAAGCATATATTGCAGTACTGTTTTCAAAAACTTGAAAACTAAAACTGACTGGAATAAATAAAGCAAAAACACCAACGATGTTCCCAAAGCAAGAATACTTCAGCGGGGGGGGTTGCATATAGGGCATCAAGATAGGGGTGGGACTAAAAGGCTTCTGCACTTCATGTATACTAATGCCAGGAGTATTAGGAACAAGAAGGAAGAAATTTTGGCCTTGGTTGGCTCTTCCTGATTATTGGCATTAGTGAGACATGGCTGACAGAAGATTATATGGCTAGTGGGATAGAATGTGAAGAGTATAGTGTGTTCAGGAAGGATAGAGAGAAGAAAATGGGGGGAGGAGTGTTATTGATGATAGCTGATGAACTGCAGCCAAGAAGAATTGAAGTTGAACTGCAGGATAGTGAAGAGAGCACATTTGAGGCTATTTGGTGTGAGATTGAGACGAGCAGAACAAAATATACAGTTGGGTGCTGCTATAGACCAGGTCAGGTGATGGAATAGATGGTGGAGATAGTATGCAAAGACAAATAGATGCAATGATGGAAGGAGGGTAATTATTATGGGGGATTTTGACTATGGTAACATTGATTGGAAGGAGGAGAGGACACATGGGAGGAAGGAATTGGATTTTATGCAGTTATTAAGGGATAACTACCTGAGACAGCATGTAATGGAATATATACTAGAGGTTCAAGAGTGCTTGACCAAGTAATTGCATCAGAATTTGACTGTAATGAATATGACCACTTTACCACCAATTGGTGAGAGTGGCCATAAGGTTTTGACCTGGGAGGTGGCCAAATGTGTGGAATTTTCAATTAAAAAAGGGTACATGTGGAAGTACTGGGCTGGTGAGTATGACAAGCTCAGGAGATTGCTTAGTTCAGTGCCATGGCATGTAAAACTACAACGGCTGGAGGTTGATAGTGCATGGGAAGTGGTAAAGGAGTGTTTGAACTGTATACCTAGAGTCCGGATAGTAAATCGAGTGGGAGTTAAATGGATGAATAACAGCATTAACATGTTTGCTGCCACGCTACTCGGGCATAGTTTGTTACCGTATGCCAAGCAATTTCACTTCTTAAAGGTCAGTAATCGATCAAAATTAGAAGGGATAGGTGGTTTGGACATATACTTCAACATGGACTTGTGAAAAGAATAACTGAAGGCAAAATAGAGGGAAAAAGAAGAAGAGGCAGACCAAGGAAAAGCTTTCTTGACCAAGTCAAAGACAGCACGGGTTTGAGGAGTTACCAGGAGGTTAAGAAGAAAGCCAATGACAGAGTGGAATGAAGGAAATTGCTGGTGAGCTACCAGTTCTAAGACTGATGCAACTGATGATGAAAGTCAGTACGGGTAATCTCGTTGCTGGTGGTAATCAACATACGAGTATATTCGTAGTTGACTTGTGAGGCTCATATACCATCTACGAATATACATACTTTCACTGCTAGCTCTGCACGCCAAGCATTCACTTCTTCAAGGTCAGGACAGGTAATCTCGTTGCCAGTGGTAAGCTCATAAGAGTATATTCGTAGTCAGCTTATGATGCTCATATATGAACTACGAGTATACTCGTAGTTGGCAGCAAACGTGTTAAGCTTGAGCTGCAAAAAAAGAAACAACTGTGGAGGGAATTTAAGGAGAAAGGTGACCTGCAGGCACACGAACAGTATAAAGCACAGGCCAGAAAGGTAATGAGTGTGGTAAAGAAAGCAAAAGCTGATTATGAAAGGAAATTAGCCATGCAAGCTAAAGAGAATCCCAAACAGTTTTTTCGATATGCTGCAAGTAAAAGAAAAAATGTATACAGCAGAATGATTTTACGGAATGCCGATGGTAGGGGAGGTAATTGAATTAGTTCATATAGTGGAATTACTGAGCAAGTACTTTGCAAGAGTATATCATTCAGGTGGTGATATTGTAGGAATGAAAGATCCAACAGGTTATACAGGAATGGAGGTGAATAGTATATTACAAAACCTTAATGTGAATGCATCTGTGGGTTTGGATGGTATACCAGCTCGGATCTTACGTGAAGCAGCAAAAGAATTGTCAGTGCCCTTGACCATTTTGTTTAATTTGAGTCTTGGGTCTGGGTTAGTTCCAAGGAGATGGAAAGAGGGGAAAATAGTACCACTGCATAAGGGAGGTTCCAAGACTGCTGTTGCAAATTATCGACCGATCGGCATATCAGGAGTCATTGTCAAGGTTTTGGAGAAAGTAGTCAAGAGAAGAATACAGGAATGGATAGATGAAAATGGGATACTGTATGGGGGAAAGCATTGAAGGGTAGATCATGCCTCACTAACTTGCTCACGTTTTATAACACAGTGACGGCTGAGCTGGATAAGAGTAATGGGTTTACAGTCATACTGCTAAGGCCTTTGACAGGATACCACATCGAATTCTAATCAGCAAACTGCAGCATATGGGGATGGTTATAGGGTTGGTGAGATGGATAGGAGGGTGGTTTATGGAGAGATATCAGAGAGTAGTTTATTCAGGAGTAGAGTCCAAAGACAGCCTGTGACTAGTGGTGTGCCCCAGAGTTCTGTTCTTGGACCACTACTATTTAATTTGTTCATTAATGATATCGGAAAGGATCTGAGAAGAACTATTCATTTGTTTGCTGATGATGCAAAGTTGGGTAGAGCAATAGTGAATGCAAAAGATGTCAAAATTTTGTAAGATGATTTGGATAGATTGGGGGACTGGGCTAAGGAAAATGGATGTCAATTTAATGTGGCAAAGTGTAAGGTTATGCATTTTGGGGTGAAAAGATTAGTAGCAGTATACCACATTGGTGGAACTGTACTCCTGGAGATTGACGAAGCCAGGGATTTGGGGGTGTTGGTAGATAAATAGTTGAAGTTTAGGGTGCACATTGCAAAAGTGGCTAAATCAGCTCATCAAATCACTTGGTTACTGAAGAATACTTTGACGAGCAGAGACAAGCAAGTTATTGTTCCTCTGTATCGAGCCTTGATAAGACCCCATCTTGACTACTGTGCCCAGATTTGGGAGCCAGGGTTTCTTCTTGATGGGGAGGAGGTAGAGAGGATCCAGAGGCGAGTGACCAAGATGATAGCAGGTCTATGGAATGAACCTTATGAGAACAGGTTGAAGATTTGTGGGTTGCAGACATTGGTTGATAGGCGGAAGTGGGGTGATATGATTGAGACATTCAAATTACTGAAGGGTTCTATAAGATTAATTCAGAGGATATTTTTCAGAACAGGTCTGGTGGTGGGAGGACTAGGGGCCATCCATGGAAACTGGACAAGAGTGTGGTTAGCAAAGGTGTTAGAACTAGGTATTTTGCATGAAGAGTAGTGAATGAGTGGAATAAGTTGCCAGAGTCTGTTGTGGGTGCCATGACTGTGAGTGGGTTCAAGACAAGGTATGATAGATACTGTGTGGAAGCTGAATAGTTGTTGACACGATGTTTAAGGCCTCCCTCGATGAGTCTAAGGACTCCTTGGAGTTGTCCGTAATAATAATAATAAACTATATCCACACCTAATTCTTGGGCATTCCAATATTGAGAATGTTACATTCTGTGCCACACTATACCTGTTGGAAGGTTAAGAAACTCATTGTGAAAATCAACAGAAAAGTTATAACAGATACAACATAACACCTCTTGGTGAGAATTCTCCTTCTGAATCCCACATCTTTGGATGGGAGAATAATACTAATTTTCAATGACTCATTAACTGAACAAACTTGACTATCATAAGCAAAAAAGATTAAAAGGAGGAATATCTTAGGTTATTTATAATAACTGAAATAAAGGAAATAAAATATAAAAAATAAAATAAGGAAATAAAAGGGTAAAAATATGAAAATGATAATAAAAGAACACTTCATGAAATGCCATAGTAGAGTTCTGTTTGAGGTATATGAGACCTCTGGACTCATTTACAATGGGCCATCAACTGTATAATTAATATGGAAATTTCATTCTTCTATCAAACATTCATAAAGTTTGCACTTCTATTTTATTTGTTTATTTATTTATTTACTTTTTCACAAGTAGGAACAGAATTTCAATACCTATTTTCAATTTGTTTGGTATGTAAAGAAATCCTCAAACAGTGCGCTATAGTAATAATTGGTAATAATGCTATGGTAGTAATTTTTAAACTTTATTGACTATGATATCTGAAAATAGCAATGAAAATTGAAAGAATAGAAAACAAACATTCCAAATGAATTAATCCTCAATAAATGACGCAATCTAGACTGAAAGGCTTTGTTGTAGTTATTGTGTATCATGCAGTCAATTATATTCCAAGTTGAGTTGTCTTTGATGCTATTGGAAATATCATCAAAAATGTTCTGGCATTTAAGGCCAATATCATAAGCATATTTTATATTACACAAACCAATATTATCCAGCTAATATGTCAGATACACATTAAACAGAATTGACCTTAAATGTCAGAACATTTTTGATGATATTTCCAATAGCATAAACAACTCAACTTGGAATATAAATGAGGTAATCATAATTCCTAAATATAATGGAAATATTTACTGTGAATTACAAAACTTTTAAGAGCACATATTCTAAAGCACAGTATACATATGAAGAATAAATAACCAGGTGCCATAAAGAGTAACAATGAAGTAAGTTAAAAAAACAAATGAAAACTTTTTTATATATAAAAATACAATGTTAATAAAATCTGATATCAAGATTCATAAAAACAGTAAGTATACAATACAGTAAATCATGTAACCATAACAAATGTGATATTTTCTAAAATAGAAAATATGTATCCCACCTGTGTTCTTCATCTCGAAAGCAATCAACTTCATCTTCAGAATAATTTAGGTTAAAGATATAAAAACTAGAAATGGGTACTGAAGTTATGCTGGATGAACTTGAAGTTCTTAATCGTTGATTATCATGACTGCTTAAAATATTTTGTAAATTTGAATGCTTTGATGCAAGCTCATGGAGTCTCAATGACTGAAATTCCTCAGGAATAGAGTCCAGGGAGGATGAACTTGTGTGCATTGTAACTGCTTCTGGAATCACTGGTAAGTGAACAGTATTTAAAACTAAGGGCTTAGTAGAAACTAACTACATACACCCACTGGCAACTACTCAGATATAATCTAACTTTATCTTTCCAACGTAGTATTTGTACACAAAAAAAAATTGAATTTCTGATAACAACAGATCAAAGACTAAAAGATAATGCTAACAGCTACAGCAGATAATTATTTTTGTTAGGAGAGATCCAAATACAAGCTTAAAAGGTATACAAATGGATAATGATGGTTTTCCTTTGTATTTTCTTAAATATTGTATTTATAATGCAAAATAGGATACCTCTGGCTATTAAATACGTTAACATAAAAGCAATGATATGCAAAAATCTTATTTTGTGTTCTAATACAGTGCTTCCCAAACTGTGGGCCGCAGCCCCCTTGGGGGCCGTTACTTTTGTTGAGGGGAGGCGTGAAATAATGAAAACATTTAAAATGTTTTAAGGCTAAGTGTGCCATGTCAAATGTGTATGTAAGATGCTAAAAATGTAATATTTTCATTTCATTTTTGCAGTATTCGCTGTGTATGTTTTGTATTGAACATAAATACAATAAATCAAAAATACAATCAAAGCTGAGCAGCTAACAGAGGTGAATTGTATCCTGAAATATGAAAACATTATTCAAGAAAAGATGAAAAAGTTTGAAAACAAGAATCAAACCTTCAAGATTCAGTGGAAGACCCTAAAGAAAACATTGATTTATTCAGTCACAGAGAGAGAGAGACATACATTGAAGTTGTCTGCAAGGACAAAAAAAAAGCAGAACTCTGTGATGGACTTGGGAAGTTAGAGGCAGTCAAGGAAAAGATGAAAGCATGTTGAAAGTTCATGGCAAGTAAGTTAGCTTGAGCTCTTAGCGAATACAGAGAAGAAAAAAAATATATAAAAAAGCAAAGTAATGTGTAAGTCCAGCTAAACAAAAGTCATGGAAAGAGTGGAACAGAAAATAACTATGAAGAGGGTGGCAAAATATTCTGGAGGCTATTGAAATGGCTTAGAAATGAAGGAAAGAGTACTATAACACAAATCAGAGAAGATAAAGATGCCATGAAAAAAGAAGATAAACATATTTTAAATGGAGTAATTACTTTGAAAGTCTGCTAAATGATGAATGCAGTGACAAAACTGTGACAGAAAAAAAAAAAAAAGAAGAATGCAGTCAGGAGTATATAACAATACTTAAGGTAGAAAAACCTATCATAATACTGAAATGTGGAAAGGCAACAGATGATATTCAATCAGAAATGCTGAAATATGGAGGTTTAAGTTTTACAGTAGCTATTGTATAATTCAGGAGGCCTGGTCAGAATCCAGAGACTATTTCCTGTTATACAGTTTCCAATCTATGAAAAGGGAAATAAAAGTAAATGTGAGAATTAGAGGAATTTCCTACTGAGTGTTCCAGGTAATATTTATATAAGCATACTTCACAGAACAGGTAACATGTGGAAGGGAAACTAAAGAAGAATAAGGTTAGTTCAGGCTAAACAGAGATTATCAGAATCAGATTTGCACTTTTAAGACAAATGCTCTCAAGGAATGTAACAAAGATCTGTATTTAAGTTTTGTTGGAAAAGGCATATGACACAGTGCCAAGAGAAAAACTATTCAAAACACTACAATTACATGGTGTAAATGGGATATTATATCAAGCACTACATAATACATAATTTGTATATGAGTTTTAAGTCAGAAGTTAGAATTAAAGCAGTTACAAGAAGATGGTCTGATGTTAAATCCAGTAAAAGTTTGCATGATACCTTAATTAAATTGAATAGCTGCTGGAACAAATATGGCATGAAAATTATTATTATTATACGGATATCTCCATGGAGTCAGAAGACTTATTGTGGAAGATCCATTATTCACACAATACCTATTATACCTCTCTTAAGCTCATTCACTGATAAAGCATGCACAACCACCTCTGGCAACCCATTCACCACCCTCCAAACGAAAAACCTAGTCCTAACATCCCTGCTAACCACACTCTTACAAGTTTCCACTGGTGACCCCATGTTCTCACCCTTCTTGCCATGTAATGCAAAAAGGTTTTAAGTTTCAATCCTATAAAATCCCCTTAATAACTTAAATGTTTCTATCATGTCTCCTCTTCAGTCAATTTCTGAAACCTACAAATAGTCAATCTATTCTCATTGGAAGCATTCCACAGACCTGCCACAATCTTTGTTGCTTGCCTCTGGATCCACAACTTCATCAACAGAATCTGGGAGTCCAGATCTGTCCAGATGTGGCCTTATTAAAGAATTATATAAGGGAACAATAACCTCTCTAACCCTGCTTGTTAGTGTAATCTTCAATAACCACGTAATCTGATGTGCTGTTTTAGTCACCTTCACAATATGCCCTCTAAATTTCAACTCCCTTTCCACAATCAAACCCAAGTCCCTGGTCTCATCAGTTTCCTGCAGCTCTTCCCAAAGTGCATCACCTTACACTTGGCCACATTAAACTGGCCACCTTTGCCCATACTGCTAGTCTATTTAAGGCTTCCTATGGGAGCTCTTTCATTTACCATTGCTCTTCCCACTTTGACATCATTAGTAAACAAGTGAATATTTCCTGTAAAATAATTTCCTATATCGTTGATATACAAATTAAACAACAGAAGAACAAGTACTGAGCCCTGTGGTACACCACTGATCATTTGCCTTCTCTGGGCTTCACTCCTCCATAAACCACTATTTGATATCTGTCCATCAGCTACCTTCTAATCTAAATCACCAGATTCATATCTATCCCTGTTTGCTCAAATTTATGCAAAAGAGTTTTATGTGGAATCTTGCTAAATGCTTTTACAAAGTCTAGCAATATCACCGAGTAATGTTTCCTTATCCAACTCCATTGTCACTTCTTAATAAAAAGTAAGCAAATTACTGAGGAAAGAGCTACCCTTCACAAAACAATGTTGTCCCTTATAGAATATCATATTCCTAGTCTTTCACCAATTTCTCCAATATCTTCACCACTACTCCTCAGATGCTGATTGACCTATAATTTGCTACTTCTGTCTTGAAGTCTCCTTTATGCAATGGGACTGTTTTGTTCTCTTTTCACTCCATTGGCACCTTCCAACAGCTTGTGAGGAACTGATAATTCTCTTGCACATTCTCATAACACACAGGTTGATATGTCATCTAATCCCATGACTGTGTTCATATTGAAGTTCTGCAATATTTTAAGCACCTCCATTTCTCAAACCTCTATTCTCCTATCAGCCAATGCCTAGATGGTACATCCCTGCAAAATGCTCGCTCAGTAGTAATTCAACTATCTGGTTTGGTTCTGTTACCTCCCCACCATCAGCATTTTTTAACATCGCCCTTCCATAGTCATTCCTCCTTTTACTTGCCATATAGCTTTCTCTGCAAATTAGCTTTGGCCTTCCTTACAATACAGGACACCCGTCTTGCCTGTGCTTTTTACTGCTCATGGGCATGCTAATCAACTTTTTCTTTATAATCCAATCCCTCCACAACCTTCTTTTTGTCTACAACTCCTGCTTATAAAGCTATTCATCTCCATATCTAACACCTACCTGATTTATCCTTCTGACTCTAGATATACATTGTGATACTACATTCTTCAAACACCACTTGACCACCTCCCATGCACCATCGACATCTCTCCCTTCCAAATTCTTATGCCACGACACTTCTGAAAGCACCTGCTTTGTAATTCCACATATATCCCTTCTTAACAGAAAATTCTTAATGTCTGGCAGTCTCCCAAGTCAAGACTATATGATCACTTTCTCCAAGTGGAAGTAACAGAGCTATATTAGTTATGCATCTCTCATGCAATGATTAGATCCAACACGCCCAAACCTCATGTCTCCCCCCTCCCATTACATGTTGCCTCAGGTAACTATCTCTCAGCAGCTATATAAATTCCATTTCCTTCCCTTGCCTGTGACCATTCCTCCTCTCAATCTATGTCCCCATAATTGAAATCCTCCACAATAATTACTTGACCTGTGCTCATCATGCTGATTTGCAATTGCATGTAATTTTCATATGCTCCTCTGTTCCTAATAAGTTCATTAATTCACTTAAGTATGGATGGACTCTACCAATGTAGAACACATTTTTCTTATTTCTGCATCTGGAAACCATACTTTTATAATGAATTGTATTAAGTTATACTTTGTATCACAATTTACTTTTCCAAGTCTCTTTTTCAATATAGCTACAAATTTTGTATTGGGAATGTCAGGAGAGTTATTACCTGGTCACTGAAAAGCAACTGGTTGCAATTTTTGAGGAACTCTTCTACTTATTTTGAAATGTGACATGGAGGGAGATTCTGTTGGGCATTCTGTTGTCCAAGGAGAGCTAGTACCCTATGTTTGCAAATCAGTGGATGAGCAGACTTCTTCTACCCACCTTCAATGAGCTCCTAAACACCTAGCTAAAAAGATGTTCTGGGGTTGTTTTTCACATGATGGTACAGGATCATTAGTACCTGTTGATGGTATGATGAAAAGTGATCAATACATAAAAATATTGGAGAAAAGAGTGATCCCACAAATCCAGAAAGACAAAGAAATGGCTCTCATCTGAAAATATGACTTTCTGCATCTCTTTTTCTGCATCATGAGTTGTTTCTTTTTTTTTGGTCTGCGGACAGTCCTCCCTGCTTCCTCTTCGACGGACTGTCATGTCATTAACATTAATCTCACTAGCTGTCAACAGCAATCTTGGTTTCATTTTGCTTTTCCTAACTAGTAAAAGATTGTGAGTGAGTGTAGTTTACCTTTTATGGCCACATTTTTCTTTTCTGTCAGGAGAAAAGGTAACCGTCTCTCTAAACCTCTTTCAAATCTCATTAACAGTACCCAAACCAACACCATATTCATTGACAATGTGTCTTTGAGTCACAGATGAGTGCTGAGAAAGAGTACATATTTTTTAATGCTTTCTTTTACTGTAGCCATTTTATAGCTACAGTAAATGAATAAAACTCTATGAATGTCAACTTGTTTATGCTATTAAAAATGCACAGCACCATTAATAAACATTATAGAGACAGTTAAAACATGCAATGTTCAACCAAAATAGTGAGCTAAAACCAAAACTGGAAATAGTTAACTGAAATCAAAACTATTGTGAACTGAAACAAAATACAAACCAAAACCAAAAACTTGATGAAAATTCAGCTTGTTTGGATTAATTTGTTTGCTAATGTAAGTTAGTTAAATAAATATTAATTATTTTCTTATTATTCTTGTATTGTGAATCAAAACTGTTAAAATAAACAAAATATGAACAGCCAACACATAAGCCTTTCTATTTGCTGAAGAAGAGTGAATTTATTGAATTTCTGAGGGATGACTATCTCAAGCAGCATGTAATGAAAGTAACTAAAAATTTCAGAGTGTTGGATTTGGCAATATCCTCACAGATGTAGTTGCAAATGAGGTATCAGCACTGACACCAGTTGGTGGGAGTGATCATGTTAAACCACGTTTATGCGGTTTAACCACATAACCATGTCGGTGGTTTGAGAAGTGGTTAAACATGAAAAGGTTACTGTCAAAATGGGAGATATGTGTAGAATTGTAATATGGATGATTATGAGAAGCTTTGTGGTCAACTAGCCTCAACACAATGGATTGATGAGCTGTGCAGAAAATTAGTTGAATGAACATGGGCATTGATTAGGAAGCATCTAACACAAGCAACTACATGCAAGAGTTAATTGAATAAACAGAGTAGTGGTGAAATGAATGAACAGTAAAATCAAGGGGGGGAAAAAAGGTTGGAAAAAATGCACATCTCTTGTTATGAATCTCGCAATACAATCAGTAGTGACAGATGCATGACAAATACAAAATGCAGGCTAGACAGATGAAAAGTATTGTAAAGAAAGAAAAAGTTCAGTATGAGAGGAGACCAGTATAAGAAGTTAAAGATAACTTAAGGGAATTTTTCTGCTATATGGCAAGCAAGAAGAAAAATGATGAAGGATAGTTATTGATAAAACAGAGTGACCATTGCAAGGGATGCTGTCAAGTTATTTAATGAGCACTTTATAAGTGTATAATTATACTGGTAAATGATGCTATGCAACATGCAGAAGGAAGCAAATATTAAGAGAATTAAAGGGAAAACAATCAGGGAAACGTATCAGGTGTTGACTGAATCAGATATTAATAAAGCTGTAGCAATAGATGACGTCACATGTTTTTTTTAAGAAATGTGCAAAAACGTGTTAGCTATATCCTTGACCTGGTTATTTGATGAAAGCCTAAAAATCAAAAAAGAAGGCAAAATAGTGTCATTCTACTAGCATGATCCAGATATTTCCAATTATAGACCAGTTTGTGATATGCAGTTATAGTAAAAGCACTGGAGAAGTTCATCAGGAGTAGAATACAGGGGATTGGGTTAATAGGATTTTTTATGATAGTCATTAATGGATTTGTAAAGGGTAAGTTATTTTAGTATTACTTGATTACTTGCACGTTATAAGGTGAATGAATGTGTTAGTTAAGGAGAGATTCATATATGGTGGACTTTGCAAAGGCATTTCATATGCTACCTTATGATAGGTTGGGTACAAGCTGCAGGATGGGAATGGATAAATGACTGGTTACATGTATTGGAGACTAGCTCTCAGAATGATGGCACAAGCAATATATGATAGAGCAGTCTCACAACAACAACAAAAAAGAAAAAAGGAGGAGGGGTTACCAGTGGTGTGCCTTAAGGATTTGTTCTTGGTCTTCTGACTTTTAATGATATTTCGTGTGGAATGTCTGAAGATCATATATTTACTGATGATGCAAAGGTGGGGAAAGCCATAAGGTTCACTGCTAATGTCCTTCAGGAATATTTGAATAAACTTGGAGCTTGGAGAAATGAGTGGAGTTATAGTAATGTGCCTTCTAAAGTCAACTTAAATTTAGAAGGCACATTACTGGTGTTGCAAAAACTGCACATTACATTGCTGCTATGATAAGGAATACACTGATAAGTAGGCATTTGTGCTACTGCACAAAGCACAGGTGTGACCACACATGGACTACTGTGTTCAGATTTGGTTACCTGCTTTTCATTATGATAGAGAAACAATATGGAAGGTTCAGAGACAAGTGGACAATAGAATATCAGGATTTCATAATGTTGGTTACAGAGAGGTTAAGAGGATGTAAATTGAAAAACTTGGTAGAAAACAGGTGATGTAACAAAGAAGTTTTAGTAAGAAGATTGTGTCAAATTAATACAGGGAGAGAGGGATTATAAAACAAGTGGGAGGTGAGAAGTAAAGAACAAGAGGTCATCCCTGGAAGTTGTGTGAAGGTCTGAAGTAGTAGATTTTTTACATTGAAAATTGCGAGTGAAACACAGTGAACAATTCAGTGGCTTATTTCTAGTAAGCACGGGAATGGTGAACCTGAGATATCTGATGCTGGGCCATGCCTTACTTCACATATTATATATATCTGTTATATTATCTGTAGACCGGTCCCCCCTCTTCTTTTTTTCTTGCTCCTTCCCCTCCCCACAATGCTATTGGATTATTCGAGGGCTAGGGGTGTATCTTCCTGTCTTGCTGAACTTCTTCACAACAGTGGGCGTCTACCTTCTCTTCGAGGTATTTGCCTTTCCTAAGATGCCCTTCCACGAAGCCTGGTCAGCAAGGAAAGATTAGACCAAAACCCCTTCAAATGATGGATAATAAGTATAAAGGAAACCGTAGAGCCCAAGGCAACAATGGGCATACAAAAAGCACAAATTTGACTCACTCAACAATATGACAGACCAGACTTAAACCCTTTGGGGAGGTCCGCTCTTGATGAGGAAAACACTATATGCAGACTGAGAACACAAAATCTAATAGAACTAAAAACAGAAAATTATATGAGTGTACCTATAACTGTAGGTCATTATTAGGACAAACAAGATTAGAAGAATTACTACTGGAAGCAGAAAAGATAAAACAGGGCATCATTGGATTGAGTGAAACTCAGATATTTGGTGAAAATAGTATCGATCTAAAGAATGGACATCTACTCTACAGTTATAGTCACAATCCAAGATTCCAGAAAGGAAATGGCTTCCTAATTAACCACTCTATAAAAGATAAAAATACAGGAAATAAAACATATCACAAAAAGAATTGCAGAACAACTTAAAATGAACAGACATTATGAATTAAGAATTATACAAGTTTAGGCACCAACCTCAGACCACACAGAGGAAGAAACATGCATTTTATGAAACACTAGATTAACTAATAAATGGCAATGATACATTATTATTATTATTAAGAGAAACCTCTAAGAAGTCAAGAACTCATCAAGGGAGGTCATGCTATCTGCACCAGCTGTCATACCTGTTCTCGAATTCATTCACGCTACTTGCACACACCACATCCAACGGCAATTCATTCCAATCATGCACCACTCTATGAGAGGAAAATCTAGTCCTCACCCTCTTCTTGACAGCATTCATTCTCAACTTTCAAGGATGTGAGGGCATACCTTTCTCCACCCTCCATAACATGAAAAATTCCATTTACCAAAATTCTGTAGTTTGTAACTCTCAATCATATTACCCCTCTCTTTCATGTTTGCTAGTGTTCACCTACAATTCCTCAGTCTGTCTTCATAATCAGTATTCCACAATCCTGACATCATTTTTGACATTTGCGCTCTCTCTCTTTCTCTCCACTGTATCAGAATCAACACAGAAACCAGGAGAAGACAAGACTCGCACACAATAGTGCAAGTGAAATCTTATCAAGGACTTAAGACTTATAGAAAGGCAAAATGACTTCCTTGTCTTTATATGTCAAGATTCGTTTCAGCATTGCAATTATCTCTGACTTGTATTTATAATTTTTGCTAATATGACCCTTGAAAATGAAAAACCTAAAAACTGCAAAATATTTAAAAATAACAGGTGTAATTAACTGTATATTTAAACCAAACCTAGTACAAAAACAAATCAGACTAAAAGTATACAATAGATTAGCCCTATCAGTTCTATTGTATGGAAGTGAAATCTGGACAACAAAACAAAAAGACAAACAAAGATTATTAACAACTGAAATGGAGTTAATAAGAAAAACTGCAAAGTATACTCGATTTGATCACAAAAGAAATGAAGAAATTATGTAAGAATTAAACCAGGAATCAGTAATAGAAAAAATTAAAAAATATAAACACAAATGGATGGAACACGTTGAAGGAATGAAAAGAAAGATTACCAAAACAAGTCAACATCATCATCATCATACCTATCAAGGATTTAGGTCTAAATCCTAAATCCTGGAGTCTACTAAAACTCCAAGATCTTGATCAGTTTCTTCTAACATAATCCCACCAATATAATGCGACATTGGATTTCTAATCACACCAAAGTGCATAACCTTATGTTTATTAACACTGAACTGACAGCCATTTTCACATGCCCACAATTACAGCCTACTTAAATCATTCTGCAAGTACTGCATATCAGCAGCACTCCTGATTATCCTACCAATCTCTGTATCATCAGCAAATAGCTGTATGTCACATGTCAAATCCTTCCCAATGTCATTAATGTATAGACTGAATACCAATGGATCAAGGACTGATCCTTGATGCACGCCAGTGGTTACCTTGAATCTTGCAGATTCACACTCCCCCACACAGGACGTTTTGATATCTTTCAGTCAGCCATCCTCTAATCTATGCCAATAGTTTATAATCCAATCCCATATTCTCCAATTTATACAACAGTCTTCCATGCTGTATTCTGTCAAAACCCTTAGCGAAATCCAAATGTATCATGACATATCCGTTCTCCTTGTCTAACTCAGAGGTAACATTATTATAGAATATGAGCAAGTTGCTAAAACATGACCTTCCCTTAGTAAACCCATGCTGTTTGTTGCAAAGCAAAGATTCTCTGTCAACCCATTTCTGAATGTGAGCCCTAACCAACTTTTCCAAAATCTTCACCAGCACTCCTGAGATACTGATTGGTTGATAGTTGGATACATTAGTCTTTGTGCCACCTTTGCACAATGGGATTACCATATATACTTTCCACTCTTGTGGAATCTTCCCTGTTCTGAAACTCAAATTATATAACCTGGTCAAAGGAAGAGCCAGTTCAGCTGAACACTCTTTTAGCATCCATGCTGATATCCCATCAGTTCCTATTGCAGAATTCTCATTCAGTTTGTGCAACAGCTCGAGTACTTCCTCCTCATACACGAGTTTCCTCACCCAGTGAAGATATAGCAGTGAGTTCAATGTTGTATATACCAGGTTAATAGCTTTTAGCAAAATGGTTATTCATTAGTTTAGCAATCACTTCTGCATCAGTCACCCACATACCATCTGCATTCCGTAGAGTTGTTCTTTCAAATTCACCCTTTCTTTATAGAAAGAGAGCAGCATAATGATAGAATTCTTTTGGATTTTCTTTAACTTGCAGAGCCAGCTTCTTTTCATACTTAGACTTAGCTTTCGTACAGCACTTGCGACTCTTCTAGCCTGTTGCTTATTATTATCATAACTGACATCATCATCCTTATGCACACGATATTTCTTCCATATCTTCTTACAAATCTCTTGCTTAATTAGATTACACATCCATTTCACTCCTGCTCAATTTCTCAAACTACTCAAACTCTAGGGACACATTCTGATATCACATCATTTAAGTATTTTTTAAACACTTCCCACACACTGTCGATATCCTTTTCATCCAACAGCTGATCCCCCGGTGCAGAACCCAGCATGCTACTCAGGTGGTCAAAATTTCCTGCTTTGTAGTTCAGCAGGTAACCTTTTCTGAATGGAACATTCATAAACTTAGCCATTTCCCAATTAGTAGCGCATGATCACTGTCACCAACCAGAGGCAGAATAGTCGCATCTTTAACTGAACAACCCCCCCCCCTCTGACACTATAATCAGATCTCACACTCTTTGATCACAAGTTCCTTCTGTTACATGCTGCTTGAGGAAGTTGTCTCACAACAGCTCAAATTCTTTGAGCTTGATGGGATACTTCAATGGTAAAGTATGTGTAAGAGATGCATATCTAGCAACAATTGGAAAAGATGAACTAGGACAGAAGAAAGAAAATAGAGAAAGATTGATAGAATTTGCTGAAAGTAGAAGTCTTTATGTAATTCTTTTTTTTTCTTCAAAAAAAAAGGAAGAATTGGAAATGTCATGGCAAAGTCCAAATGGAGAGGTGTATAATGAAATAGATTATATTTTAACCAACAGAAAATATACTGTCGAAGATTATGGATGTAATAAATAGTTTCAATACAGGTAGTGACCATGAATTAGCGAGATCAAAAATTGTCATCAACAAAAGATGAGAAAGACAGAAACTGATCAAAAGTAAAAGACCTATTAATTTACCAAATATGGGGGGGAAAAAAAGAGCTCTTCCAGAAAAAGAGTTTTATAATATTGATATGAATGAAGACTTGGATAAAAGCTATCAAATAATAACTGAGACAATATTAAATAATGCCAAAGAGGTTGGTGAAATTCTTCACCAACTTCAAAACACTTCAAAACAAGGAGAATTAGAATTACAATAGTAAAGAATATGAGTCTAAAAGAAATGAAAAGAGGTAAGGGATATGAATTTATTTTGTCCATAGGACAAAATAAATTCATATCCCTTAAAGATGAAAATGAAGGACTAATTAAAGATAAATAACAGATCATGAGAATAGAATCCTTTTATGACAAGTTGTACGATGATTCCCAAGACTTAAACCAATATGAAAATAAAATTGTAATATCCCAAATGAAGAGGAAGAAATATGCTCTGATGTTTTAAAAGAAGACCAGGTGAAGAGGAGAACTATCAATAGAAGTTCTGAAAGTAGGCAGTGTACCAGTCATGACTATGTTAAGTAAAAATTATACATCATGCCTAAGACAGAAGAGAATACCAAAGAGCTGGAACAATGCTATTTTTATTATAGTTTTTAAAAAGGAAAAAGAGAAGATATTAAAAATTACTGCCCTATTAGTCTCCTTTCAACAATATACGAAATGTCTACAAAATTCATTAGCAAAAGAATATTGAAATAGTGAAAGCGTTCCTCAAGAATTTTACCAACCTCCAGGACAAACAGGATTTAGAAAAAATTACAGCACCATTGATCATATATATGTAATAAGAAGAATACCACCAGGCAACAAAATTTTACAAAAGTCATGCTGTCCCCCCCCCCAAGATTAATTTAGTCATTTCTTATAGATTGAGATGCTTAACATGAATATGACAATGAAAATTGGTTATGGTTTGTGAGAAATCTCAATAGTTTCTTATATAATAGAGTAAAATGTACTTATCATGGCCAACATATACCAGTAAATGCTTCCACATCTGACATCACTTTGCCTATCACTTGCATAGTTGCTCAGGATCATTTCTAGAAAGCGTCCAATAGTAGTCAGCCAACATGGAAGCAGACCACTTTCCCTGGTATAATTTCTCTATTGTTGCAATTTCCTGTGGAAACATTCACTGTGCTCATCACTAACCATGCCACAGTTGTTGGGGAAGAAATCCAAGTGGAAATGGAGCAAGTGTATTTTTAAGGACATACTACAGCCAAATTTGTGATAGCGAGACAAGTCCTCAAACAGTTTCTTATAGTTTTCTGCCCTGACATTTCCAATGAAGTTAGCTGACACTAGATGAAACTCATCCTAAGCTTTTTTTCTCATTACCCTGTAGCAGGTTGTTGAACAAGTCATCAATGAAGAGCTCTCAGATCTGAGAACCCACAAAAACTCTCTCTTTAATTGGGATTTTTGCTTTGCTGAGTCAAGGGAATTTGTCAGCCAGGTACTTGAAAGTTGATCCAGTGTGGTCCATGACTTTTAGGAAGTTTTTTTACCAAACCAAGTTTGATGTGTAGGGGCAGTAACATAATTTTGTGCATTTGCCAGCCTGGTTGGCCGAGTGGTTAGCATATCTGCTCTCCAGCCAAAAGACTGTGGGTTCAAATCCTGCCATGGACATGGATGTTTGCGATTGTCTGTGAAAATACTAGTGGTGATGGGTGGTAGATGGCATTGGTGTAGTTACTGTTCATTGCAGTTGGTGGAGACAGAGAGTTGTGGAGTAGGTGCCCTCCCTCGATGAGTCTTTGGACTCCCTGGAACTGTCACATAATAATAATAATAATAATAATAATTTCTGCCAGTGCTGGGTATTGCACATTCTTCTCTCCAACTTTCAGAGATTTCCTTGTGCAAAGTCACTTGGGCATTTTCCTTGCGAAGATTCCATTGTAGAAGTGTTGATCCCAGTAACTCCTCTTTGGCCTTGGACAGCTTGGGATGGCGAACAAGATTGTTCAGTTCTTCTTGTGTGAGGAATGAGTGGCACAGAAGATGCACCATGGCCAACATATGGATCATCATTAGACACCAAAGGCTCAAGAGAACTCAACATTAGTTTGCCTACATCGTCATACATTGGAAAATTCTTTCTGAAGTTCAGGAATGAAAAGTCCTTCGCCATGTGGAACTGGTCGGAGAGCAGATCGTATATTTGGATACGCTATTGTCCACTTCTTTTTCCTCATGATGCCGCCCAAAACAGCTGGTACCATGCAGAAGTAGCAGTCAGCTCTTTGGCAGCTAGTGGAATTAAAATTTCTGACATAACAGTCCATTGAAGATTGTTGGAAGCAGGGAGGACTGCCAAAAGACCAAAAAAGAAACAACTGTTGAGGAAGGCTGTAAAGAAAAAGAAGCTCCAGTGCAAAAATGCACAAAGATTGAACTGTTGATGAGTGGAAGGAGGTCATATTCTCAGATAAGAGCCAATTCTTTGTCCAAGGAGAGCAAGTACCCTATGTTCACAAATCATTGGCTGACAAGACTTCTCCCACCTACTTCTCCTGCCTAAACAACCATCTAAAAAGATGTTCTGGGTTGTTTTACACATGACAGTGAAGGATCACTAGTGCCTGTTTATAGTATAATGAAAAGTGACCAATACATAAAAATACTGGAGAAAAGAGTGGTCCCACAGATCCAGAAAGACTGAGAACTCATCCTCCAACAGGATCTCACTCCATAAATCACTTCAAAAAAGTGAAAGAGTTCCTCAAAAATCACAACACCCAATTGCTTCAGTGACCAGGTAACTCTCCAGTAAAACTTTCAGTGGCCAGGTAACTTTTTCTATGTTCCAAGAGACATAGAGAAAAATTTACATTTTTCTCTATGTTTTTTCAAGATATATGTAACTTAGAATTTTAATATATTTTTTATCGATTGCCTTTTCTTGAGTCCATCATGAGGTTTTGAATTTTCTATACTTCCAAATGACCTTACCACATGACTACCTAGCTGAATCACTCAGTGTTTTGTTTAGGATTTGTTAACTAGATGCTAAAGTATGGTTCTTGTTTTTGAATTCTTTTATTTTTTTATTTGATAATGCTTGTTTATTTGAGTGTACAGCTCACCTTTGAAACCTGCTCAATTTTGATGCTTTTTAAAACTTTTATGCAAGTAAACTCAGTTAAACTAGCTAAACAAATGTCATGAGAAGACTCAGGTAAGGATATAGAAGATACATCACAAAGATGTAAAAATGTACTGGAGGCTGTTGAAAAAGCTTAGAAATGGAGAAAAAGTACTGTAAAAAGGAATAAAATAAGAAATGAAAAAGGTGAAAAAATCCAAGAATAAAGATATTCTGAATGTCTTACTTTGGAAGACACTTTCAATGACCTGTAGTAGAAGAAAGAAATCAGGAGTACATATCAGGACTTGAGACAGAAAAAGCCATCAGGCACACCATCATGCAGAAAAGTATTGAAGATGATATTCAACCAGAAATTGTGGTATAAAAAGTTTAATGGGAGCTGCACTACATAATTCAAGAACAGTTTAAGGGTAAAATTCTGGATAAATGGAGTGAAGTTCCAATAGTACTTATCTATAAAAAGGGAATAAACTGAAGGTAAGAATTAGAGGAATTTCCCTACTGAGTGTTCCAAGTGAGATTTATGAAAGTATACTTGAGGAAAGGTTAAGAAAAATTGCAGAAGAAAAACTTGGAGAAAATCAAGCTAGGCTTGTGCCAAATAAGAGATCGTCAGGATCACATTTTCACTTTTAGGACAGATAGCTGGGCAATCATAAGAATATAAGAAGATCTGTATTTAAGTTTTGTAGATCAGAAAAAGATGCCTTCATAGTGCATATGGAAGAATGATGGTATATTGTACCTTTTGAGTTGAATACTCATTGTGATGAAATTAATTTTTATATGGACGTTTTAATTGAAGATGAGTTAGCCAATCTCATATGGAGCTACTCGGGAAGGGCCCTGGAAACTCGGGGGTCTTTCTTTCTCATCCCACATATGGGCAAATCAGCCATAGTACACAAGCAATTCACACACACACACACACACACACACACACACACACACACACACACACACACACACACAGTATACAATTAGTGACAGTAGATACTATTATGTGTAATTGATGCATTGTGACATATTAAGTAGAAACTGGCATTGTGTGCAGATGGAGAACTGAACAGAGTAGATAGCGAGTTGTATGAAGTGCCCTATAAATCCTTGAACTCCTTTGGAGGTGTAACATAATAACAATAAATAGAACATTATACAGAGCAATGCATAGTCAATATTTAAGTTTTAAGTCAGCAGTTAGAACTGAAGAAGGTACAGGAAAATAGATGGGTTGATATAAAATCTGGTGTAAGTCAAGGATGCATACTATCTCCATTATTATTATTCATCATCTATATGGATTGCATTATGAAGGAAACCAGGATCACACCTGATATTAAAACTGGAGATACTGTGTTTAACTCCGATCTTTACTTTATGCAGATATTATACTTCTAAATAAACTGAGTACATTCTTCAGGAGTCTTTCACTAGAGTGAATAACTGCTATAATAAACTTAGTAAAATCAGCAAAATCAAAAGAGACAAAAATGAAAAACATCACCAGCAATCTCTATGGAGAAACTACAAAACAATTATTATTATTTCAGACCTTTGTGGAGTCATAACACTATTCGCTGGAAGCCTATATTAGAAAACACAAAGTCTATCATACCACTCTGTCAGGAAATGAGTTCCATGGTCCAACCATCCTCCATGCAAGAAAGCCCCTTCTCACCCTTCTATTGCCTATCACAACTTTCAGTGATGATTGCTTGTCCTTGTTTTTTCCCCTTATTCTACTATATGAAAAATCTCCCATGTCTCCTGTAAATATCTCTCAATAGTTTAAATATCACTTCTTCATCTTCTATCCACCAAACTCTGTAGTTTGCATGCCTCAGTCTATCCTCGTAACTAACACTACAGGGTCCTGGTATTTTGGTTATCTGCCTCTGTACCCATCTCCATGGTTAATTTATCATCTTCAAATCCTGGTGACTGAATCTTGACACAACAGTCCACATGTGGCATGTTCAGGACTTTATACAATGGAATAACTGCTCTGTTATCTCAACTGATCAAAATCTTATTACTGCAGCAATCCTCAGGGTTGCCTTCACCACCTTTGCAATATGTGCCCTTAACTTCAAATTTTTATTAATATTCATTCCAAGAAAACTTCCTCATCCACTTCCTCTAGTAGAGATCTACTAGAGGAATAGATTAGCATATCAGGAATTGTTGTCAAGGTCTTGGAGAAATTAGTCAAGAGAAGAATACAGGATTGGATAGATGAAAATGGGATACTGTATGTGGGGATAACATGGTTTTGTGAAGGGGTAGATCATGCCTCAGTAACTTGCTCATGTTTTATAACACAGTGACAGCTGAACTGGATAAGAGTAATGGGTTTACAGTGATTCTACTGGACCTTGCCAAGGCCTTTGACAGGATACCACATGGAACTCTAATCAGTAAACTGGAGCAGATGGAGATGGATAGGAGGGTGGTTGATGAAGAGATACCAGAGAGTGGTTTATTCAGGAGTTGAGTCCAAAAGACGGCTTGTGACTAGTGGTTTGTCGCAGGGTTCTGTTCTTGGACCACTACTTTTCAATTTGTTCATTAACGATATAGGAAAGGATCTGAGAGGAAGTGTTCACTTGTTTGCTGATGATGCAAAGTTGGGTAGAGCAATTGTAAGTGGACAGGATGTCAAAATTTTGCAGGATAATTTGGAGGACTGGGCTAAAGAAAATGGATGTCAGTTTAATGTGGAAAAGTGTAAGGTTATGCATTTTGGGGTGAAAAGATTAGCAGCAGTATATCACATTGGTGGAACCGTACTCCATGATGTTGATGAGGCCAGGGATTTGGAAGTGTTAATGGATAGGGAGTTGAAGTTTAGGGTGCACATTGCAAAAGTGGCTAAATCAGCTCATCAAATCACTTGGCTTCTGAAAAATACTTTGGCAAGCAGAGACAAACAAGTTATTGTTCCTCTGTATCGAGCCTTGATAAGACCCCATCTAGACTACTGTGCCCAGATATGGGTGCCAGGGTTTCTTCTTGATGGGGAGGAGGTGGAGAGGATCCAGAGACGAGTGACCAAAATGATATCAGGTCTGTGGAATGAACCTTATGAGAACAGATTGAAGATTTGTGGGTTGCAAAAATTGGTTGATAGGCGGAAAAGGGGTGATATGATTGAGACATTCAAATTAGTGAAGGATTTCTATAAGATTAATAAAGAAGATATTTTTGAGAATAGGACTGGTGGTGGGAGGACTAGGGTCCATAGATGGAAGCTGGGCAAGAATGTGGTTAGCAGGGGTGTTAGGGCTAGGTTTTTAACTTGGAGAGTGGTGAATGAGTGGAATAAGCTGCCAGAATCTGTTGTGGGTGCTATGACCGTGAATGAGTTCAAGGCAAGGTATGATAGATACTGTGTCAATGTCGAATAGTTGTTCTTGACATGATGTTAGGGCCTCCTCAATGAGTCTGTTGACTCCTTGGAGTTGCCCGGAATAATAATAATCTTGGATGCCACATGACACATGACTTGGACCCCAAAAAAGAGATAAAAATTAGAATGTCCAGCGCAACTATTTTAAAAGCCATGGACAAAATATGGAAGAGCTGAGCTATAAAGATGCAAACTAAACTGCACATTGTAGAAACCTGTATCTTCAGCAGCATGCTCTATGGATGCGAGGCCTGGGTACTCCTGAGAGAATCTGAAAGGAGGATATTGGCATTTCAGAGGAAGTGCTATAGAAAGATCTTGAGAATAAGCTGGATACAGAAAATGAACAATTAGGAAATCTACAGACGAATATGACCAAAAGAAAACCTGATCCAGAAAATAATCAAAAGGAAACTACGTCTATTTGGCCATATACGTAGAATGAATGATGAGAGAAAATTGAATACATTGCTGTTTGGAATGATTGAAGGAAAGAACAAAAGAGGAAGACCAAACAGAGAATGCGACGATGACATCGTTAAATGGTGTGGAAACTCTATACACAAACTGAGTCATCTTGCACAAAATAGAATGCAATGGAAGAATCATATCAAAATGGCATCAGACACCTACGGGCATTGGACCCATGGTTGTTGATGATGATGATATTATAATAATAATTATTATGGTGATAACCAACAATTAGAAAGCTGCTAGTAACTAAGGGATTATGTAATGTCCATGGGAGTCTTTTCATATTTACATTGTTTTGTCAATGTGACCATGAAATGTTACATTGACAAAATGTTACTCTTTCTCTCACTCACAAGCTACCCTCATCCAGCTATTTCTTGCTATACCTAGTTCATCTCTCCACCTCATCCTTGTCTTCCTTTGCATCTCTTGCTCCCTCTAAGTATTCAACCTATAGTAAGGAAGGAACATTCATCTTACATCCTGGCTACATGGCCAGGATGTAAGATGAATTTTTAAAAAAGCCAAACATGATATGAAGATGATATTTTTAAAAAAGCCAAATATCAACAATTTTTGTGATTTGTCTAATGTCTAAATTTATTACCGCAATATTTCTTTCCATTGCTTTCTGGGAAATGAAGTGTTTGCTCTTGATTTTGTCAATGACCAAGTTTGGGCATGATATATCAGTGACAGACAATAGAAATCTATCAGCTTCCAAGAGATGAGCAAATCACCCTTCATCCACTGTCCTAATCTCCAGTAATTATTTCATGGTTTGGTTACTCTGAACCATATTTTTATCTCTTGTGGAACGATATTAATGGTCCCAGATAATCAACGTTAATACCAACTAAAAAAATATAAATTTTTGATATATTAGTCATGGTTTTTGTTTTTATAAAATTCATTTTCAGTCCCACCAGCTTGCTTGTGCTGTTTGGTTTATTTATCATCTACATCAATTCAGTGAGGAAGATGAGGTCTTTGAGAGGATGGCAATTACAGCAAATTGAAGATTGCTTAGTTTCTACAATACTGGTACCCTTGTTGCTGAAGTCAAGTTTTCTGAATACATGTTTAAGTGTAGCTGTAAAAAGACTAGATGCTATTGGGTCACCTTTTAACACATTTATTGATTGAGAAGAATCTCTCTTTCTTTCCATACAAAATGCTGCTGTTTTACTGTACAGCTTGAATTAATTTGATACATTTACCATTTACATCAGGTTCCAGCAGCATGAGTTACTATAAAGTCAAATGTTTTATTATAATTAATAAAAACAAATGTATGGAGGTTTGTTATAATATTCATTATATTTTTTCAATAATTTGGTTTACTGTGTGAGGTGACTGATTGTAGAATTTTTTTTTTCCTTAATAACTCTAATACACTGCTTGTAATTAAGCAAAATAAGGATAACTAGTCTATACTTATTTCAAATTTGATTTACAGTTTTTCTTGTGTAAAGGATTATTTTGGATTTTAGTCACTGGTTTGGGATGAGTTCACTGATAATAACAGTATTGTACAGCTAAGAACAGGTAACGATTCTTCTAGTCTAAATTTTAATAGCTCAATGTCTTAGACAGAAATTTTTCATCTAGTATGGCATTCTCAATTTTTGTGCTGCTGATCACTGGACAGCTTCTGTATGATCCAATAATGAACCTGTGGTGGCACATTCTATTTATCATCATAATCAAAAATTATTGCTTTTGATTATGATAATAATGACATTAAAATAACATTTCAGTAGATTTATTTTTATTATTTGCAAGATTGCAAATATATCTTTGATTAATGTTATCAACTTTTAATTAAAGAATATTAATTCCGTCCTAATGGATTAAAACCAACATTTTATCCATGAGAATCATTATATTGTACATTAAATAGCAAAGTTTTAATATCGTTCATTCCTTGTTCTGTCCTTCTGTGAGAAGCCCATTATAGTTTTCAATTGGAGGATGACATCCAAGGAACAATTACTTTTACTCATATTGTATTAATCAACCTGATAATTGGTTCAATCTTTATCCATCACGTTTATTCCGATGTTTATTATCAACTGTGGCATGTTATCTTCCGCACATATTAATAGTTTTTGACACGGTTGCATATGCTATCCGTAAAAAAAGACACACAACATATACACTTACTCAGAAATTACCCGGAACTTCATAACTTCACTAGCAAGCATTCGGAACTTTGGACTTCTAATTATCAAATCTCACCTTGATATTTTGCGGAGTGCTTTTGTTTTAATGGGCATTATTTGCATATTTATATAGATGAAATACAGAAGAAAACATTAATAAAGTAGATAGATAATCCCAAGTTTAATGTTTACTTCGTGAACTATTTTGAAAAATGAATTCAGAAGAGCGATTTTTATTTAGCATTTTATCCCCTCCCCAATACTCACCACAATAAAAAAAAAAAAAAAGATAATGAAGAAAACAAATATTGCGCATTCGTAATATCAATTTAGAATTTAAAAAATAAAATAAAATACAAAGAGAGAAATGTGAACTTACTTTCAACAAATGAAGAATAGAGGATATACACTTTAAATTCGGACTTGATGTTTTCCTGGGCACTCCAAAATACACAAGATATTTAATGAAAATATGAAGATATGCTGCTAGATAGATATATGCTAAACAGTTCAGCTGAGTGGTAAAATGATATTAAATAACGTAGATTTACAGCTGCTCATGCAGAAACAGTTTAATATATAACAAAAAAATGCATGAAGTTGCTGATATTATTATAATGGCACCACTCCCTTTAAAAAGGAATGGTGTTATTAAACTGTGTGAGTAATCGAGAAACACGCGTTACATCGGTCCTATCAACTGCATTCTACCGGTCGATAAACTATACTGTTATTCATAAGGCAGGCAACTTATTTCTTCAGAAGCAAAAAGCATTTCCACTGAAAACTGTTTGTTTCCAGATATCTATAATTTTGAGAGAAAAAAGAAAGGAAATGAAATGTATAACAGCTATATTATACATCAAGCATATATCTTTTTACGATATCCTGTAGAATCACAGAAAAACTAACACAACACAGTAACAAAATCTCTTCTCATCCAATCATACTATTAGAAATGATTTGAAGGCATTTCTAGTTGTTCCACTAGATGTCACTGAAAACACTTTAGTCGTATAGTCTTGTATATATATATATATATATATATATATTTTTTTTTTTTAATGTTTAATGTTTAATGTTCAATGTTACTTTTACTCATATTGTATTAATCAACCTGATAATTGGTTCAATCTTTATCCATCACGTTTATTCCGATGTTTATTATCAACTGTGGCATGTTATCTTCCGCACATATTAACAGTTTTTGACACGGTTGCATATGCTATCCGTAATAAGAGAGACATCTCATACAAAAGATCTCATGCAACTGCGTTATCCAGTCATGTTCTTTTTTCAAATAATCCTAATGATGACCAACAAAGCCACTCTGTATGCTGGAATAGATCAGAAAATATTTTTCGCTGTGAAGATGAGTTTGAAAGAAAAATCGTAGAATCACGGGAAATCCTACTGAACCCGGTCCACTTAAATAATAATTTAAGTTATAACATCCCAGATAGCCATGCTGCAGTTATTCAATATTGGCGTTCACGTGAACTTGCACGCACAATTGCAACAAACAATGGCACGCCAGTTGGAACAACTTGAAAAATACAACGTTTTTATGTATCGATTATGTGAGGCAATTTGTACCTGTAATTTCCAGTTTGTTTATTTAAATAATTCAATGTTTATTAGTATTCCTTTCCTTTATAAATACCTGAAGAAGGCTGCTATATGCCGAAACTAGTAGTATTTATCATTAAAATCTTTATATGTTATCTCGGTCTTGGAGTCATTAAATCTATTTTTTGAAATGTATAACAACCGAGTAAAAACTAATCGCCACATATATATATATATATATATATATATATATATATATATATATATATATATATATATATATATATATATATATATATATATATATATATATATATATATATATATATATATATATAAAGAGATAAATCCGGTTATTATTAATAATTACCGGTTAAAGTGAATAATTCCTAGAGAAGTCTGGTAAATGTAATAAAAACATGTTTATAGGTTTTATATATAGTTAGGTTAGGTTAGGTTAGTTTATAATGAAAATAGTAAGGAAAGTACTTCTTTGGCACTCAATGAAATCAGAAATCATTATAAACTAACCTAACCTAGGTTAGGTTAGATTAGTTTATAATGATTTCTGATTTCATTGAGTGCAAAAGAAGTACTTTCCTTACTTTTTTTCTTTATAAACTAACCTAATCTAACCTGTTATAATTTCTATTGAGAATGAAAACCTATATATAAAACCTATAAACATGTTTTTATTACATTTACCAGACTCCTCTAGGAATTATTCACTTTAATCGGTTGGGGTGCAGCATATACAAAATAAAATTTTAAAAAATTCTTTTTTTCCTAATCAGTAACCAATTTATTAATAAATAAATTTACATATTAAAAAATTGCTTTATTAAAAATATTTCCCCCCACCACTTACAAACACCAATAATAAAAGTTTCATATCACACAGAAATAACGCGCATCGATACACGAACGCAAGCATCGATACACTGCCCAAACGAGCAGTGTCAAGCGTAAACGAATATCGGCGAGTCTAGCTACAATTGGCGCGATAATTCTCACACTGCGTTAGATCGCAGTGCATTTGTTTCGTGTAACGATAATTGAAAAATATAATTCTTTTCATATTTTCAACATTGACACTGGTCATAATTCAGCCCTGTATCTATAATAAATACATAATTATATGTTCTTTTAACAGAATAAATTCCCCTTCGCCACAAACACGCACCAATAAAGAACAACGCGCGCAAGCATACACTGCCCAAAGAGCAGTGTTAGATTCATTAGTTTGCAACGAGGAGGGCAAACGAATATCGGCGAGTCTGGCTGTGATTGGTTGAACGTGATATAACGTGATAATTCTGACACTGCGTTAGATCGTAGTGTATCTGTTTCGTAATTCAAAGCGTTAATCGAACAATTCCAATTATTAACTATTCAATCACTGTCAAAACATAAGCTGTAACCTTTTGTTGTATTGCATTTATATAATGTTGTAAGCATTGTTATTATTTATAAACACAAACAAAATTTAATTTTTTAATTTTTTCCTTGGGGGTGTCGCAGTGCTTATGTACGGGCCGCCACTGACATATAGACTTGCAGGCACAAACTTGACTTATTTATCTTTTGCTTACTTGGGAAATGGAGTAAAACCAGGTTTAAAATAGCTTGGTATCTTTAACATTTATTATACCCAAAGTAAAATACTTTCTACATTTATATCTCCTCCTGAGATTTTTATTTAATAAGGTTAAAACACCTTATAGTAACTTGTTCTGGTAAAATACTTGAAAGACAAACAAGTCAAGTTTGCACCTTACTTTTACCATGAGTTGCCTTGGTCTTGCACTACCTGTAGGATCAGCTAGACTTGCAACACTTGCAGGCGCAAACTTGACTTGTTTGTCTGTTTGCTTACTTGGGAAATGGAGTAAAACCAGGTTTAAAATAGCTTGGTAACTTTAACATTTATTATACCCAAGGTAAAATACTTTCTACACACACACACACACACACACACACACACACACACACACACACACACACACACACACACACAAGGACTTAAAACCCAAATCTTCTGACATCATGGTGATCTTTGACATGGTAGCACTCTTTATCAACATTCCGACACAGGACGTTCTCCATATTTTAAAGAA
Organism: Typopeltis vanoorti; assembly: GCF_054136105.1. Lineage (NCBI taxonomy): Eukaryota > Metazoa > Arthropoda > Arachnida > Uropygi > Thelyphonidae > Typopeltis > Typopeltis vanoorti. The sequence continues at coordinate 57,173,158 of NC_143559.1, read as the reverse complement.
CAACATTTCAAATCAAATGTTCTCTCTGCTATCTCACTGTGTAAACTCTGGCTATTTTTGAATTCGAAGGTAAACTATATAAACAGGTCATAGGATTAGCTATGGGAAGCCCTCTCTCTCTCTCTCCTGTATTAGCCAACATTTTTTTCGAGGATTTTGAACAAAAGGCAATCTCCTCTTTTAGTTTAAAATCAAGAATTTGGCTTAGATATGTGGACGATATATTCCCCATATGGGAGCATAGTATTGAGAATCTTCACAGGTTTCTCAACCACTTAAACAACCTCCATCAGGATATAAAATTGACCATGGAGATTGAAGAAAATAGTTCCATCTGTTTCCTAGATGTTAAACTCACCAAGACGCCTGAATCAATTAAAGTCTCTATATTTAGAAAGCCAACACACATGGACAGATATTTGCATGCGTCCTCACATCACCGTCCAGCGCAAAAGTTGGGTATTATATAAACTCTTGCGAATCGTGCAAGAGTTTATATAATACCCACTGTCAGATGAAGAAGAACTAAAAAAAGAACTACAACATAAATGGACCTTTAAAAACAATGGCTACTCTTTAAAAAGTATTAACAACCAATTATCCCACCCTCAACGTAGCAACGTAGAGACACAGGACCACTCCAAGGGTGATATTTCCTTGCCATATATCAGCACACTATCCAAAAAACTGAGTAGAATCCTAAAGAAGTTTAACATGCAAACGTGCTTCTCGACTCTGCCAAAAATAAGATCACGTTTCAACACCTATAAACAATCTCACAACCTTCTACAATTCCCAGGTGTATACAAAGTCACATCTGAGTGTGGAAAACCTTACTATGGCCAAACGGAGAAATCTATCCTCCTACGTCTCGAGGAACACCAGAGAGACATTGCTTACAAGAGAATCAGAGCTACTGCTCTATCAGGCCATGTCCTGTTTTCAATAAACACGAACAACGAAAGCCGCCAACATGAGATAAATTGGACATCAACTTCAAACCTACACATTTGCCATGACGAGGTGGAACGCCGCATTGTAGAGTCAAAAGAAATCACCTTGGACCCTCTTCATATGAACAATAATCTCAGCTATAATTTGCCTGACTCTTTCAGCTCTACTATCAGATACTGGAGATCGCGTGGTTCCACACACGCACAAGTGTACAACAATAGAACTTTAACACGGACTATAACTCAAGTTCATAATAACTGTAATTCACAGTCGAATATATAACTTTATAATTGTATAGCTTTAGAGTGTCTCAATATATATATATATATATTACTTTATTTAAAATGCTAAATAAAAATCGCTCTTCTGCATTAATTTTTCAAAATAGTTCACGAAGTAAACATTAAACTTGGGATTATCTATCTAGAGCCACTCGAATTAGATGGATTAAAAATTGGGCAGCTGCAAAAGGCAGCTTTGTTCGGCACAGCTTTCATTTTCAGAAAGTATTTCCACAACTCATAGGCCCTTGGGTAGGGCCTATGAGTTGTCCTCGAATTAGTGGAATATAACCAGCCTTTTCATAAGACTGAGGAAGCAAATCAAGCTTTGATGAATATTATATATATATATATATATATATAAGCTATTTTAAAGTGTTCACATCGGTAAATACAAACTGTAAAACTCGCATGAGAAGTGTTACATCTCCAGCTTCTCTTGCCAGATTAGAAAGAGAAGCTATAGAGAAGATTGGTTACTGGAATGAATCGTGATTTTGATAATTTCGGAGAACATTTTGCGGTTTCTCACCGCTTTAAAAAATGACTTTGTGTTCTGAATGTTTGCATATGCATCTTATTGCTTTCGAAGACTTTTTGGATTTAATTTTACTATTTTGGATGTATGGAATATTTTTTGAGAAGATAGATGGCTCCTGTTTTGCTTCCTGGATGACATATTCCGCTATTTGTTTTGGATATTTAAAATATCTTCTTTAGAGTTGTAATTGGGGATCAATCGTTCGATGCTGTTGGCACACTCTTCCGCGATGAGTCTTTGGACTCCCTGGAGGTGTCAAATAATAATAATTGCCTGAGTTAATACTATAGCTGAGTAGGAGTATTTGATAAATTGCACTGCAGTGAAGAGTGTATTGTCACAATAAATTTGTCAGTAACTGCAGCATAGCTAGGCTTTTAGCTCCCTTGAAAAATTCGTAGCTAATCGTAATCGCCTTTGTACTTGAACAATTTCAATAAATGGTAAAATATCCAGAGATTATCATTCTTCTAATAATGGCGCCCTTGGCAACTCCCCCAGTGCCAAAATGTCCCTATGCCTCTGGCTGTTAAGAAACAAAAAATAAATATAAATTGAGGTGTCTTGGTTTATAATATGCCATATAATCTATAATATAAACTAACATAGCCAACTTTACATGCTAATACGTTTAGTGAGGATTAAATTAGGGAAATAATGCAGATTAGTTTTTTTTGCGTATTTTATTGTAAATTTAAATTTGTAAGTAAAGTTGTTGAATTGTTCTTAAAATTTTAGCTTATGGCGATTTTTTTTCCCAATACACAAAACATTATCCATGTACATTTTATAAAATGAATCACCACGAGGGAGACTGGGAGAAGTTGCGAGAGAAAAGATCGGCAAGACGGCCAATAATCCAGTTAATGTCCCAGTGTAGTTCACTTACTTTAATTGATATTTTCCTGATGTTCAGAGAAATTTGTGTAAATTGTTATATCTATATCTATAATAGAAATAATACCAGATGGAGTTAAGTGTGTCTAGCATTTAAGTTTTGATCATGCATGAGGAAGAAATGAACGATATCGAGTGTGTAGGAAGATCTAGATTAGTGTAAAAGGAGAATGCATTGAAAGAGGTTAAATTATCAACAGTTCATCGGAATCGTCAATCATTAACTTTGACTATTCTAATAGCGGTGTCAGTCATTTAAGAACATAATTTGTTAACAGAAATGTTTTGGTATTATATGATAGGACAGGACAGGGCCGGCTCTACCGACGGTGCAAGACGGCCATTTGCACGGGGTGACAAGTTTTTTTAGGGAGGCGAAGTTGGAATAAACTATACGAAAAATAAGGGAGAAGGGACGGCAAAATATTCTGCTGCACGGGGCGACTATATGAATAGAATAAGGGAGAAGGGGCGGCAAAGTATGCTACTGCACGGGGCGGAAAAATTCCTATGGGTGGTCCTGGGATAGGATATATACAGGATAAACCGGTCTGTATATCTATACTACACCAAAAACGTGGGGGGGATTTTTAATTTTTTTTTAAATTGATGTGAAAGTTTGTGTATTTCTTTTATGATATTTGGAATTCGATGCGTACATATCTGATAAGTATATTGGAGCTTCCATAGCTCAGTTGGTATAAACGAGCCCTTTGGGTGAAAAGATTCGAATCCCGTGTACAGACAGGCCTGTGTAGCTCAGTAGAAGTGGCATCAATTGCATCCTCTGCACTCGAGTATGGTCGCCAATATATAGAGGAACTTTTTCTAAGTCTATCTTCGACCGGTTCACGAGTTAGTCAATGCACGGGTTGTTCGTCCCGTATACTCAAGAAAATAGCACCCAAAACTCAGACATTATTTCCGACTAATACATCATGTTAGAGTTAGACATCGAGTGTGTTACCAAGTGCTACCAACAGATGGCAGCACTTGTTTTCGCGTCTCTTCGGCGAATGTCGCTTATAATTACTGATAGTCATAAGCTGCTATCTCTGATTGCCTACCATTGGAGATTACTGTCCACTCAGTCTACAAACTAGATAGAGTTAAAGGGCTTTACCTACTCCCTATAAGGGAATAAAAGGCATTAGCTGATTATTATATACACATATATATGCTGCCAACAGATGACATCTTGTTTTCACGTCTCTTCGTCGGATGCCGCTTATAATTACTGATAGTCATAAGCTGTTATCTCTGATTGGTTACTATTGCTGTCCCCTGTCTACAAACTAGATAGAGTTAAAGGGCCTTACCTACTCCTTATAAGGGAATAAAAGGCATTAGCTGATTATTATATATATATATATATATTTATTTATTCATTTATATATTTATTTATCCGTCAGTGACGTGAAGAACCTTTATCAGGTGTTTTCAATCAAATGGCGAGTTATGCAGTCTCATACAGAAGCAGGTTTTTCGTTCCTTAAAACATGTAGCCTGGCTCCTCGAACTTGCAGATCTACTTTCATAAAAAATACTTGCCCTTAGGAAACACTTATCCTCCCATGCAGCTCTTGTTGGTTCAAGATGTATCATGTAATAATACCAATAATGACAGCGCTTATCCACCTCACGTAATTCTTATTCGTCCAAGGTGGGGTCCCCTAATTAAGGTTTTATTTCACCTGCTGCATCCCCCTAAGAACCATTTATATCTCTGTTTTCACAGGGGGGGGACAGGTTTACCAGTTTCCAAGGAAGACAAACCTGAGTTCCATTAAGAAAAAATTTTCACTTCCATATGAGACTGGCCAACTAATCATTTTTTTAAATTTATTCCACACATTTTTGCTAAAGACAGAAGGGCATTTAGCAAATAGATTCCTTCTGAAGGTATGGACAGGAATACAGAAATCTGTTCATATTGTTCTTGAACAGTTGAAGATTTTAGTCCTTTGGAAATGCTTCTTGAAGACTTTCAAAGAATAGAAGTTGAAGGAATGAAAGATGACAGGGAGCAGCAGGTTCGGTGAGCATGCAGTTCAACTGTAATATGAGTTCTTGTAGATCTTTCAAAAATATGAGGCATATTTCTGAAAGATGTGTAGAAGAGACATTAATTTTATCATTAATAAATCATAAATGCCTTTATTTCAATCAAATGATAATTAAAAAATAATTTGATTGAAAATCTGTCCAATATTGGAATACTGCTCTGCTGTATGGGGGTGGTGCACCTAAGACCTTAAAATTCTTGATGCTGTTCAGAAAGCAGTACAGTTGATCAACCATACTGCCTTTTTCTGAATAGTATAAAGAATATTAAGGTCTTAGGTGCACCAACCCCATACATGAGAGCAGTATTCCAATATTGGACAGATTTTTAATCAAATGGTGATTTTTCAATCATTTTTCTGATTGAAAATACTAATATAAAGGTTCTTCACGGGATTTGAACACAAAAAGCTCATGCATACCACTGAGCTGACCGAATAACTGTTTTGGCTAAATGCATTTCAATCCCTTTGTCGTTTAGGGTATTCGGCCTCTGTAGGTAAGATTAGTAAGTGCCTAGCTCACCCGTGTTGGCAGCGAAGTTAAGTGCGATCAGCCTAGCAGAGTGATACTTGAATTGATCGAGGTAGAGGATAAGCAATATTTGTGGGCAGCTTCTTGTAGGACTGTGTTGATATCTGGTGTGTCAGTGTCTCTATGATGTTAAGTGTTTCTGACAGTTCATGGTACATTGAATATCATGCAGAGGCATTTGTTCTGTACTGTTTGCAGCTTCTTAACGTTGGTGGTTGCTGTGTAGCTCCATGCTTGAGATCTATATGTTTTATTAGACAGGCCTGATGCTTTCACTACGTTGTAGATATGTAGTTTGTTTTCTGTTCTGATTTGGGGTCCGAAACTAAGGCGTTAGTTGAGGTATGTACCCATATATATATATATGACACACACACACACATATATATATATATATATGACACACACACACACATATATATATATATATATGACACCATACATATTTGGTGTCAGTTTGCCATGGCATGGAGGCGTTGAATATGGTCACTCCGACTTCTTGGGATGCTTTCATTCTCGAGAAGAGGATTGCCCTTCTTTTATGTGCGTTGACATCTATTCTCCTTTTTCATAACAAGGTTTCTTAATTTGTTGGTGGGGGTCTATACTAGTCGTGGGTTGAGCAATTTGATAAGTACTGTAGTGTCGTTGGCATAATATGCTGCCTTGAACTGTGTGGAAATGTAGATGTTTATTAGTACAGAGGTATGTGGGGAGCCTTGTGAGACCCCTGCTGCGATTCTACTTTCAGTAAACGAGTCATCATAGTTTGACTTGTAGTTTTAGGTAGAATCTGATGACCTGAGTTAATATATGTCAGGAACCGTGATGCGGCCAGAGGGGGAGAGTTATGGTTGGATTTAAGTTCGTTGACCGACTGTAGTTAATACTGGCGAGGTGTTTGATTATGACGGTGTCCTATGCATCGAGTGCCATTTAGACTAGTAAGTTGGTTTTGATGGGCCTGAGATAGCTATGTTTCTTGCTGCAGCAAAGTGGTTGTGAGTTCTGCCTTTTTGATGGGTACCTTTGCTGATGCATGCGGGATGTTTGGCATTCAGCTCTCCCATGACGGTTACTGTGTCGTTGGTATCTAGAATTAGGATAGGTCCAAAGTCATGAGTTGCTTGCAGAGTGGGTTGTAAATTGAGTAAATCTTCATACGTTGTTGGTTTGTATTTCTATTCCTGTTATATCGGATATTCTTTTTATGAAGATAGCTGTTCACCCTCCTCTGGTGTTTGGTCCATCGTTTCTGAAGAGGGTGTAATTTCCGAGCTTGGGTTTGTCTGATAGGTGTGTAGGCGAGTTGCGTTGAATAGTAGAATGTTCATTCTGAATCGAGAGACGAATTCTTCAAGTTGGTTGATTTTATCGATAATGCTATCAGCATTCCAATATGCTATCTGCAGGGAGTTAGTGTTATTCATCACAACATTGAGTGAATGATTTTTCTGTAAAATAAAACAAATCTGTTTGCGTCGTTCTGGCTGGAGTTAGTTTTGCCGAACGCTGTTAGTATTTCTTCCAGGGAGGCTGCTTATGGGTGAGTTGGCAATTTCGCTTCCCAGTCTAAAATATCTATACTACGTGAACACATTTAAAACCATACGAGTCTTTGCCTCTGCGTATGATCAGGACGCTGTTGTCGGTGTCGAGCTGTTTGCTTCAGGACGCAGTGCTCTCATTGTTTCCTTCACTGCAGGTGACGTTCTTACTACTTTTGTTTCTTCAAGTTCATTGGGTAGTATTTGCAGAACTTCACAGTCATTTTACAGTATTCGGCTTTGCAAGTTTCGTGCATGACTGAGTGGGTAGTGGCATTGGCTTAACGATGCTTTCCTAATGAAGGGTTAGTTAATTTCGACCAAGGCTAAGTGCATGCTGGAGACTATTTATCTAAGCCTTAATTTTTTTTACATTCATCTGTTATTTCTTTAGCTGTGGTTATTGATTCTATTATTTCCCTCAATACTACTTTTAGGTTTTTTTCCTGCTCTTTAGTGGGAAGATGTGGAATGGAATTTCTAAGGCACCTAGGTGTTTTTGTGAGGTTGAGATAGTCTGATGCCATCTCTGGGTGGATGCGGATCCCTACCGTTTTTATATTTGTGAACTTTATTTCCATGACTTCTGCTACTCTCCATCACTCTTTTGTGTGGAGGGAATGCATTCTTTATCAGTCTTGGCCGTGCCCATTGGCGCATGAGGTTCGTGGCAAGCGTTTACTTTCATATCTTCTGCTGACTTCCTGGAATACTTCAGGGTCATGTAAGGGTGAGTTTTTAATCAGCTGAGTGGTCTTGGGAATTTGTGGGAGGCTGTAAGAATTCGAAGACTGAGTCTGAAACTTGACAGTTCTATCAAATTGCATTCCATGACAAGGATTTTTTTTATCATCACATTCAAATAAAATTAAATACAAAACTATCTGAATAAGAATTTTTTTTGCTCCTTTGAAATCAGTAGCATCATCATAGATGATAACAGAATTCCCAGCCATTCTTTACTCTCACCTTCAAAGAACTATTATAAGCACGGGTATATAATGATAACTAACACTGAAGGAAATGTTATTAAATAAAAGTAACTATTAGCAAATTTTTATGCATATTGGCGAATTTTAAATCGATATGAAAGCTTGCCTATTTCTTTTATTATATTATATTTGGAGTTCGATTTGTACATACCTAAAAAGTATATTGGAGTTTTTTGATGTTGAAAGTTTACATGTCCACAAGGCGATGTGTTTTGCATTATGGGAGATACTGAGAAAGGAGTGATGTTAGCTTACTCCACCGTTGCAACAGGTTGCCTGGTGTTGTACCACCTTACTCCAGTCCTGAAGATACTTTCAGGCACAAACTTTGTTTGCTCACACTTGGATAAAGGATTATGTATTCAGTCAATACATTATAATTGTTTATTTCCCAGTAACCTAGGCTTGTTTCTGGACTGTGATGGAGGTACCACCCTATGAAGACAAATTCTGATCAATTGTTTTCAATATCCAGGAAAACTGGAATACCTCTTAACTTTATGTGGAGTTCATTCATATGAACCGAGACCCATGTGCAATCAATGAGCTGAAGAAACTGTTCCAAATTTTTACTCTCAACATAACTTAAATTTCTTCATTTATCCACAAATCTTTCAAAGACTTCCTCCGCTCAATCACCTCATTGTTGTGCATCATTATTCTGCTAAGTTGATTCAACTTCCTGCAATAGTGCAGAAAATCCTCACTTGTGAAGGGGTGGAGCAGTTATTAAATTCACTATTTTTGTTACAATTGTCATTACACCAGGTAGTTCTGTGAATTCTGCCTTGGCACACACACACTTCCTGTGAATAATGCAATGAAATGGCACAAAGGAATGTCCAATAGCTTCCATAAAGTTTCACAAATTCAACTCTCCCCTCCACCATATTGAATGCCCTGTCTGTCGTCACGGACAACTGTAGACATTAATGGTCACAGAGCATTTTTAAAACGTTGCATATTTCGTTCCCAAAGTACTTATTGGCAGTGTCTAGCTTTATCAGCTCTTCTCTCATTGTCTGACCATCGGAAAATCTAGCAATGGCAGCCAACCAAGCAGATGAGGTGACATGAGTAGTTTCGTCGAGATAAATCGAAAAATATTTACAATTATTTAAGTCTATAAGTCTACTTTTAATTGATAATGGTACATCTGAGATCACTGTCATCACTCTGGCTTTAATGGTATTTTTGCTGATTGGTAAATCAGAAATATGCTTAATAATGGTATTTTTATTTTGCATATCTTGAAACAAATCACTTTATGATGCAAAAGTACAAATTAATTCTTTGTAAAAAAAAAGTTGAACTTCACGCATTTCATTTGAGTCAAGAGCTAAGTCCTATATAGACATTCCTCCCTTTTATTCCTAGTCAAGACCAGAATATCAGTGCTTATTTTCAAGCTTGATATCATGCAATTTATTAGTATTTCCCACCAGGATGACTGCCACTGATGGGTTAATTTTGCTTTTACTGTCCATATAAGGAACTAAATAAACAGTAAATGGAGTAAGTTCAAGCTAACATAGAAGCTGCAGTCATGTTTCCACTGATTCTAATGTGGCTGAGGATCCAACAGAAGTGAATATCTGAATTAAGTACCTTCTATCTATTTGAAAGAACTGTAGATCAGTGTTATATATGTAAATTGTACACATGAAAAAAAACTGGTAGCCTGTAAAGACCTCAACATCTATATAAACCACCTTTTTTTTGGAAAGTAGTTTTATATGTTGAAGCACGAAGCATTTAGGTAGAACTGACTGGAGACAACATAGGCAAGAAACAGCAAATATTCAACAGATGACTGATCTCAAATTATCAAGTTTAGACTGATAAGAAATGAAAGTACTCTGCTCTTTGAACCAAATAGTGAATTCCAAACTTCCAATGAAGGAAGATGTTCAACATGGGGAATATGTCTACAACAAGAGCTTGTATAATTACTCATATGCATATCCCCCAATGCAAGGGGGAAAAACACTAGTCAGTTAAAGTGAATGGACAGGTTCATTTACTTCAACATAATGGCTCTGAATGAGATATGTGTGAAAAATGCATCAGTAGTTATTCTCTGATGAAAGGATCTAACTGTCGAGTTATTTCCTTGCAGAGGCATACACTTGCAACCCTTAAGGCTTTTAATAAAATGATCGCATACAATAGCAAACTTTACTCCCTTCTTTATTCTTAGATGATGAATGTATAAGGAATGTAAACTTTTTGTCAAAAACCAGTCCAATCTGTTACAATTGGGATAATAATCTAACTCTGGGTGAAGACTGCATTTTTGACAAAAAAGTGTACACTTTTCCACTGAAAATCTGAACCCATTACTTAAAGCTCACAGAGATGAACTGATCGTTGTAGTTGCCTTTCAATGATTATAATGTTACAGGAATGACAGAAAACAAGTCATCAACAAATGTCATACATAGGAGCTTTCAGGAACATCTTCTTGGTAGTATGGTTAAGATTAAGGATTGAAATACTGGTAAACCAGTTAACCAATATATTTTTAACGCATGTTGTAATAATATCTTGAGTCATGGCTGTGTAGTCACATACTTATGTTAGCAGTGTACTACTTGCATTATTACCTCAAATATTTTGTCATTGTGTAGTACTTGTAACTGTAAAGTTAGCATTCAAGGAAACTTGCATCTGACTTGCAAGTTTCTTTGCATGTCAGATGCAGATATATATATTGGGTTGCCAAATAAGTTCGTTCGGTTTTTCAGAGTGGAATGAAACATTTTATTTAATATATATAATACATACTAGTCAGTTATATATTGACTCCCTTTATCAATGACCTCTTGCCATCTGTCCACCAACTTCATTATGCCACGTTCATAAAACTCGTGAGGTTTACTGGCGAAAAACTGATCCAGGTGACTTTTGACAGCCTCCACATTAGCGAAGGTTTTCCCGTTCAGAGAATTCTGCAACGAATGGAATAAGTGGTAATCGGAAGGTGCCAGGTCCGGTGAATACGGAGGATGCGACAAAACATCCCAGCCAAGACGTAACAATTTACTTTGGGTTGTTAACAATGTGTGGGGGTCTGGTGTTGTCGTGGTGAAAGACAACTCCTTTCCGATTTGCCAATTCATTACCTTTTGTGCTAATTGCATGGGCCAGTCGTGTTAACTGTGAGCAATAGACAGTTGAATAAATCGTTCTGCCTGACGGTATCACCTCGTAGTGGACAACATCTTTATAATCCCACCACACAGAGAGCATGATCTTTGGGTGCAATCCTGCTTTCGAGGTTGTTTGCAACGGTTCGCTCTTGTGCCCTCATGATCTTTGATGTACCACGTTATTGTACATGACCCATTTTTTCATCTCCCATAATCATCCACTTCAAAAATAAGTCACTTTCTTGGCAACGTCGCAGCGAATCGCAGATGGATATGCGAGCAGTCATACTGACCTCAGTCAATTCATGCAGATATGTTCAGTACTGCAGCAATCTCCCGCATTGTTTGTGACGGATTTTTGTCGACGATATCCTTCACAACACTCGAATCAACCTTGGTCAGGTGACCAGCGCATCACTGATGTCGGAATCTCCAGAACGGAATTTGGCAAACCACTTTTGGCATACGCATTCTGTTAATGCTGCATATATTTTTATGGACCTCCGCAGCTCGTTTGCCTTTTTTGAAATAAAAAAGCAAAATATGCTGGTAATGTACGTTATTTCCTTCCATTTCTAAAAATATGTTACACGTAACTGAAGTAGGCCGAACGAAAATTCACTGAAAGGTTATGTGAAATGTCATCTTTCAACTGCACAATAGCGGAACAATAGCAACAGGCGAAGTGGAGTCAACTTATACTAACTCATAAACCGAACGAATTTATTTGCCAACCCAATATATATATATATATCTGCATGGTAGTCAGTCTCCTGGAGGGAGAAGACACCTGACAGAACAGGATATATACACACAGTAGAAACAAACTATGAAATTTAAATTTTCAATAATAGAAAAGTAACCAAGATAAATGAAACTGTTGGAAAAAAGTTTGGTGAAATTTGGTTCTATAAATTTATAAGATGTGACTGAAATTTACCAGAACACTGTGGTTTGAAATACTTGAATTTAAATTTTTAATGCTAACAGGTTGAACCACACAACTGGAATGAAACTGTGCCATTACCAAATCTTGTCTAACAGATTAGTTGATACATGCCAAGAGACAATTGGAAAACTTAATTTTTTTTTTAAGTCATTCAAAAGTTATAGAATACATCTGCATCTATCTGCAACAAAAATAATATAAAAGTAATAGTAATTGAAATTAAAAAAAAGGCCCCATTCCTTTTAAAGCCCTTTCAATATACACAAACACTTTGAGAAACACTGGTAGAAAGTGTATTATAAACGGGGGGGGGGGGGAGAGAAATAAACAGTATTTGCATCAAATAAATTTGTATCTGGACTTAGTGAAGTAGATATATGAATGAATAAATTTCCCTTGTCAATTACTTTGGCCATTGTACTTAGAAGCAATTTGAGGTTCTAGAGCAGGGGTCACCAAACTTCTTTGACCGTCAACCCCTTCAAGAGTTTGACTTTTTATCGACCCCCTCTATTTTACTATTACGTAATTATAATAGGACAAGCAAAAAAAGATGCTTATGTGAGTTTTTAGATTGTTTATTTTATAGTTACAGTGTTTATTGTATGTATAATATAGTATATATTATTATATTGGCTTAACGTCAAAGTGATACGTTTTTGACGTCCTTCTTAACATTACATATTTGATAGGAGGGATAAATAATATATAAAATATAAAATTTAATTTAGATAACAAAATAACAATAATACAATCTTCCTTATATATATGAAAATAAGACTTATTAATTTAGTATACAATTTACTAATGTTGTCAATGTGAAGGGTGTGCTTCATGACGCTTGACAAGATTAGTAAGTTTCAGCCTTAAATCGCCACAGAATTCTATATCTAGCTTATTTCTTTGTTTTGTTAAAATGGAATTAACATGTCTGAAACCAGCTTCAACCATGTATGCGCTGGCCGGCCAGGAACCACGACATCCGTTTATTGGTAAATACGTCATTTTGGCGCACTTGATTGGTCTCCATAACTATTTTCATGACCTCGCTCCATCTTACAGGTCCTATTCATGTTACTGTTCCCATGATTCACTCTTAATTGCGTTGTCATTCAGGATGGAGGTAATCAAAGTTAACCGGATTAAATATTACCCATACAATGATGTCTTATATTTTTCTATCGATCCCCTGAGCCCGAATCGACCCCTAACAATGTTATATCGACCCCTGGGGGTCGATATTGACCACTTTGACGGCCACTGATTTAGTGCTACAATAAAATCACTTTTTTCTTGCATCTGTGCAGACTGTAGGGAAAGAATGTTTTTTCACAATGTGGTCATAAATTTCAGTTCTCTAATTAGGCTAAATACTATAACTACTACACTAATACAGTACACTGGCTCTATATATGCTGCATTTAATGTACAATAAACTTTTTGCTAGCATGTGGTGTCTTTTGAGGAAGATGTTTTTCTACTATGCAGGGTCATTTTCAATCCACTACTAAGCTAGTGATAAACACATGCACTTCATTATTTGTTAGCTTAAATATACCAACCAAATATAGAATCCCCTCCACCTGGTTTTGATGGAAGCACTTGTACCTGTTCACTGCAAACATGTTAAATTATCCAAGTTTCTCAACATTGTATATTGGCAAACATATTGGTGACTATGTTCAGAGAGAAAGAGTAGTGAGTAGAATAAGTTGTGTCAAACAGTGAAAAGTCAGAGGTAAAAATCAGAATATTTCAAATGACTTGATATTTGATAATTAAAAAAAAAGTTCAATAACTTATTTTTTCTGTAGCTACTGATAAAAACTTAATGTAATATTATTTTAAAACGTACTGAAGCAGGCATGTGTAAACAGTGCCAAAATAAATGAAAGAGATTGGAAGTACTTAAAAGCCAGCACAAATTTAACTTATTAAAAACTGATGATACAGTGCTTTCAAGACCGATTTGGATTCTCAATAAAAAATTACATTATTTTATCAAAACAATTGACTTTCCACTATAGTTTGCATGCATGACAACATGAGATGGGTTCCCTTTTAGTAAATTTATATACAATAACTAAGATAATTATGGACTTAGAACACCTTTATAATAATAATAAAGAAAAGAAACAAACTTCAACTGATGTTAAACGTCTTAGGAAGATTCAACTTCAGATAGTTACTTTGAAATCAGCTGAATTATCTATGAAAAAACATTTTAGCTATAAAACTGAAGTAGCTTGTGAAGATCAAACCAAAAAAACCCAAAGACTTAACACAAGTCATTAGAAAGGAAGACATTTTCAAGAAAAAAAAAATGAAAATATTTAAGAATGGTTTTTGATTGCATAATGGTCTCAAATCAGAGAGAGCTATTGTCACTGCTCAATTTTGTATAAAAATTAGGTCACACATTTAGTGGATTGCAGGCTTGATAAGTTGTTTTCTACATACTCATTTTAATAAAAAGAATACCAAACAAAATAGTCTATGGCAAGTTATGCATCTCCGTATTTTTCCTTATCTTTAAAGGTTGCTATGGTTTATGTTTTGAAATAAAAATGTACATAATTTTTTCTTTATAAACTTTTTTCATTGGCATGTTTTATGTTTCAATAAGTTTCGTTTATTAACAGTCATTCAATATAATATTTGAAAAATGTAAGACGCTACCAGTAATTGAAAAGTTAATAAATTAGCAATCCCTAGCTAGGACAGCACATTTCCCACTTGGAAGATTTTACAGTTTTTTTTTTTTTTTTTTTTTTTTTTTTTTTTTAAATAATGAAAAGTGGAAGAGATTCACAAGACAAATTATAACAATGGCTGACTGTATGCCTCTAATGCATTTGAAGAGAAGGAAATTAAGCTGCCATTTCTCATCGTTCTCTGAATATCAAAATTCAGAAAGATAAAGCAGCTTCTAACATTCTTTCAGATCAGCAACTACACACGTTCTAGGAGAGACAAATAGCATTTTATTATTATTTGATACCACCAGGGACTCATCGAGGGAGAGCACCTGCTCTAAAACTTTGTCTCCACCAATTACACCAATCGCCATCTACCACCAACCACCACCATAGTATTTCCACAGACAATCACAAACATCCATGCCCACAGCAGGATTCGAACCCACAGCCTTTTGGCTGGAGAGCGGATACGCTAACCACTTGGGCAGCCTGGCTGGCCAAGTGGTTAGCATATTTTCTACATCTTTCTTTTTAAGGATTTTCACCACATCACTTTTATGTAACTGACAGATGTAAAGTGAATTCAAGACTGCTTTTGAATGACATCCAATGTAATGTGCTTTGGCCTGAGCACATTTAAGAGCTATGAGGTTTGATGTGGTGGACTATCTACAAAACATTCTATGTGCTCTGTTCTGGCTGCTTGGCACTTAAGATTCTACCATGGTTTTGGACAGAACAGAAATGGTTGGCTGTCTCAGAATTTAAAAAAAAAAAAAAAAACACTATTCCTTAGAGGACACACTAAAACGCACAAGAAATAGTGTGGGAATTGCAGGGAAGCAGATAAATCAAAAGCAGTCTACTGAAAAATCCAATCAGAGTATATAGAAGATACTGCTCTATCTACTGTCAAGCATACAATCAGACCTCTCCCACTGTGTTCACACTACCAAAAAAAAGAGTATTCAATTATGTCCATTATCAAGGTCAGTTAGTATTAACTCAGAATCTGATAGTAAGTATATGGGGCATACAACAATATGAAATTTTACTGGCTGGCAGATGGCTACAGCTTCTAAAGTGGTGTTCTAAAGAGATAAAGGCATGTTGGACATGCTGAAAAGGGATATGGCTACTCACAAGCAAGCAACTTTTCCATGAGCAAGTCCATCCCCAGTTCTGTTCTGGCCTTAATAGTGAAATGCCCTAATTGAAGTCCTCAATTATACATATCTCCTGAAGATTTGTGTTTCTGCTGAAGGGCTAAAATCAATATTTCAGCAGAAGGCATTGTATGTTGATGGTGGTGGTGGTAGTGGTAGTGGAGACAGTGAGATGGGCATAGTAGAATGCCTTACCACAATGTGGCCTAGGAGGTGTCATATTAATAACAAGTTTCCTTGTTGTTTTGGCTTTGCTGACTTTAGAGTTAACCTTTGTCAGGTTTGTATTTATCATTCAATTTCAAGTATGGTTGATCAAGTGTTCATTGCTACCTATGAAAATGTTTAGTACATCTGATAAATCTGGGTCAATAACGTTTACTTGAAAATTTAGTAGATATAAAGATATCCAATTTTTTCTATGGATGTGCCTGGAGGTTTTTTCTTTATGAGGAGCTCTTGCTCTTATTTTCTTGAGTACTATGTTTCAGAAGTAATGATAGAGCCATCACAGGCAGTTTGGGCAAACCCATATTCCTAATATTTAAGAATCAAGGTGATTTCAGGGATGTAAAGCTTAAAAGAATAGCTGTGATATTTTCTTAGATTGTTAGAAGTTTCAGGGGTCAAAAGCAATGATGATATTTCTGATAAAAACCAGACTATCATTTCCACATACAATCATCTCTCTACTTATGTTGGGATTCCATTCAACAGGACGCAAGTTAATACATTAAATCAGTTATAGGACTTGACCGTAATAAGTATACAGTCATTTTAATTTTTAAACCTTATAAAACTGTACTGTGCATAACTGCCACTATAAAATAGGAGAATAATGACCCAAATCTTCCTCCACAATCACATCTTCATTACTTTCCCTATGTGAAAAAACATGATGCAGTGCTTCTGGCGTAACTTTTTTCTTTTTTTTTTAAATTAAAATGTCCAATGTGCTTTGCTTATTCCTCCTTTCCACCATAAACTTGTTTATAGCAAACAAACGCATCATGAACTTTCCTTTCTACTAATAAGTAGCATTCAACGTTGGGGTCCATGTCTTCAGCCCTTTTGAGAACATAGCTAACTGCAGAGATCATTTCTGCAAGACCGTTCACTGTGAATTGTTTAACCACCTCTTCTTGTTTCTCTTTTCCCTCTTCCGCAACACATTGTTCCTCCAGTTCGACTAATTTTTCAGTCAACTATTCAGGGATACTTTCTATGAGTTGAATATGTCGCCATCATTCACTTTGAGATTCAGATTGTTAGCTAGCCCATTATTTCTTCACTCAATTGACAAAGGTCTTCATTTTTTTTTTTTTCTTCAAAACTTCCAAAATAGTGCACAAACCTTTTCAACGTCTTTTTCCATATGCCATTCATACACCGAGAGGTCGCTTTGTCCCAAGCCACAGCAATATTTTTAATAGCATGATAAATACTGAATGCTTTCCAGAATTGCATGAGGGTCTGATTATTTCCTTCAGTGGCAGAAATGGATTGGGAAAAAGCTCTCTGTAGATAATAAGCCTTAAGCACTGAAAGAAGTCCCTGATCCATCGGTCGAATCAATGAAGTAGTGTATGGAAGGAGAAAAATGACCTTGATCCTGGGGGTGACAATCACCGATGTAATGTGGATGAGATGGAGCATTATTTAGAACTAATAAAATTTCAAATTCTACATTTTCTTTCACACAATTGCTTTCCATTTCACTTGCATAACAGTTGATTAAGGCATCGTCAAACAATTTTTGAGTCATCCACGACTTCTTATTGCTTCGATAATGAACTGGCAGAGTAGGCTTCCTAATGTTTTTGAAGGCGTGTAGATTCTCACAGTGTCATATCACAAATGGTTTCAGTTTATATCAAGCCACATTATCCCTAACACAATTGTAATATGGTCTTTAAGAGCTTTGAAAACAGGCATCCCCCCCCCCCCCTTTCAAACAGATTTGAAAGTAGAGTGAATACAGGAAGGAGAGAAAAAGAGGAAGAATAAAGAGAGTCAGCAAAAAGGTGTCCCACATAAAGAAACATGAGGTGAGTGTACTCATTTTGGGTTATTGATATCTAATATGTTATCATGCAGTCATTTAAAATAAAATGGAATCCAGCAACCTTCACTGAGACGGTACACCATACCTCAATCCCTTTAACAATGCAGCATACCTTGGGTACTTGAGAGCAGTAAGACAAAATCTTACTGCTCTCAAGTAAGCTAATTCCATTTTTTTTTTAAAACAAAAGACTGATACCAACTGCTGAAATTATAAATTATTCTGTCTGAATTTCAATTCTTTGTCCACATAAGGATGTGGATGAAAGTGTAATTTCTTTACAGACTGGAGAAGAATTTCTGCACACAAGCAGTACAAATTTCATGAAACTTTCTTAAAATGTTTTCAAAATATATCTGCATATTCTCATTTTATCTTGGTTAAAATGGATAGCCATCCACTTTTCCTATCATTTATACTCTATGCTTACAGAAACCATTTGTAAGTTGTAAAATTGCATCTTAAGGAAAGGAGCACTACTTGCAAACATTTCACACAAGATAAAGCTGCAAAATCTCATTCAGGTTTTAATGTCAGGTAATTAAGTTGTAATGTAATCAAAGCATATTGGAAACAATTTGCTTTGATTTCAACAGGAATAATAGTGTAAAATTTCAACAGCAATAATAAATATTTAAATGTCTATGTATGACCTAAAGAAGTGGAAAATGTCACAGAAAATAAACATCTGTTCCCACTTCTTTAGTTCTGAGACAATATTTTCAAGTAAACCAAATGATGAAATATTTATCTTGGAGGAGAAAAATTCACGATATCAGGTTGTTCGGAGATAAGGGACAAGATTATAAGTGCAGCTAGGAGGAGAAATACCTCTCGAAATACAAACTAAAGAACTAAGTTAAAGGATGTTATTATTGTGAAACTGACTTTGGAAGAGAGAGAAAAAAAAAGACTATTAAAAATATTGTAAACTGCATTATAAGTTTCATTTTATTTTTTTTAAATAAATTGAAAAATACATTCAAAATCAATTTCTTACAATAGGCCTTTTAACGCAACTCTACAAGAAACTGTTCATAATCATCTGTCAGATTACTTCCTTTTATGCTGTTGAATATACCAAGCAAATAAGCACAGATAAAACTATGTCTGGGATAAAACTTGTAGCCACATGAAGCTACTGAGAAAAAGATTGACAGCAGTTAAATACTGCAGGTTTTAATATCACATTTAACAAGGAGAATTATAACATGTAGATGACTATGGGACAAAAACAAATTTATATGGCATCAATATCAATGTCATCCTCATCTGGACTAGCAGAAGTGGGTTTTGGTGGTGTTTCTTTCACCTCCTTGAATGTTGAGCTGGTATGTCGATCAGAATAAACAACCTGGGGGAAAAAAAAATAATACTGTAAAAATATTCCATCACTAAAGGAATACAAATGATCCCCATATTTGTCATAAATGATACTTTACAACTTTACAGTAGAATATTTGACACAATGTATTATGAACTGAACTGTGGTTGATTTTTCTGAGATCGTTAATCCCATTTTCTGGCAAGTAACTGTGCCAGATTAACTGAGAAAAACAAGATAGAAAGTATGAACTAGAATTGAACCTATGATGTTTTTTTCTTCTAGCAGTCTAAGCCTTATTGAACCAAAAACACTGAAAAAAACCTCTTAAATTCTATATATTGCAGATGTAGAAATGTCAAAATAGGATTTTATCCTGTTTTGAGCGACACAGCTTGAATAAATATCAACTTAGTTTCCAAGAATATATACCTCTAAGTAAGTAAATATGATACTACTACTCTTGCAACACAAATTAAGATTCCATTACTTTTCTATTAACAACTTTCTTAAAAGTTGATTTACTCCCCCCCCCCCCCCTCTCAAATTGTGTGATCTTAATTCATCTTAAGTAGTCTTAAATACACAGATGGTAATTCATTTGTTTTCTCTTTACCTCGCTGCCATTTTTACTTGAAATAAACTTATACACAACTTAGGGACATGTAAAGCTGTGGGTAATGTGACTAAAACATTCTGTTCTGTGATATATATTAGAAAAATATAAGCTTTCTATTATAAAGTGTTGCATATTATATGATTGAATCTGTTATGACAACAAGCAGTTCAAAACTTATCAGAACTGTAGAGAGCTGTATCTTTCAAACCAAATTGTTTTGCATTATGCAATTTAACATGAACAAATTTGAGATAAAGATCTCATTTATTCGGTTTTAATGATTCTGCTGAAATCTATGGCACGTGTTAATACTGTGGGCAAACAGGTTGGTTTCCAGATTATCTAACTGGAAATCCAACACAGAACTTCAAGCCAGTTGTGATCTTCTGATATATATCCTTCCCATGGTCGAAGACTACTATGACAGTACTATATTAAAAATTTTAATTGCTAACTTCCTATTGAAAATTTTCTTCCAAATCAGTCTCTTATCTACCTGGACATCAATATTGTCAAGATCTTATATTTCTGTTTTCTAAGGCACTTTAACTACTTTGATCCATCTAGATCTTGATTATCTAAAGACGTCCATTGACTTCTTTCCAAATAAAATTAGTTACTCCAACTTCTTCCATTGTAGCTAATTTTATGCATTGCTTCACTGTCTTACCTTTTTTTTCTCTGTATCCCCCTCAGAAGACACACTGACTTACTAGGAATTTATTATAGGATTTGTTTTGCATAGATGCCTTTAACTTCCTGAGTTGACAAAGTTCTGATTTTGCTATCCTTGCAGACAATTTCATCACATGCCACTGCAAAATTCGATGTGGTGAAATTTTATTAAAATTTTCTGACATCGATTTTACAGAGGTCACAAATCACGTGAAAGGAACAAAATTGTATATTAACAGTGAAATACTGATTGCAAAGTTGTAAAGGTAACTGACTAAAGAATGAAATAGAAATGTTCATAAATTATACAATATTGTAAAGGTTAAAAATATACATTAAGTTGATTTAATATTAAGTTCTGATGTGAAGTTGTAAGGGTGTCAGAATGTAAAAGTATTTCTGCCCCAAGTTAAGAGAATTAGACAAGATTATGTTGGCGATTTCATATTGAAGAAAGGTATTGAAGGTCATTCAGATGTGGAGATTTTGTCACCAAAACTGAAGGTCAAGACAACAGTGATGTCAGTTATTTACAGAAGATACCATATACTCATGTTCTGAACCAATATGAAGATATCATTTGCAACAAGGACAGTCAATGAGACTTATTTCTTGTATCCTTTCTTCATGTGAATCTGTGCACATCTTTATATTGGAAGATAGTATTAATAATGACTAGTCCATGTCCTGAACAGAAATCCACCACGCACTTGCCATTATCAGCTTTGGGGAAATTTGGAGAAAAGAGCAATTATTGTATATACCTGGTATTCATTTCCTACTCTGCTGTAAGATCTCCAAAAAGGAAGAACTTTCTCTTTGTGCTAGCAGAAAAATTACTACATTTCTGCCTTAGAATCTTTTATTGCACCACAAATTTCCCATTTGTTAATGTTCTGTGTCATTGTGCCAAGGATGTTCAAATAACTAATTTTTCACTGTGTAATAGGGTTCCCGTATGCAGTAGTAGCCATAATTGCTGGTTGAGGCATTACTCAGTTATATAAGATTTTAAATTATTACTGGGTTTCTGTGGCCTATGAATTTTCAAGCCAGAAACAAAATAAAACTGCTTACAGAATATGAAAGTAACTCAGTTTTATCACCTATAGAATGAAAATTGCAGAAAGCTAAACAACTTCAACATGCATGCCTTTCATGGCACATAAAATGTCCAAGTGATAATCAGTTTCCCTACAAGTGTTCTCCATCATTTGCGGTGTAACCGCAAATGATGGAGAACACTTGTAGAGAAACAGAGAACAGATGGTTTCTATTGCAGCAACAATTCTGGTCTTCAGTTCATGGGAGGTTGAAGAGGCCTGTTAGGCGATGTCCTTCACATATCCCCACAGAAAGAAATCAAGCGGCATAATATTGGATGAGCACAGAGGCCACACAATCAATCCATCACATCCAACCCAGCACCCAGGAAAATGCATGTCAAGAAATTCTCAGACAATAACAGCTCAAATGTGGCAGTGCTCCATCTTGCTGGAACACCACATTTGGCTGATAATCTTCCAACTGGGGTAACAGATACAGCTGTAGCATGTCCATATAGTTCACCACTGTCACTGTTTTTTTTTTTGCAAAGTAAAAGGGAACTAAAACTTCCAAACATGACAAAGCACACCAGACATTCACCTGTGGACTTCTTTCAAATACTTGAATGACAAGAGTTTTTTTGATCCCTATATTCTGCAGTTATGATTTACTCTCATCGATATGCAAAACATTGCTTCATCACTAAATATCCATCTCCAAAGGTAATTTTCATTAGCTTTAACTTTTGACAAAATGTCTCAGACAAATCGGAAACAGCAGGGTTTATAGTCTGGCTGTAAAGCCTGCACAATCTGTAGTTGGTAGGCATGGAGTTCAAGGCAGTTATGAACAACCCTCCAAAGAGTTGTTTGCAGTATACCTAACTGCAAAGAAGCTAGTCTAGTTGATTCTGTGGGCTTCAATAAAATGCTTCCTGGATTCAATCAACATCTTCCTGCAAAGTGCTCGGTTTTCCTGTTCCTTTTTGATGCTGAACATAGCAGTCTCTTGAAATTGCTTTAATTACTGTCGGATAGCATTATCTGAAGCTGAATGTTTTCCATACTGAGTTCTGTAATAACACTGTGTTGTGATAGCGAACTTTGTTTCAAAAAACAAAAGTATGTACATTGCTTTTCCCTGAACAGTCATCATTATGAAGTATGATCTCGTATTATCGCCCAGACATCAATACAGCAATGCCAAATAAAACCTTTTGAGTTACACTTTCATATTCTGTGAGCGGTTTTAATTTGTTGTTTCCTGTTTGAAAATTATAGGCCACAGAAGCTGCAATAATAATTTCGAATCACCCTGTATATCTGTTTTATGATACAATTTGGACAGGTAAGTTCAGCTTGAACACTGGATCACAATCCTTAGCTGGTTATAGGTAACTATAAGAGTATATACAAAACAAACTAAACTCTCAAAAAACTGAACAGCACAACACTTAAGGCAACTTAGAACCCCCCCCCCCCTCTCCAAAATAAAACCCAAGCTTCTAAGTAGAGATCACACCAAGTGACAAAAATTGCCTACCACTTATACATTGAAAAACATCCATGCAACCATGGGATTCAAACCATTAAGTTATGGTTTAGAGCCAATCATCCAATCAAATTAATCATGGTAGGTTAAGATTTAATAAAATTTACTAAGTTCTATGAGGATTAAAAGGAAATGGATACACAATATATGATCATCTCGGGCAGTTGTCTAGCTTCTCCAATTCCACACTCGCCTCCACATAGTGAATGCTGGAACCTGAGCAACCAAGTGGAAGATTAGATAACCCCAGCAAAAAGCTTGGCCAGGCAGACTTAGGGCAACGCTGGAGACCTTAAGGTAACAGTCCCATTAACAAACTAGGAAGTAGATGGGCCAATAACCAACCCAACTGAAATTTTTCTAGAGGATTTTGAGAGGAGGGGTATTTAGAATTGGTATTCTAGAATTCCCTTGGAATTCTAGAATACCCCTCCTCTCAAAATAAGGTTTTAAATTAACCAAATCAAAGAAAAAATCCTCAGGAATCTTTTAGTTCAACTTTTGGATAACAAAAATATATTAATTACCACCATTTGGCAAAGAATAAATCAAAAACATATAAACAAAATAAAATATAGAAATAGAATCAAATAATTTAAAAACCATATTAAGTACAGCAACAGAATGTCTTGGACCAAAAAAATGAATAGAAGAGGAAAAGGATAAACTGGGATGAGAACACTGAAGCAACAACAATAAAAGACAAGAAAGAAGCATATAAATATGTTCTTTCTTGTCTTTCAATAAATACAAAATGACTAGAACTAGAAATTAATAATGAACACAAAAGAGTAATGATAAAAAGTATGCAGGAAAGAATTCAAGAAAAACACGAGATACAGAAATTTGGAGAGAGTTTTTACAGTGAATAGAATAAACACAGAATATATTAAGAAACATGAATAAGGAAGTAAAACAAACTCAAAATAAAATAATGTGACAATTTCTTCCAAAATATCTTGTAAAACAGTTTTAGCACAACTGGATGACAATTGCAAACTTTTTTTTGAAGGACTTCTATATGCAACTTTTCATTTCTGTTCAATCGTATTGCAAGCCATTCATAAACCCAATATCCCCTCTACAACCCATAGTAGATACCACTGATTCTCCATGCTATAAATTATCCAAACAGTTAGCAAAATCCATTTGATGCCAAGATAGCAAGAAAAAGACCCAGAGAAAGAAGAAATGTTAAATACAATATTGGAGTGCTGACAAGTAATAGAATTTCAAAGAAAAACTGGTGACAGATTAGTAATAATGTAAACTCAATCCTTGAGGGAGGATATCAGAAATTTGAAGAGTAACAAAAAAGGCAGAGAATGAATTCTTTCCCTACCTTCTGAAACACTGAAAACCTAATTAAACAAAAATACTTTCTTACCTCAATAGTTTCTTCTTCCTCTTCCTCATCATCAGTGGATTCTTCTTCCTCTGCTTCCTTTAGCCATGTTATGAAAGGCTGAGCCTTTTCATGAATCTCCTGGGCAATTTCCTTACTAACATACTTTTTAGAAACCTAAACAGTTCAACAAACACATTCACACAGTACAGAATTAATAGCTAAATAAAATTCTAGTATTCTAACCTTACCAAATATATGAACTTTTATGAATGTTGTACTTCAAACTATGCAATAAAGCATGTTAAATTGTGGACAGTTTGCAGGTTTGTATTATTTCTGACATTTCTCCTGATTTCCAGTTATTTTTCAGGTATTTTTGGAACAGTATGGCATTTTCACTTTCCTGCAAAACTTTGCAGTAATAATAAAATGCTAACTTATTACAGAACTTACTTCATTATTACAAGAATGTTATTGTGGATTGTTTACCATACTGAATTGGCATCCCTGTTGGCATAGTTTCTTTTAGATGAAAGTAAGTCAACAGGGATTTAATTATGACTTTTTTGTAGTTTTATGTTTAATGGAAACCTGAAGTGAATAAAAACTACAACATTTGGTCTCTCCAGCAGTGGATCCAGATTATCTAACCTAACTCTATACCACATAAATATGTTTACAACCTTTACTGGGTGGGATTCAAATAAATATATATTCATTTAAGACAATTCAATGCAAGTGTATAATGCTAGTAGTGAAATAAAGTCATCCAAGTAAGAGCTGCAATGCTGTATTCCTCAATTTTTTCTGGACACTATTTTCCTTCCAAGAATCTTTCTTTAGAGCACTGAAACCCATTTTGATGATTTGCACTTTGATAATCTTCCACCTAGTCCAGTTCTCAGATGTAACTATACATCCTTCCTGTTTCTTATTAGCCTAGCCATCAGAAATAAGGAAACAACCTTAGCAGCATTATGCAGTTCACTCATGCTATAGCACACTAAGACTACAAGAATAATTTGTTATAGCAAAGCATCATACATGTGTGCGTGGGGGATATCGTGATGGGGACTTTAGTAGTTTGTTATAATGGTTTGTCAGAAAGAGTTAATATCTGATGTCTTAAGAGTAATATTATTACACGTCTAATTTCAAAATGTTGTCATTAGAACCATGCTTTTAAACCATTAGTTTCCTCTTAATCCTAATTCAATGCTGCCATTAGAATTAAACAGACAGATTTTTAGTTTTGTTTTTCTAGCATATATTGCAAAGTGCCCCATCATAACAAAATTCATGGTGTGTGTGCAGGATAAAAATGATAGTATTCTAGACATTATTTCTGGAAATTTTTCTGTTACTCCTCTAAATAAATATTAATTTTTATGGCTATTTAAGCCTTTTTTTTTATGAGTACCCCTTTTATGGTGTCACTGGCTTTTTACTCAATTTTTAGGGCATTAGTGATGTTTTAAAGACAGATACGAAGAATATAAGGAAGGAAGGAATAATTTTGGACATTAATAAAGCCCTTAAAAATTGAGTAAAAAGCCAATGACATCGTAAAAGGGGTACTCCTAAAGAAAAATAGTCTGAATATCCATAAAAATTAATAATGATAGTATTCCTTAATTAAGTTTACATTATTTCCCATTAACAATTTAAGTTAATCAGTTATTTTTTAGGATAACATTGTCAATTTTTCTTTTTTTAAATAATGGCGATTTTATTTAAAAGTATTTGCTGCAGTGGGTGTCAACTGTATTTCTATCCAATTTCTCAGATCCATAAATTAAAATTAGTTAAGACACTGTTACAGCTAGGATCATGGCTAATTTCTCTCTTATTCCATATAACTTTACTTAACTGAATCCAAACCACACCAATTTTGATTATTATAATCTATTTCCATATTTAATACGTTGTCATATTAAATGAAACAAATCATTTAATATAACAACATGGAACAAATCTCAAAAAACAACCTAACTCAACATCACCAGAGTTAAATATCAGTACTATCAACATAAGAAGCCTGAATGGCAAAGAAATGGAGCTAGCTGAGGAATTAGGTAAGTACCAGATCGACATAATAGGGGTGACTGAAACAAAAAAGACAAACTGGCGAAATCTTTCTGAGCAATAAATATGAAATGTTATATTCATGCAATGACAATCAAGGAAAAGAAGGAGTAGCCAT
This sequence comes from Typopeltis vanoorti, assembly GCF_054136105.1. Classification (NCBI taxonomy): domain Eukaryota; kingdom Metazoa; phylum Arthropoda; class Arachnida; order Uropygi; family Thelyphonidae; genus Typopeltis; species Typopeltis vanoorti. Next base: position 57,146,550 of record NC_143559.1, on the reverse strand, counting down.
AGTATTCAACACAAAATACGAGACTAATCTTCTTGAATGGCAGGCAGTCTCAAGTAGAGTGATGTGAGCAAATATGAGAATGGGGAACTGGACAATGAGACTTATTTGTGCTTATGGTCCCACAGAAGGTTCTACTAAGGTAGAAGTGGAGGAATTTTTGAGGCTTTAGAGAAAGCAACTGACACAATGAAAAAGGAAAAGTTGGTCCTTGTTGGGAATCTAAATAGTATAGTAGGAAATGATCGTCAGACATACAAAAATATTTTGGGAAAATTTGGAGAAAAGAGCAAAGCTAATAAAAATGGTAAATACTTGTTGGATTTCTGCTCATGATATACACTGGTTATTACTAACACTATGTTCCAACATAAAAATGTGCACAAATTCACATGGGAAGAAGCAAGGAATAAGAAAAGTCTCATTGACTATGTGATTGTTGATAGTGATGTTTTCTCCCTTGTGCATGACACCAGAGCATACAGAGGATTTGAAATTGGAAGTGATCACTATTTAGTCTTGAGCAGGATAAAATCGAATTTCATATTGAAAAGAATAACATGTAAGAAAGTTTTAAAGTGAATAAAAGTTGAGCAGCTCTCAAATGTGAACTGTAGACTAAAATACAAAGATTATTGAAGAAAAAATGAGAGTTAGAGAACAGGAACCAAACTGTAGAGATTCAGTGGCAACCCTTGAAGAAAACATTGATTGATTCAGCCAGAGAGGTGTGTGGTGAGGTTGTCTGCAAGGATAGAAAAATCAGAACTCCATGGTGGACACAGGAAGTTAAAAAGGCAGTGAAGGAAAAGAAGAAAGCATATCAAAAGTTCCTGGCAAATAAGTCAGCTTGTGCTCTTAGAGAATACAGAGACAAATGTAAGAAAGCTAAACACTGTGCAAAACTAGCTAAACAAAAGTCATGGGAGGACTTTGGCATAGAAAATAAATATCAAGAAGGTTGTTGAAGAAGCTTAGAAATGGAGGAAAGAGTACTGGAAAAGGAGTTAGAGATGATAAAGGTGACGTGAAAAGGGGAGAAAAAGATGTTCTTGAAGTATGGAGTAATTACTTCGAAAAATTGCTAAATGAAACAAGCAGTGATAGCACAGTGGTAAAAAACACTCAACAGGCATACAGTCAGGAATACATATCCATACTTAAAGTAGAAAAAGCCATCAAAGGCTTGAAATGTGGAAAGGCAGCAGGAGTAGATGATATTCAACCAGAAATGCTGAAGTATAGTGGTATAAAAGTCTTACAGTGGCTGCACTACATAGTTCAGAAAGCTCCCTGGACAGAGGGACGAATTCCCGGTGATTGAAGTAGAGCTCTCATAGTACCCATAAATAAAAAGGGAAATAAAACTGAATGTGAGAATTACAGAGGTATTTCCCTACTGAGTGATCTTGGTATGATATATGCAAGTATACTTGAGAAACAGTTGAGAAGAATTGTGGAAGAAAAGCTTGGCAAAGAACAAGCCGGATTCAGGCCAAATAGCGGCTGTCAGGATCAGATCTTCACTTTACGACAAATAGTGGAGAAATCATGGGAATATAACAAAGATCTCTACTTGAGTTTTGTAGATCTGGAAAAGGCATATCATTAGGTGCCAAGAGAGAGAAGCTATTCAATACACTACAGTTATATGGTGTCAACGGGGCATTATATCAAGCAATACTTAGTTTTTATTTGAGTTGTAAGTGAGCAGTTAGAATTGAAGTATAGGAAGACGGTTTAATGTTAAATCTGGTGTGGGACAAGGATGTACATTATCTCATCTGTTATTCATTATCTATATGGATCACATTATGAAGGAAAGTGGTATTAAACATGATATCAAAATTGGAGGTGTTAATGCATGTCAGCTCTTTGCTTTATGCAGACGATGTTATACTTATCAATAAATCCTCTACAAGTCTGCAAGATTCTTGACTAAATTGAATAACTGTTGTAATATATATGGT